>NC_052147.1:161960433-162585558 GCF_902713615.1 Scyliorhinus canicula | reverse complement strand
AACATAGGTCCCAGCACAGATCCCGGAGGAACACCACTACATAGAACATAGAACATTACAGCACAGTACAGGCCCTTCGGCCCTCGATATTGCACCGACCTGTGAAACCACTCTAAAGCCCATCTACACTATTCCCTTATCGTCCATATGCCTATCCAATGACCATTTGAATGCATTTAGTGTTGGCGAGTCCACTACTGTTGCAGGTAGGGCATTCCACGCCCTTACTACTCTCTGAGTAAAGAATCTACCTCTGACATCTGTCCTATATCTGTCTCCCCTCAATTTAAAGCTATGTCCCCTCGTGCTGGACATCACCATCCGAGGAAAAAGGCTCTCAATGTCCACCCTATCTAATCCTCTGATCATCTTGTATGCCTCAATTAAGTCACCTCTTAACCTTCTTCTCTCTAACGAAAACAGCCTCAAGTCCTTCAGCCTTTCCTCGTAAGATCTTCCCTCCATACCAGGCAACATCCTTGTAAATCTTCTCTGTACCCTTTCCAATGCTTCCACATCCTTCCCATAATGCGGCGCAATACTCCAAATCCGGCCGCACCAGAGTTTTGTACAACTGCAACATGACCTCATGGCTCCGAAACTCAATTCCTCTACCAATAAAAGCTAACACATCGTACGCCTTCTTAACAACCCTCTCAACCTGGGTGGGAACTTTCAGGGATCTATGGACATGGGACCAAGATCTCTCTGCTCGTCCACACTACCAAGAATCTTACCATTAGCCCAGTACTCTGTCTTCCTGTTATTCCTTCCAAAATGAATCACCTCACACTTTTCTGCATTAAACTCCATTTGCCACCTCTCAGCCCAGCTCTGCAGCTTATCTATGTCCCTTTGTAACTTGTAACATCCTTCTGCACTGTCCACAACTCCACCGACTTTAGTGTCATCTGCAAATCTACTCACCCATCCTTCTACGCCCTCCTCCAGGTCATTTATAAAAATGACAAACAGCAGTGGCCCCAAAACAGATTCTTGTGGTACACCACTAGTAACTGGACACCAGTCTGAAACATTTCCCATCAACCACCACCCTTTGTCTTCTATCAGCTAGCCAATTTCTGATCCAGCTACAGATCTCCATTCAGAAAAACACCCTTCCATCGCTACTCTACGCCTTCTATAACCAAGCAAGTTCTGTATCTATCTAGCCAGCCCAACCTAAATCCCATGTGATTTTAGTTTTTGTACCAGTCTGCCATGTGGGATCTTGTCAAGCGTCTTACTGAAGTCCAAATAAATTACATCCACAACCCTTCCCTCATCAATTTTCTTTGTCACCTCTTCAAAAACTCAATTAATTTGGTGACACATGAACTTCACTATACAAATGATGTGGAGTTGCCGGCGTTGGACTGGGGTGAGCACAGTAAGAAGTCTTACAACACCAGGTTAAAGTCCAACAGGTTTATTTCAAACACAAGCTTTCGGAGCACTGCTCCTTCCTCAGGTGAATGGAG
This sequence comes from Scyliorhinus canicula, assembly GCF_902713615.1. Taxonomy (NCBI): domain Eukaryota; kingdom Metazoa; phylum Chordata; class Chondrichthyes; order Carcharhiniformes; family Scyliorhinidae; genus Scyliorhinus; species Scyliorhinus canicula. The sequence continues at coordinate 162,584,077 of NC_052147.1, read as the reverse complement.
AGGTATGTTCCAGAAACTGGCATATTTGTCTGGCATCTCTGACTTTGTCTATATAAATGTTTCTGGAACATACCTCTCCATTCACCTGAGGAAGGAGCTGCGCTCCGAAAGCTCGTGTTTGAAACAAACCTGTTGGACTTTAACATGGTGTTGTAAGACTTCTTACTGTGCTCACCATACAAAAGCATTCTGCCTGTCACTAACTAGTCCATGTTCCTCCAAATGTGCATATATCCTGTCCCTCAGTATCTTTTCCAAAAGTTTCCCCACCACTGATGTCAGGCTCATCAGCCTATAATTTGCTGGATTCTCCCTGCTTCCTTTTTTAAACAAAGAAACTGCATTAGTTATTCTCCAGTCCTCTGGAACCTTGCCTGTGTTAAAAGAAGATGTGAAGATACCTGTTAAGGCCCCAGATATTTCTCCCATTTGCCTCCATAGTAACTTGGTAGATATCCCATCCGACCCTGGGGACATGTCTACCTTAATGCAATTTAGGATACACAACATTTCCTCCTTTGATATATTGACATTCTCAAGAGCTTTCACACACCTATCCCAGACCTCAAAATCCGTCACGTCCTTCTCCCTGGTGACTACCGATACAAAGTACTCATTAAGCATTTCACTCACTTCCTGTGGCTCCATGTATGATTTCCCTCCATTGTCCTTGAGCGAGCCTACTCTTTCTCTTGCTACCCTCGTGCTCCTAATATATGCATAAAAAGCCTTAGGATTCTCCTTGAAGCTGTTTGCTAAAGACATTTCATGCCCCCTTTTAGCCCTCCCAATTCCACGTTTAAGTTCATTCCTACTTTCGCTGTACTCCTCAAGGGTTTTGTCAGTTTTTAGATGCCGAGACTTATCATATGCTTTCTTTTTCCTTTTGACTAAGCTTACAATTTCCCTTGTCGTCCATGGTTGTCGAATTCTGCCATTTCTATCTTTCATTTTTGAGGGGACATGCCTGTCCTGCACTTAAATCAAATGGCCTTTAAAAGCCTCCCAGATGTCAGATTTGGATCTGCCCCCAAGTAGCCGTTCCCAATTCACATTCCCCAGTTTCTGTTTAATTTGGATCTAATTGGCCCTCACCCAATTAAGCACCTCACCCATGGGTCACTTTTGTCTTTATCCATGACTGCTCAAAATGTTATGGAATTGTGGTTGCGATGCCCAAAATGCTCCCCCACTGAAATGTCAATCACCTGGCCTCGCTCATTTTTCAATACCAAGTCTAGTATGGGCCCTCCCTGGTTGGATTCTCAACATACTGTATCGAATAGCCCTCCTGGACACATCTAACAAATTGCTCTCCATCCGAACCCCTGGCTGTAAGGGATTCCCAGTCAATATGGGGGAAGTTAAAGTCCCCCTTCACAGCTACCCTAGGTGAGATTCTCCGACCCCGCGCCAGGTCGGAGAATCACTGGGGGCGCGGGTGACCGGAGAATCGGCGACAATGGCGCTGGCGCGGCGCTGGCCGGAGGCCACTCAACGCGGCTCCCACCCGGTGATTCTCCGCACTCGATGGGCCGAGTGCCCTACCCGGCAGGATCTTGCCGTTCATGCTGTGGGGGCCGCGATGGTGTGGGGGAGGAGGAACCCAACTGCGGGGGGGCCTCCACGATCTGCGAGCGGGCTAATCCCCTGTTGGGCCAATGTTCCTCCGCAGCAGGCCGCTGTAGGGCTTTGCCATGTTGCCCAGGGGCCGGCACGGAGAAGGCAATCCAAGCGCATGCGTGGACTTGCGCCGGTCGTGCATACGCCCGTATTGGCAGCTGGAGCTGCGTGAAGCGTTCCAGTGCCCTGCTGGTCTCCTGTGCGCCGCAGGACCGCAGCTCCTAGGGGCCAGGTGACGCCGTCGTAAAACGCTCCAGCGTTGACGACGGCGTCAACACTTAGCCCTATAATCAGAGAATTCTGCCCCCTGTTTTTTCACCTTTTCAGTATCTGACTACAAAACTCCTCCTCTGTCTCCTGCAGGGAAGTCCAGAGGACACTCCCAACATTGTGATTCCACCTTTTGTATTCCTGAGCTACACAAATAATGCCTCACTGCAAGATCCCTCCAATGTGTCCTCCCTCAACACAGCTGTGATCTGCTCCCTAATCAGAATACAACTCCCCCACCTCTTTTGTTTGCCCTTCTGTCCTGTCTAAAACAACGATATCCTGGAATGTTAAGCTGCCAGTCCTGTCCCTCCTTTAACCATATCTCCATATTTGCAATTACATCATAGTTCCATGCAGTTATTTCGGCTCCAGTTCATCTGTCTTACCTGTTATACTTTTTGCTTTAAAGCTAACGCACTCCAGACCTACAGGCCCGCTGAGCCCTGTGGCTTCGCTCTCTCTGCTCTCACTGTGCACTGTGTTTATCTCAGTCTCACTTTTTTCCCCAGTTTCTACACTTACTGGCCCGCTGTTCCGGTTCCCACCCCCTTTCCACACTAGTTGAAACACTCCAGAACAGCACTACCAAACCTCATGTTCAGGATATTGGTGCCCCTCCATTCAGGTGCAACCCGTCCTTCATGTACAGGCCCCACATTCCCCAGAACACATCCCAGTAATCCATATATCTAAAGCCCTCCCTCGACCACAGCTCTTAAGCCACGTGTTCAACTGTACTATCTCCCTGTTCCAAGCCTCACTAACACGTGGCACGGGGAGTAATCCTGAAATTACTACCCTTGAGGTCCTGCATTTTAGCTCCTGATCGAACTCCCTGAATTGTTGTCTTTGCAGGACCTCTTCTTTCTTTCTGTCTATGTCATTAGTACCAATGTGGACATCTGTCTTTTTACACTTTTTCATGATGTCCTGTGGCCATTTAGAGACATCCAGAAATATGGGTGTGCTACAGCTGTCTGGAAATTTTGGAAGAAATTAAATAAAAATGTAATTTTCGCAGCACGGTGGCACAGTGGTTAGCACTGCTGCCTCATGGTGCCGAAGACCAGGGTTCGATCCCAGCCCCGGTCATTGTCCGTGTGGAGTTTGCACATTCTCCCCGTGTCTGCATGGGTCTCACTCCCACAACCCAAAGATGTGCAGGTTAGGTGGATTGGTCACGCTAAATTGCCCCTTAATTGGGAAAAAACATATTTGGGTAGTTTGAATTTTAAAAAGTTAGTAAAGTTTTAATTAAATTTTACTGACCAGAAAATCACTTCACCTGTAGCTTAAGCGGATGTTCTTGCCCGAGGTGTAAGCATGTACGGTTACTTTGTTTAATTTTTTTTAATGCCCTTTTGTTCCTGTTCTTCTCTACATCTAACAGGTAGTGTACATGCACTGATCATTGTGTCTTTGGAAAAACTAACTGGCCATGAAGATGTTTCATTATTGGAATTTGGACGAGGATATAGATACAGGAGACCTCTTTCAATTAATCAGCTGGATTTAGAATATGAACTAGCAGAAGAACTTGTAAGATCAAATTTTTAGTTCTGAATATCCTTTTTTTCAAAGCGCTTTTGCAATTTTCAAATTAAATGCTAAAACTCATATCTTGACAGGACAACATTGCAGAAAGGGTGTGCTGTGATGTTCCATGTAAGTGTGCTGGGCAAGCAGGTGACAAAGGTCCTCAGGGTCCACGTGGACAGAAGGTAAGTTTTATCATTCGCTACATGGAGTTTGTCATCTCGTTTTCTATGGAATCAAAAAGCAGCAAAATTACGTTAAACTGGAACTAAATCGTTGTTAAATTACAATTGTGCATTGTGTGCTGTTCTGGTCACCATGTTATGCAAAGGATGTAGAGGCACTAGAGAGAGTATAGAGAAGCTAATAGCAGGAATGTGCTGATATACATATCAGGAACAGAATGACAGGTTGGGTCTCCTTCTGTCTTGAAAAGAGAAGGCTAAACGTAGGGAAAGTTTGATAGCCAGAACACAGAGACAAGGGAGAGCATAAATAGAGGCCATCAATATAACATAGCCCCAAGAAATCCCATTCAAATTCAGAATAATGTTCACCCAAAGTGTGATAAGAATGTGGAACTCACTACCACATCATCGGCATGTCCCCCAATTTGAGAATGGCGTCTACTCGGGTCATGAGCTTCTGTCATGGGTCTTCATGTGACTGAGCAGGCCAATTCACAACACACAGATGTTTAGTTCACATGGGGCTTCTTCACAAAGCATGATGTACTTTGACGGACAGGTTGCATCCATTCGAAATGATTGGTGGAAAGCTCCTCTACTGAGAGCCTGGAAGCCAGGTGGCATTGCCAACGTGCCAGTGGCACCAGCAGTTCCAGGGCACCACCCTTCCCAAAGGACATGCAGCTGGGAGCCCCATCTCCTTAGAGACCCCCACGAGTGCCATTTCATCTGGTCCCCGTTTGTGGGGACCAGTACCAGTCATAAATGTCAATATTGTCATTCTTCAAGAAGAACTTTGAAGCATTTTCTTTGTCCTCCCCTTGAACGTTTAAAAGTGAAGGAGCCAGGACCTCGTGGAAGAGATAATTTTCAGCCATCCAGACTGTGTCCCATCCATCAAAGATGATTTTGCATGAGTTTTTCCAAGCACTTGTGGAGCTAGCTTCAGGAAGGACACTAGTGTTTGTGCAATAAATTTCCTATTGAATCCAGAGGATGTGGCAGAGACAATGCTGCCACAGGGGTGGTTCAATTGAATAGTATTGATAAATTTAAGGTGAAACTAGCATGTGAGGCAGAAGGGAATCCAGGGTTACAATGACAGGTTAAGATGAGAAAAGATGGGAGGAGGATCAAGTCGAGCATAAACACCAGAATGGACTGGTTGGGCCAAATGGCCTGTTTCCATCTGTACACCATACATAATCCAAGTAATCTATTTGTGTTCCTATTTGAAATTGGGATCCAATCACTTGTCTTATTTCTATCAGTATCAACATGGATAGGTCAAGTATGATAAAATTATCATAAGAAAGCAGAAAGCAATAAAAAATTTTTAAAAACAATGCTGAGTTTGATTAGAAAGGACAGTTCCCATGTCAGCATCCTTTAAAAAAATTTTTTTTTACAGTACCCAATTCATTTATTCCAATTAAGAAGCAATTTAGCGTGGCCAATCCATCTACCCTGCACATCTTTGGGTTGTGGGGGCGAAACCCACACAGACACGGAGAGAATGTGCAAACTCCACACGGACAGTGACCCAGAGCCGGGAGCGAACCTGGGACCTCGGTGCCGTGAGGCTGCAGGGGTAACCCACTGCGCCACCGTGCTGCCCCTATGACAGCATCCTCGGTAGTTACTTATCCAGCAGTGTGACTAATCAGGTTTGCTCGGAATGATCCTGATACCATTGTTTAAGGGCATAAAAAGACTTATTTTCTGACTCAAGATACCTAGAACAACCTGACCAGTTAATTTTATTATTGAGAAATGAATTATAATATCAAGGCCCATTGTCAGACAGCAAACAGTAGAAGAGATCAGTCAACAAGTGGTTAGATCTCACCAAGCATGGATTTGAAAAGCAGCTAGACTGTATAAGAGGTAAAGGAAGCAGACCTGTTTGGTGATGCATCTCCTCTGATGGTTGGTTTTGGAGTAGGAATTCACCATTGGCAAGAACACTTTGCTGCATTGTATTGCACACTTCTTTTCCACCAACACAACTGCATGAATTCTCACCTTGATGATCTGGGATAAAACTGGCACCGTGGATCGGCTGCTTTGTAAAGATCATTCAAGGCATGTGAGTGTTGCTGGGCCGGCATTCATGTCCATCCCTAATTGCCCATGATGGTGGTGAGCTGCCTTCTTGAAATTCTGTCGATCTGGTGTAAGGACACCACAGTGCTGTTCAGGAGGGAGTTCCAGGAATTTGACCCAGTGACAGTGAAGGAACAGTGATATATTTCCAAGTCAGCATGGTGTGTGACTTGGAGGGGAACCTCCTGGTGTTGGTGTTCCCATATATCTGTTGCTCTTGTCCTTCCAGAAGGCAATGGCCATGGGATTGGAAGGTGTTGTCTAAGGAGCCTTGATGAGTTCTTGCAGTGTATCTCGTAGATGGTACATGGCTGCTACTGGTTGTAAGTAGTGGAGGGCGTGAATGTTTAAGGGGTTGAGTTATTCACCACAGGATTCCTAGCCTCTGACCTGCACTTGTAGCCACAGTATTTATATGGCTAGTCCAATTCAGTTTCTGAGCAATAGTAACACCAGGATGCTGATAGTGAGGCTTGTTATAGAAACAAATGCATTTTGAATTTCTACTGGAATCAAAGGAAAGGAATATCAGGCAGTTTGTGTAATGGGCAGGTGATCTCTAATACCAGGTTAATCCCCAGAGAGCAGGTTGAAAATATGCCCCTGTAAGTCATAACCATGAAATAATTAGACATGATCGATGTTTGTGTCAGGATAGTGATTCATTCCTCATCATGAAATTTTGTTCTTCCAGGGTTTAACAGGACCTCTAGGAATCATTGGTCATCCAGGTGATGAAGGTGGACCAGTAAGTAAAATTATTGCATATTATAATACTTCATGGTAAATAAACCCTTATTATTTTAAAGAACAATCATCTTCTAACATCTGATGACTCAAATGCAAGCTTGTGCTTTATGCTGTTTTTCATATAAATCATTGAGGTAATTTCCTTCACCGCACCGTAATTTTCATTCCATTCCACCTCAAAGGGCACTGGTTGTCCTCCTGTCTCACAGGAGTATTATTGTCAAATATGATCTTTTAAATATATATATACATTCCTTTGAGATAACCGGCCAGCAATTCGGAGCAGGAAAGCTAGCTGATCATCACGTCTTGATCCAGGACTAACCGAAGTATCTCTCTGAGGCCTGCTAACTGACACAAGCTACAGACCAAGTCAGAGACCTTCCCCTTCAATAAGGCTAATGTTCCTCGTGATCTTTCAAGTTGCATACCACGGGCGGCATTCTCCCCTACCGGCGTGACGGAGGGTCCCGGAGTAGGGAAGTGGCGCCAACCACTCAGGGGTCGCGCCTCCCCAAAGGTGGGGAATTCTCCCCACCTTTGGGGGCCAGCCCCACGCCGGAGCGGTTAGCACCAGAAGACTGGCGCAAAAAACCGGCGCCCCCGGCAGCGGGGCTGGCCGAAAGGCTTTCGCCGGTCGGCGCATGCGCGATGTGGGGTTCTCTTCTGCTTCCACCATGGCGGAGGCCGTGGCGGACGCGGAAGAACATAGTGCAGCCAGGGCACTGGCCCGGAGTCTGAGCGGGGGGCCCCGATCGCGGGCCAGGCCACCGTGGGGGCACCCCCCGGGGTTCGATCGCCCCCCCCGCCCCCCCAGGACCCCGGGGGCCTGCTTGCGCCACTGAGCCCGCCATTCCAGAGGTGGTTTAAACCTCGGCGGCGGGAGAGGCCTCCCAGCGGCGGGACTTCGGCCCATCCGGGCCGGAGAATCACCGCAGGGGCCTCTCCGATCGGAGTGGCGAGATTCCGCCGCCGCCACTTCCCGGGTGGCGGAGAATCTCTGCCACGGCAGGGGCGGGATTTTAGGCGCCCCCAGGCAATTCTCCGACCCTGCTGGGGATCGGAGAATTTCGCCCCACATATTTATTCATATTAAGGAGACTGCATGCCTGAAATGTTAGTGGCTTTTATATTTAACAGTTGCAGTTTTCCAAGATGCAGGACACCAGGCAGCTGAATCCAATGTATAAATGCCTTTCTTGCACAGCTTTTGGCCAAGAGGAGCAGGAGTGCTCTCCCTTAGTCCCTCAGACTCACCATGCCGCACCCCCGCCCCCCCCCCCCCCCCCCCCCGACCCCACCAACCCAAATCCATAAGACCATAAGATATAGTAGCAGTATTAGGCCACTCGGCCCATCGAGTCTGCTCCGCTATTCAATCATAGCTGATTGAATGGCAACCAAAACACAACCGCGTCTCTACACATGTGGCACGATTCAACTAATTGGGAACAAAGTCCCATAGCGAGCACGTTTAGCCGCGTGTTCGACTCGCATTGTATAAGGGGCCTCAGCGGGGAATGCTTGGCCGAGGCCCCACACAGCCCCGTTTTGCACACTGAGGTGCTCCACTCACCTGAACACCCCAGTGTAGCGAGAAATGCCGTCCTAATCTCCGAGGCTCCCGAAGCGACCCCCGACTCCTCCCCTCCGGCCAAAACACACTGTGGGAGGGTCCACAGCCACCCCCCACACCGCTCCCCCAACATCCACGCAGGACACCTCCAGCCCAATCACACATGTGCAAAAAATGCCATCCTGGCAATGTCACCTGGACACCTTGACAGTGCCAGGTGCACTTGCAGTACCATGGTACAACCTTGCCCAAAGGACATACAATTGGGGGATTCCGATCCCCTGGGTGACCCCACAAGTGCCATTCCATCTGGTCCTTGTTTGTGGAGACAAGTACCAAACATCGCTCGCCGAATGTCTCCGAGGCGAAGGGGAAGAATCCCAAAGTTTCAGATACTTTGGGATTCTGCACATTAAAGTGAGACGAGCTATCTCCCTCTAATATGCAGATTTTCCAAAAAGTGCTCCCACCCAACATCACGAGATCGCGTTGGATCTCGCGAGGCATTGCGAACCGAGTAAATTCGGGGAGCTACTTTCTGGGCGCAGCGTGGCCGTTGGACCGCCTCCATAATTTCTTCTTCCTCTGCTTCCTGGCTGCAACATTGTTTCATGAGTCTTCTTGCCTGATACCTTTTCAATCAAGCCAGATGCTAGCTGGAAATCTGTAACAACATATTTAAATGAGGCCCTATTATGTTCAGCATTTAGGGATTCCTGGCTCTGTTTCCTCCCCACTTCCCCACAGAATATATGGGCTGGTAATACTGAAAGACTTGAATTATTTTATTCTTTTTGCTTCTGATAGGGTGATAGAGGTCCACCAGGTGTTAATGGAACTCAAGGGTTCCAAGGGTGTCGAGGACAAAGTGGAATTAAGGTAAGGAGTGAGAAACATTCTAACTAAATTAAATGTTATCAAAAAAAATTTTAAATATGAAAATTACACGTGACTAATATATATTTATAATATATTTACAGGGTAGTCGTGGATATCCAGGAGAAAAGGTATGTACTCTACTATTCAATAAGAAATATGAAGACATTACATTGTCCACCTTAGCAAAGCAGTCATAACTGCTTAACTCACAACATACAAGGCCTATCAAAAAGCCATGGATGTCCCTCACAGAATCGTGTGCCAACCATCAGCAGGACAGCCGGTGACAGCACAGCCACTTCTGGGAGCCCTGATGAGATTCAATCTTAATAAGCCACTCGATGCCTGCTATCTTCCTAGGCCTTCAGAACAAAGGTCCTGTCTCCAGGAGTTGCTGACCAATCAAAGGACCGATCAGCCCCCCCCCCCCCCCCCCCCTCACCCCCTCATCTCTGATTGATCAGGGAGAGTTGGGAAGGTGATGGCTCTCCACCTGGTTTATTTCCAGCCAAGTGAGCAGGCCTTCCAGCCTGCTCTTGGGGCTGGAAGTAGGGGCGGGCCTGCATTAAATTCAGTCCATAGTGTACACAATGAATTTAACGTTTCTCTGTCTTCTGGGGAAAGGATATTAATGGGATAACTGTTGCAAATTATTATGCTAAGTGACCAAATTCCAGATTTTGCACCTGAGTGCACTTTGCTAAATTAGTTGATATATAATTTCGAGAAACAATAAGCTGCATTTACATTGTTCATTTAGATTAGAAAAACATCCTCAGATATTTCACAGTGTTGTGATCAACCTAATTGACAGCAAGCTAAAGGAAGAGATATTAGGAGCTCGGTTCAAGAGTTGGAATATATATAAGTAGTGGAGAGGCTAAGTGTTTAGGGAAGGAATTGTAGAGCATAAAGTCAAGCAGCTGAATATCCAGTCACTAATAGCTGTGGAAACATTGGCAGGAGAGGGAGGCTACACAAGATCCAAGTTGGCTGTTTTGGTTTGGGCAGGGTGCAGTTGGAAAGGTTTAAAGGGATGAGGAGGGGGCCATATCATGAAGGGACTTAACTATGAAGATTTACATTTTAAATCAAAGCCGTTAGGGCACAGAAAACCAATGTGGGCCGTGCAGCAAGGTGTGTTGACATAGAGGATCAGCATGATCTTATTTCATGGTACAGAATGGTTGAAGGGTTGTATAGCTGCTCCTATCACTGTTTCTTATGTTATGATCTATCAAAGCAAATTGTATAGTTGGTTCAAGAAGCAACCAAATATGTTTTCTGAAAAAAAAAACTAATTGAAATGAAACCTAGGTAATCTTGATCTATCAAAAACCGATAGGCTTGTTGAGCATAATGGTCTTTTCCTGTTTTGCTTTTTTATGATCTCCTGCCTTTTCTTTTCCTAGGGCCAAATCGGAGAAATTGGTCTTGATGGAATAGATGGAGAGCAGGTATATAACTAATGTGATTTGATCACAAAGTCACTGCACCCCTTTAACTTCATGTTTGCCTGTACTATTAATGTGACACCAAACTTCTCATGTATTATTAGGGGGCAAATGGAGTAGCAGGGCCATCAGGAAATAAAGGCAACCCAGGAGAGTGGGTAAGTCTGCTAATATTTCTATGAAGTGAAACCTTTGAAGCAGTGTTAAGATGATAACAATACAACAGAAAGTGTTATTGATACTGAACTTCAAAATTATTTTTCTTTCTACTATTGGTTACATATCTCTGTGACACTAATCAACATTTAAATGAAAATGCACAGAATTACGAAAGCTACATTTGAGATAATTTATCTATTCATTTATCTTTAAAACTCATTGTCAGAATCACTCTACTTGTCTTTATTTCAACTTCTGCATATGTCTGTCTATATAGGGAGACAGTGGTGTAGTGGTATTGTCACTGCACTGATGATCCAGAGACCCAGGGTAATACTCTGGGAACCTGGGTTTGAATCACAGCAGATGATGGAAATTGAATCCAATATATATCTCGAATTAAAAGTCTGATGATGACCTTGACCATATTTTCGATTGTTGTTAAAAAAAAAAACAGCTGGTCCACTAATGTCCTTTAGGGAAGGAAATCTGCTACCCTTACCTGGTCTGGCCTTCTTGTGACTCCAGATCCATATCAATGTGGTTGACTCTGAAATGTCCTAGCAAGCTACTCAGTTGTATCAAACCCATACAATAAAAAGGAAAGAAACCAGACTGACTACCCAGGATCGACATAAACCTAGCCCTGGTGACCCTGCAAAGTCCACCTTAATAGCATCTGGGGGCTTGTGCCAAAATTGGGAGAGCTGTCTCGCAGACTAGTCAAGCCTTGCAGATAATACCCCAGCCACCACCATCACCTGTCCTGCTGGTGGGACAGGACATAACAAGCAAAAGCGCTGGCACAGTGGTTATACAGTCAGGAGGGATTTGCACTGGGAGTCTTCAACATCGACTCTGGACCATATGAAGTATCATGGCTTCAGGTCAAACAGGGGCAAGGAAAACTCCTGACGATTATTATGTAAAATTAATTAATGTACCGTCCATCATCAGCTGATATATTAATTCTCCTTCTTGTTGAACACCTGAAGAGGAAATTGCAGGACTTTGAAGCATGTAAGAGTGAGCAGTGGATCTGCCCCTGGGCAGAGCACCATTACAAATATCTTAATGCCTCTCTGTTTCAAATTCATAGAAAAAAGAGACGGGCTAAAAACAGTAGAAGCAACTGATCCAAACAATGATGAATATAAATACATAATGACAGAGCTAATAAGCGTAGGTAGAGATTTATATGCATGGGAATTGTTAGTGATGAGTGGATAAAAGAGGAAACTGATTGCGCAGTAAACCATGGAGTCCATTTTTCTCTATAGGGACCAAAAGGAGGTAAAGGTGGGAAAGGAGAAAGAGGTGATCTTGGTTATCGAGGAGATCCAGTAAGTTACTTAAATGTTTCAAAAACATTTTTCTATCTGTATTATTTTAACAAAATTATTGTGGAATTAAATAATCTTAGCAAGACAATTGGAATTATAAATTTAAAGCAAGACAAATTTATTTGAAACCCAAAGCAATGTTCTCATACTTGTATTCAGTCAAATTGAAATGCACTCATGTTAGACGCGATCTCACCAAAAGGGAACAAATACCCCCAGCAAGTGTGGTTGGCACCCCCCAACACCCACGGCAGGAAACCCTGGCCCGATCGCGTGCGCAGAAAAAAAGTCAGCTTGGCATCTTGGCATTGCCAAGCTGACACTCTGGCAATAGCCATGCCAGCTAGCAGTGCCACCTGGGCACCACCAGGCTGTAAGCCAGGTGGCACTGCCAACATGCCAGTGACACCAGCAGTTCCAGGGCACCACCCTTCCCAAAGGACCTGCAGCTGGGAGCCCCATCTCCTTAGAGACCCCCATGATTGCCATTTCACCTGGTCCCCATTTGTGGGGACCAGTACCAAACGTCTCTGAGGTGAAGAGGTTGAATCCCAAAGCCTCAGGTACCTTGGGAATCTGCACATTAGAGTGAGCCTCACAGTTTCACTCTGAAATGCAGATTTGCCAAAAAAATGATTCCGCGCATTGCAGGTAGGATTCACCTCGCAACGTCTCGCAAGATAGTTTTGAATCTTACGGGGCATTGTGAGCCGGGTAGATGCCAGGAGCGGGGCCTGCCAGCTTTCAACGGCCACCCTGTGCCGTGGCGATCTGCTTTTCTGACGCAGCGTGGCCAGAGGATCTCGCTCGTGCTATCTTTGTTCTTAGAGTCAGAAGTAATTGATACAAATTTGTGGCATCTAAGTTAAGAAATTGCAGTATTGACTGTAATGGAGTTTCATTTAAATCTGCAGAGCTTCTCTTATAGAAGTAGGTTATCAACATAGGAGTTTGTTAATAATGTTATTAATGTCATTCAGCAGAAGTTGGTCATTTAGATCCTTGAGTCTGTTCTACCTTTCAATGAGATGATGACCGATATGTGATCTAACTCTGGACAAGATTTTCCCAAAAATTGGCAAAGGCTGATAATGACTGAGAAAAGGGGTGTTAATATCGCCGACAGGAACAGTGACTTTCTCTGCCGTATAGTCCAACACTTAGAAACAAAAGCATCAATGGGTGGATCCTATAATGTCACTGGAGGGGTAACCGCTGATTCACAAATCCCAACAGCAATTTACACAGTTTATAATTGGGGCACCATTTTAAAGGTTGCCCCAGAGCATAGGACGTCTTCACTGCTCCCATCCAGGATGACCCACTCCCTACACTGAGCAATTCATTCATCTGAATAACCCCCCCAGAGGTCTGCTCGGCAGGTATACGCCTTAGGAGACTATAGGCTTTTCTGCTGTTCTGCCTGTGACGTAGATGGTTTTTCTGGGGATGAGGGGGAATGGTTCAGGCAGAGAGGCTTAATAATGATATAATAATGAATTCAAATGATATTCATGTTAGGAAACATGCCCGGTCACTGATGGGCCAGGGGGTAATTATGTCATGCGTTTTCCTCGATATGAGGTACATTTTGGCTATTCTCACAATAAAGTATGCAAGTGATTAGGATGACAGATGGAATGATGCCAATTATTACAAGGGGACCAGAATATTAAAATGGGCAGGTTTTACTGCAACTATACAAGGCCTTGCTGCAATATCTGGGATATTGTGTACAGTTTTGGACGTCACATTTGAAAAATGATATAGGGGTGGATTCTCCGCCACACACGCTGCTAGTGGGGTTCCCAATGGGCTAAAAGAAATCTGATGCTCTGGTCCCCGATCAGTGGCGGCAGCGAGCTACATGCTCCGTGCCGGCAGGAGGTTGCAGATTGGTTATTTGCATATATTTGCATCCGATTAATGGGCTGGAAGCCCAATTCTCCAGGCCCCTGTGATGCTCCAGGCCTCTCAGCTGGGATTCACTTTAGCGGGGTTTGGTGCATTTTCAAACGTGCCCCTGACGTGGGGCACTACATGGTGGGTCAAGGGGATAAGTATGTAATGTAGGTGCCCCCAAAGTCCATGGGAGTGCACCCCCCCTGCTCAACGCAAATCTTTGTCCCCCATCGGAACCCCCACCCCAACTTGTCTGGCACACTAGAACTAGCGTACACAGTTCAATAATGAGGTCTCTCTTCTGTGATGGAGATGAGCATGATTTATTTCTCCCAGGGGATCATTAGTCCATGGAATTGTGTTCCACTGGGGATTTTGTCATTGAACATATTCAAAGCAGAATTAGATTTTTGAAATTCAGGGGTCTTTTCCTGCTCTTAAGTCTGATGTTCCCAAGTTCCTAGTTAAGGGATGCTAAATGAGGAAAGATTTGTTGTAATAACATTCTGTTCCTGTTGTGCGTTGCAAATATACAATACAAAACTAGAAATGAGCAATATTAGTGAATATTAATGCATGTGGATGACATTCCCCTGTTTGCTATTTAAACATATTTATTTAAAATGAAAAGGTGAATGTATCTTGTGAGACTAGACAGATAATTAAGTAAGTTATTATGTGTTTGTCTACTGTTAACCTGATGTGACAGTGATATATTATATCTCTGATAACTTAAAAATAAGATTCCAGGTAATTTTACATATTTTTAGATAATTTTCTGTGATCTTACAGGGTGAACCAGGACTTATGAATAATCAGGAAGGAGCCAAAGGACAAAGGGGTGACATGGGTTTGGTGGTAATGTATATATTATCTAAACAAATAGGTTTCTTATAAGAAATGGCCGTTCAATTTAGGCATAATTGCAATATATTTAAATATTACCAATTAAGTAATCTAATGTATGCAATCAACCATAGTTCTGTATTTTGAATATTCAGACAAATGTAAATTCACTGCTATCTCTGTAACTTCATTTTGATTTAGGGAGATTCTGGTGACAGTGGTCGCTCAGGATCAGCTGGACAAGCTGGACATCGGGTAAGTAAGCCTTTTGGCGCCCACAAAACTGTTTTAGACTCTAGTTTCCTGACAAAGTCACTGGGTGGAATTTTCCCAACTTGTGGGTTTTGTGGCAGGTGGAAGCAGAGAATATAGCAGTAGCCAAACAGTCAGACCCACTGACATAATATCAGTTTGCAGTTCTCCTTATGGTGTATAAATGGTCAGTCGGACATCCCGTTGCCTAGTGGCGTGAACGCCATTTTCATACATTACCATTTGATGAATGCTCATTAAGACAGCTGTTCGGAATAATGCCACCTTCCACTCTTTCCAGTGGAAAATGACGTCAGTCTGAAACCTATCTGAAAAGAATTGCATGGACAGGTTGTGCCTCACTTCACTTGTGACTTTGAGGTGAGTGCGATACATAGCCTACCTGCCACAGAACCGTGCTGGTTTTTGTTGCATTGAAGGACATACTGGTGACCCTGTAGGATCGATTTCCCTCCCAGTGGGTGTCTCTGTAGTCACAAGGACACTACTGTGCAGCAGTACTCAGGCAGGGCTCTACTTTCAGACACTGAACCGTAATGTAACTTGTGTGGAGGAGATGTGGGGGTGGCCTGCTCCTGGTGGGTGTCTCCGTAGTCACAAGGACACTACTGTGCATTGGTACTCATATAAGGCTGAATATACAGAAACCCACATTTCAACTGGAGAGGGTATGCCAGGAGGTGGGTGGGAAGTGAGAACACACATGGGGCAATGATGAAGGAAGGCTTTGCACGGATGCGGAGGAGAGGGAATGATGGAAGGCAGATGATAGAAGGAGTGGTGGGAATCTGGAGCCCAACAAGGATAAATTAAATGCTAACAAAGAACAGGGTGAAAGGGCTAACACATGTATGAATGGGAGGGGATGCAGACAGATGCTGGAATAGGAAACAGCAGTGTAGAGCCAGTTGTTTGCGTGACAAAAAAGGGATGGATTGCATGGAGACTCACAATGAGGAGTGTGGATTTGGGAAGGGAGACAATGTAGTTTTTAATAATGCGAGAAATAGGGAACTCTGTGAAAGTCTGGTTAGGAGTCAGAGAGTAGAAACACTATTGTGTCTACATGGAAAGGGGTCTGAAAGCTGGGGCAGAGGCATGTCACCTCAGTTGGTGATGGTACACACAGCCTCCAGATGGGGAGGTTAGAGGTCAATGTGGGGCATGAGCAAGTGATGGGCTCAGGGGCAAGGATAAGTATGTCGAGCACAACAACTGTGGCATCCATTATTATTGAGAGACCCTGGATAATAACAGGAGGGAGCTCTACCTTCACATCATGAGATTCCAGGTAAATATCTGGGACTGGGAGAGTGAGAAAGGGACCATCAAAGTTTAACCACCATCTTGCTCGATTGACGTTATGGCGTAGTTATAAAGTGAAAGTAGAAGCAAATCTGCAAGGGAGGCATTGTGGGAGGAGCCACTGCTGGGCTACCGGCCCTTTCTAGCATCATCCTCTAACTTGTTGGTATCACAAGCGGAAACAGGCATCTGATTAGAGAAAAAGTAATAAAACTTCCTTGGGAATAAAGCTATTCGAAGACAATGCCTTCATCAGCGCTGGAATCGAAAACTCACAAGTCAATGGCTTAACATCACAGTAACGAGATATCAATAAAACAGATTTAAATGTAAGATTTGGGAATGCAGAATATGGTTATTTTTTTCCCCTTCGAGATGTAGGCGTCCCTGGTTAGGCCAGCATTTATTGTCCATCCCTGGTTGCCTTTCAGATGGCATTGGTGAGTAACGTTCTTGAACCACTGCAGTCCCTGAGGTGTAGGTACACCCGCTGTGCTGTTGGGGAGGGAGTTCCAGGATTTTGTTCCAGTGACAGTGAAGGAATGGCGATATATTTCCAAGTCGGATGGTAAGTGACTTGGAGGGGAACCTCTAGGTGGTGAGATTCCCAGGTATCTGCTGCTCTTGTCCTTCTAGATGGGAGTGGTTGTGGGTTTGGAAAGTGCTGTGTAAGGAACCTTGGTGAGTTGCTGCAGTGCATCTTTCAGATGATACACACGAGTGCCACTGTTCGTTAGTGGTGGAGGGTTGGATTGTTTGTGGAAGAGGAAGCAATCAAGCAGGCTGCTTTTTCCTGGATGGTGTTGAGCTTCGTGAGCATTATTGGAGCAACACTCATCCAGGCAAATAGAGAGTATCCATTACACTCCTGACTTGGGCCTTGTAGATGGTGGACAGGCTTTGGGGAGACAGCAGGCGAGTTACTCGCTGTAGGATTCCTAGCCTTTGACCTGCTCTGGTAGCCGCAGTTTTAATATGGCTAGTCCAGTTCAGTTTCTGATCAATGTGTTGCATGTTTTGCTATGGGCGTAAAACGCGTTTATTGGGGTGTATTAACTTCCAAGTGCTTAACACCGCTAGGCTCTGTTGTATGTATTTATTCAGCTTTAGGAGTCGCCAGTTGCCGTATAGACAACGTCACTAGTATTCCAAGGTCAAGTTCAAAGTAATAAAGACGATACACCGATTAGTAAGGTCCAAACGATAATATTTATTATACAGTAATAATAAATATTCATGCACACACTAAGAGACTAAGCTATGACTAAACTAAAGTAATCAGAATACTTATCTAACAGGAACAGGCAAGGTCAGGGAGCGAGGCCTTCGTCCTGGTCTTGGGCTGCAACCTTCAGCAAGCGTTCTGGTCACTGGGGGTTCTAGCGGGCTTAGTTCGCGTAGCGAGCGTCGTACTGGCACTTACGGTTCGGCGGCTGGTACTCAACGGCTGGAGTCAGAGTGGATCTTCTAGGTCGTGGTCAGAGCCGGAGCACGGAAAAACAGACCTTGACCGAAGTTGAGCCGGAGCACAGAAAACAGACCGGACAACACGAGGTCCCTATCTTTTATAGGGGTTCCATTGTCCTTCCCTCTTCTTGGGCGGGCTCTACCTATTGGATCAATTTCTTATCGATACTGGATTAATTCCCCAATGCGAGGGGGTCTCCGTGATGGAGGGGGCGTTTCTTATGTCCTTTTGTTTGAAGGTTTCTGGTGCCTCGATGTCTGGGCCTTGATTAGAATGTGTCCATTCAGAACCAAATGTATCTATTGTGTGGGTGTTCAAGTCTGATTGCCTCATTAGCATGCAAAGCGTTTTGCCATTTGCACCTAGCTAAGGTCTTCTCACCTGAGCCCAAACTGGTTTCTGCTGCTGCAGAATGCAAAATGCTCTTTGCAGACTGCTGTTCTGGCTAAACTGTCTGTTTCCCAGCAGTCTTAGCGCTTGACCTATTTTTGTAGCTCAGCATCCATTTTAGGTGGCTACATTCCCTCCTTGTGATCCTCACAATCAAAATATTGTGAAGGATCACAATGTACGTCGCCTTGAGTGCATCTGGGTTGCCTTCTTTGTGTCCCCTGACCTCTTGCCAGTTCCTGGGCTACTCTATCTTAAACTATGGGAAGAAAATTTTTTTACCTAACATTCTACTTGGCGCTATGTCAAAGGGGACATGCATTACCATAAACTGGGAACCTCTACCTATCACAATTATCCCTAACTTTACTTAAACATTTCCTCACACTCTAAAACCTTAACCATTCACACCACAACATCACATTTCCTAACTCGGCAGTCGAGTATAGGACAATACAATACAGTGTCGAATTTTTTATTCATTACACAGTGCTTTATTCATCATGGGGCAGAGGGGATTGATGAAATCGGAAAATCGGAGATCGAACTCCATAGACGGAAGGGCAAGAACGGGAGGCTCTCCTCTTCCACTTCCTCAACCTGAGGGTCTGTACAAGGATAACGAGGATCGCAATCACCAGTAGTGATTCGATTACGTATGACATGGAGTACCATGTCATAAATTTAGTGCACCAGGTCTGAACCTCACTGATCAGAGCTGAGCACTGGGGAGTGGTTGTAAGGGAAACATTTACTGTGGGGGTTGTGGGGGAAACGTGTCTTGTTTCCACACAAACAGATATAACAGTTAACAACAATTGGTGAGCTTCCATCATCTTTATCTTGGTTTTCTTCTTTCTTCCTCCTGTATGGACAATCCTTGCTTCGATCCCTGTCTCGTCCTTCGAAAGCTATGGGATCAAACACAGTATCTGTCAATACACAGTTTAAGATCTTTACCTGTTAGTGCATCTGTCTTTTATATTCCGATTGACCCTTTAAAAATGACTGGCCAAGTCACACCCTGTGACTCCCCTCATTTTTTTTTTATCAAAAGCGAATTTGAAGACCAGAATACACCTAACAATCCTTCTCCTGCGAGCCGTCTCGCAGGCTTTGCTAGTTTACCATCCGAATGTTCCTGGATGTAAATAGCATGTGGGATGGCGGCCGAAGGGCTGCCTAACGAAAAATGAAAACAAAATTTTGAAAGAAACGTCCGAATGAGTTGCGTATGGGCCGCTACGGGTACGAGTTGGATGGGATCCCCGGGTAGGGCGTGCTGTGCCATACCCGAGCTTGGCTGACCAAAGTGGGTTCTCAGACAGGGCGGGTCCTCAGTGCCGTTTGTCCACTGCCTGAGTAACCTGGAGTAAACGGGTACGAATGTGTTAACCGTGACTTGCAGCCTCTATTCGCCGAATAGAGGGGCACCTAAAAACAATGGAGCCAAGATGCTCCGTTCTGAAAACAGGGAACAAGTCGTGAACCGTGTCGGTTCACCAGAGGATACAACTGAAGTTCTCAGAAGTTTCGGCAGACAAACTATGGGGTGTGTAAGGCTGTCACAAGTCTTACAACTTTGAAAAGATCTCCAATCAAACTGGTGTTTTGGAACCGAAGTTCTCAAAGGTATCTGCGGACAAGCTAACGTGTATGTGAGGTGGTCACAATCTTTTCAGCTGAAAAGAAGATGTCCATCCTCCAGCTGAACCATTTACATTCCTGAGACAAAACAAACATAAAACGAAGACAAACATACGTGCAGGTTCCATCAGAAAGGACATCGTTTCCCTCAAACGATTCCTATTTTACATCATCTGGACACCTCACTTTTCCTCTGTCTCTGTGAACAGGGTCACAAAGGGGTTGCCGTGTCGGGATTCAGACACCGTGTCGTCCTGCTCTCCCGGATCCCACACCCTTGTGTGGATCAGGCATGCTATTTTCGAATTGTGTGACCGGGGGTCACTCTCGTCATTGCGGACAAGTCTGTAGGAATTGTCCCTGTGCCATAGTGTTGTGTCAAGTGTGTTGTCGGGGTAGTCGGGGTCGGGTGGTGGTTCTGGGTTTTTAAGGTAAGTGACTTCCATGGGGTCACTGGAGTCGGGGTCGTAGTTGGTGCAGTGTGGGCTGTATGGCTGTGTGCTGTCGCTGTCCTCAGAGTCAGTGTCTGTCCTGCTGTCTCTGCTGTGGCAGCTTGTGGGCGTTTCGGGGCGTGGTCTGTTGTGGTCTGTGGGCGGAGTCGTGGTCGAGTCCGTTGATGAACTGGTCTGTGAGGGGGATGGTGGAAAAGTGTCTCTAGTGGGCGGGGTGAAGTGTTCTGCTGCATCTAGCAGTACATGATGAGCATGGGTAGACTGTGTTCCATATGCCTTTAACTGGTTTATATGGAACCACGCGGTCTTCCCATTAGGATATTTTACCCTGTAAACTGAGGGGCTAATTTTATCCGAAATTGAGTAGGGACCGGAATATTTTGGAGCCAAAAAACTGCTGGGGTTGTAAACAGATAACATTACCTGTTGCCCAACCTGGAATTCTGTGGAGTGTACGGTCTTATTAAAACAAGCTGTGCGTTGTTGACGGCGTTTGCCTAGCTGAACTGCGGCTGCAATCTGTGCAGACCTCACAGTCTCAACCAAGTCTTTAACCGTCTTTTCGTGTGTGAGGGCTGTCACCTCGGGGCTGGTCATGTCCAGTCCTAAAAGGAATTCTGTCCCTTTCATAGGGCGTCCGGTCATGAGTGTGTGTGGTGTGTAGCCTGTGGAAGTGGAAACAGTGTTCCTTATGAACATGAGTGCAAATGGGAGCACTGAATCCCATGTGGAGTTATTCTCCTGAACCATTTTTCTAAGGGTAGTTTTTAGAGTCCGATTCATGCGCTCCACAATCCCGCTGGACTGTGGATGATACGCAATATGAAAATTTTGTTTTATTCCAAATATTGTCAGGACGTTCCTCATGACCCGTCCTGTAAAGTGAGATCCCTGGTCCGAATCAATACTTCGGGGTAAACCCCATCTCGTGAAGATGTGGTGGGTCAGGATCTTTGCAGCTGTCTTTGCTGTATTTGTTCTGGAGGGGAATGCCTCTACCCATTTGGTAAAGGTGTCGATGACCACCAGAACGTATTTATAGCCATTCCTACAAGGGGGCAATGGTCCTATAAAATCGATCTGGAGGTTTGTCCAGGGGCCGTTTACTGGGCGAGTATGCCGAAGTTGTGCCTTCTTAGAATACCTCTCCGGGTTATTCTGAGCACAAATAAGGCAATTCTCTATGTAATGCGTGACATCAGTCCTGAGATTAGGCCACCAACAGAGTTGCCTGAGGTGCCTCGTTGTTGCATCAATTCCTTGGTGCCCGTGGTTATCATGGAATAAAGCAATCATTGCATTCCTGTCCTGCTGCGGGACCACATAAAGTTGTTCCTTAATGATCACACCCTCATGTGTGGTCAGTGCGTGTTTAAATTTATCGTACTCTGGCACAAAATTGCCTTTAAAAACCTCCCTGAGGTCCTTATCCTGTTTTTGTGCTGCTACAAGATCTTTAATATCTGTCTGTGAGATTTGGACTGCGCTCACAGGGGCGCTAGCTGGTGCGCTAGCTGGGGGGGTCCATAAGTGTCCTCGCCTGGAACCTGCCTTAGCCAGTGCGTTGGCTTTTACATTCCCAGGGGGGGATGACCTATGGTGACTTCTTACTTTTATTATGCCGAAGGTCCTGTCCTTCGCTTTTGCTAAAATATGCTGGAGTAGAGGGGCTGATGGAAGGGGTTTCCCGTCTGCGGAGACAAAACCTCGTGTCTTCCACAGGGGCAGAACATCTGTCAAGCTATTGCAGACATATAAGCTGTCTGAATATATGTCTGCTGGGCTGGGGAAAGAAGCGGGGTGGTCCACTATATACGCTATGGCCGCAAGCTCTGCTGCCTGCGCGCCTAAGTGACCTGGTAACTTAAGAGCTATCTCTTCGAGAGCGCGCACCTGCGCGTCCTCTACATAGATGCCGCATCCTGTGATACGCTCACCATTTAAAACTGTGGAGGAACCGTCTACATAAATCCTCAAGGGTCCACACGTGTCTGTGGGTTGGGGGCTTTGTTTTGGGTTCCCTATCTTCCTGGGGGTGTTTTTGCTATGAAGGGTCCTGTGTTATGCAGGGGAGCTACAATTTCACAGTCATGGGGCTGTCCGGGGTATTGGAGGTTGTCTGCTAAATATGTGTGTGTGCGGGTCCGTTTTACTGTAATGTCCCGTCCTTGTAGAAGTAGTGTCCATCTAGCTGCCCTAATCTGGCTAACTGAACCGTCCTTCAGTCGACCGTCTAGGAGTAGCTGTGTGGGTGTGTGTTCGGTCAGAATAGTAATGGGGTTGAGTCCGGTGATGTATGAGAAATACTGCACTGCCCAGAAGACAGCAAGGAGGTGCCTCTCGCAGGCAGAGAATCCTTGTTCTACTGGGTCTAACAGTCGGGAGGCATAAGCCACTGGTCTTAGCTGCTCGTGCCGTTCCTGAAGCAACACGGCCGAGAGGGTCAGATCGGTGCTCGCTACCTCTATTGCGTAGGGTGAAAGTTGGTCTGGGACTAGCAGCGCGGGTGCTGCGCTAAGGGCTCGTTTTAACTCCTCCACAGCGCCTGTATGCTGCGGAAGCCATTCCCAGGGGGCTCCTTTCTTAAGGAGGTCTGAGAGTGGGGCTGCTTTTGTCGCAAATCCGTCGATGTGGTTCCGACAATAGCCAACCAGTCCTAAAAACGACCGGAGGGCCGATACATTTTGGGGAAGGGGCAATTTGACAATCGAATCAATTCTTTTGAATTCGATCTCGCGTTTGCCGTGTGTGATGACTGTTCCCAAATACATCACTTTACTTTCCAAAATCTGGGCCTTTCTGGGGTTAACTTTACATCCAATTGAAGTCAACAGTTCCAGGAGTTCGGCCAGAAGCGTAATGTGCTCTGCCTTTGTGTCTGTCTGCAGTAGTAGGTCGTCTACATACTGTACCAGACATTCGGGGCGGGAGAATTTCTCTAAACCACTTGCCAACTGTCGGTGGAAAATGGAGGGGGAATTGTGGAATCCTTGTGGAAGGCATGTCCACGTATACTGCTGCGATTTGAAAGTGAAGGCAAATTTGTACTGGCACGCTTTTGCCAATGGTATTGACCAGAATCCGTTACTGATGTCCAATACCGTGAAGTATTTGGAGTTGAGTCCCTGCTTGAGCATGGTCTCGGGACTAGTAGCTACCATTGGGGCTACTGCGGGGGTGACTTTGTTGAGTTCCCGATAATCGATGGTCAGACGCCATGATCCATCGGGCTTCCTCACTGGCCAAATAGGGGCATTATTGGTCGAGGCTACCGTTCTGAGCACACCTTGCTCCAATAAGCTTCCTATCACCTTTTCTATTTCCACCTCTGCTTCCAGGGGAAATCTATACTGTTTCTGTGGTCGGGGGTCCTGTCCGGTTACGTGAACTGGTCCAGTCATTCTGCCACAGTCATGACGGTGACTTGCAAATGCTGTCCTGTGTTTGTTCAGTAGGGGTTTTATTTGTCTGTCGGTGTGGAGTGTAGTCAGGTCAAATGAGTACTCTCCCACTGCGCTAATCCGATTAGCGTAGTCTCCTACTGTGAGGGTGGCTGGTGCTCTGTCTGATCTAGCCATTCGCCAGACACACTGGTTCACTGGGTCGAACGACAAGCTATGAGCGTTCATAAAATCTATCCCCAGGATGTGTTCTGCTGTCCGGGGAAGATTTACTAGAACTACGGAGTGTTTGGTTGAGATGTTCCCTAGCTGGATCGCTACGGGTGCTGTGATATGTCCCTGCTGCGAGTGTCCGGTGAACCCGCTAAGTGTAATGGTGGAGGTGGTCGGCCACGTGTCTGCGTGTGCCGTGATCGTGGAGTTAATGGTGGTGCGGGAGCCTCCTGTGTCCCACAGTAACTCTATGGGCTTCCCTTTTACTCTTGCTGTGACTACGGGTCTCCCTGATGAGTCCCATAGTGTGTCACAGACCCAAGTGGGGGAGCCCGAACACCGTCAGTTCGTCTCGTCCACATTGGTGGGTCCTGACTGTACTGCTATATTGTGGATGGGTTTTGCCTTACTGCGGTTCAGAGTGCCTGTCTGCTGGCCTCTCTGAGATCGCTGGGGTGCATTGCATTCTTTTGCCCAATGCCCTAACTGTCCACAGTTATAGCACTCCTGGCCTCTCTGCTGTGGGCTGTTCTTCCCTTCATTGACCCTTGCGGGTTTCTGATGCTCTCTCACTGCCTGAATATCTGCGGCAGCCTGAGCCTCTTCTGGGGATTGAACCTTGCTCTTTCCCTGAATTGATTGCTCCCAAGCGCGGGACAACCTTTTCAGGACCCATTTCTCATTATGGGCCTCTTCTGAGGGGTCATAACTGTTGCAAGCGCTCTGTCCTGCCTCTGTTGCGTGTGAGATAATGGTGCGCGTCCATTTGACCATATTTTCCCGGTTCAAATGCGCTCTGTTTAACTCGCCGAAAACGGCATTAAAATGAATCCACAGCCTTCCTGCGAATGCTGTGGGGTGTTCGGATCTTTTCTGCCGGCACTTATTAAGACCTTCCACGGGGTCACCTCGATTATACCCGATGGCATCTAAAATGGAGGTGTGCATCTCTTCTAGGGTGCCTCCGGCAACGTTCTGTGGGTCGGGGAGGGCTGCTACTACTGACTGGTCTAAGCTCAGAACTGTGAGCTTAACCTGCTCTCTCTCACCCAGGCCGTACATGGTAGCCTGCTGTTTTACTTTAGCGAAGAACTGGTGGGGGTCTGCGGTGGGGAGGAACGGAGTGATCTTCTCACATGCGTCCCTGAGCTGGGTTACAGTTAAGGGGGTGGTGTAGGATATATCTGGTGCGCCTTCTGTTATGGCTTTTCTCTGCGTGGTTACTGGGTTCATGGGTGCGGATATGATCTGATCTGTGGGGGGTGGGGGTGCTTGCCTTTTCTGTTGCGCTACTGGCGCACATGTTCCCTGAACATATCGCTGCGCTGTTTCACTTAATTCTTGCCAATCTGGGGCATTTTCTCCATCTAACTGGGTCCCAAAGGTGCTTTGGAACCCATTTTGCACCGAAAGCAGCGATTGCAGCTCTGCAATCTGTTTCCTGCATTTCGCGTGATCCACAGTACTTTGCCTTTGCTCTGTGGTTGCAGCATGGAGTGCTCTCAAAGCTGCTTTGAGATCAGAGCATTGCCTCTGCAATGCCTCCACCTGCTTCTCTGATTCCTCTCTTATCAGAACGGCACGTTGCACGTCCTGATAAGCCTTTTCGTACTGGGTCTGGGAACTGCTGAGATGGGCTAGACAAGACTGATGTGTCCTCTTGGCATCATCCACCTCTCTACCTTTCTCTATCAACTTCCCTCTTAGATCCAGATTCTCTTTCTCAATGTCCCTGACATCGACCTTACTCATGCGGTTCCTTTCCTCTAATTCTGCCCGGAGCGTCCTGACGACCTCCTCTGTGCCTCGCAATTGTGCCAAACAGGACACAATCGCCATCGGCTTGCGTGCTTTGCTAAGGTTCTTTTTGTGAATTTGAGAGAGGTTCTCCCACCAAGTATGTCCTATACTTCCGGGACCTGTCTCCTCATTCAAACAAAACTCTTTCCAAAGGGGCCATCCCTTTCCTTGTAAATATTTGCAGAGTTCCAGCTCCCACGTGGGACACTGGCCTACCCTGCTACTGTTGCTGGTCGCTGCGACCACAAACTTTTCTGGATCCATCAGACGTTCCATTGCCTGCATGGCCATTTTCTCTGACTCTCTTTTAGTTAATTTGGAACAGGGGGTTGCTGGGGTTGTGTTTCAAGAAACGGGTACGGCTTACGCTATGTTCCGTTCAAAAACTGCCGAAAGTTTGTCGCAACAAAAATGCTTTCAGTTTTACCTTACAGCCCTGTTAGTACGCATGCACTAAACACACTTCCGAATTACGCTTATTAGTTTGAACACCTTGAATACTTGTGATTTTCTTTACTTTCTTACTTTCTCTGTAATTTGGAGTTCTAATTCAAATTTCAGGGTCCTGGACGGTGTGGGGTTTCCACTTACAACCGTGTCCCGTCAGGAAGTCGCCACTAAATGTTGCACGTTTTGCTATGGGCGTAAAACGCGTTTATTGGGGTGTATTAACTTCCAAGTGCTTAACACCGCTAGGCTCTGTTGTATGTATTTATTCAGCTTTAGGAGTCGCCAGTTGCCGTATAGACAACGTCACTAGTATTCCAAGGTCAAGTTCAAAGTAATAAAGACGATACACCGATTAGTAAGGTCCAAACGATAATATTTATTATACAGTAATAATAAATATTCATGCACACACTAAGAGACTAAGCTATGACTAAACTAAAGTAATCAGAATACTTATCTAACAGGAACAGGCAAGGTCAGGGAGCGAGGCCTTCGTCCTGGTCTTGGGCTGCAACCTTCAGCAAGCGTTCTGGTCACTGGGGGTTCTAGCGGGCTTAGTTCGCGTAGCGAGCGTCGTACTGGCACTTACGGTTCGGCGGCTGGTACTCAACGGCTGGAGTCAGAGTGGATCTTCTAGGTCGTGGTCAGAGCCGGAGCACGGAAAAACAGACCTTGACCGAAGTTGAGCCGGAGCACAGAAAACAGACCGGACAACACGAGGTCCCTATCTTTTATAGGGGTTCCATTGTCCTTCCCTCTTCTTGGGCGGGCTCTACCTATTGGATCAATTTCTTATCGATACTGGATTAATTCCCCAATGCGAGGGGGTCTCCGTGATGGAGGGGGCGTTTCTTATGTCCTTTTGTTTGGAGGTTTCTGGTGCCTCGATGTCTGGGCCTTGATTAGAATGTGTCCATTCAGAACCAAATGTATCTATTGTGTGGGTGTTCAAGTCTGATTGCCTCATTAGCATGCAAAGCGTTTTGCCATTTGCACCTAGCTAAGGTCTTCTCACCTGAGCCCAAACTGGTTTCTGCTGCTGCAGAATGCAAAATGCTCTTTGCAGACTGCTGTTCTGGCTAAACTGTCTGTTTCCCAGCAGTCTTAGCGCTTGACCTATTTTTGTAGCTCAGCATCCATTTTAGGTGGCTACAAATGGTAACCCCCAGGATGTAGATTTTGGGAGATTCATTGATGGTAATGCCATTGAATGTCAAGGGGCAATGGTTGGATCCCTCTCTTGTAGGAGATGGTCATTGTCTGACACTTGTGTGGCGTAGTTGTAATTTGCCACTTGTCAGCCCAAACCTGGATATTATCCACATCTTGCGGTATTTGGACATGGATTGCTTATTATCTGAGGAACCACAAATGGTCTCAACATTGTGTAGTCATCTGCGAACATCCCCACTTCTGACCTTATGATGGAATGGAGGTCATTGATGAAACAGCTGAAGATGGTTGGGCCGAGGACACTACTCTGAATAACCCCTGCAGTGATGTCCTGGAACTGAGATGATTGACTTCGAACAGTAGAGAGTTTTGACCCTGATTCCTATTGACTCCAGTTTTGCGAGGGCTCTTTGATGCCATACTCGGTCAAATGATGCCTTGATGTCAAGGGGACACAGGTGGTGCATATATGGAATTCTGTCAAAATATATGGAGCCCTATCACATGCTCTCCAGAATTGGCACTCATAATGGGTCGAAGGGCATTCAATCATTAATCACAAGCAACTTATTTTTAATTATTATGCCTGATCAAAGATTGGGGCATGGAACTAGGTCAGGTAATGCATTTCATTGAGACTCTCTCATACCAATGGGAGATTCACATGTCATTTATCTGAGATGGCATCTTGGTCACCTCGATGTGTGTGCTAGCATCTCAGAGACAAGGCTGCATCAACGATAATGCAAGTAGGGCAGAAACCACGACAGAGCATTACTGTTGCCATAGGTAACAGACTGTGAGTTTCACTATCTTGATCCATTAATCATTAATATTGTCAAGCTTTCATTGAGTAAGAAGGTAAAAGCAAAATAGATCTCGTTTTCAATGCTGCCTTTCAGAGTGTCCGAATGCATGACAGAGATTAAAGGAAATTTGCTGACGATACAAAGTTACGTGGCCTTGTGGAAAGCCTGGATTATAGCATAACATTGCAAGTAGATATTGACAAACTAGGTGAGTGGGCAACATTGTGGCAGATGGAATTCAATGTCAGCAAGTGTGAGGTTATCCGTTTTGGACCAAAAAAGGATAGAGCAGGGTACTTTCTAAATGGATAGAGGTTAGGCATAGTGGATGTCCAAAGAGACTTGGGGATCCAGGTGCGTAGATCCTCAAAGTGCCACGAACATGTGCAAAAAATAATCAAAAAAGTGAATGGAATACTAGCCTTTATAGCTAGAGGATTGGAGTATAAAGACACAGAAGTTATTCTGCAACTATACGAAACACTGGCTAGACCCCAGTTGGGAGTATTGAGGGCAGTTCTAGGCACCACACCTTGGGAAGGATATTTTGGCCTTGGAGGGAGTGCAACGTAGGTTTACAAAAATTATACCTGGACTTCAGTGGTTAAGTTGAATCCATTTGGGTGGAAATCAGGAATAGTAAGGCGAAAAAGTCACTGATAGGAGTAGTCTATCAGCCACCAAATAGTAACAAGATGGTGGGGCAGGCAATAAACAAAGAAATAACTGATGCATGTAGAAATGGTACAGCAGTTATCATGGGGGATTTTAATCTACATGTCGATTGGTTTAACCAGGTCAGTCAAGGCAACCGTGAGGAGGAGTTTATAGAATGTATCCGCGATAGTTTCCTAGAACAGTATGTAATGGAACCAACGAGGGAACAAGCGGTCCTAGATCTTGTCCTGTGTAATGAGACAGGATTGATTCATGATCTCATAGTTAGGGATCCTCGCGGAAGGAGCGATCACAATATGGTGGAATTTAAAATACAGATGGAGGGTGAGAAAGTAAAATCAAATACTAGTGTTTTGTGTTTAAACAAAGGAGATTACAAGGGGATGAGAGAAGAACTAGCTAAGGTAGACTGGGAGCTAAGACTTTATGGTGGAACAGTTGAGGAACAGTGGAGAACCTTCCAAGCGATTTTTCACAGTGCTCAGCAAAGGTTTATACCAACAAAAAGGAAGGACGGAAGAAAGAGGGAAAATCGACCGTGGATATCTAAGGAAATAAGGGAGAGTATCAAATTGAAGGAAAAAGCATATAAAGTGGCAAAGATTGCTGGGAGATTAGAGGACTGGGAAATCTTTAGGGGGCAACAGAAAGCTACTAAAAAAGCTATAAAGAAGAGTAAGATAGAGTATGAGAATAAACTTGCTCAGAATATAAAAACAGACAGTAAAAGTTTTTACAAATATATAAGACAAAAAAGAGTGGCTAAGGTAAATATTGGTCCTTTAGAGGATGAGAAGGGAGTTTTAATAATGGGAAATGAGGAAATGGCTGAGGAACTGAACAGGTTTTTTGGGTCGGTCTTCACAGTGGAAGACACAAATAACATGCCAGCGACTGATAGAAATGAGGCTATGACAGGTGAGGACCTTGAGAGGATTGTTATCACTAAGGAGGGAGTGATGGGCAAGCTAATGGGGCTAAAGGTAGACAAGTCTCCTGGCCCTGATGGAATGCATCCCAGAGTGCTAAAAGAGATGGCTAGGGAAATTGCAGATGCACTCGTGATAATTTACCGAAATTCACTAGACTCTGGGGTGGTCCCGGTGGATTGGAAATTAGCAAACGTGACGCCACTGTTTAAAAAAGGAGGTAGGCAGAAAGCAGGAAATTATAGGCCAGTGAGCTTAACTTCGGTGGTAGGGAAGATGCTGGAATCTATCATCAAGGAAGAAATAGCGAGGCATCTGGATAGAAATTGTCCCATTGGGCAGACGCAGCATGGGTTCGTAAAAGGCAGGTCATGCCTAACTAATTTAGTGGAATTTTTTGAGGACATTACCAGTGCAGTAGATAACGGGGAGCCGATGGATGTGGTATATCTGGATTTCCAGAAAGCCTTTGACAAGGTGCCACACAAAAGGTTGCTGCATAAGATAAAGATGCATGGCATTAAGGGTAAAGTAGTAGCATGGATAGAGGATTGGTTAATTAATAGAAAGCAAAGAGTTGGGAGAAATGGGTGTTTCTCTGGTTGGCAATCAGTAGCTAGTGGTGTCCCTCAGGGATCCGTGTTGGGCTTACAATTGTTCACAATTTACATAGATGATTTGGAGTTGGGGACCAAGGGCAATGTGTCCAAGTTTGCAGATGACACTAAGATGAGTGGTAAAGCGAAAAGTGCAGAGGATACTGGAAGTCTGCAGAGGGATTTGGATAGGTTAAGTGAATGGGCTCGGGTCTGGCAGATGGAATACAATGTTGACAAATGTGAGGTTATCCATTTTGGTAGGAATAACAGCAAACGGGATTATTATTTAAACAATAAAATATTAAAGCATGCCGCTGTTCAGAGACACTTGGGTGTGCTAGTGCATGAGTCACAGAAGGTTGGTTTACAAGTGCAACAGGTGATTAAGAAGGCAAATGGAATTTTGTCCTTCATTGCTAGAGGGATGGAGTTTAAGACTAGGGAGGTTATGTTGCAATTGTATAAGGTGTTAGTGCGGCCACACCTGGAGTATTGTGTTCAGTTTTGGTCTCCTTACTTGAGAAAGGACGTACTGGCGCTGGAGGGTGTGCAGAGGAGATTCACTAGGTTAATCCCAGAGCTGAAGGGATTGGATTATGAGGAGAGGTTGAGTAGACTGGGACTGTACTCGTTGGAATTTAGAAGGATGAGGGGGATCTTATAGAAACATTTAAAATTATGAAGGGAATAGATAGGATAGATGCGGGCAGGTTGTTTCCACTGGCGGGTGACAGCAGAACTAGGGGACATAGCCTCAAGATAAGGGGAAGTAGATTTAGGACTGAGTTTAGGAGGAACTTCTTCACCCAAAGGGTTGTGAATCTATGGAATTCCTTGCCCAGTGAAGCAGTTGAGGCTCCTTCATTACATGTTTTTAAGGTAAAGATAGATAGTTTTTTGAAGAATAAAGGGATTAAGGGTTATGGTGTTCGGGCCGGAAAGTGGAGCTGAGTCCACAAAAGATCAGCCATGATCTAATTGAATGGCGGAGCAGGCTCGAGGGGCCAGATGGCCTACTCCTGCTCCTAGTTCTTATGTTCTTATGTTACGTGGAGAGATTACACAAATTAGGCCTGTTTTCACTAGAATTTCTGAGGTTAAGAGGTGATCAAAGTATTCAAGATATTAACAAGAATAACAGGGTAGATAAAGATAAGCAATTTCTACTGGTTGGTGATTCTGAAACTAGGGGCTACAGTCTAAACTTTGGGCTAGACCATTCAGGAGATATGTTAGGAAGAACTTCTTCACTCAAAGGGTGGTAGAGGTCTGGAACTCTCTCTCACAAACAGCAGTTAAAGCTAGAACAGTTGATCATTTTAAATCTGAGATAGATTTTTGTTAAGCAAAAATATTAAGGGAGATGGGCCAAAGGCAGGTATATGGAATTAGGTCACAGATCAACCATGATCTAATTAAATAATGGGACAGGTTCAAGGGGTTGAATGGCCTATTCCTGTTCCTGAGTTCCTAAGTAGGAAGAGGTAGTTGCAGGAAGAGGCTCTGCCTGAGGTCTAGGATAAAAGGGAACCAGAACAAGAAAAAGAGGATGAGGAGGAGACATCCAGACAATGGAGACAGGCTAGTGTATACCAAAAGAGAGTCTCCTATTTAAAAATCAGTGAGAGACGATGTCACACACATCTGTGCTTTTCACAAGCAGACTTGCTGATCACATCTGCCACATTCTTCATGAAGGCTTGCCACCTCTTGGATTAGATGCTATGACTGCAGAACTCTATTTCTTTGCCTGTTGGCTTTTCCAAGGGACCTGTGCAGCATCTCACAGTCCGCAACACAGATTCATAAAGGAGGTCCCAGATGTTTTCTGCAACAATTTCTATCACTAAGTGAGGTTTCCTCTGGATGAAGAGAGCCAGACAATGAGATTCACTGGCTTTGCTGCTATTTCAGGCTTCCCAAGTGCGCATGGTGCAATTGGCTGAACCCATGTGGATTTTAGGACTCCATGGAAGCAGTCCCTTTGGTTTATAAACCAAAAACACAATTATTCCATCAATGTTCAACTGGTTTGTGATCATCGGAAGCAATAAATGCAAGCTTGTGCCAGATACCCAGGGAGTTGCCATGACTCCTACATCCTTAGTCAGACTTTGGTGCGTTTGGATTTTCGAAGGGTCTGAATGTTTGCAATGATAGCTGCCTGGGAATAAGGGGGACATCCATGTAGACACGGGAAGAATGTGAAAGTTCCACATGGACAGTTACCCGGGGCCAGAATTGAAGCAGGGTCCTTGGCACCGTGAGGCAGCAGTGCTAATCACTGCATCACCATGCTACCCATTCCCAAAAGTTATTTCCACAGTTCTTAATCTTCCAATGCTACCACTAATGCCTCAATGCAGCCGCAACATCTGCAGCAGAGATGGAGGCAGCCTGCTGACTGCCACATCCTGATATATGAGATGACCTTGGTGCATGTCTTCTGTTGGCCCAAGGCTTGGTGGGCGTTGTCCTCATACATGCCTATTGCTTAGGGCCAGATGTACCCTTCCTAGCCTGAGCAGCTGGATGGGGGTCGCAGGCAAAGGGGATTTTAAATGGCCGCACACCTGTGGAGTGTCCTGAGAGGAGGCTCAGGCTGTCCAGCTGATGCTCATCCTCCCTGTGGGTTCCCATGGGCCCTGCCCTGACTTCCTGAGGAGATGGCACACCTGGAAGGAAGTCAAGGTTCTTTGTCCCCTTGTCACCTGTGGTGCTCTCCATGCTGTGTGGCCATAAAGTGCAGGGCTGAGTGAAAATCTGGCAAAACCTGATGGAGCAAGGCCCCCACGGTTGTCACCCACCTTACCATGATGACTTTGAGGTGTTCCCATGTTGGTGCCATAACATCAGACAGAGCATGGCCAGATTGCTGCACCCTTCATCTGCTGAGTGACTGTCAAAACTCTGCTAATGTTCCATTGCAAGTTGTTGCATCTCCAGCATTGCATTAGTGGCTGATCAAAGAGGCCAATTTCTGACTCTGAGTGGGTGGCTTGTCTCCAGCAGCCTCTGAGAGCCGGATGTCTGGACTGTCCCTGCCTCCAACTGCTGCAAGGATGTGTCGGTGAAGTGTTCCTCAGTTGGTGAGCCAGAGCCTAATGTAGAACTATGTCCCATAGTGGTATTTGATTCTGCACTGGTGGAAAGTGCGGGTAAGCACTGTGAGAGTTCGTCCAGAACATTTCACTTCTGACATGATCTGGTGGCTCAGATTCATGGTGGGCTGCCTTATAGGCCTTGATCTGCTGGTGCCTGTAAGATTGAGTCTAATGTTTTAGTTGATGAACAAGAGGATTATAAGACTTCATGTGATTCATTGTGTTGTTCGGGTGTGATGGATTGATAGAGGTGTGATCCATACTAGGTCGCTGAGACAATCTGAACTCCTCTTCCCCACAGTAGTGATCCCTGTCGTTCCCAGCATTCTCGGCTGCAGGTCTCCTAAATTCACTGTTATGTCAGGCACGTCTCCCCAGGCCTGCGCTCTTTCATGCTTGCTGTGGACAAGCATGTCCTGGATGAAGAAAAGAAAGGAATGCGATGAGAAGGGGCGAAGCATAGGCTGGGAAAGATGCATGCCCACTGTGTATGGTGAGCTGTCCCCAGTAGGTCCTTACCTTTTCAGGATGGCAACCGGTGACTAGTGATGTTCCACATGAGTCAGAGTTGGGATCACAGTTATTCAATATATATATTAATGATCTGGAAGAAGGAACTGAGGGCATTGTTGCTATATTTGCAAATGATACAAAGATATGTAGAGAGACAGGTTGTGTTGAGGAAGCAGGGAGGTTGCAGAAGACCCTGGATAGGATAGGAGAGTGGGCAAAGAAGTGGGAGATGGAATACAATGTGGAAAGGTGTGAGGTTATGCACTTTGGTAGGAAGAATAGAGGCATAGTTTATTTTCTGAATGGGAAAAGACTTCGGAAATCAGAAGCATAAAGGAATTTAGGAGTTCTAGTTCAGGACTCTCTTAAGGTTAACTTCCAGGTTCAGTTGGCAGTTAAGAAGTCGAATGCAATGTTGGCATTTGGGACAATAAGGCTGGAATAAAAGAGCAGTGATGTACTTCTGAGGCTGTATAAGGCTCTGGTCAGATCCCATTTGGAATATTGTGAGCAATTTTGGGTCTCATATCTAAGGAAGGATGTGCTGGCCTTGGAAAGGGTCGAGAGGAGGTTCACAAGAATAATCCCCGGAATGCAGGACTTGTCATATGAGGAGCAGTTGAGGACTCCGTGTCTGTACTAGATGGAGTTTAGAAGGATGAAGGGCAATCTCATTGAAACTTATAGGGCGAGATTCTCCCAAAACGGGAGAAATCGTAAAGCTGGCGTAAAACCCGGGCGGGTTTTACGGCAGCGCGCCCCTTCCCGACCGGGGACCGATTCTGGTCCCCGGTCGGGGCTAGCAGCCCGACGCCGTAGGCTCTGGCAAGACGGGCTTAATGAAAATCGTTAAGCCCGCTTGCCGGAGTTAGCGCCGGCTGACGCGTCATATGACGTCAGCCGCGCATGCGCAGTTTGGAAGACTCCAACCCGCGCATGCGCGGGTGACGTCATCGCGGTTTTGCGCGAAACCCGCGCATGCGCGGGCCGGGTTGCCCCTCAGCCGCCCCGCGAATGGATACTGCGGGGCGGCGGAAGGACAAGTAGTGCGCGGGCATTGGGCCCGCTGCCCGCGATCGGTGCCCACCGATCGCGGGCCCATGGCACCCTTGGCACGGCCGTACCATGGTTATTAATAGCGAGTTAGTCACGCCGTTTTTACGAACGGCAAGACCAGGTGTGTTTGCCGTTCGTAACAACTGCGGAAAGGGCTGGGACTTCGGCCCATCTAACAGCTGAGAATCGCTGCCGGCCGTAAAAAAACGGCGGCAGCGATTCGGGTCGGGACTTCGGCCGGGGGGGGGGGGGGGGGAATAGCGGGAGGGCGGCAAAAATGTCGGGAAGGCCCTCCCGCTATTCTCCCACCCGTCGTGGGGGGCGGAGAATTTCGCCCATAGAATATTGAGAGGCCTGGATAGAGTGGACGTGGAGAGGATCTTTCCACTAGCAGGAGAAATTACTACCAGAGGGCACAGCCTCAGACTGAAGGGATGATTCTTTAAAACAGAGATGAGGAATTTCTTCAGCCAGAGGGTGGCGAATCTGTGGAACTCATTGCCACAGGAGGCTGTGGAGGCCAAGTCAGTGAATGTTTTTAACACAGCGATAGATAGTTTTTTTTATTAATGAGGGGATCACAGGTTTGGGGAAGAAGGCAGGAGAATGGGGATGAGAAACGTATCAGTCATGATTGAATGGCGGAGCAGACCCGATGGGCCGAATGGTCTAATTCTGCTCATGTCTTATGGTCATTGCGAAGCTCGGATTAGACCACTTGTTTCGGGAGTGTTGTGTCATGCATGTGGGCAATATGGCCCGCCAAACACAACTGTTCGAGCGTGACCACTACCTCAGTAATGGGGATATTGGCCTGGGAGACGTCGCTTACGTTAGTACACCTATCTTGCCTGTGGATTTGAAGGATTTTACGGAAGCAACATTGTTGATACCTCTCCAGGGATTTGAACTGTACATTATCCATGTTTCTATTGCACACAGGAGGGTGGGGACCACTGTGCTCTGTAGACCATGAGCTTGGTGCTAGATTTGAGGTCTCAGTCTTCGAACACTCTGTTACTAAAGTTTCCTGAAGAGAGTAGCTCTTTAAGTACATGAGAATTTCATACTGCAGGGAGTAGAAGGATGACCTATCTTGCAGTGCAGATGCGATAATTCATCCTCTTCCATCACAATGATGCTTTGGGCAGGGTGGCCAGCCATGCTGAGGTCTCCTATGTTGGCCTCCAGGGCCGGAATGGTGAGTCCTGTATGTTTTCTGGAACCATCCCTGGGATATTGGACATTCCAATGTGCCAGCATTCCTCTTATCAAGGCCTAGAGGGCCTCATGGCTGAAGCTAGGTGCTGCCTTCTTCTTTTGGCTTGAAGACATCTCTGTGTGTGTCCTGGAGACAGCTGGGCTGGAGAGATTGAGATGTGTGTGCTCAGATGCCATTTAAATATGGCACCTAGTCTGACAACCTCGTCAGGCAACGGCGGATGAATCAGATATAAAAACGGCAGGTAATTTGGAAAGCTACCCGTCTATGTATAGTTAATTATTTTTCAATCGCAGAATCAGGCACTATTTCCCACCAACCTGAGCAGTAGGTTACATGCCGAACCCGCCCACCACTGCACTTCCCATACCAGCCTCCCCGAACAGGCGCCGGAATATGGCGACCAGGGGCTTTTCACAGTAAATTCATTTGAAGGCTACTTGTGACAATAAGACATTTTCATTTCATTCACCTCATTTCAAAACTGGGCGGCACGGTAGCACAGTGGTTAGCACTGTTGCTTCACCGCACCAAGGACCCAGGTTCAACTTCCGTCTTGGGTTGCTGTCTGTGCGGAGTCTGCACATTCTCCCCGTGTCTACATGGGTTTCCTCCAGGTGCTCTGGTTTCCTCCCACAAATCCCGAAAAGACGTGCTTGTTCGGTGAATTGGACATTCTGAATTCTCCCTCAGTGTGTCTGAACAGGCGCTGGAGTGTGGCGGCTAGGGGATTTTCACAGTAACTTCACTGCTGTGTTAATGTAAGCCTACTTGTGGCACTAATAAATATTATATTAAAAAGGGAAAATTCCACCCATTATATTGTTCAAAATATTTGATTCAAGATATTTGAATGAATGACATTGATTAATCCTTGTTTGTTTATTGCCTTCTGGCTGTTAGAGAAAATTATGCAAAATTATGAAAGAACAAATTCACAGCACTGAGCAGAATAGGCTTACAAATGTAAGGAATCTGACATTAGTCATAGCACTCGGTCCACCTATAGCACACAAAAAGCTCAACAGGACTTATTATACAGTCACCTCCCGACAGCCAGATTGGTCAGCTCAAATCCCAGTTCATAATTAGACCATACAGTGTAGTAATGATCTTAGATCAATGCCTGGCTTTGTGCAGGAGTAGGATCAACTTCATATATGATGCCAATCATTTTGGAGCAGCTATCCAATATCCATATCCGTGTACACAAAGGTAATTATTTGGGTGAGATACTCACTTGTAGAATAGTAGCCCAGCATTCAGTTGAGATGGGGAAAATAAAATTAATAATCCTTCACCTCCTCAGTTCAAACTAATAGTTGACTCTCAAGTAGTCAACTTTTTCTCAATTGCAAACCACCCAATATTCCTGAGATATAAATCTTTTTGTGAATGTTTAGTTTGTGATATGTGTAGTAATATCACTGAAATAATTCTAAAAGAATATCTACCCTCTTCCAGTAAGTATTTTGAAATTAACCAATCATCTTTGTCACAAATTGTGTATTCTAATATGCATACAGAAAAGTGCATGTAGACGATACATTTTATGAGAATGTTGTTTTCCTGATTTTTCTCTCCGGTGTTTTTGGCTAGGATGTACATTTTTTTTCTCTGTGATAAATAAAAGTAAGAATTTACACTTTATGAGGATGAACTGCACTGTTCTATATTCAGCAATTACAAACTCTGCGTTTAACCACTCGATGTTAACAGCACAATTTGCCCTTTGACATGTCACATCAGTAACACAGCCCTGGGTTTTGTCATTACAGGGATCGCAAGGCCGCAGAGGATCATCAGGATCAAGAGTACAGTTTACATTTTTATTGATAATTTGGTTCAAAAACATTTTAGCTGTGTTAATATGGATTTCTGTATTCCACCAGACGTCTGCAATGCTTTTAAGCGCATAGCTCATGAGGAAAAATCATTTAATGATGCAATAAAGGACAAAATGCTTAACTGATACACAGGCAAATGCACAAATGCAGAACTGACACAGGCTGAGGTCAAATGTGTAGTTACGCATTGCTGGAGCATAATGAATATGTTGGATATGTTGTTATTGATATGATGACAGGGATCCACATAACTGTTATAGAAAATTAAACAATGTGGAATTAATTGCAAAGTTTAAGAAGGTAAGGAAGCAAAGGATTAGTAATTTTAAAAACAGGAATGCATAGTCCTGCCAAGGAAATACACTAATCAGGTTTTAAAACTCCTTCGATGATGAGCTGGTTGCACCAGTGCGTAGGTGAACTGTATGGACCAGAAGATTTCAGGTTCATTTACTGGCCTGTGTTGAGTTGGCTGGCTTTTTAACTAGGCCAGTGATCCAGTCAGCCTCAGTATCCTGAAGTTAGAGAGGAGAAAGCAATTAGAGTTCCTGTTTTTAATTTCATAGCCACCAGTTATGAGCAGATTGAGTTGGCCCCAATGCCCCCTGATTGAAGAGCTTTCTGACAACAGTGTCTGGCTCACATGGGTGAGGTTCTCAAAGCAGAGTCACACCTGTGAAGCTACAACCTAGCAAGGAGTCAGTGCTTTCATGAAAGTAGGGCTGGTAAGAAATTGATGTGGAAAGAGATAATATATTGAATGTGATCTGGCGGAGCGGCTGTTATGTTTTGTACTGGATCCTATAGAGTTCAATACAGCTGCAAGGAGCTATGGACTTCTTTTTCACAATACTTCAGGAAATCAGTTGAACTGCCTTTGCCATTTCAAATAACATCACAAAATAGACTTTCTGATCATTATCACAGTGCTGTTTATGGGTGTTCGCTATGCCCAAATTGGCTGCTGTGTTTCCTTCCATTACAGCAGTGACTATGGGCTGGATTGTCTGTTCCTCCAGCTGCATGTTTCTCTGCAGCGCACCATTTACTGATGGTGGGATTTTCTACTCCAGCCGCTTGTCAATGGGATTTCCCTTTGAAACCACCCCACGGGGTAGGGGTTTTGTGCCAGCGTTGACAGAGAATCTCAACGGCCGGAGAATTCCGGCCTATATTTCTAAAGTAATTAATTAACTTTTAAACTATTTAGAAATGTTGAATAGAATCCCTACAGTGCAGAAGGAGACCATTCGGCCCATCAAGTCTACCCCTACCCCTGTAACCCCACCTAACGTTTGGACATTAAGGATAAATTTAGCATGGCTAATTCACCTAAACCTGTACATCTTTGAACTGTGGGAGGAACCCCACACAAACACAGGGAGAAAGTGCCAACTCCATACAGTCACCCAAGACCGGAATTGAACCCAGGTCTCTGAAGCTGTAAGGCAGCAGTGCAAACTACTGTGCCAAAGTGCCATCTGGTGGGTTTGGAAAAGTACTATATAAATGCAAGTCTTTTTTTCTTTGTATTTTGAAATGAACGGCAAGTTGGAGATGGAATAATAGTTTGCATAACCCATGACTGTGTTGTCCCCTCTAAAATTTGTCTTCCTGACTACTCCATATTTGAATCTCTGTGATCAAGGCCATAATTCTCCAACCTCACCCATTCCTGGGACTCTCTGCTCCCACTGCAGTGAATGGCATTTTGGAGGAGCGCCAAATTCTCCATTATTGCTGCAGTGGTGCCGTGCAAACTCGTATCGGAGAATCTTTCTACTTCTGTCATAACATTGAAATGGCCCTAATCAAAGCCACAAATTGCATTCTTATTTGTGATGATTGTGACTGACTAGTGTACTATCCCTGTCCATCTTTCCTGACCCTTCTGTAAACTTTGGCACAACCAAGTAAACAGCAACCTCCACCAATGTCTTGTTTCTATTACCTTGCTTACTCCTGTATTATCTAACCTATCCTACATAGCCTGAACATTTACAGAAATATTTTTTTCTTTCCAAGTATCTTTTGTCCCCTCTCTTCCTCATCTATTCTGCCCTTTGGCAACATCATCGAAAAAATAGTCATCTATCACATGATAATACCCAATTCTATTTCTTTCAACTCCTCCATATTCTTTGTGCTGTAAAAATGTTTATCCACATCTTTATTAGCTGCCAATCTTTCTCATTCAACATCAACATTCAACATCTGAATTACAGATTCAGATTACAGATATCTATGACCTCTCCTAAACTCCATTGCCTTATTGCCAAATCTAGCTGCCTGCCTTGCATATCCTCAGGTTGATCAGATTGTTTGTAATCTCGGTGCTCTATTTGATCGAGAGCTAAGCTTTCATCTCCTCAGGTCATCTCCATCCTAAAGTCTGCATATTTCCACCTTTCTAACAGCACTGGTCTCTACCTCTTCCCCTGTTCTTCAGCTGCTGAAACCCTCATCCGAGTCCTGGCTATCTCCAGACGTGTACTTTAATATTCTCCTGGTATAATGTGCACCAAATCACATTCGGTAATTGTAATTGGCTCATGTTCCCTCAACCCCTCATATTTAAAATTTGTATAGTTGTATTTAAATTCTTTAATGCCTTCACTTCTCCCTATCTATGTAACCTCCTCCTTTTCTATGTTTCTTGGAGAAATCTACATCCCTCCAACTCTGGCCTCAGGGCGGAGGAACAGCAGTTGATGGACAATGAATTTCATGAAGCCGCTTTATAAATTTCCTTTCATTGGCTATGAGAGCTTTGGGAGAAATTTCAGAATTATGTGCAAGAACAGCACCTGAAATTTCATTGTCTGTGAAACTTTTCTACGTTCTATGTCTGGTCAATAAGGTCTGGTGGTGGGTCTGGCTATCTTTTCCTGCATTTTTCATGTATGCATTAGTTAGATGTATGGATAAATTAAATTACAAAATATCCCTGTTACACATTCCCAAATCTTTTAAAATTTAAAATTAAAGGTTACCTGTTAAGCGATCCTGTCAACTTATTTTCAAGTGTTTTTGAATCTACTTACCTTTCAGTAATCAGGATAAATCTAAATCTGGTGTAACCTAACCCTTAACAAGAAAATATTTCCGGGGGCAGCACGGTGGCTATGAGGGGGGGCGAGGGGCACCTTTGGGAAACACAAAATCCTGGTCTTGGGTGA
This sequence comes from Scyliorhinus canicula, assembly GCF_902713615.1. Taxonomy (NCBI): domain Eukaryota; kingdom Metazoa; phylum Chordata; class Chondrichthyes; order Carcharhiniformes; family Scyliorhinidae; genus Scyliorhinus; species Scyliorhinus canicula. The sequence continues at coordinate 162,542,934 of NC_052147.1, read as the reverse complement.
TAGTTTTCACTGGAAGACAACGATGCCAAGATATTTTGAACAGGTTTAAGGGCAGCATGGTGGTGCAGTGGTTAGCACTGCTGTCTCACGGCACCGATGTCCCAGGTTCGATCCCGGCCCTGGGTCACCGTCCATGGGACATTCTCCCTGTGTTTGCGTGGGTTTTGCCCCCACAACCCAAAGATGTGCAGGGGAGGTGGATTGGCCACGCTAAATTGCTCCTTAATTGGAAAAAATGAATTGGGCACTCTAAATTTATATGAAAAAAAGAAAATATTTTCTCATTTAAGGTTCTCAAATAAATACAATATTTATTTAATCTGACATATTTAGGGTGCGAGAGGCAATGCAGGAACTGTTGGGCCTCCAGGAATGCCAGGGTTTAGAGGCACTCAAGTAAGTAATGCATTTACAAAGATTTAGTCGCTGATTTCTGCTAAATTTCAAAACATCAGAAATGTGGAATTTACCACAAGAACCTTGCTGTTTGTACACTAAGGGCGGAGCTGGATCTTCTGGAGTTCCAGGTCGAGAAGGTGGAGCTGGCATTCGAGGACCAAGGGTAAGTGCTTTCTCTTACACAAAACAGAAAATACTGGACAATCTCAGCAAATCTGACAACCTCAGTGGAGAGAGAAGGGAGCTAACGTTTCCCGTCTGGATGACTCTTTGTCAAAGAGAACTGGAAATTGGGTCAGATTTATACTTTAGTGGGGGGTGCATGGAGCGGTGGGGCTGGATAGGGGCCAGGGATAGGTGGAGATTGATTTTGTGCTTTCTATTGTCAGTTTAGCAGAAATAGTGAAAAAGTTTTTTCTTCCTATTTTACTGTCATCTAATTGAGAAACTAAAACTGAAAGAATGAAAGTAAATGAAATCAGTTTGGAACAATCTCAACTTAGTTCTAAAGGGATTCAGATCTACAATGTGAAATCAACCACATAATTTAACATAACATTGATAGCCATCCTCACTCATGTCTCAAGGTAGGCAGTGGGAAATTGAAATTCTGAATGGCCGACACCTGCTCCTATTTCTATTAATCTCATGAAATGCTACATATGGGTTAATTTGCATCATCGGGTTGAGTATTCAACCTTCATGCCAGGATTTAAGCATAATAATCTATGCTGGCATTGGAAGAATGCTGAGAAGAGAAGAATTATATCAGAATTTACAGGACAGGAAAGACCATTTTGGTGCATCTGGCCATTGCTGGAGGTGTTCCCTTCCATATGAGACATTAAATCAAGGTTGTATATGGCTATTCTGGTGGATTTAATATGTTCCTTGTGCATTAATGTCCTGACATCTATCGCTCATCAACATTGGTATACTTAAATGTATTTATATAATTTTCCTCATGATGGCATGATGGGCACAAATTGATTTGTTCATTGATATACACAATAAAAGAATAAGTGCCTCTGATGTCCATTGAGACATGTAGGGCACCAAATATAGATCTTTTCTTTCTTACTCTTGTTCAATTGGATTGCTGTATTAAGTGTAGCTTTAAGGTGCATTATTTGCGTCATGTGGATATAACCTGTCCTATTTCTAACCCACAAGTGTTTGTTGAGATAAAGTAGAAGGAGTTTTATTTAACCTTATTCATATTTCCCAAACATTACCTTTATAAGTGCACAATTGCACCCATAATTAGAAAAAGAGAAAAAATGTTTAACAATATTTCTATAGTGATGTGAAGTCCAATTTCCCATTTCAATTTCATATTGTTTATTTTGCTCTAGGGACCTGCTGGCACTGCAGCAACTCCGGGTGCAAGAGGGAAACAAGGACTGAATGGAAGAAAGGCAAGGACCACTACAAAATGTTTAATTGCAAAATGTTGATCAAGGTTGTCGAAATGCGATTGTTGGTATTTTATCTTCATTGACATATTCCTCTGCAGGGTGAACCTGGAAATCCTGGTGAAAAGGGTGAAATTGGGCCCACAGGTCCACGGGGAGAGATGGTAAGAGCTTCATTTTTCAGTTATAAAACTTTAGCTTTATTAAGTGTTGCACAATACATTTTGGGTATGCATAGAATAAATATGATTTATGAACTAAAGTTTTTAATGATTTAAAAACTATGAACACTCAAAAAAGGTTCAGCCCTTTTCACTAACTTTAGTGAAAAACAGCCTTTCCACTCTTGCTTGTCATGCACGCCACATATTATTGCAGTGGACATGGAATTGGGGCCTTAAGCAAAATAAGCATAGGCAAGTGGCATTAAGGGAAAAACAAAGAGCGGGAGAGAAAAGCTCCAAAAAGGCTGTTAAAAACAATCTGAAAAATATTAATTTTCTTAAGCAATTGAGACTATATGGGTGGGATTCTCCAAACCCCGCCGGGTCGGAGAATCCCTGAGCGGGGGGACGTGAATCCTGCCCTGCTGCTCCGATGCCGGCTGCCGTATTCCCTGGCGCCGGTTTGCAGGCGGGGCAGGGTTTACGCCACGCTGGTGGGGGCTGTTGGCGGCGGCCACCCCCTGGGAATTCTCCAGGCCCCGATGGGCCGAGCGGCTGCCCGCTTTCGGCCGGTCCCGCCGGCATGAAATGGACCTGGTCCATCATGGCGGGACCTGGCTTGTTGGCCGTCTAGCGGGGTCCTCAGGGGGACACGGGGGGGGGTCCGGCCCTGAGGTGGCTCTCACAGTGTCCTGGCACACAAATGGGGTCCACCAATCTGCAGGCGGGCCTGTTCCGTGGGGGCACTCTTTCCCTCCGCGCCGGCCTATGTAGGGTTCCACCAAAGCCAGCGCGGAGAAGAACCCCCCTGCGCATGCGCAAGAAGCACGTTGGTGGTTCTGCGCATGCATGGGACCGCGGAGGCCCTTCGACACCGGTTGGCGCGGCGCCAACACCGCCGCCGCCGGCCTAGCCTCCAGAAGTGCGGAGGATTCTGCAACTTCCGGGTGGCCCTCGCCTGAGTGGTTCACAATGTTTTTGCTGCCGGCGTTGGGCCTTGGCGCCAAGTGCGGGAGAATCCCTCCCCATAAGACTAGTTTAGCACAGGGCTAAATCACTGGCATTGAAAGCAGACCAAGGCAAGCCAGCAGCATGGTTCAATTCCTGTACCAGCCTCCCTGAACAGGCACTGGAATATGGCGACTAGGGGCTTTTCACAGTAACTTCATTTGAAGCCTACTTGTGACAATAAGCCATTTTCATTTTTTTCATTTCATAACTGTAAAATACTGCATCAGCCCAGAAAGATTATTCAGCAGTGTTTACCACTTTTCTATCTCAGTTACTCCTGGCCAAACAAGCCCAAACATTTTGTTTGGTGTAAATCCTGGACTGGATAACCTTTTTCTTTTTCTTTTTATTGATTTTGCATTTATTTGTGACAACATTGTCAGAAATTATGAGAAAAAAAGAGAAGAAATGAACAAGTATGAATACATAGGAAACATATATACAGATATGAAGTATATTAACATTGGGCTCCCAGTAATCGGTTGCCACAGCCATACTGTTTAATTATCTACATATTGCCCCATGGTATTAAAACATACCAGGTCATGTTTGAGGCCACTAAGGTTGTTGTTTGCTGTGGCTATACCCATGGTTTTCTTTTCCCCTCGGTACCCTTTGATTCCTATGCCCTACTTCCCCTGCCTCCCCTCCCCCTTTTTCTTCCTTCCCTCCCCACCTCTCTTTTCTTCTTTTGTCTGTATTGATCCCCACTTCCTGCTCCAGCTCTCTCTCCCACCCCCCCCCCTCTCCCCCCCGCCTCTTATTGGTTGATGATCATGAACAGGTCCTCGAAGAGGTAAATTGCTTCCATTTGTTGTGGAAGACTTCCTTCAATTCTCTGATGGTGAATTTTATCTTTTCCAATTTGAGGAATTCTGCTAGGTCAGGCAGCCATTCTGCAGCCTTGGGTGGTGCAGCTGATCTCCAGCCGAGCAGCAGTGTTCGGCGGGCGATGAGCGAGGCAAAGGCTAGGGCGCCTGTCCTTCTCCCCGCCCCTCTCCCCGCAAAGAGCTCGGGCTGTTCCGATATCCCTGAAGACAACCACTAATGGGCATGATTCCACCCTCACACCCACAACCTTGGACATGACCTTGAAGAAGGCAGTCCAGTGCCCGACAAGTTTGGGACAGGCCCAGAACATGTGGGTGTCTTTGGCTGAGCCCGCCTGACATCGTTCACATTTGTCTTCCACTTCCGGGAAGAACCTGCTCATGCATGTTCTTGTCAAGTGAGTTCTGTGCACTATCTTTAGTTGCATTAGGCTGAGCCCTGCTCATGAAGTGGTGAAGTTTGCCCTATGTAGCCCTTCGATCGAGAGCCCTCCCCCTATCTCCATGTCCAGTGGCTCTTCGCACTATTCCCATGTCTTGTCCAGCGGGGCCCTTACCTCTTCTAGCAGTCACCCGTACATGTATGTGTAGTTACCTTCCCCTAGTTCATGAGATACAAACAGATGCAGTACAGTGTAAGTCATTCAAAGTCAACAAACACACAAGGTCTGATTTAGCAGGCTACGTTATATAACCGAGGAAACTGCCTGCCTTTCTTTTATAGATTGCTGGCACAGATGTTTTGGCTAATAAGTGAACTAGTTGATGGGGTGTTGAGCTAGACAGATCAGCAAAATCTGGTTTCAATTTCTGGTTTCTGTCATTAATTGATGTTAGTTGCAATAACAATGGGTCCTACAGTTGGTTTCAGTATCTATACAAAAGGTTTTCAGCTCCCAATCTTCAGTGAGTAACTGTTGTTTAGCATTTGGTATTGAATCAGTTAGTAGGCTCAGTCTTAGCTGCATTATTCATAATGTTCATCGGGGAAAGCTACTTGGTAAGGAACCCTGGGCGGAATTCTCCGACCCTCGCAAGGTCAGGGAATCGCCCGGGACCAACGTAATTCCCGCCCCCGCCGTGGCCGGAATTCTCCGCCACCCGGGCATCGCTGGGAGCGGGAATCACGGCCCGCCGGTCGGCGTGTCCCCCGCGACAATTCTCCGGCCCGCAATGGGCCGAAGTCCCGCTGACAGGCCAATCCCACCGACGTGGTTTAAGCCACCTCTGTGCCGGCGGGATTGGCGGCGCGATCGGGCCCCCGGGGTACGGGGGGGAGGGGTGCGGGGCGATCGGACCCCGGGGAGTGCCCCCATGGTGGCCTGGCCCGCGATCGGGACCCACCAATCGGCGGGCGGGCCAGTGCCGTGGGGGCACTCTTTTTCTTTCGCCGCCAACACAGCCTCCACCATGGCGGAAGTGGAAGAGACCCCCCTACCGCGCATGCGCCGGTGGTGACGTCAGCAGCCGCTGATGCTCCAGCGCATGCGCGGACTAACGCCGGCCTTTCTGCCAGCCCCGACGCGGGCCGGTGTAGCGCCAAAGGCCGCTGGTGCCAGCCGGCGGAGCAGGAGACACTTGGGCGCGGGCCTAGCCCCTAAAGGTGCGTGGAATTCCGCACCTTTGGGGAGGCCCAACTCCGGAGGTGTTGGCACCACTCCGCTACGCCGGGACCCCCCGCCCCGCCGGGTAGGGGAGAATTTTGCTCCCTATGTCACACAAATTAGCACCTTCAGAAAAGGAAGTGAAGAGATGCAAGGGAAGAGAATTCTTAAATCCACTGACAAACACAATTAAACATTATGAGCTGAGTTTTAAGACTTGGACACACTCACAGTATGGGAAGCCACAATGTGTCGAGAAACTTAAAATTTGTGGAGTGGTTTTTAAATGGATATTTCATGAAGCTACAGCATTAGCATTCACTTGCCGGTTTTCTGATCAATTGAGCAAGAAGGCACAATCATGACCTGCACTTGACTGTTGAAGTCTCAGCATTGAAGGCTGGTGACGGATTCCCAGAGACACTGTGCACCTTTCAAGGAGAGATTTGAAGAGTCCATGTCTATCACGAATGCCGTAATGTCTTAGACCTTTACGTTGAGGTCCAATCGAGAGGTGACTCGTGTAAAGAGCCTCTGATGTGGCAATCTGATGCATGTTGACCCTGACCATTGGACTGTACTCTCAGTCTGTCAGCTTAAATAGACGATTCAGCACCTCTCTGAAGTGCCGCAAAGCTCTTCACAGTTCTTGCCAAGCAGAGAATGTGTGTCATGAGAGGGAAAATGGAGGAAGGTACATGTAAGGTGCTCCCACTTAATCCGCGTTTGCCCACTGCCCCAATCCACGCACAAGTCTCAGTCAAAGCCCCACAAGCTGCCATTTGCCCCAGTGACCAGGTTTGCACCCATGAGGTGCAGGTGGGACAGTCTTTGGCAAGGCCCTCACTGGCTCCAAAACCCTGACGGTGTCAGCTGCAAGCATCTCAGCAGTCAGAATAGGGGAACGAGCAGCCTGCATTTAGCTCTTCGGAAGTCACAGGGGTAACAATATAAATAATAAAAGCAAGACTATATAGTTTCACAAAAAAAATCACTTGGGTGTTTCAAAGTTAATTAAATTGTCACTTTTAGGGCAGCATGGTGGCCCAGTGATTAGCACTGCTGCCTACAGCGCTGAGGACCCAGGTTTGATCCCAGCCCTGGGTCACTGTCTGTGTGGAGTTTGTCCCCGTGCCTGTGTGTGTTTTACCTCCACAATCTAAAGATGTGCAGAGTAGGTGGATTGGCCACACTAAACTGCTCCTTAATTGGAAAAAAAAATAATTGGGTATTCTAAATTTATAAAAGAATTTTTAAAAATAAAAAATTGTCACTTTTATTATCCGTGTTTATGCACCATAATCTTTATTCCAAGCCTCCATAGTTCAATCATCTCCACTTTTGCCTTTGAAGTGGTCTTCAGCCTTGACTAAAATGGTATAGCAAGAGTTGTAGATAAGCAATATGTCAATATGTGTCAGTGATGTCGGTATATGCAAAAGCAAGTGTATGTGTAAATATGTATAGCCTCCGACCAGTAGGTGTCGGGCAAATAATGGCACGTGACACTGTAAGTTGGGGGGAGTCTGGAGGAGAAATCATTGTGGTCAGTCACGTTTGTATGAGTTCTAGTTTGATATCATTAATTTCATGTCCACATTTATTATACGATAATAAAATTAACTAGTCTTGAAACAGATGTTCTTTAGTACTCCATCTCAATAATTGTCTCTGTACAAGAACACAAGTGAGGGAGTGGATTGTCGACTGTGGGAATGCTTTGTGTGTGGATTTAGCTGAGGCATGGCTGAATGATCATATCCAGGGCATCCCTAGTGGCTAATTGAGCAACTGTGTAGGTACATTGGCCACGTCAGCCTCCTTCTCCTTCTGTTCATCCTATTGTTCCTTCTTCTTCTCCTCCTCAAATGATGCAGAGTAGTTATCACTTTTCTCTAATGCAGCGAATTGTGCAAGTTGCAGCAGGCCACTATTATTCTGAATTCTCGCATTCTGAAGGATGTACCCAGATCTGTTCAGGAACTTTAATCTCAGCTTCAGCATTCCAATAACTTGCTCAAAGACCATACTCATGTAGCATGATTGTGCAGTTCATGGGCGTCTTCTTGCTTCTCGTCAGAGATACCAGACAAAGCTGCATAAGCCACTCCCATGCTGCTAAAAAGGCTATCAACTGGGAAGTGCAGATTAAAGATAAATGCCTCCAAAGCAGCAGAGGTTGGCATAGCTTAATATTCCTGCTGCACCTGCGGCGGATCCGGGCATGCTAGTTAAATCGCAGGAAATGCCAAAATCAGGAACCACAACAAGTGCAAATCACTTCACGATCTCACTGGCACGCTCCTGTTCACGGTTTCCAGATCTCGCCCAGACGTGGTGAGACACCAATTCAGACTAATTAAGAGCAATCTGCATCTCATTTGTGAGGTGTAAGTCTAATCAAATGGCCTCCCAGGGAACTAACCGGCTCCTCAGCGAGAGATCACACAGGTGCCGTTTAGCACTGGCCCACACAAATGTGGACCAGGCATTACGGCACCGGGGGGTCTCCCAGGCTATCGGAGACACTTGAATGATCAGGGACAGGGCAGGGTGACATTGTGACTCTCCCTCTGGCAGCTGGGCACCGTGGCACTGCAGGATGGCACCTTAGGCACTACCACCCTGGTTGTGTCTGTTTGCCTTTAGACATTCTGTGCGGAAATATTAAAAAGTACAAAATTAGGCATGGTTTTAAAAGTTTTGCATGACTGTCTAACCAATACTTACACGGTACCTTGCAGGGTGAAGATGGAAAAAATGGAGTTGGCAACACTGGATCTAAAGGGAGAAAGGTCAGTCATTATCAAAAGTTGAAGTGTGCTTATGTAATAATGTAGCAAATATATATTTATTGAATGCAAACACCTTTTTTTGTGCAAGAAATGAAAACAGAATGGAACTTTAATTTTTTACATAGATGCAGGATATTAAAGTTCACACTCCTGTAAACTGGTGCAAAAATGGAATCTCAGCTAAGGTATCTCAACATCTGATGATGTAAAGTTTGCCAAATAGGAAATTTTCATTAATTAATTATTCAACGGCATCAATTGGAATAATTGTTGGATGGTTTGCATATAGCGAAATTAATAGATACCTTGGTGGGAGTTGTGAGCTGCAACCTGGAGTTGTGAGCTGCAACCTAAAGCTGCCTGGGCAGCACTTAACTTAAGAAGAGAATGGGCGGCACGCTGGTTAGCACTGCTGCCTCATGGCACCGAGGATCCGGATTCAACCACAGCCCTGGGTCACTGTCCGTGTGAAGCTTGCATATTCTTCCTGTGTCTTTGTGGGTCTCAGCTCCCCAAGGATGCGCAGCGTAGGTGGATTGGCCACGCTAAATTGCCCCTTCATTGGAAATTGTTTTAAAAACTGAAGAAGGGAAACCATAATCAGGTTGTGACTATTAGCACAGGGCTAAATCGCTGGCTTTGAAAGCAGACCAAGGCAGGCCAGCAGCACGGTTTGATTCCCGTATCAGCCTCCGCGAACAGGCGGCGGAATGTGGCGACTAGGGGCTTTTCACAGTAACTTCATTTGAAGCCTACTTCTGACAATAAGCAATTTTCATTTAATTCATTCATATTATCTGGGCCTCTTGGTCAAACTGTGGACTTGAAACTTTGATTTAGTTCCTATTTGAACTATGAGAAGGAAATGAGTGTGTTTCTGGACTTGTACTGGGTATCTGTTTGGATGTGGCTTTGGTCCATTCAGTGATCACATAATACCAATCTGTACAGAACACCCATTTTCCTGAAAAATAATTTTCAAGTGATTCATAAGGAATTCTCTTTCTAATAGATAATTGAACAACGATTATTAGCACAAAATCTATGTCCTTTATTTGTGGCAAGATCATGAATTGAAATTGAGTAAAAGCTACATACAGATGCAACATATATTAAATGGCGCAGTCATTGGAAATGACGGGGCTGACTTACTCAATAAGTACATTAAGCTGTATATACATTAAGCTGTATAAAGCAGGATGCAACTCAGGTTTGATGAGAAACATATGTTGAGTTAGTTGATCCTAGCCAAGCAGCCAAGAGGGGAACATCAGCTGGAGTTTCTCCTTTTGATCATTAATAGTGAGCCCTCCACTATTCCACCACTCGTCATCCCAATTATAGATCAGATGAATGAGCACGGAGTGCAGAGAATATGTTTTGGCAAAGCCAAACGATCTGCTGATATTCATTTGATAAGCTTGTGCAGATGAAGAATGATCTTTTTGGATAGGGAACTGAAGGGTAGCTGCTCTGATGGTACTGTTACCTTGCAGGGTCTTCATAAGGAATGGAAACAGCTGGAAGAATAGAAAAAAAAATCTATGCACCAACGTTTCATTAATTCTGTTTTTTGCATTTAGGGTGAACGAGGCCCTGTAGGACCCCTCGGCCCAAAGGTAATTAAATTGTGATTAAACATTTTTTTGTGCTTCACTTCCCATGGTTGATGCACTTTTAACTATGTATCATATCCTTGAAACAGGGTACATTTGGAGTTGCTGGTGGTCCAGGAAAAGAGGGTATTAAAGGAAATAGAGGTCGAAGGGTAAGTCCAAACAGAAACAAAAATGATGCAGTTGCTTTTTTGACTTATTTTAATATTACTGAGCTACCAAGTGTATCTCTGTGCAAAACAGTAGGAAAAGGATTTAGAGAGATGCAGAATCTTGTGTTCACGTTTGGAGGTGGGAAGGGCATGTAATTGGCGGGGTGGTGCCGAACCTAAACTATACCACCTTTCTGCCTCCACCAGAATTGGGTTCCGGGCAGGAAGACCCATGATCGACCCTCCCATCATCAATTGAGGACTTTAAGTGACCAACTAATAGCCACTTAAGGACCTTATCCCTTGGCTGCTGGGGTGAACCACCTGGTCTGCATGACAGGTTACACTGTACAGACTGCTTGTCACTTCAGTAAGATGGTCTCTTAATCAAAGGCATCCAGTGCCTGTGAAAGGGACTAAATATCAGGAATGGGAGAGAACCTGAAAGCCACCCCTACTCTTGCTTCTGACCTCCTCTGCCCCCCTCTCCCCATGGCTCCCACCCACAAACTCATGTTCTCTACCCCCACATTACTTATTTGTAACCTGAGTTATCTGCGATCCTGAGACTCCAGGGTGTCTTTCCGGCTGCAGCCATGGACTCCCCAATGGCACTGCTAAGCGCATGAGCTGCAAGCCTCTGCTTGTTCAGCAGCTCTTGCTAGCTGACACTTGCACCTCCAAGATTGATTCCCAGGGATGACCTGTCCAGTGGACATGCCACTGCTTGATTGTGTTGTGGTTCAGTGAGTCTCCTTGATGCCTCTGCAAAATTCCACCCACATCTCTAATGCACATTGTATTTATCTTAATCACTTAAGGAGAGTAAAATGTGTTTGCATAGTTCCAGTTGCAGATTCTCCAGTTGAATCTTTAGAAACATCAATGCATGAGTCGTACAGGTAACACTGATCCCCAGTTATGTTAATTATTGCTTGCAAATAGAGCCTTGAATAGCGATGTAAATGAGCCAATGTAAATGTCTCCAGAGATGGAGACCACCATCTAAGAAACACTTTTCTTCTGATCTCTGGGAACAAAGTACTCATGATGTGATGCAATCAAATGTGGATAATTCCCAGCAGTGGGCTGCTATTCTGTTCTGGTATCAGCAGTTAAGAGTGCTACTTATCCAGATCTGGCTGTACAATCCCAGGAATGTTGTTTGAGATGGTCATGAGTCAGATCATAAAACTTCCTGAGCAACTTTGTTGCAACAGAAAATGAGTACACAGAGACCGAGGGTAATTCTCAAAGCCCACCAAGGCAGATCATAAAATTTGAATTCAATAAAAATCTGGAACTAAAAGTCAAATTCTGAACGTGCAACCACTATTAATTGTTGTATAAATCCATCTGGTTCTCTCACATCCTTTAGGGAAGGAAATTTGCCGTCCTTATCTGGTCTGGTTTACAAGTGACTCCAGCCAACAATGTGGTTGGCTCTTAACTGCCCTTTGAAATAGCCTAGCAACGAAATTAGTTCAAGGGCAATTGGGGATGAGCAACAATTGCTGGCCTAAACAGTGATGCCCAATGCCCATTAAAGAATATCACAGAATAATAGAGCGCAGAAGAGGCCCTTTGGTCCAACAAGTTGAGTCTGCTATGACACATGAAAAACACCTGACCTGCCTGCCCACCAGAATTAATTTTCCCAATGGTGGGGTCGTCCAGAACTGGTGGTCATAGTTGAGGATATGAGGTAAACCTTTTAGGACTGAGGTGAGGACTGAGAGAGTGGTGAATCTGTGCAATTTGCTAGTACAGAAAGTAGTTGAGGCCAAAATGTTGTGTACTTTCAAGAAGGAATTAGATATTGCTCTTCAGGCTAAAGGGATTGAGCTATATGGAGGGAAGGCAGGATCAGGGTATTGAGTTTGATGATCAGCCATGATCATAATGAATGGTGAAGTAGGCTCGAAGGGCCGAATATCCTCCTCCTGCTTCTATTTTCTATGTTTCAAGTCCCATTGGCCAGCACTTGGCCCTTAGCCTTGAATGTTATGATGTGCCAAGTACTCATCCAGGTATTTTTAAAAGGATGTGAGGCAACCCGCGTCCACCACTCTCCCACCCATTCCAGACCATTACCACCCTCTGGGTAAAAAGGTTTTTCCTCAAATCCTCCCCAAACCTTCTGCCCCTAACCTTGAACTCGTGTCCCCTCGTAACTGACCCATCAACTAAGGGGAACAGCTGCTCCTTATCCACCCTGTCCATATCCCTCATTATTTTGTACACCTCGATCAGATCGCCCCTCAATCTTCTCTGCTCCAGCGAAAACAACCCAAGCCTTTCCAACTCCTCTTCATAACTTAAGTGTTCTGTCCCAGGCAACATCCTGGTGAATTGCCTCTGCAACCCCTCCGTGCAATCCCATTCTTACTATAATGTGGCAACCAGAATTATATCCAACACTCAGGCTGTGGACTCACCAAAGTTCTATACTCCAACTTGACTTCCCTTCTTTTGTAATCTATGCCTCGATTGATAAAGACAAGTGTCCCATATGCCTTTTTCAACACCTTATTGACCTGCTCTTCTGCCATCAGAGACCTATGGTCAAACATGCCAAGGACTCTTTGTTCCTCCGAACTTCCCAGTTTCAGGTCATTCACTCAATACTTCCTTGTCAAATGGCTCCATCCAAAGTGTATCACGTCACACTTTTCAGGGTTAAATTCCATCTGCCACTTTTCTGCCCACAAAGAAAGAAAATTGTGATTAAAAATAAACATCATTGGTGGTAACTTATTTTTTTTTCTAATGTAGGGGTACTCCGGAGCTTCTGGTGAAATTGGACTGAAAGGAGAAGCAGGTTACCAAGGCTCACAGGTAATCATTGTCTTCAAATGTGTAACTTTTGAATTTAACCACGTGATAAGGCATGTTATCCACCGTATTTTAAAGACAATGGGCGGTATTCTCCGCTCCCGATAAACATCGGGATGGCCGTTGTGAAATCGGCCGAGGTTCACGATGGCCTCAGGGCCCGCTCCCCGCACCTAATTCACCCCCACCCGGGGGAGCTAGGAGTGGGCCTGCGTTTTTCCCGACTGCAACCTCGTCGCGCCGGAAATGACGCGTTAATCGGCGCATTTGTGAGGTCATCCGCGCATGCGTGGGTTGCTGGTTCCAACCCGCGCATGCACGGATGACTTAATCGCGCAGACCGCGCATGCACGGTGGCCGTCTTTCTCCTCAGCCAACCGGCAAGATGTGGCGGCTTGATCTAGCTGGGCGGCGGAGGGGAAAGAGTGCGGGTGGTATTCTCCGCTCCCGATAAAAATCGGGATGGCCGTCGTGAAATCGAGAATTCCGCCCAATGAAGGTCAACAAATGCTGACTAGTGAAGTGAAGCGGACCCGAGTATCAAGGACTAAGTTTGCATAATTTGTTAACCTTAATGTTAAAATGTTAATCCCAGTGCTTGAGTTGCGCTAACTCTATTCTGCTTGCCCATATTACATATGAAATACCCAAAACAAATCTCTCATTGGGACAACCTAACCTTGACCCCTAACCCTAACTCTAACAGTAAGAACTCTTACAAACACCAGGTTAAACTCCAACAAGTTTGTTTTAAATCACTAGCTTTTGGAGTGCCACTCCTTCCTCAGGTGAATCCAGAGAATTACTCAGAATGCTCTCAGTCATCAGAAAAGTGATGGGAGGGATCGCTGACCATGCTATCAAGTTGCACTTATAAAAATAAGAATCTTTATTCTTATCACAAGTAGGCTGACATTAACACTGCAATGAAGTTTCTGTGAAAATCTCCCAGTCGCCACACTCCAGCGCCTGTTTGGTTATTCAACCTACTTACTGATGCTCAGTTTAGGTTCTGCCAAGAGCACTCAATTCCAGGCCTCATTACAACTTTGGTCAAACATGGATTCGATCGGATTTGTTTATTGTCACGTGTACCGAGGTACAGTGAAAAGTATTTTTCTGTGAGCAGCTCAACAGATCATTAAGTACCTGGGAAGAACATGGAATAAAAGAAAATACATAATAGGGCAACACAAGGTATACAATGTAACTACAAAACCATCGGCATCGGATGAAGCATACAGGGGTGTAGTGTTAATGAGGTCAGTCCATAAGAGGGTCATTTAAGTCTGGTAACAACGGAAAGAAGTTGTTTTTAAGTCTGTTCGTGTGTGTTCTCAGACTTCTGTATCTCCTGCCCGATGGAAGAAGTTGCAAGAGTGAGTAAGTTGGGTGGGAGGGGTCTTTGATTATGCTGCACGCTTTCCCCAGGCAGTGAGAGGTGTAGATGGAGTCAATGGATGGGAAGCAGGTTTGTGTGATGGACTGGGCTGTGTTCATGACTCTCTGAAGTTTCTTGCGGTCCTTGGCCGAACAGTTGCCAAACCAGGCTGTGATGCAGCCAGATAGGATGTTTTCTGTGGAACATCTGTAAAAGTTGATGTGGACATGCCGAATTTCCTTGGTTTCCTGAGGAAGTCTAGGCATTGTTGTGCTTTCTTGGTGGTAGCGTCAATGTGGACCACGCCAGATTTTTGGAGATGTGCACCCCTGGGAATTTGAAACTGCTGATCATCTCCACCTCAGCCTCGTTGATGCTGACAGGGGTGTGTACAGTACTTTGCTTCCTGAAGTCAATGACCAGCTCTTTACTTTTGCTGGCATTGAGGGAGAGATTGGTGTTGCTACACCACTCCACTAGGTCCTCTATCTCCCTCCTGTACTCTGACTCATCGTTATTCGAGATCCAACCTACTATAGTCGTATCATCAGCAAACTTGTACATGGAGTTGGAACCAAATTTTGCCACGCAGTTGTGTGTGTACAGGGAGTAGAGTAGGGGTCTAAGTACACAGCCTTGCGGGGATTGAGGACTATTGTGGAGGCGGTGTTGTTGTTCATTCTTACTGATTGTGGTCATGGAATTCTAGATGTAAGGCAAGAGAAATTGCCCTTGACATCAAGGTAGAATCTGAACTGGTGTGGCATCATGGAGCTATTGTGAATCGGAAGAATATTAGCTGGAATTTTAACAGCAGAAGTTGGTTGTGGTTGTTAGGGGGCAATCATCTTAGCACCAGGTAATCAGTGCAGCACTTGCCCAAGGGAATATCCTAGACCAACCATGTATGACTTCTTCTGATGTTCCCTTTAATGTAAGATCAGAAGTGGGGATATTCTCCAATGATTGCACAGCCTTCAATTCCATTGGCAACTCATTGGGTAATGAAGCACTTGTGCCTGCATACAGCCAATCCTGAATAACATACAGACTTGAGCTAATAAGTGGCTGTAGCATTTGTGTCATACAAGTACTGGACAATGACCATCTCCAACAAGAGAGAATTTAACCAAGTCCCTTTGACATTCAACAGCATTACCATTATCAAATTCCACCATCATCAGCAGCATTCTGGGGTGGGGAGTGTGGGGGGAGAGGTAGGAACTCCGACACCTGGACGAGCCACAAAAATACAGCGGCTACAAGAGCAGATCAGAGGCTGGGAATTCTGTGATGAGTAACTCATCACCTCAGGGGCTGTTTAGCACAGGGCTAAATCGCTGGCTTTGAAGGCAGACCAAGCAGGTCAGCAGCACGGTTCGATTCCCGTAACAGCCTCCCCGAACAGGCGCCGGAATGTGGTGACTAGGGGCTTTTCACAGTAACTTCATTTGAAGCCTACTCGTGACAATAAGCGATTTTCATTTCGTTCCTCAAAACTTTTTAACTTTTCTAAAGGGTGCAAGTGATGTAATACTCCCACTTGCATGGCTAAGTGCAGCTCCAACAACAATCAAGAAGCTCAACACCATCCAGGATAAAGCAGCCTGTATGATTGGCACCTGATCCACCACCTTAAAACAATCATTTCCTCCACAATGTGGCAGTCACATGTGCCATCAAAAAGATGCACTGCAGCAATTCACCACACCTTCTTTGGCCACACCTTCCAAAACCCAATGGCCTGAAAGAACAAGGACAGTAGAAGCATGGGAGCACCAGCTTCTCCAAATTCCTTCCCAAGTTAAATACCATTTTGACTTGTCTTGCTTTCATTGCCACTGGACAGAAATGGTGGAATTCCCTCTCTCGTGATACTGTGGGAGTCCCTTCATCACACAGACCAGTTAAAGATGGTGGCACATCACCATGCTCTCCAGAGCATTCAGAGATGGACAATAAATATTACCCTCGTCAGAAATGCCTTGTTTCCATGAATGAAGAAAAACAAGTTGTGTAATGTTAACCGCATGCTACTACCAGGTGAAATTCTGTACTGGAGTGGGGAACTCACACAAAAAAGTATTTTCTGTAATTGATCAAAGTCCAATCCCCTTTCAGTTAGTGACCAATTAATATTTGGGTAACATTATCTCAAGATAATGGCCGTAATTATCTGGTCTTTCGCTGGGGACGAGCTTTTCTGGTATCGCTGGCAGTGCACCCCTCTCCGTGGGTTTCCCAGTGATATATATCGGTTTCAATGGGAATTTGCATGGATAGTGGCAGAGCAGAGATTCCTGCCGCCAGTGAACGGAGCGCCATCTCCCACCGTCGGAGAATCCCGCTGCATTCCGGAGTCTAAGTGCTCCCGCCAGCAGAGATCAGGACTGGTCCCAGCTGGTGCTAGGAGCGTCACCCATACCTCATCTATGGAAATTTTATCTATGGAGGAAAGCGCGCTGGTTTTCCTTCCCAGTCTCAGGCTGCCATTTTGAGCGAGCACCCCAATCCTGGCATCCTGAGGCAGGTTCCCCCCTCTCCCCTAGAACACAAGTGTTGACCTCCCTGCTGACATGGGGAGCATCCCAACCCCTCAGCAAGGAGGGGCATCCTCACCCGGCCCCTCAGTCCTTCCATTCAGCCTTCCCTCCCTTATGCCATCCCTTGAGGACCCGCCCTTCAGTCCCTGCCCCCTTGGCACCATGGCACTGGCACCTTGGCAGTGACACCCTAGCTTGGCACAATGGACCCTGAGGTGGGTCAAGGAGATGAGCCCATTGCTCCCATGCCAAACTGCAGAGGGAGGGTCCCCCAAGGGTTCTGGATTTGGGTGGGTGAGTGCTGTGGGAAAGGAGTGGAATCCTGGACCCTCGGCCAACATGGGGATCCAGTGTCTGGACTGCCCCTACCAGCCCTGGGCAACCTGAAGATTGCAATTGCCATGGTTATCTCAGGCAGTAGTATCTCCAAATTCTTTACCCTGGTCTCATCTGTTTAAATGCTGAAGTGGCCTGCTCACTCTGTACTGCTTTGCCTGATAGGTGCACAGCAGACAGTTCTTTGAAGATTCCAGTCATGAAGACTTTCCCTTGCCTCATGCCTGCACCCTCAGCCAAATGGATTGCAAAACTGCAGCTTTTTGTCAGAACCTTACTAGAAAACCCTTGGCACTTCAAAAGCCTGAAATCCTCTGGGATGAGTCCATTTCAACAATGTGAAGTGCGTTCTGCAGTTACAAAAGAGGAAGTGAAACCACTTAGTGCTTTGAAGGAGCTGTCAATCATAACATGAGTGTTTATAAACATTGTGGTTAAGATCAATGGAGGATACTTGAGATGCATTCAAGCATGAAGGGAAAGACACAGCAGCTGTGTCTGGACCTCTAAGGTGTCAATTATAGATTTGTAAAATATACTGCTCTGTCTAACTGAGTGAATGCTTCGCATTTCAAAGGATCTCCGGGGATTTGAAACATTTTCAAGTGTTGAGGACTTTCTAGGAAGGCTCTGACACTTCAAAAAGGTGTAGTTTCAAAGGCAGAGGGCTGAGGGAGCAAATGCTAAGAAAGGGAAAGTGTTCCTGCATTGATTCTTCACTGCTCTACAGCCGTCAGACAGAGCAGTTCAGGGTGAGGAGGCCACTTCAGAATTTAAAATGTCTGACCAAGATGATGCTGTTGATCAGAGAACTGTCTGAGATCACCATGCCAAGAGTCATCTTCAGGCTGCGCAGGACTGGAAGGAGCAGTCCAGACACTAGATCCCCATCCCAGGGGAGGGTCATGGGGTCAAGCCCTTAGCCATAGTTCTCACCCACCCAAAGCCCAGGACCCATAGGGCACACACCCTCTTGAGCCTGGCAGTGGCAGAAATGCACATTACCAATGAAATGGTGCTCTTGACCCTTCTCGGGGTCCACTGCCCCAGGTCTGCACTTGGCCATATTTGAACCACAGACCATGCAATGGATTTCTTACTGTGGGGATGGGAGGAAGGTAAGAATCGGGCTTCTAGTCCATTGATTGCATGCAACGTACTTTTCATGTTCCCGCTGGCGTGGGGATAGGTATCCCGTGAGAGCAAACACTGGGGAGGGGTCTGTCGCCTGGCGCCAATCCCATCTTTTGGCCGATGCTCCATTCTCTACGCGATTGGGATTCCTGATCACAGCTGCGGAGAGTGGAGAATCCTGCCCGAAATCTAGCAACTTGCAGCATGTTATTACCTCTATTTCAAACTCCTATATTGGATCCAGTCTCTGATTATTTATGTGCTACACCTGTCTGGTATTACATGCTGATGAATTTGAATAATTGCAGACTGTAACTTTTTATGAACATCCTTGGATTAATTTGTATTGTTTTACACATTATAGGGTCCAAAAGGAGAGAGGGGAAGATCCATAGAGGTAAATAAAATGTTGTTGGTCACAAGATATGATTTGAATTCTGTTGTATATATAGCTAACATTCTTTTGCTTCTCCAATGTTCCAGACATGCAACCTTGTAAGGCAGATCAAAGACACATGTCGTAAGTATCATGGAACTCAGAATAATTAATTGCATATTTGACTCTTTAAAACATTTATTTGAGGTAAAATGTTTTAAAATTGTTTTCTTCTTTGGTCTCTTGCAGCATGTTGTTATGGTAAGTTATCTTCATTGGATAAACATTTGTATTAACAGATAATTTACTGAACATTGGAAATAAAATTAATTCCTGTTTATTCTTTGCATTAGGTGCAAAGGAATGCCCAGTATATCCAACTGAACTAGCCTTTGTGATAGACACTTCCAACGCTAAAGCGCAGCTGAATAATAACAAGAATGCTATCCTCAACATAATTCGCAATCTGACCATAGTGGAGAGCAACTGTCCAAAGGGAGCACGGGTCGCTATCCTGACATATAATAGTGGCATAGTCACTGAAATCCGTTTTAGCAGTGCCAGGAATAAGCGAGACCTTATCAAACAGATTGAAAATCTACAGTTTGTGCAATCAAGGAAAGAGTCCAGTATCGCTGAGGCAATGAGCTTTGTAGCAAGGAACACATTCAAGCGTGTGCGAAGTGGGTTTTTGATGAGAAAGGTGGCAGTATTCTTTACTGGCGGGCAGACAAAACCTAAAGAACTCAACGATGGTATAATAAAACTTGCTAATGAGAATATTGTCTCCATCTACCTGTCTCCTAAAGCCGATAATGTACTCAACAGAGCATTGCAGGTCAGAATCTATTCTTTATTTTCTGGTATACTCCTTGATAGATGGTAACATATGTTATGACTGGTCAAAATCTCCATCTGCAAAAATACCATTGTTTCTCAATGTGTATTCTCAAGGTGTATTCTGTTATCAAAAGTTGAGGAATTCAAAAAAGGAAAGATTTTTCACATTCAACACCTATAATGCATTTCTGGGACAGTCCTTTTCACCAATCCTTTTCAATCTTGGCGATATCCTGTACAAGTAGAATTGTCCTTTACCTAGCGATCTGAACACTGCAAAGTGTATCATAATTTACATGCAAAGTTTTTTTTCATAACTATGATATTTAGTGAGAGGTTTTCCATTTACCATGTTAATCATCTTTTGTATATATTCCATTAGGTTGTCAATTCGAGTTAAATTACTCAATGGGGGCCATGTTACCCTGTCAATAATGTAGCATTATACATCACTTCCTGCCACCTTTCTACAAACTGGATTGAGACTGCCCAAACTTATTTCTAATTCTACCTAAAGCTTGTTGTGCTACATTTCTTACAATTTTATGAATTAATATTACTAAGTTAATCGTAGTTTGTCTATTCTACACTTCATGTTCAACCTGGATATTCTTAATACTTCTAATCATTCCACTCAAGCTTCTTACTTTTTTTGCTGCTCCAACCTCTTTGCAATGATCTTAACATTCTAAATCACTTCTGTATTCTAAAATGCATTGCTTCCAAAATCAAGGGGCGGGATTTACTGGCTTTTCACGCCGGAGGGAAATTCCGGTCCCACTCACGTGCACCGGTTTCCCAGTGGGAGGGGTCCCGTTGACAATGAGGGGACTGGTAGACCCTGTTGGGGGCCTCCTCCCCTGCTGAAAAATCCATGGCGGGGTGGTCAGTAAATCCTGCCCGTGGTCTCCTTTTTCAACATTTCAAATATCGTAATTTCATGTACTCCAACAGATACTTTGAAAAGTGCACCATTTGTTTGTTTATGTCCTATAAAATATGCTTCATGTCCTTTACAGTTAATGAAAACTTGCTCTGAGTATTTAATATTTTAAGTCCCTGTTTGTTAGATCTGCTGTTTCATTGGATAAGTTGCAGCTGAGGGAAAAGGAATGGGCAGTTAGGAGACTGAGGCTGGCATAATGAGAGGCAGAGATAGGGTCAAGGTTCCTACTGCTTTGAACAGTGCTGAAAGGTCATCTAAACAGCCTGGTTATTTTTAAGTCACCACATCATATAATGCATGGGCCTGCCACTGGAATTTGTTTTGGTGCGGATCTGAATATTTCCTTACCTGTCCCAAGTTATCAAAATCAATCATTTCCGAGTTCCACCTGTACTTACAAAGCACCACTGGGTCCAAAAGAGTTGGCTACAAGTGATCCAATTCTGTTGACTGAGTGCAAAACTGTGCTGAAATCCAACGTTGAGGAAAGGAAACAGCCCGCATTTAACAGAAGCACTTGGGTATAAAACATATCATGAGGATAACATGGATTCCAGATAATATGCACAGAGATACCACTACTGAATTCAATCATTAATGAGGTCTGAGTTATTCCAAGATTTAATTATCTCATGGAATCAGCTTATCACTACGTACTTTTATTATTATTTTCACCTGCACTCGGTCAAACACTGATGAAGTATGTGTTGGCTTTTACAGCCAAGTAAATCCACCACTGTGGGTGTGGTAGGGGAATCCCCTCCCCTTTTGTTGTTCCTGCACCCAGGCAGATAGTGAGGGACTCTGAGCCTGTCTTGAGTGCTTGTTACCTGGTCTCTAACTGGGAAGTTGCCTGAAGGCAACTGTTGCCTCTGAGAACCTGGAGGCTGACTGGAAATCCCAGTTAACCTTCATAGACTTCTATTGAGTCAGATTGGCTGCTACCAACCACATATTGTCGAGAAGCGCTGCCATCTTCCCATTCCATCTCCTTGAAATTGGCCCGGGGATGGGATGGAGTCACAGAACTAGTGCCATTTTTAACAAACCCGCCCAGCCTCTGCTCCCAGAACTGGCAGGTGCTAAAATTAGCCTGAGGAAACAGGATCGAAGTTTATAGACTGAGGTAATCAAATAGTCTTGATTTGCAATAGTTCTTGTGCTCCAGGTACTGAAGATGCTCTCTGCAAGACAGTGGGCTAGGACTGAGAGATTGGTGAATGTTGTGGAAATTTGCGTGCTAATCTCTGGGATCAGGGAACTTGTTTTGTAAATTGTACTTCGGGGAAAGAGTGAGTTTGATGGGTTTAATGTTGCTTCTTAATCATCATTTTATGTTTTTATCAGAAAAACGATGCTGGACTTTCCCAATTCTACATTTCCCGTAATGATGATGAAACACTCAACAACGTGATGACATGCCATGTTTGTTTAGGTACGTAAGCATTTTTACTGCTATCTCAGCTAGGTGCTTCATATTTTAAACCTGTTCAAAAAAAAATTGTTTCTTTTCATAAATTTAGAGTACCCAATTAATTTTTTTCCAATTAAGGGGCAATTTAGCGTGGCCAATCCACCTACCATGCACATCTTTGGGTTGTGGGGGCGAAACCCATGCTAACACGGGTAGAATGTGCAAACTCCACATGGACAGTGACCCAGGGCCGAGATCAAACCTGGGATCTTAGCGGTGTCAGACAGCAGTGCCAACCACTGTGCCACCGTGCTGCCCTTAAACCTGTTCAAAATATCTTGGCATCATTGTCACTCAACTGTCACCCAAGACCAGGATTTTCTGTTTCCCAAAGGTGCCTCCCGCCCCCCTCTTGGCGGGTTTTCCGGTTGGCAAGCCTCTGCATTGGTCGGCAGCTGAAGTCAATGGGCATTTGTGTTGCTCACCAGCCATGCCGCCGAATAGCCCCCCCCATGGTGGGTTATATTCAGCAGGACTGGAAGATCCCGCTGGCGTGAAGGACTGGAAAATCCCGGCCCAAATTTTGGTCATGTTAAGTGTTGACTCCAAAATTCCAGGACCACTGAGGAGATGTTTGTTTGTTATAGGTTTAAAAATGTTGCAATGGTGCAATGTGTTGTCCAGAGTTTAATGTTGTAGCAAACAGCACATGAACGGTTCATCGTCAGAGTGCAGTGGTGGCCATCACCCTTGCATGGGCACATGCATTGCACACGTGTGTCACATTTTCTATCCAAAAAGGTAGCTTCAAAAAGAGCACAATGCTGAAATGGAAACAATTAGAACAGATAGAACGGTGCGCCATATGCTGGCAACAGGATTCTATCTTCCTGCCACTTGTCTATGAGAGTTCCCATTGAAACCACCCCACACCACTGGGAAACACGTATGCGGGGCTGCGCTGCAGCAGGAAACGTGAATCGCAACATTCGCAGAATTCTGGCCAATGAGTATTGATCTCCATCATTAAGAAATGTGAACCAAAATTCAGAGGTACTGCCAGCATGCCTTGTTCAGATTCCCAGTTCCCTTGAAATTCAAAAGTGTTCAATTTTTTTGGAGAGTGTTTAAATTGTCTTATAGAATGGACAATGTGTCATCCCCAAATTAATAATATTGTAAAATCCTTCAAGTTTTGACGTTCAACTGCTTTTTGCAAAATTCACAGGGGGCAATCCCCCAGTACTGCCAGTGGGAAGTGCCAAGGACAGTGCCAGGTGGCAATGCTGGGGATGGGGGGATTCCATTTGGGGAGGTCCATGGGGATGTTCCCCATGACCAGGAAGTGGAGGGGGCAGTTTCTTGGGGAGGTATATGCATAGAGATGCCAATTGGGGGGAAGGGGATTTCCTGTGTCCGTGTGTGGGGTTTCCATATCCAAGGGAGGGGGTCAGTTTCCTTTATTTGTTTTTTATTTTAAAGGGTGTCCAATCTCTTGAAGGCTGAGGTGGCTGGTGGGGCAGATTCTCCAGCATGGTGTCGCGGTACCCGCCCGCGGGAATTTAATTAACTTAAATGCCAAAAAATATGGTGGGAAAAGCCAGCAATGGAATCGGCAGGCTACACACCGCTTTTCCCACCTGAGTTCAAACTTACTTTAAAAAAATGATAAACATCCACACAATGTATTACTATGTAAGAAACTATTCGTGAAAGGATTTTAGATCTGTGTGATCTTCAATTTAACCTTCAATAATAGTGCACTAGCTGGAACCTATTAGTTTACTTTTGTCATGTCTTATTCAGAGTGGACGTATTCACAAAAATGAAGTATTTATTCTAACATTTATTGCCCAACTGAAAAGCCAATTAGCCATTTATCTATTTATTAAAGTATATATTTATACTTTTTTATTTAAAATGTAATTTGTAATTGCTGGGTAAAGTAAAAGGTGTGATCAGGTTGACCAGGGGTAATTTCCCAGCTATCTGATAGAGAAATGTGAGGATTGTATTCTACATTAGCAGCTTGGATCACAGGTACAACCCATGGAGGAGCAGTCTCTCCTGTTTGCTGATATGCAACTTCACTGGATACCATATTGATCACGAAGCTGTATTTACTTTGATGAACTTTGTGCTCATCAGTGACAATCAGTACTGAGTACTGGAAAACTTCCACATTTCATGTTGGTAATGGGAGCTTCCATAGGGCAGCACGGTAGCATAGTGGTTAGCACTGTGGCTTCACAGCGCCAGGGTCCCAGGTTCGTTTCCCTGCTGGGTTACTGTCTGTGCGGAGTCTGAACATTCTCCCCGTGTCTGCGTGGGTTTCCTCCGGGTGCTCAGGTTTCCTCCCACAGTCCAAAGACGTGCAGGTTAGGTGGATTGGCCTTGCTAAATTTCCCTTAGTGTCCCAAAATGTTAGGAGGGGATATTGGGTTACGGGGATAGGGTGGAAGTGAGGGCTTAAGTGGGTCGGTCCAGACTCGATGGGCTGAATGGCCTCCTTCTCCACTGTATGTTCATGTTCATATCGGAGTAAAATGTAAAGCTCATTATATTTGCTTTGGTAGTAGAAATAGGAAGGCAAACTATTATTTGAATGGGTATAAATTGAGAAGGATGAATACTCAGCGTGACCTTGGTGTCCTCGTACATCAGTCGCAGAAAATAAGCACACAGGACTAGCAGGCAGTAAGGAAGGTAAATGGTATGTTGACCTTCATAGCAAGAGGATTGAGCATAGGAATAGTGATTTTTTTTTTTACTGCAATTGTATAGGGCATTGGTGAGGCCACACCTGGAGTATTGTGTGCAATTTTGGTGTCCTTATCTGAGGAAGGATGTTCTTGCTATGAAGGGAGTGCAGCAAAGGTTTACCAGGCTGATTTCTGGGATGGTGGGACTGTCATATGAGGAGAGACTAAATCAATTAGGGTTATATTCATTATAGTTTAGAAGAATGAGAGGGGATCTCATAACAACTTACAAAATTCTAACAGGATTAGACAGGGTAGATTCCGAAAGAATGTTCCTGACGATGGGAGAGTCCAGAACTAGGGGTCATAGTTTGGGGATAAGGGGTGAACCATTAGGGCAGAGGTGAGGAGAAATTTCTTCACGCAGAAAGTGGTGAAACTGTGGAATTCATGACCATAGAAAGCAATTGAGACCAAAACATTGTATGTTTTCAAGAAGCAGTTATATACAATTGTTGGGGTGAAGGGGATCAATGGATATGGGGGGGGGGGGGAGGCGGGATCAGAGTATTGAACTTGATGATCAGCCATGGTCATAATGAATGGTGGAGCAGGCTCGAAGGGCTGAATGACTTCCTCTTGCTTGTATTTTCTATGTTTCTACATTTCTATGTCTAATTGAGTCACATCAGAAAAGCAAGATTTTGTTCACCAGTGTGACATCCTCAATCCTGAAATTAGCTGTCTGATTTGATCCCAAGCTAGGAATCGTTTTGTACTGTGGGTCCTTGTTTATTAAGAAAGCGTGGGTCAGGAAACTATTCCTTTGGATCACTTTTGAAATGCTCAGAAGATTGAAAGAAATATTATACTCATGAGGAATTATAAAAATGACTATGTTTAACAGGCAATATTCTTTCTTATGCAGATTTTTGTGAAGCAAATGCAGCCTGTGATGCAAAATTCTTCCGAACCAAGAGATCGACAAAACCCAATGATGTAAACCTCGATATGGCATTCATCATAGACAGCTCTGCAACCATCAGCCCAAACCAGTTTATAGAGATTAAAAGATATATTTCTTATGTGACAGAACAGTTGGAGGTTAGCAAGGAGCCTTCAACATCAAACCATCAGGCCAGAATTGCTGTGGTTCAGCATGCACTGTACAATTCTCAGACAAATAATAGCCAGGAACGAGTGAAAACTGAATTCTCTCTCACTGATTACAATTCCAGTAGAGACATCAGAGAATACATCCGGGACAAGATGACTCAGCTTGAAGGGACGAGAGCAACAGCACATGCAGTTGAATGGACGGTCGAAAACATTTTTGAAAAAGCACCTCAACCAAGGCAATTCAAACTCATTCTTCTGATAACCGCAGGAGACCTCCCAGAAGCTGAGAGAGAAAAATTGGAGACTGCTGTCATAGATGCCAAGTGCAAAGGCTTTTTCTTTGTTATATTCAACATCGTCAAGAAACATAATGAAAAGAATCTAATCTACCTGGCAAGCTCCCCTCAGGATGTATATTTCAAGTCAATTAATCATATTGCAGAGCTCCACAGTGAAGAGTTACTCAGGTTTGGACGACAATTCCCGAAGTACATCAATGGTAACTTGCAGCCATTTCCTCACTACTACTGTTTGTTCCATGAACCAATTGAAAATAAATCTAGTGGGGAATCCTGTGCCCTCTTGTATGGTGTGTTTGATGGTTGGGGGCATTTACTCAGGCAACGTGGTAGGTGGGGACCACACCACCTTCCTGCCTTCATCCCAATTAAGTCCTTAGCAAGAATCCCGTGGATGGTCTTCCCGCCTACTGCCAATTGATGCCCAGAAGTGGCAAGTAAGAACCTCATCCTGTTGCCACTTGGTATCAGCCCTGCAGTGTGCATGACCAGCAAATTCTTATGTTTGCTTGCTGCTCCCAGTGCCTTTTAGAGGGACCCAGCATCAGAGAAGTGGTGTGGGCCTGCTGATAGCCAAACTCCTGCCCTTACTGTGGACTCCCCAACTCTTCCACCCCCTGGTATAGTTTGAGGGACAAAAAGTAATATTAAATATTCTAATACTCTTAAACAATACACTAAGGCTGGGATTCTCAATTCAGGAGTCTAAGTGCTCCCACCAATGGAGAATCGCTATTGATCTCTGCTGGCATTAAGAGCGGGGCCCAGTATGTGAGGGCTTACGTTTTTTTCTATTGATACTTTAAAGGATCTGGTGATTGGAACGTTTCCAGCCTTCTAGTGGAGTGACTTGGAACAGTGAATATTTACTTCTTTTCTCCACATCCTCCTGTCACTATAGGGTTCATCAACCCTATACAGTGTATTGAACCAGTGGTTATTTATGGAAGTGCCCTAGCTCGGCATAGGAGACCATCAAGGCCATTGGAGGTGGGTGGGGTATACCTTGCACAGGGGCAAGGAAGGGGTGGATAGAGGGCATGATTTGAATAGATGGGGCATAGGGATTGTGTGGGGGTTGGTGGCTGTAAGCGGTGAGGGCTGGAGAGTCTTACATTTTTTCATTATAACTGGCAAAAAGTTTGTTGCCTTGAGGGATAACTTTTATACAACTCACTTCTGCACTTTTCAGCCCTGAGGCTGCCTCCGATATTTCCCCATTCAGCTGGTTTGAGTGCAGCATGCTCCCGTCCCTGTGGAATTAAATCTCCAGTCACTTTCTCCCGAAGCAGCCGGGCTAAACCGGGAAATTTCCCGACACCCAGTACCTGCCCCGAGAATCATGGGCGGAATTCTCCGACCCTCCGCAGGGTCGGGGAATCGCCCGGGGCCGGCGTAAATCCCGCCCCCGCCGTGGCTGGAATTCTCCGCCACCCGGGAATCGCCAGGAGCGGGAATCACGGCCCGCCGATCGGCATGCCCCCCGCGGCGATTCTCCGGCCCGCGATGGGCCGAAGTCCTGCCGCTGACAGGCCAATCCCGCCGACATGGTTTAAACCACCTCTGTGCCGGCGGGATTGGCGGCGCAAGTTTTAGCGCTATCGGCGGAGTGAGAGCCACTCCGGCATGGGCCTAGCCCCTAAAGGTGCGGAATTCCGCACCTTTTGGGGAGGCCCGACGCCGGAGTGGTTGGCGCCACTCCGCTACGCCGGGACCCCCCACCCCGTAGGGGAGAATTTTGCCCCATGTCTCCAACGTCTTTCAGCATATAGCCCAAGAGAGATCCAGGTTTAAAATTCCATATTAACTCTTATTAGCTGGGGCTGATTTATCTTGCCTCTATATGTGAAATGACAATGAGATAAGATCATTTTCTGGAATTCTAACAGTGGATTGGCTAACTTGGTTTTCGGTTGCTAAATTTCAATGGGCTTCTTCTTTAATTGCAGGCTGTAATATAAACTTCTAATTTTAAAAAAATGCAGGTATGAATTTGATGAGTAAAGTAAAATTAAACTGGAGGACTAAAATATATATCATATTAATTCTCAAATAGGGTTAATTTTATTGTAATATCCGAATACTTCATAGTACTGTAGTATTAGAGGTCGTTTCAGCACTGCATTGAAAACTAAAATGGCTGGTTAGAGATTGAAATTCTCTTATACCTACCGTGAGCCTATGGTTGCCACAATTTATTAGTACCCTACTAATTCAGGTATTTGTTTTAACGCATTCTTCTCATTTACCTTTCATTTCTCCTGAAGTTGCTGTCTTGTGCTGGGATGTGGTGCCATAGATTTGTAACCAACTCTGGTGCTTTTCCCAAACAGTTGACTTCACATACAAGCCTAGCCTGTGATTGGTGTAATATTTGACCGTGATAAGCATCATGCTGGGCTCACTGAGGTTCCAAGCATGTATTTGATCGTTGTATAGCTATAAGGAGTGGAAACCTTGCCTGATTTTCCTCCCCTCTTATTAATTGAGGATTTGCAGTCAACTGCAGAGCCCGTTCAACCACTTGGTCGAGATGGGACAACTTATACCAATCAGAAATCAAACTACATGTCCTGTTCACTATGGTTCAGTATCTCCCAAGCCAGTATACTTTCACAAAGTCTTTGAGAAAATCGGTAATGCTTTTTCTCTAGTGGCAACGAAAGGACCTGAAAATAATTTTTTTTTCCAGCTGAGAATGCACTTCACTTGCCCCCCGAGCTGCAGAAACAATGTGTGTTGTTCCAAAGTGACCAACCCAGCAATGAGGCCTCCAGAACCACCCACTTGCAAGAGTAAGTAGGCCCAGTGCAGAATTTGTTTCTAATTTATATTTAATCCAATTTCTAATTATGAAACTAATTATTTTCTTTCTTTTTGTGTGTCCAGCACAAAAGATGTTCCTGTAGATTCAGAGAAACTTGTGGGTAAGTTACAGTTACTGTTATTTGGGGCAGGCTTGATAATTTCATTGAAGCAATCAACATATTGTAGCTTGTCAGACGCAAACTCAAATTTTCCTGGGCCTCAGAACTTTAGATTTCCTCATCTTGCTTTGTCAATCATTCCACATGCCTTGAAAACCCAAACTTGTGTCCTTGCTTCACTTTGTCCTTTCTTACTTTATCTTCTCTATTTGTCTTTTTAACGCCGCATTTTGGAATCTTAACCCTTGGGTTCTCAGTTGTCTGCGGATCTAATTAAATATCTTGAATTCTTGGTTTAATGTTTGTAACTGATCTATATTTGTTATATTTGTTGTTGCTGTAAAGAGGAAAAGAAGTTGAGATGCCACGCTTTAGATTTGTCAAAACATAGTGCAGGGTTTATTAAAAGATGATGCTTCTGCAGGGTAAGATGGTGAACTGCACAAAAAACTTGTGAAACTCGTCATTGATGTCACTGCATCAGGTGACAATTCACCAGTCAGTAGTGTTACTTGAATACATAACAATATTCAATTGTACCTTGAAATTGAAGTCATCGTTTATGTTTAAGTTATTGATGCGCAGTAATTTGTGAGAAACCAGTATTTTTCACTTGGGCTTCTGCAAAGGATTTTGGAAAGTGTATTTTTCTGACTCTCCCACCCTTCTCCCGAGGCCTATCTGATTCAGACTTCCCCAATCCCCATTGCAGGCCCTACTCTTGCCTCGCACAAGCCCCGCTCGTGCCCCGCGCAGGCCCCGCTCACGTCCCTTGCAGGTCCCGCACTCGCCCCTCGCAGGTCTTGCTCTCACCATCACTCCTTCTCCCCGCTCTTTACAAGTTCAGCTGTTTCCAGCTCGCCGAATCAGAGGCTTCTGAGGAACTGAATTTGGGGACCACTGCTACAAAAATCCAGTCATTCCTCCTCTCCCTATCTGTCTGGTATAGACAGAAGACAATCACAGTAACAGAATCCAACAGTTCAGGGGATCACTTACTGGTTGATGGGACCTGCAATAGAAGGAGTGGAACATGTAATAGATATTCAAGAGTTTTCTCGATTTATGTTTGGTGCAGAGACTTTCTCCAGGTAATATATTCACCTGGTGTTGTTTGTTGTCTGGAAAATGATATATAGTCTGTGGAGTGAATGGGCTTGATGCAATGAAATTATCTTGGTGCTCAATGTATTCTTATGCTTCACGAAGGGAACTGTCATATTTTTCATTACATTTTACTTCCTTACTCTTCTATCTCTGTTCTGTTGGTACAGGTATGGAATTATCTAGCTTCAATGTTACAGAGGACAGCATCATCCTACGCTTGGCCCAGACTGAACCTCAACTCATCAATAATTATGATGTTTCTGTGGTTAAAGTGAGCCAAAACGATCTTGTTTTGAAGATGAATGTCAGTGATGCTGAAATTATGCTAAAAGATCTGGAAAGTGGGCAGCAATATAATATCATTGTGATCGGATTCTATCAATCGAAGGCAAAATCTGTTTACAACGGAACATTTACAACCAGTGAGTAATATATTCTATCTATGACAATCAAGATTCTTTTTAAACAAATTAATTGAATAGCTTCTCTTCAATTCATAGAATCATAGATTCCCTACAGTGCAGAAGGAGGCCATTCGGCCCATCGAATCTACACCGGTCCTCTGAAAGAACACCCTGTATAGGCTCATTCCCCACTCTATCCCCAGAAGCCCATACCTCGCCTAACCTTTTGGAGACTGAAGGACAATTTAGCACAGCCAATTCACCTAACCTGCACGTTTTTGAACTGTGGTATAAACTGGAGCACCCAGAGGAAACCCAAGCAGACAAGGGGAGAAAGTGCAAACTCAACACAGCCAGTCAGCCAAGTTTGGAATTGAACCCAGGCCCCTGATGCTGTGAGGCAGCAGTGCTAACCACTGTGCCACCGTGCCGCCACAATTCTGCACAAATCCACATATCACCACAACAATGAAGCACCTTCCTTTATTTGGCACCCAGTATCAGTTATTACAACTCAAATACAGGATGGGTTGGGTGCAAAATAAACCTCCCTCTATTCTGCTCCATCGAGGCGCTGTAATCCAATCATAGAATGATAGAGCTCGGAGTAAGTCATTTGGTGCATTATAGCAGTTCTTTGGGATAACCACTCTACTGTTATTTTCCTTTAGCATCTACTTTTTTGCCTGCTCAGGTTATTGAACAAATTCCCTTTTGAAAATTGCTGCTTTCAACCCCCTTTGAAATAAAGCATTCCAAGTCATGATAATATGGGCGGCACGGTGGAACAGTGGTTAGCACTGCTGCCTCAAGCACCAGGGAGCGGGTTCAAATCCGGCCCTGGGTGACTCTCTGTGTGGAGTTTGCATTTTCTCCTCATGCCTGCGTGGATAGCCTCCGAGTGCTCCGGTGTCCTCCCACAGTCCAAAGATGTTCATGTTAGGTGGATTGGCTATTCCAAATTTCCCCTCAGTATCTGAAACATGAGGTGGGGTTACGGGGTTATGGGGATAGGGTGGGAACGTTGGCCTAGGTAGCGTCTTTTGGCGGGTTGGTGCAGACTCGATAGGCCGAATGGCATCTTTTGCACCATAATTCTATGATTTCTCTGAATTGCTGCATTAAAATATTTTCCTCACATTATCCCTGTTTTTTGCCAATTATCTTGAAGTATATATTTATGTATGCAGTATATAATGAAGATGTAGCGGAAAACTCTCTCAACATTAACCCTAGCAAAGATCCTGAAACAGTGCCAAATTGAGAACAGTTCGCCTCTGGATCCTTCTCAGTCAGAAATGAATTCAGTCCAGGCAACCATGTTCAATTGGAGCTTGCCACTCAGTAGACATTTCAGCCCTTCCACAGTAACATTCATTCAGAAATACCATACATTCTGAGCTCAGTGTAGGCCAGTAGCACTTAACACTGTGATATTGTTAGTCAAATTAATTTAATAATTAGGTGATGAGTAAGGGAATCAATCCATTTTAAGATTTTCTCCATAAAGAAATGTAGTATTAACTAAGTTTGAGACATTGTTTTACTGCAACATTTGCATGTTTCCCTTCCGTATTTAGAAACATCACCAAAGACATCACCAGAATCAACTCAGAAAATTATGGAACCATTAGAATATCCTGAAATAGGTAAGCGTTGCTGAATATTGTTTCTATATTATGCATTGTTGTAGTGAAATGGAAATCAGTATGATCATATCAAGTTCTTTTAGTTCTGACTTAATATTCCCTGAGAAAAACCTTCCTTTCACATTGCAAAGGGATATTGCAGCATCCTTGCCTCATCTAATATTAGGTACACTGTAAAGGCTTCTATCAACAGCCCTATGAATTGTAACAGTATGCATTTATTACAGAGGGTTGCACATTGTAACAGCACGTTATGATGCAGAAGGACTGTGTATTACAACGGTTAATATTATAGAAGGCCTCTACAATGCATAGGAACTGTGACTGTTATGGTAGTTGTAGTGGATACTGTAAAAGACTGTCATATCATAAGGAGAATATGTACCATAATCAGTTAATTGATCACCACAAAATAGGCTAGTCTCAGATATCAGGTGATTTTCCATCACACTTTCCATTCATGTCAATGTGTGCATTTTTTTGCTTCGTGCCACTCTTATATTTTTCTCTTCCCATGTGCTCCTACCATCTGTGATGGGAGAATTTATTTTTTCACACAAGTGGCTATTTGGAGCGCAATGTCTAGAAATGTGGTAAAGACAGGTTCAACCGAGGCAATCAAGAGGTCATTAGATGATTCCTTAATTAGAAAGGTGCAGGGGCATGGGGAAAGGCAGGGAAATTACTCAAGATGCTTGTTTGGAGAGCCAGTGTAGACACAATGGGTCAAATGCATCATAACAATCCTCTGATCTTTACGTTTCATAGCTGGAGCCCGTTACCTCTCTGTCCCTGGATATCTTTATTCAGCTATATGCCACTTGTCCAATGTAGTGTAAACGCCCCATCGTAACTAAGTGCAGGTCACACCTTTGCACTCCTTCAATGTTCTTCATTCTATCCTCCAAGCTACACGGTATTAAATTAATCTAAGCTATTGACTTTTTGCAAAGCCATAGAAACATTCTTTACACTAAACATAAGTATTAATTAGTCATTAGCATCATTTGCTTTCCTTTTCTCGAGAGGACAAATAGAGTCATAAGAGCACAGAAAAGGCGCTTCAGCCTATCATGTCGGCGCCAGTCAAAAACAACAACCTAAGTATTCCAATGCCGTTTTCCAGCACTTGGCTAGACTTGTATGCCTTGGCATCGCAAGTGCACATCAAAATACTTTTTAAATGTTTTGAGGGTCTCTGTCTCCACCATCCTTTCAGGCAGAGAGTTTCAGACTCCTACCACCCTCTGGGTGAAAAAGTTTTTCTCACATCTCCATTAAACCTCCTGCCCCTTACCTTAAATCTATGTCCCTTAGTCATTGATCCCTCCACGAAGGGGAAAAGTTTCTTCCTCTCTATCTATGCCCCTCATAATTTTATACATCTCAATCATGTCCCCTCTCAGACTCCTCTGCTCCAAGGAAAACAACCCAAGTCTAAATATCTCTCTTCATAGCTGAAACACTTCAGCTCAGGCAACATATGGACATGCACACCAAGATCCCTCTGATCCTCGGTGCTTCCCAGGGTTCTGCTGTTTATCACGTATTACCTTGCCTTGCTTGTCCTGCCCAAGTGCATCACCTCACACTTATTGAATTCCATTTTCCATTGATCAGCCCATTTGACCAATGGATCTGTATCCTTTACCACTCCACCAATTTTCATAACATCCACAAACTTACTGGTCAACCCTCCCATATTCATGTCTAACTAATTTATATAAACCACAAATAGCAAGGGCCCCAACACTGATCCCTGCAGGATCCCACTGGACACAAGCTTCCAGTCAGAAAAACACCTCTCGACTATCACCCTCTGCTTCCTGCCACCAAACTAATTCTAGATCCAATTTGCCAATTTTCCAACAATACCATGGGTTCTTGCCTTTGTTATCAGTCTCCCATGTGGAACCCCAACAAAACCATTGCTGAAGTCCATGTTGACCATGTCAAATGCATGTCCCTCATCTGCACACCTGGTCACCTCTTTGAAAAATTCAATCAGGTTGATCAAACATCACCACTTAACAGAACCATGCTAGCTGTAATTGATTAAACCCTGCCTCTCCAAATGCAGATTAATTCAGTCTCTCAGAATTGCTTGCAATAGTTTCCCCACTATTGAGGTTGGACTGACTGGTTGACTCCTTCCTCCATTCTTGAACAATGGTACCCCATTGAATATCCTCCAGCCCTCCGGCACCTCTCCTGTGTTGTGTTATGTACTCTGGGATAACACAGGCTGCAACTCGATGCAGCTTTGACCAAAAGATACTCCAGACTTTGAAATAAGTTCAATGTGATTTATTGAACCATTAGCACAGTTCTCTATGAGTTCGACTCTCCTGCTAATCTTGCTATAGCAACTCAGTCTAACTAACCAGTCTGCTCTCAGCCACGTGGTGGGTGTGATGCTTCTGATCTGCCCCGGTCCTACTCTCTAAGTGTCTCCTGTGGAAAGAGACAGAGCATGTGTGCCCTGTCACCTCTGGGTGTCTTGACTGACCATTGGTCGTGTCTTAGTCTATGTGTTCATTAGCTGTATGTCTGCATGTCATGATGTCTCTGGTGTTCCCTCTATTGTTTACTTAGTTGAAATGTATTTACATTAACCCCTTGTGTATTTACAGTGTTGCATATCACCACA
Organism: Scyliorhinus canicula; assembly: GCF_902713615.1. Lineage (NCBI taxonomy): Eukaryota > Metazoa > Chordata > Chondrichthyes > Carcharhiniformes > Scyliorhinidae > Scyliorhinus > Scyliorhinus canicula. The sequence continues at coordinate 162,508,286 of NC_052147.1, read as the reverse complement.
TCCCCCTTTTTTCATGTTACAAATTTTCTGTACAGTGTGAAAGAAAAATTGAACAAAAACAGGTAAATAAGTGATGACATGTATAAGTTATGATGACTTTGATGACGATACGAGACCAAAGAATAGTTATGATGACATTGAGGATTATACAATACCAAATAATAGTTATGAGTCCAAAGTTCATGAATTTACATGGTCGAGTGGCTTTCTTATACTGTTATGGAAGTGTCAAAGTTGATGTTGTCATTCCCTTGTGAATGCCCTCAGTGTCCTGGTGCTTACGTCATCAGGAGGTGTTCAAATCACTTCATTGTCTGAGGTGGACTTTTTTTTATGCTTGTGGTAGCAATTCTTGATGACATCTTTCCTGAAAGCTGGTTTGCTTGTCTGTAGTGTAGCAAATGTGAATTGGTAAGAAGTGTTGATATGCCATGGTCTGTTTGTACTTTTGCCATTGTTCTGAGCTGAGCAGTAACATTGTCCTTCATGGGCAGAGTTGTACCATGTCGTACCAGTTGTTGTTTTATTGTTGTTTTCATTATTGTTATTGACATGCTTGTTGTTGTGTTTGTTGCTTCTGGTACGCTTCTTGTTGTTGTCTTTGTTGTTTTTGTAGGTTTTGTTGTGTTTATTGCTCTCAATGACCACACCGAGTGGAGAATTTGAGTCCTTCAGAAAGTTACTTGTGTGAGTGTCCTTTGTGGCATCTGCTGTTTCATTCAACGTGCTGTCTCTGATTCCTTGGCGTTCCCCGTCTGGAGTCATGTCCAGTTCACTTGAATCATCTTTCGCTTGTCGATGCTCCCCATCTGGAGCCCTTTCTGGTTCACCTGAATCACCTTTGGTTTCTTGATGCTCCCCGTCTGGAGTAATTTCAGGCTCTTGTGGAGATGCTCGAGTAGATGAGGTTTGAATTAACGTGGTGTCACTGGAGTCACTAGTAGCCTCACTTTGATTGTCGAGTGCCTCTGTACATACTAACTGAGATCTGTCAGTCTCGCTGAGATGTCGCACATCTTGTATGGGAATTGTGAAGCCTTTGTCACTTGTCACACATACAGTGGGTAGACCTTCAGTCTCTTCTTGTGGCTCAAATAATCTGGGTAGACTGTCATTGTCTTTTTGTTGTTCACATGAGCGTGGTAAACTGTCATAGTCGTCTTGCTGTGCACTTGCACGTGACAGACTTGCATCGTCTGCTGCTGGTTGCTCAGATAAGGTTGCTAGACCTTCATGGTCTTGTTCGTGCAAGGACTGCGCTCTGGAGTCTTGCATTGCTTCCATTGTGAAGTCTGTCAACGAGCTTGCAGTGGAGCCTTGTACCGCTTTCTCTGTGGAGTCTGGCATCGTTCCCTGTGTGGAGTCATGCAGCAGTCTCACTCTGGACTCGATCTGTGCGCTCTCAACAGAGTCGTGCAGTGGTCTCGCTGTGGAGTCTTTCTGTATTCTCTGTGTGGAGATGTGCAGTGGTCTCGCTGTGAAGTCTGTCATAGCTTTCTGTGTGGAGTCAGGGACTCTTTGTGGTGCATGAACCACTCTTCATGTGGCAGCAGGCCGCGCTCTGTGGGCTTGTACCGCTCTCTGTCTCCTGGCGTCAGGCCGCTCTCTGTGGGCTTGTACCGCTCTCTGTCTCCTGGCGTCAGGCCGCTCTCTGTGGGCTTGTACCGCTCTCTGTCTCTTGGCGTCAGGCCACAGCAGAATCCTGTACTCATGGGTCGGGATGTCGTCTATGCTGGGCTGAGGATCCTCAAATCCGAAGAACTCGTCCACGACTGTGTCGGATGCTTCAATGTACAACACGTCTCGTTGTGGTTCAGATTTGGTACTGAGGTCGCCACGTCCATTGATGAAATCATCGTCTGAGTCGTTATCTTCAAGGATTAAATCATATCTTAGGGCGGTGCTAACTGCTTATTGCAGGGTTCTGCGGAGGTTACTTTCAGCTTCTGGTAGAAGTTCAGACATTGTGCTGCCGTTCCAGGTGAAAGAATTGTGATTTCTGGCTTTAATTTTTTTTTCACTATTTTCGTACATTTCCCCTTTAAGTGGGCGTGGTCCGGGGCCTCTGACGTCATGACACTCGTGACGTAGAGCTTAGGAATGGACTGCGCACGCGCAGATCGCTTTTCCTTTACTGTGCGCTCTTTTCACAACTGCACATACGCGGCTTCTCGCACATGCGCAAAACACTTATTTGCCGGTTCGCGTCTTCTCGGGAACTGCGCATGTGCGGCTCCTTGTGCAAGATGGCTGCCAATCAAAATTTCCGCTTGCTTCTGTTGCAAGCCTACCTTTGCCTCGTGGTGAGTATAGGTGCCAGTTTTACCGATTTTCTGTTGTGTTCACCTCCCAGTAGTTTTCAAACTTGTCCAGGACTGTCTGGAAGTCTCTCTTGTCCTGCCCTTGGGAGTACTTGAAGGAGTTTAAGATTTCTGTTGCACTTTCACCCGCAATGGTGAGTAGAAGATCTATCTTCTCAGCTCGGCCACGCCATCTAGGTCGGATGCTACCATGTAAATCTCAAATCTCTGCTTGAATGCACTCCAGTTGCCACTGAGATTGCTGTGGTACCTGCGCTGCTGAGGCACCGGAATCTCGATCACCTTTTCATAGAATTTACAGTGCAGAAGGAGGCCATTCAGCCCATCGAGTCTGCACCGGCTCTTGGAAAGAGCACCCTACCCAAGGTCAACAACTCCACCCTATCCCCATAACGCAGTAACCCCACCCAACACTAAGGGCAATTTTGGACACTCAGGGCAATTTATCATGGCCAATCCACCTAACCTGCACATCTTTGGACTGTGGGAGGAAACCGGAGCACCCGGAGGAAACCCACACACACACGGGGAGGATGTGCAGACTCCAAACAGACAGTGACCCAAGCCGGAATCGAACCTGGGACTCTGGAGCTGTGAAGTGATTGTGCTATCCAAAATGTTACCGTGCTGCTCGGTGCTGTTGCTGGTAGTCACGGATCTTGCTGAGTTGAACTATAACTCGTTGAGATTCAACAGGCACTACTGGTACCATGTTATGTTATGTACTCTGGGATAACACAGGCTGCAACTCGATGCAGCTTTGACCAAAAGACACTCCAGACTTTGAAGTAAGTTCGATGTGATTTATTGAACCATTAGCACAGTTCTCTATGAGTTCGACTCTCCTGTTAATCTTGCTATAGTAACTCAATCTAACTAACCAGTCTGCTCTAAGCCATGTGGTGGGTGTGATGCTTCTGATCTGCCCCTGTCCTTCTCTCGAAAATTCGCCTGTGGAAAGAAACAAAGCATGTGTGCCCTGTCCTTATATATGGGTTGTGTAATGCCCCCTTGTGGTAGTGTCACCTCTGGGTGTCTTGACTGCCCATTGGGCGTGTCCTATTCTATGTGTTCATTAGCTGTATGTCTGCATGTCATGACGTATCTGTGTTCCCTCTAGTGTTTACTTAGTCGTAGTGTATTCACATTAACCCCTTGTGTATTTACAGTGATGCATATCACCACATTCTGCAGCCAGAAAATAATTGAAAGTTATTGCCCACTTCCTTACTATTTCCTCACTTTTCTTTAGTTTTATCACAGTCCTTATCCATGATTCCTATAACCACACTGACCCTTTCACTTATGGACGCTGACACAAAGTATTCATATAGAACCCTATCTACATCCTCCGGCTCCACTCACAAATTACCACTCTAGTCCTTAATGGGCCTTACTCATTCCCTAGTTTTCATTATACCCTTAATGTACTAGTAAAACAACTTAGGATTTTCCTTTATTTTGTCTGCCAGCCTCTTTTCTTGACCCCTTTTGCTCTCCTAATTTTCTTTTTAAGTTCCCTTTTGCAGATTCTATACACATCTAAGGCTTCTGTTATTCAGAGCCCTTGATATCTGCCATAAACGTCCCTTTTTCTCCTTGTCTAATGCTGCATACCCATTGCTATCAACTGGAGTTGTTGGTCCCATCTTTTTCTTGATTGGAACATCTTAGCCCTGTACTCTCTGGCATACATCAGCCATGATCATGTTGAATGGAGCGGCAGGCTTGAAGAATGCATCCCACTGTTCTGTCATAGATCTACCTAAAAGTGTCGTCCCCAGTCCAACTTTGGCCAAATTATATCTGATCTGATTAAAACCGGCCTTCCCCCAGTTTGAGCACTTTAGAATAGAGTGGAATTCCTACTCTGCAGAAGGAGGCCATTTGGCCCATCGAGTCTGCAATGACCTTCTGAAAGAGCACCCAATTAGGCCCATTCCCCCGCCCTATCCTGACCTAACCTATACACCTTTGGACAATAAGGGGCAATATTATCATTGGCCAATTCACCTAACCTGCACATCTTTGGATTGTGGGACGAAAACAGAGCACACGGAGGAAACTCGAGCAGACATGGGGAGAAAGTGCAAACTCAACACAGACAGCTACCCAAGGCCAGAATAGATACTGGGTCCCTGGTGCTCTATGGCAGCCGTGCTGACCACTGTCAAATCTTGAATCTAACGGAGTTATGATCACTGTCTGCAAAATGGGGGAGCCACTTCATTTGTTCATGGGATGTGGGCGTCGCTGGCTGGACCAGCATTTATTGCCCATCACTGAGAGCATTTAATAGTCAACCATATTACTTAGGATCTGGAGTCACCTGCAGGCCACACCAGGTAAGGATGGAAGATTTCCTTCCCCAAGAGACATTAGTGAACCAGATGGGTTTTTACAACAAGCGACGATGATTTCATGGTCATCATTAGACTTGTAATTGCAGATATTTATTGAATTCCAATCCCACCATCTGCCTTGGTGGGATTTGAACCCTTGTCCCCAGAGCATTATCCTGGATTACTAATCTAGTGACTATACCACTGCCTCCACTGATACATCAACCACTTGCCCAGGTTTGTTACCTAAAATTAATTCTCGGACCACCAACTCGCTTGTAGTGTCCTCTACATATTAAACAGATTTCCTGGATGCATTTTAAGAATTTAACTCCCTCTAAGCACTATGCATGCTTGGTTAATGTTGAGGAAGTTGAAATCCCCCACTATCACTGACCTATTACTTTTACACTTCTCTGAAATTTACCGACATATCTGCTCTTCTATTTCTCTCAGAATGTTAGGGGGGGGCCTATAGAACACCCCCAGCAATGCAATTGCTCCTTTTTTGCTTTTACTTTCTACCCTTTCTACTTTCTGAAGAGCCTTCTAAGATGTCTTCCCTCCTTACTGCTGTAATTGAATCCCTGATCAGAATTACCACAGCCTATCCTCTTTTACCTCCATCCCTGTCATGTCTGAAGATCCTGTCCTGGAATATTTAGCTGCCAATCCTGCCCCTCTCTCAACCATGTCTTAGTGACAGAAATGACATCATGGGCAAAATTCTCCGACCCCCTGCAGGGTCAGAGAATCGCCCGGGGCCGGCGAAAATCCTGCCCCCGCCGTGGCAAAAATTCTCTGCCACCCGCGAATTGGCGGGGGCGGGAATCGTGCCCCGCCGATCGGCATGCCCTCCGCGCCGATCGGCGAGCCCCCTGCGGCGATTCTCCGGCCCGCGATGGGCTGAAGTCCTGCCGCTGAGAGGCCTCTCCCGCCGCCGTGGTTTCAACCACCTCTCGTGGCGGCGGGATTGGTGGCGCGAGCGGGCCCCCGGGGTCCTGGGGGGGCACGGGGCAATCGGACCCCGGGGGGTGCCCCCACAGTGGCCAGGCCCGCGATCGGGGCCCACTGATCGGTGGGCGGGCCAGTGCCGTGGGGGCACTCTTTTTCTTCCGCCGCTGCCACGGCCTCCACCATGGCGGAAGTGGAAGAGAATCCCCCAGCGCGCATGCGCCGGTGGTGACGTCAGCGGCAGCGGAGTCAAAGGCCGCTGGCGCCGGTTTTGGCGCCAGTTGGCGTGGCACCAACCACTCCGGCGTGGGCCTAGCCCCCAAAGGTGCGGAGAATTCCGCACCTTTGGGGAGGCCCGACGCCGGAGTGGTTGGCGCCACTCCGCTACGCCAGGACTCCCTGCCCCGCCGGATGGGGTGAATCCCAGCCCATATTCCCATGTTTTAGTTTTAGAATCATAGGATTTGCAGTGTAGAAGAAGGCCATTCGGCTCATCTGCACCCTCCTTAAGCCCACACCTTCATCCTATTCCCGTAACCCAGTAACCCCACCTATCCTTTTAGGATGGTGCCGGTTTTGGAGCACTGCTCCTTCCTCAGGTGATTCACCTGAGGAAGAAGCAGTGCTCCGAAAGCTAGTGATTTGAAACAAACCTGTTAGACTTTAACCTGGTGTTGTAAGACTTCTTACTGTGTTCACCCCAGTCCAACGCCGGCATTTCCACATCATCCTTTTTGGACACTAAGGGCAATTTAGCATGGTCAATCCACCTAGGAACAGCCGGAGGAAACCCACGCAGACATGGGGGGAGGAGGGGGGTGGGGGGGGGGGGGGGGGGGGGGGGGGAGAGTGCAAACTACACACAGACAGTCACCCGAGGCCGGAATTGAACCCGGGACCCTGGACCCTGGATCTATGAGGTTGCAGTGCTAACTACGTGCCACCATGCACTCAACTCATCCGCCTTGTTGGTCAGACTTCTTCTATTAAAATAAATACCATTCAATTTTGCTAAACGTCCTTGTGACTAAACTGGTCTGGAAATTCTATGCCTTTCTACTCACTTAATGTCTCTTCAAATTTTGGCTCTGCCTCTCCCTGCTGAATCTTCTCTCATGGTCCCAGGACCCTGCCTAGTTAATTTCAACCCTCCCCAACAGCACTGCACAGACATTGGTCCCATTTCTGTTCAGGGGGAAACCGTCCGCTTGCACAGGTGATTGCGAAATCTCTGCTCTGCTTATTGAAACGTCAAACACCAATCTTTTTCATTAATGCAACAGCACAGAAATGCAGCAACTTGTATTTGTGCACCCTTTTTGATATAGTGAAACTCTTCACAGGTGTGTTAAGAAACAAAACAAGGATTAGGGCAGGTGACCAATAGCTTGATCAAAATTATATTTTGAGGACAGTCATAAAAGGAGGAAAGTGAGATAAAGAAGTTTGGGGAGGAAATTATAGGGTGTTAGAATCTTGGCAGCTTTTTTTTTCCATGGGTTGTGGGTTTCATTGGTAAAGCCAGCATTTATTGCCCAACTCTAATTGCCCTTTAGAAGGTGGTGGTATGCTACCTTGAACCACTGTAGTCCAAGTGAGGCAGATACACCCACTGTGCTGCTGGGAAAAGGAGTTCCAGGAGCTCCTGCAAGAACGAAGGAACAGCCATATAGTTACTAGTCAGAATGGTGTATGGCTTGGAGGGGAACCTGCAGGTGGGGATATTCCCATGCATCAGCTGCCCTTATTCTTCTGGTTGGCAGAGCTTGTGGGTTTGGAAGTTGATGTCAAAGGAGCCTTGGTGGGTTGCTGCAGTGCATCTTATATATAGTGCACACTGCTGCCACTATGCATCAGTAGTGGAGGGAGTGAATGTTTAAATTGGTGAATGCAGAAACAAAATTTTTGAAATCAAACATTGAACGGTGGCACGATTGTTAGCACTGCTGCCTCACGCCGCCAGGGAAATGGGTGTAATTCCGACCTCTGGTGACTGTGTGAAGTTTACACATTCTCCCCGTGTCTGCGTGGGTTTCCTCCGGGTGCTCCAGTTTCCTCCTTCAGTCCAAAGATGTGTGGGTTAGGTGGCTGGCCATGCTAAATTGTCCCTTAGTGACAAAAGGTTAGGTGGGGTTACGGGGATAGGGTGGGGGAGTGGTAATAGGTAGGGTGCGCTTTCGGAGGGTTGGTGTATCCTCAGTGCTCCGAATGGCCTTCTGCACTATCGGGATTCTATGATTGATATAATAATGAACATGTCATAATGGATTATAAATGGGAAATATCTGTTTGACCAACCTTGCTGAATTCTTGAAGTGAATCAGGGAATGTAGACAAGCTAATGCAGTATAATTTATCCAGGTTTCCAAAAGGTTTTGATGAGGTACCAAATAGTAATCTAATGAAGAAGGGAAGAGCATGCTGAGTCACAGGACAAGCGGCCTAATGGATAGATAACTGGCTGTCGGGAGAACGGGTGAAGGATAGCTTTTCAAAAGTGGCAAAAGTTGGAAAGTGAGGTCCAACAGAGATCCATACTGGAACCACTATTGCCCACAATTTTTCTTCATTACTTAAACTTTGAATGAAACAACATGTTTTCTAAATTGGGGAGAGTGATGGGGCATGTCAATAATGAGGAGAAATGCAACACGTTATAAGAAGACATTAATAAACTTTCAGAAAGGGCACATGACTGGCAAATGAATTGCAACACTTAACAATGTGATCTGGGAGAACAAATACACAGATCATTACAAGGAGCAACACAGGTCAATAAGGTTATTTAAAAATAGCAAACCAAGCACCAGGATATATTTCTATATGGACAGAATTAAAAGTAGGGACGTTATAATGAATTTGTTTCTAATCTTGGTTGGACCAGACTTAGAATGTTAAATATAATTCTGGTCATCCTACTGTAAAAATGAGAGGAAGGGGTAGGACGGGGTGCAAAAAAGATATACCAGGTATATACTTGTCAGGCCGGATCCTAATTTGTTGAAATAAAAGATTGAAGGATGTTTTAGTAGAAGTTCTTAAAATATTGAAAGATTTTGATCGTGCAGATATGCACAACGGGAATTTTCCCGCTGCACCGCCAGTGGGATCTTCCTGTCACACCGAAGTCAGTGGACTTTTGGCTGGCTTGCTGCATGCACTGTGGAGGGACCCTCCGCAATGGGGCTGGAATATTCTTTCATACTGTATGTTTTCATTTGCAGGGAAGAGCAAAAATAAAGATGATCGATACAAGATAGTCATCATGAAGTAAAACAGTGAACTGAGGAGTCATTTATTTAGTCAGAGAGATGTTATTAGGAATGGAGTTGTTCAGATGAATAATATAAATAAATTTAAGAGGAAAACAGATGAACATGTGAGGGAGAAAGGAATTGATGATCTTTATATCAGCCTAAAATGAGGAAGGATGCAAGGAGACTGTTGTGGAGCATAATTTTATATTCATTCATGGGATGTGGGCATCGCAGTATTTTTACCCATCCCAAATTAACCTTGAACTGAATGGCTTGCTAGGCCATTTCAGAGGGCATTTTACATCAAATACATTGCTGTAGTTCTGGAATCACAGAAAGGCCAGATCAGATAAGGATGGCAGATTTCTTTCCCGAAAGGACATTAATTAGTGAACCAAATGGGTTTTTACGATAATTGGCAATTGTTTCATGATCATCATTAAACTTTTAATTCAAGATTTTTATTGAATTTATCATCAGCCATGGTGGGATTTGAACCTGGGTCCCCGGAGTATTCTCCTGGGCCTCTGGGTTACTAGTCCAGTGACAAGACCACTACACCACTGCCTCTCCATCATTGCTGTTTGGATAGAATGGCCCATTTCTGTACTATATATTAATGTAACATTTAATTATCAATAGAACTTCAACACATATAAAATGTGATAATAAATATTGAGCTGTAAATACCAGACAGAAACTTTAGTCCTGGCAAAAATTACCAGCAGATCCTTTTCCAGTGGATGTCAACACTGAACCTTCCAAGCCAGAATTCTTTCAGCAGAGTTTTCACTCTGGCTGCAAGAACTATTTCATTTCATTTCTTTCCCTTTTAATTTTTCATATTGAGTCAGGCAGGAATTTTTTGTTGTTACAACTGTATGCAATCCATTAGGTTTTTATGAAAATACTGGGTAATTTATTTTGGGTAAGGGATGGTTCACTGGATTGATTACAGAACAGTGTCTGGCATATAATGTAAAAATATATTTCTTGTTTTGTGAGTGAAGAAAGTCACAACGTTTGAGTGAATTTAGTACAAATTCACAGGGGCTTTTCACAGTAACTTCATTTGAAGCCTACTTGTGACAATAAGCGAGTTTCATTTCATGTTTCCACTGGAATCAACTCTACAATCTGTGACAATGACTGACACTCTGAATTTATCTCATTTCCCGACTTACAGTGTCGCTGGATTCAGTACAGCATGGGCAGCTTGGGGGTTTTGGGTGCATGAAAGAAAACCAATGCATATGACTGTGAGCCTTTCCAAACTTTGGAAATGGTCCATACATGTCCATATTGCATGGAACTGTTTTGTTAATTTATATCAATAAGCCTAGGGGTGAGACTCCTACACAGGCAAAGAAAAATGAATGGACACAACGCCATTATTTTACCAAGTATATTTGCTGTCAGCATTCTGAGGTGGGTCCCCATGCCATTAAAAGAACTTGATGTGGAGATGCCGGCGTTGGACTGGGGTGAGCACAGTAAGAAGTCTTACAACACCAGGTTAAAGTCCAACAGGTTTGATTCAAACGCGAGCTTTTGGAGCACTGCTCCTTCCTCAGGTGAATGACATTGCACTGCTGGTATTGTATTGTTGCTGCTGGAGATTAAACTTATCTCTTGCAGCGATTACCCACCATGATTACACCAAATGCCAATGGGGGTGATAATAACTTTTCAACTTGCATTAGCATTGCACTATCCCATTTTTTTTCAAATACTTTGTGTTAACAATTCGTATTTTACACATAAATTTCACAGATCGGTGCATGCTGGACTTTGACGCTGGATCGCAGTGCTCAGAGTATATTGCAAAATGGTTCTTTGACAGCAAAAACAACATCTGCATTCAGTTCTGGTATGGCGGCTGTGACGGTAATGGTAATAGGTTTGACACAGAAGCTGAGTGCATTACAGAATGCACAAAAACAAGTAAGTAATATAGCAGGGGAGGGAATACACCATATTGCCTAGAATAAGAGCACTGACCATTGATTAGTTTTTTTTTCTTGCAGATGTTAAAAATATAGAAAATATCAGGAAAAAAGCAAATTAAACTCCCTGTCATTTTCTCCCACAGTGCTGGAAGAAAGCACATCAGAGCCCAAGCCTGAAGCAATCACATTGTCAGGTAAAAAGTACACTTATAATAAGCTTCTCAGACCATAAAGCTGACAGCATTTTAAATGTGGCGCAAATTGAGTATTTGCTTTCTCAACATTTTTCCAGCCACAATCTGGAAGGAATGGAGATGCACAGAGAAGATAGTGTGGATGAGGGTGAGAGGAAAGAAGGCTTAAGCAGGCAGAGGAGACCATTCAGAGTTTATCGAGGGGATAGCAAAATGCTTGAGGTCAACAGAGATCAGGCAGTCACAATGATTGGCTAGGGGACAGGAAGCAAGAAACAATAGGCTGAACTTTATGGCCTTTCTCAATGGCAGGATCTTCAATCCAGCCGATGGCAACACCTCACACTGGATTCCCCAATGGTATGGCCGCCGAACAATGCAAAATGCCATTGACATCAGAGTGTTCAGAAGATCCTGCCGCCAGCCAATAGAAAGCTACCTCTGCTGCCAAAAACACTCCACGGGATTAGGGGGCATAGAATTCCACCCAGCATGTGTGTTCAATGAGATGACTGAAGGATCAGTTTGGAAAAGGAGGAAAAACTATTGGAAAATAAATAACTTTAAGAATTTAGGATGTCTGCTGATTGTTCTGTTTAATTTATGGCATGATCCAGGAAGATCATCAAGCTAGATGATTTCATCTGGAATGGCAATAGAGGCATAATCATATGTAATAGATCCATAGGAGCAAGAACAATCATAGAACATAGAACATAGAACAGTACAGCACAGAACAGGCCCTTCGGCCCTCGATGTTGTGCCGAGCAATGATCACCCTACTTAAACCCACGTAACCCGTATACCCGGTAACCCAACAATCCCCCCATTAACCTTACACTATGGGCAATTTATCATGGCCAATCCACCTAACCCGCACATCTTTGGACTGTGGGAGGAAACCGGAGCACCCGGAGGAAACCCACGCACAAACGGGGAGGACGTGCAGACTCCACACAGACAGTGACCCAGCCGGGAATCGAACCTGGGACCACTGGAGCTGTGAAGCATTGATGCTAACCACCATGCTACCGTGAGGAATCAGTCAGGATTCCTACCTCGTACCCATTTAGTGACCCATGCGCATAAATATTGGGTGAGGATAGAATCAGAAACATGGGATATGATTTTTGGGTCCATTGCCACAGGAGCAAATCCCCTTATGGCCCCGAGAGGGCCAAAACGGAATTTGTGCCAGCGAGATCTCAGTTTGAGATCTTCCCCTCCCATGTGATGTGGCCCTTTCTGGGCATAAACCTGATTTCCATAAATTTATACCCATTTAAATAACATTAAACAACTTTACGCTGCAGCGCCCGTGCTCATGGAATACTCCCTCCTGGTGGCGAAAAGACATGCCAATGCAAATCATGACTGGTTTTCGAAAACAGATTGTCATGCCCATGCTTTGGGTGCCTGGAGACCCAGGGGTTGAGGGCCGAGGCTGGACATTGTGCCAGGGGGCATTGAGGTGGGCACTGCCAGGGAGTAACCCTCTTCCATTGGAGTAGGCGACCTTCCCCTTTTAGCAGTGGGGTTGGAGAGGGATGCACCCCAATGAATGTGCAGGGAGGAGAAGTGCCCCACAATACTTCAGCGTTTTCCCCATTGTGTCCCAAGTGGCATATGTAACTCTGTAACATTCTCTCTTTCTCCGTCCTGGTACTGAGGACGCTAACTCCCCACATCCTCCCTCCAGTCATGTGTCTGAGTGCAACCTTCTCCATTTGTACTTCCCCAGTGTAGATCAAGAACTGCAACCTCCTTCTCCTCCCTGAGGCCAGTTTCCCTTCTTCTCCAGTACTGCCCCAGCTGAACAACCCCTTCTCCTGCCAGAGACCAGTTACCCCCCCCCCCCCCCGGTTCCCCAGTTACCCCCCCCCCCCGTTCCCCAGTTACCCCCCCCGGTTCCCCAGTTACCCCCCCCCCCGGTTCCCCAGTTACCCCCCCCCCCGGTTCCCCAGTTACCCCCCCCCCGGTTCCCCAGTTACCCCCCCCCCCCCGGTTCCCCAGTTACCCCCCCCCCGGTTCCCCAGTTACCCCCCCCCCGGTTCCCCAGTTACCCCCCCCCCCGTTCCCCAGTTACCCCCCCCCCCCCCCCCGTTCCCCAGTTACCCCCCCCCCCGTTTCCCCAGTAACCCCCCCCCCGTTCCCCAGTTACCCCCCCCCCCCCGGTTCCCCCAGTTACCCCCCCCCCCCCGGTTCCCCAGTTACCCCCCCCCCCCCCGGTTCCCCAGTTACCCCCCCCCCCCCCGGTTCCCCAGTTACCCCCCCCCCCAGTTCCCCAGTTACCCCCCCCCCGGTTCCCCAGTTACCCCCCCCCCCCCCCCGGTTCCCCAGTTACCCCCCCCCCGGTTTCCCCAGTTACCCCCCCCCCCCGGTTCCCCAGTTACCCCCCCCCCCGGTTCCCCAGTTACCCCCCCCCCCGGTTCCCCAGTTACCCCCCCCCCCCCCGGTTCCCCAGTTACCCCCCCCCCCCCCCCGGTTCCCCAGTTACCCCCCCCCCCCCCCGGTTCCCCAGTTACCCCCCCCGGTTCCCCAGTTACCCCCCCCCCCCGGTTTCCCAGTTACCCCCCCCCCCCCGGTTCCCCAGTTACCCCCCCCCCCCCCCGGTTCCCCAGTTACCCCCCCCGGTTCCCCAGTTACCCCCCCCGGTTCCCCAGTTACCCCCCCCCCGGTTCCCCAGTTACCCCCCCCCCGTTCCCCAGTTACCCCCCCCCCCGGTTCCCCAGTTTACCACCCCCCCCCCCCCCCCCCGGTTCCCCCCCCCCCCCCCGGTTCCCCAGTTACCCCCCCCCCCCCCGGTTCCCCAGTTACCCCCCCCCCCCGGTTCCCCAGTTACCCCCCCCCCCCCCGGTTCCCCCCCCCCCCGGTTCCCCAGTTACCCCCCCCCCCGGTTCCCCCCCCCCCCCGGTTCCCCAGTTACCCCCCCCCCCCGGTTCCCCAGTTACCCCCCCCCCCCGGTTCCCCAGTTACCCCCCCCCCCCCCCCCCGGTTCCCCAGTTACCCCCCCCCCCCCCCCGGTTCCCCAGTTACCCCCCCCCCCCCCCGGTTCCCCAGTTACCCCCCCCCCCCGGTTCCCCCCCCCCCGGTTCCCCAGTTACCCCCCCCCCCCCGGTTCCCCACCCCCCCCCCTGGTTCCCCAGTTACCCCCCCCCCCCCGGTTCCCCAGTTACCCCCCCCGGTTCCCCAGTTACCCCCCCCCCCCGGTTCCCCAGTTACCCCCCCCCCCGGTTCCCCAGTTACCCCCCCCCCCCCCCGTTCCCCAGTTACCCCCCCCCCCCCCCCGGTTCCCCAGTTACCACCCCCCCCCCCCCCCGGTTCCCCCCCCCCCCCCCGGTTCCCCAGTTACCCCCCCCCCCCCCCGGTTCCCCAGTTACCCCCCCCCCCCGGTTCCCCCCCCCCGGTTCCCCAGTTACCCCCCCCCCCCGGTTCCCCAGTTACCCCCCCCCCCCCGGTTCCCCAGTTACCCCCCCCCCCCCCGGTTCCCCAGTTACCCCCCCCCCCCCCCGGTTCCCCAGTTACCCCCCCCCCCCCCCCCGGTTCCCCAGTTACCCCCCCCCCCCCCGGTTCCCCAGTTACCCCCCCCCCCGGTTCCCCCCCCCCCCCCGGTTCCCCAGTTACCCCCCCCCCCGGTTCCCCCCCCCCCCCCGGTTCCCCAGTTACCCCCCCCCCCCCCCCGGTTCCCCAGTTACCCCCCCCCCCCCCGGTTCCCCAGTTACCCCCCCCCCCCGGTTCCCCAGTTACCCCCCCCCCCCCCCCCCCGGTTCCCCAGTTACCCCCCCCCCCCCGGGTTCCCCAGTTACCCCCCCCCCCCCCCCCGGTTCCCCAGTTACCCCCCCCCCCCCCCCCCCGGTTCCCTAGTTACCCCCCCCCCCCCCCCCCCGGTTCCCTAGTTACCCCCCCCCCCCCCCCCCCCCGGTTCCCCAGTTACCCCCCCCCCCCCCCCGGTTCCCCAGTTACCCCCCCCCCCGGTTCCCCAGTTACCCCCCCCCCCCCCCCCCCGGTTCCCCAGTTACCCCCCCCCCCCCCCCCCCCGGTTCCCCAGTTACCCCCCCCCCGGTTCCCCAGTTACCCCCCCCCCCCCCCCCGGTTCCCCAGTTACCCCCCCCCCCCCCCCCCCCCGGGTTCCCCAGTTACCCCCCCCCCCGGGTTCCCCAGTTACCCCCCCCCCCCCCCCGGTTCCCCAGTTACCCCCCCCCCCCGGTTCCCCAGTTACCCCCCCCCCCCCCCCCCCCCCCCCCGGTTCCCCAGTTACCCCCCCCCCGTTCCCCAGTTACCCCCCCCCGGTTCCCCAGTTACCCCCCCCCCCCCCCGGTTCCCCAGTTACCCCCCCCCCCCCCCCGGTTCCCCAGTTACCCCCCCCCCCCCCCCGGTTCCCCAGTTACCCCCCCCGGTTCCCCAGTTACCCCCCCCCCGGTTCCCCAGTTACCCCCCCCCCCCCCCCGGTTCCCCAGTTCCCCCCCCCCCCCCCGGTTCCCCAGTTACCCCCCCCCCCCCGGTTCCCCAGTTACCCCCCCCCCCGGTTCCCCAGTTACCCCCCCCGGTTCCCCAGTTACCCCCCCCCCCGGTTCCCCAGTTACCCCCCCCCGGTTCCCCAGTTACCCCCCCCCCCCCCCCCCCAACTCCCTCTACTGCCTGAAGCTAATTTTCCCCCTTCCCCTTGTAAAGCCTTTCCGTTGGTCTGGTAAGTAGGCACTTGCTTGTGAGTTGCTCCCGAAAGCAGTGTGGTGCTGCCTGCAAAGTCTGCCACTGATTCCTGCGCACGTTACACGACGCAAGGTAGACAAGTTATCTTTGAAGTCACAAGTGATGTGCTGGTTGCCAGGTGTACATGCTTACATACTGTTGTGAGAAACGGCTTCCTAATTGCATGCCGAAATGTCCGGATGATCCAAAGTGGGAGATGATCCCAGCGAGCAGGGCTTATAGCGAGATGCAAATACATTAAATTGACGTACTGTTCCCGACGTACCTAGCTCACCAATGATGAATGGAGCAGACAATTGCAAACTGATTTTTATGACGATGTAAAACTAACTTTTGGCCTCCTGATGTCTTCCACTCCAGCCCGCCCTGACACCCACCGCAAACATTTTCATGTTAGAAATGTTAGAATAAAACCCTCAGGAAAATGCATAACAGCTTGTAGGTTTACCATTATTTCCTGTTTAATGTTAATTTGATGGGACACCTCCCTGTTAAATACTAGAAGAGGGGAAATATCTTTGTGGCAGTGTCTGATGGGGAACAATTGGGTTTGAGTGATCATAAGGTTTAAATTAGTAAAGGGCAAGAGCAAGGAGAAATGTAAAATGCATTGGAAGAGGGCTAATTTCAGTGGGGAAGAAGGGAATCTAGCTACGGTAAAATGGATCGAAAGATAGTTAGAAGAACCTACAATGGAACGGTAGTGGGACAATAGGTGATCATTAAGGAGGAAATGTTTCAGTACAGCATAACTTCATTCTAACAAGGGGGAAAGGTAGGAAAACCAAGCCAAGGTTCCTTGGATGACGAGATAGAGAATATGATTAAATAAAAAAGGTATATGATTCATGTTAGATCAATTCTTCGAGCTCGTAACAGGACAAATGTAGTGGCCAGTATGGCGGGGTTTTGTGGAACACATCCCTACAAACACTGCCTGCCTGCAGCCATTTAATGCTCTAACAAACATTAATTGCCCGGAGGCGAGACTTCTGGAAGGAAGCCCTGACTCAGAGAGCTACCGCCCAATCAGATTGACCCAACAGCTCTCTAATCCCTGCAGCACCAGAAGCTGCAGTGGACAGGACTGGGACTGCAAGCAGTCTCCAGAGCCAGAGTCCGGAAGTCCAGGACCAAATAAGTTTGCCGTGTTTTATGGCCTTGGTGAGGAATGTCCCGTTGAGGCTGCACTTGCATCATTCTCGGATCAATGCACCATTTTTAAATGTCACTCTGATCTTTCTACCACCCTCAGCCACCCCACCAGAGCCTCCGGACCCCCTTCACTACACCCAACTTACCTGTTAGGGATTCCTCTAACTTCTATTTTATCTTGTTGTCCTTATATGAAGCTTTTACCATAGTGAACTCTTTTCCTGATCAAATTGTTATTTCCTTCATTACCTTGTAAACTTTATTAAGTTGGGTCGAAGGGACTGTTTCCATGCTGTAAACATCTAAGTTAACTTCAATGAAACATCTCCAGACCCTTTTCCTCATGATTTGGATTTCTGCTAACTTAAAGCAATACTCTCTCAAGGGAAATAATGTTGGCCAGAGGAGGCTGCTGCTTTCCGTGAATGCCTATGAGCGCTTGATTACAGCAGTGAAAACTGAGAGGATAAGAATAAACAAATTCCACATTTTAGGACTTGCGTATGACCAAGAACTGATCTGCGGCCATGCAGTCTATAATAACTAAACATTTTACAGATCATGTACCATCTACCCTAACAATTCTGTTCCATGCATTTAATTTCTTGATGGAAACGTATTGCTAAAGTACACCTTTATGTCCAAAGAATTCCAATCAAACTCTGGAAAATTCAACCATTTTCACATTTCCATTATTGAACACGTTTGGGTCC
Source organism: Scyliorhinus canicula (assembly GCF_902713615.1). Lineage (NCBI taxonomy): Eukaryota > Metazoa > Chordata > Chondrichthyes > Carcharhiniformes > Scyliorhinidae > Scyliorhinus > Scyliorhinus canicula. Next base: position 162,490,691 of record NC_052147.1, on the reverse strand, counting down.
AAGAAAAATTCCAAAGAAATGCTATATTGGCCTCTCAACATTGGTTGGATTTTCCAGTCCCGCCCACCCGTGGACGGAAACTCTCGCCGAGGTCAACGAACCTTTCAGCGGTCCATCAAATTGTCCATTCCACTCGCGATGATACCTGTAGTGGGCAAGACTGGAAGATTTAGCCCAAAATTCTCTTAACAGGTGCTGCAAGATTTATTGAGGTTTCTGACATTTTCTATGACTTTTAACGTCTCTTCTTTCCCGTACCATTGTATCCCATGAGAGTATGTTATAATTTGAATTCTAAATGCACCAATCTCAATCCCAACAAGATATAAATGGTTCCCATGGTGTATAACCATTATCCTTATTCCCTGCTTAAACACGAGACTTGTGTTGCAAGAAAATAGGATTGTTGCATCTTTTGCTTAGGGTAGCAGTCAAGTTATGATGAAAATCTTGAAGGAGAGCTGGCAGTCACCAATTATTAACAATCCACTCGCTTATTCAAAATTCCCATTGAAGGAAGGGTGTTCAGAAAGTTTCAGCATCCAGCCCACATCAGTATCGCAAAGCTAGATTACAGACCTGTCTCATCAGTGAAGCATATAACTACATGCTAATTGCACAACAGAAGAAGTCACATTCAAATGTTACAAGGAAAGAAGTAGGTTGTGTGCCTGGACACGTGTATGTGTGAGTTTGTGGACAGCAAAACTGGCCAGTGATTAAATCATGAGAGATAAGTGAGAAACATGTCAATAGAACATTAGAGCAAAAGGATAGGTGTGTGGTCCAAACAAGGCTTTTTTACACAAACGAGTATAAGAACCAAATGTGAATGAACTGTCGGCACAAATTCAACTTGGAGGGTATGACATGGTGGGCATGAATGAGATCTGTGATAAAGCAATCAAGACTGGAAACAAGTTCATAATATCCCCAGGAAGGGTGGAGGAAATTGGGAAAGGGGAGGAGTAGCTTTAGTGATTAAGGATGAAATCCTTTCAATTATAAGAGAGGACAGAACAAGATGTATTCAGGGACTAGAAGCTTTATGAGTAGAATTAAGAAATACAAAATGATTTCAGACTGTACTGGACATTTTGTATAAGGCCTCCCGGTAGACCCGTGAAGTGACGAATTACAAATTCAGAGAACAGACAAGAATGTAGTAAAGTCAGTTTGGTTTTAAGAGCATAAACACTGCCCCCAATTCAAAAACAACTTGTATTTGTATACCACCTTCTACGTAACAGAACATCCGAGGCACTTGATAAGACAGTTATAAAACAAACTGTGAAACTGAGTAACATAAGCAGATGTGGAACCAGATAGAGGTAAGATTTAAGGAGCGTCTGAAAGACAGAAATGATATAGAGATATGGAAAGATTCAGGGAGGAAATTGCACAGCATGGAACCCAGGCAACGGAAGGTTCAGCCTGCAATGGTGGACCGATTAAAATCAGGAATGCTCAAGAGATCAGAATTGGCGGAGGGCGGATACCTTGAAAGGATTTTGAGCTGGGGAGATTGCAGAGTTCTGAAGGGAAATGACCAAAGAAGAACCTGAGAATAAGAATGCAAATTTTAAAATAGATACATTGCTTAACCTGGAGCCATTCTAGTTCAACAAGCACTGTGATGATTGGTGAAAGGATCTTGGTGCATATTAGGACATGGGCAGCAGAGTTTTGTTTGATCTCAAGTTTACAGGGGGTAACACAGCTGAGGTGAGTTAGAATAGTCATAATTCAGCAATAATTGCTGCTATATTTGTAGTTCAATGAAATGTATGGCAATATTTGCTGAAGGAATGAAATAGCGCAATTCAGGAAGCTCGACTGATATTGGAATGAAGCTCACTGATATAGCAAAATCGAAGGAGCTTCATTCTCTCTAATAAGTCGCCCAATGTATTCCTAGGTAACCTTTATTTATCCTGTTTTATTCAGTTGTTCAACAATTAAGCACACTACATTTATTTTCACAGCTAAAGATATATGTGAATTACAGCGGGATGAAGGAAATTGCCGAAACTTTTCCCTCAAGTGGTACTATGATGTAAAGACTAAATTGTGCACACGGTTCTGGTATGGTGGGTGCAACGGAAATAAAAACAGATTCAATACACAGGATGACTGCAGCAAGGCTTGTGTTGAAGGTAAATAACTTGTAATGCTATTGCATAGTAAGAACCAAAGATGTTTCTTATTTTGTGCAAGGTGGTGATTATGGAAACACTAAATGCATGGCGACTCACAAAAGAGCCATATAACAATGCTCCATTGAGGTGAAAAATGGCAAGAAATTTGGCCACTATTGAAATGCCAGAAATAACATTATACAGAAGAGCATGGTCGAGTGAAAATTCTGCAGAAGAGCATGGTAGAGTGAAAATATGGAGGGTACAATTTTCATCTTCATTAATTTTCAGTGAAACATAGGCAGTACCCCCAGAACTTCAACATTTTTCCTCCTGGCTTTACTTTGTATGGGAACAACTATTGTGAGCATGTGTCCTTTCCTCCAAATTAAGCCTTAAACAGCATGTTAAATAATGTGTATTCATTAATATTTTTGTTTTCTCTTAAACTACAATAGCATAGGTTAGCCCTGTTGCTTCACAGTGCCAGGGTCCCAGGTTCGATTCCCGTTTGAGTCACTGTCTGTACGGAGTCTGCATGTTCTCCCGTGTCTGCGTGGGATTCCTCCGGGTGCTCCGGTTTCCTCCCAAAAGCCCGGAAAGACATGCTTGTTAGGTGAATTGGACATTCTGAATTTTCCCTCGGGGTAGCCAAACAGACGTTGGAGTATGGCGACCAGAGGTTTTTCACAATAACGTCATTGCAGTGTTAATGCAAACCTACTTGTGACAATGATAGAGGTTATTATTATAGGTTACATACTTACAGATTAAATATCCCTCTATTCTACCTCAGCAATACTCCTTAGTCCTTACATCAGAATAATACCACACCAACTTGGAATTTCTATCTATTTGATATGTTGAAGAGTTAAAGATTAATTTGATTAACCTATTTAACTAAATATAACTATGCTGGCCATAGAGAAAAAGGTTTTCTATGATTGCAAGGGAATGAATGACAGTTTTAACCATGATCATGTAAATGGTAGCGCCTGATGTAAAACGTAGTGAGAGGGATCAATTAACCATGAAATGAAAGAATGTTTAGCAAAACACTGATCAATAAAACTGGTCTTCAAATAATTCAAGAACAAATAGATCACCAAGTCTTCATAAAATCCATTGAATTCCTACGGTGTAGAAAGAGACCATTCAGTCCATTGAATTTACACCAACTCTACGAAACAGCACCCCAACCAGGCCCACTCACCCACCATATTCCTGTCACACCGTAACCCCATCTTTAGACTGTGGGAGGAAACCCGGAACACTCGGAGGAAACCCATGCATGGAAATGATCTGTTGTAACCAACCTAAACTGGTTATGTAAACGGACTTCGGAAAAGGATTTGAGGCCAGATAAATCAAGACAACTGATCTGAGAAATGTACCGCAGAAGTAGGCAAGGAGTGTGATTTTCCAGAGACAAAAACAGAAAATACTGGACAATCTCAGCAGGTCTGACAACATCTGTGGACAGAGACGAGAACTAACGTTTTGCGTCTGGATGATTCATTGTCAAAGTTGGAGAGAACTGGATACAGGGTCAGATTTATACTGTTGTGGGGGCAAGGAGCAGTGGGGCTGGATAGAGGGCCAGCGATAGGTAGAGATTGACAAAGGTGTTGTGGACAGAAATTCGAAAGGAATGTAAATGGGCGTGATTAAGGCTAAGAAGGGTGCTGATAGTGACACATGAAGAGATTAGACTGTGTTAATGGCAGAAAAACGGTGAGAAGTGTCAAACTAGGAACAGTTTAGAACAGGTGTGCGAGGCAAGTTTGTTTACACAGAGGATGGTAAATATATGGAACGCGCTGCCTGGGGAGGTGGTGAGAGCAGGTACGACAGCAGCATTAAAGGGGCATCTAGACAAGAATAGGAATATAGTGGGAATGGAATGATACGGACGCCGTAAGTGCACGGTTTTAGTTTAGGCGGGTATCATGGTCGGTGCAGGCTTGGAGGCTGAAGGGCCTATTCCTGTGCTGTGTTGTTCTTTGCTCTTTGTAGGAACACGGAACAGATGACCCAAGTGGGTGGTAACAATGGTGAGGGAAAAACAGATCAGTGGAAGAAATAAAAATGGGGTGAAGTTGGAGGAGAGAGTTGACAGTCTGAAGTTGTTGAACTCAATGTTAAGTTCAGAAGGCTGTAACATGTCTCATCAGAAGATGGGGTGCTGTTCCTCCAGTTTGCTCTGGGCTTCACTGGAACATTGCAGCAGGCCAAGGACGGGGATGTGGATGGGAGAGCAGGATGATGAATTGAAATGGCAAGTGACAGAAAAGTCTGGGTCCTGCTTGCAGATGGACAGAAGGTGTTCGACAAAGTGGTCAACCAGTCTGCATTTAGTCTCTCCAATGTAGAGTAGACCACATTGCGAGCAGCAAATGCAATAGACCAGATTGAGGGAGGTGCACATGAAGTGCTGCCTCACTTGAAAAGAATGTTTATGCCCTGGAATGGTGAGCAGGGAGGAGGTAAAGAGGCAGGCGTTGCATCTTCTGCATTGCATGGGGATGTGCCGTGGGAAGAGGATGAGGTGTTGGGGGTGATGGAGGAGTGGACCACGATATCCCAGAGCGAATGATCCCTGCAAAATGCTGATGGGGGAGTGAGGAGAGGTTGTGTTTGGTGGTGGCTTCATGCTGGAGTTGGCGAAACTGGCAGATGATGCTTCTTTGAATACGGAGGCTGGTGGGGTGCAAAGTGAGGACAAGGGGGGCCAGATTTTCCAGAATTAGTTGGACATCTCAAAAAATAGAAAAACCAGAAGCTACACATTGTGCACTAAAAGACTGTTTTTAAAAAAACTTTAGAGTACCCAATTCATTGTTTCCAATTAAGGGGAAATTTAGTGTGTTCAATCCACCTACCTTGCACATCTTTGGGTTGTGGGGGTGAAACCCACGCAAACACGGGGAGAATGTGCAAACTCCACACGGACAGTGACCCAGAGCCGGGATCAAACCTGAGACCTTGGTGCCGTGAGACAGCAGTGCAACCACTGCGCCACCATGCTACCCCCCACTATAGACTGTTGACCTATGCTGTATATGAATGAAGTGTATTTCATTCACTCTGCCATAAAGTGTCAGGGACGTACTCGAAGCGCACTGATGTGAACCATGCAAGGAAGGAACCGTTGATCTAGTACCTCTTTCTAATTTTATTGGACTAAGCCCAGGTCCCATAAGTGAAGTGTTGTGCCCATCAGTATCTCTCTATCTCCTTGGCTTTCAAATTGGCAACTATTTCCATCTAAATTACATTTAGTCAATTTCTCTATTTATGAACTTAGATTCTTTATTTATGGAAAAGAAACATAAGATACTCTTTATTTTTAAGGACGGATTCAAACCAGAATGGTAACTACAATGGGAACGTAAATGAAATAAAGACTATGCCCTACATATACCTCTGATAGGAGCCAGCGACTACAAGCTGCTATCAATCCCAATATGCTAAAGGTTCAACAGATACTTTGCACTGTACTTCTAATAGCTGTCATTAATCAAATGTCGAAGAGTTTGAATTTTTAAAGGCTGCATGTTTTAATGGTGCTAACTTTGAGTCTGGGTGCTAACTTTGCGTGGATATAATCTGTCCACTGTTGCATACGTAGACATTTATACAGCTTGTTTCTCTTGTCTGTTTGTTCTCCATTTTTTCATACTTAATATGAACATTTCTAACTTTCACATCACTTCAGTGCAAAAAATTGTTAGTGACTAACACTACAATGCTTTTTAAAAAAACACATGATGAACACAGAACAAATCCTATACAAATTACATTGGGATAAAATTATATTAAAGAAAGCTTCAATTGTATGTATATGCTTTGAACATTTTTTTAAAAATGAGGGTGAATTATTAGAGTTAGATCACGAGCTGAAATGAGATATGTACCCACAAGACATGTAAAAATTCAACACGTGGATACTCAATTACAAAAATAACCATTCTTTTTTTTTAAACTAAGCTTTCTCTCATTCAAGAAAGTTTTTCAGTGATATTTCGAAGACTTGCTCTATTTTGTTAAAAGTTTCTCCCCATACTGGCTCTCCTGAGAGAGCAATGTAATTTTTTGTGTACTTTAGAAATGTCTCTCTAATTTTGGAATTATAATAGAATATGTACAGATATGCAACTTTCTGGTCATGCAAGATATTAGGCACCTTGAAAAGATAACACAAGAACCCTTTTAGGAATACTACTGGGATTATACTTTTGAGATAAATCATTTTTAATTCCGAGGCTTGAACGTATGGGTCATTTGTAATGTTGTATTTTTATGACATTGTTAAATTGTTTGACTTTAATGCAGATACATATGAGAAACTTTCTAATAAAATTGTTCTTAAATTTGAAATGTTTTGTCTCAAGATTGTTTACTTGTGTTTTGGTTAAAGAGTCTTTGCGTTGAACATAATCAATGTCAGCATTAGGAAACATACCCTCTGTCGATATAATTTACATCGGGGTGATAGGATTGCATACAATATGCAGGACAGAGACAGGCCAATCAACTGAACCAGTCCATCCTGATCTTCAAGTGCCTCTTGAGCAGTCTTCCATCTTATTTGATCCAAATTTACCAATTGTAACCATATTCCCTACTCCCTCATATGTATGTCCAGTTTCCTTGTAATTGCATTTATGCAATTTGCTTCAACCACTCCATGGTAACAAGTTCTACATTCTTAAAATTCTTTGAGTGAAGAAGTTCTTCTGAATTCCCAATTTGATTTGGTGGCAATCTTGTATTGACAGCCTGTAGCTATGCTCTTTGCCTACTACAGGAAACATTCCCTTTGTACCCATTCTATGGAAACCCTTCATAACCTTGAATACCTCTATTCTTTACCCTTCTCTTTTCAAGAGAGGAGACCCCGTCTGTCAATCAATTACTGATACGTATACCGTGCTCCACATGTCTTTTCATTAAAAATATTTTCCAACTTTATAATAAATTTTACAATATTCCACAGCAGATGACACACAAAAATCAACACAACAAAAATCCCGACAGATCATACTCACCCATCCACCAAGAAAAAAAAGACAACCGAAAAACACAAAACAAAAACAATTGAAACAAAACTCCAACCCACCCTCACTAACTAACGCTGGCTAATTCCTTGAAGTAGGTGCTGAAAGACTGCCACCTCTGGCAGAACCCTTCAACCGACCGCCTAACGGGGTATTTGACTTCTGCGAGGAATTCCAAAGATTCCATTACGTCGCCCAAACATACCAAGGTGTTGGGCGGAGACAGAGAACTCCACCCCAGCAGAAGTCGCCCCCGCACAATCAGCGAGGTGAAGGCAAGGACACCTGCCTGCACCCCTGTCTGCAGCCCGGTGAGTCCCTGACACCTCAAAAATGGACACCAGAGAACATGGCTCCAGTTTGATATTTGGATCGGCAACTTGGTATTGAAGAAGGAGACCCAAAGATTTACCAGTTTGGGGCAAGACCAGAACATGTGTGACCCACTGGACTTCAGCTTGTAACCCGAAAATTAACCAAAGCTCCTCAATAGCTCCATTCTGTCACCCATAATGGGGACCGGGTCTGTAACATAAAGCAGCATATCATCCACATTTAGGTTCACCACGTGCTCTACCCCTCCCGCTTTATCCCCTTTCACTTACCCAAAGCCTTTATGGCGAAGGGCTCAATCGTTAATGCAAATAAGAGGGGAGATATCGGACACTGTCTACTCCCCCTTTTCAAATGGAAGTACCCAACCTAAGATATTGTTAAGAACACTGGCCAAGGGGGCCCTATATAGCAACAGTATCCATGGAATCAATTTTGGCTCCAGACCAAACCTCTCCAAAACTTTGAACAGGTACCTCCACTCCACCCTGTTGAACACCTTCTCGACATCTTATGACACAATCACCTCTGGTGTAGGCTCCTCAAACGGGGAGAGAACCATATTCAACAACCTCTGAATATTCAACTGCCGGCCCTTGGCAAAAGCCTGTCTGATCCTTCGCAATCACTTCAGGGAGACAGGGCTCCAGCTTAACCGCTAACACCTTAACCAGTATCTTGGCGTCCACATTCAGCATCGACATATTATGACCCACACTCTGTTGGATCCTTATCCTTTTTCAAAAGCAGCGAAATGGAGGACTGTGAAAGTGTAACCGTCAGGAAACCCCGGGATAGAGAGTCGTTAAACATGTCTCCCAACAATGGAACCAACTGATCTGAAAATCTATTATAGAATTCCAATGGGAACCCATCAGGCCCAGGTGCTTTACCCATTTTCAGCCACCCAATACCAGCCAAAATCTCCTCTCGGCCTAAAGGGGGGTCCAACGCCTCCCGTCTCTCAACCTCCGTAAACTCCAATCCATCTAAAAATCTCCACCCCCACCAACCCACCACTCCGGCCCTAATGGCTCTGACCTGTAAAGATTCTTGTCAAAAGCCTCAAATGGTGGCACGGTAGCACAGCAGTTAGCACAGTTGCTTCAAAGCTCTAGGGTGCCAAGTTCGCTTCCTGGCTTGGATCACTGTCTGTGCGGAGTCTGCACGTTCTCCCGTGTCTGCGTAGGCTTCCTCCGGGTGCTCCGGTTTCCTCCCACAGTCCAAAAATGTGCAGGTTAGGTGGATTGGCCATGCTAAATTGCTCTTGGTGTCCAAAAAGATTAGATGGGATTACGGGGATAGGGTGGAGGTGTGGGTTTAGGTAGGCTGATCTTTCCCTGGGCCGGTGCTGTTAAATGCCATGTTGACTTTGGCTGGAGTGCAACCTAAAGTACCACTCTAATCCTTAATCTGAATAATCTCCCAGGACGCCTCCTCCGGCCTCAACTGATGAACTAACAGATGGCTGGCCTTCTCCCATACTCATAAAAGACATCCAGTGCACGCCACAACTGTCTCACCTCCTTCCCCATAGACAAAAGATCAAACTGTGTCTGCAGCTTTTTCTTGCTCACCAGGAGCACCGGGGTAGGGTTGCATGAGTCCCGATGTTCCACCTCCAAGATGTCATCCACCAACCTCTGCCATTCGCCCTTACCTCCCTCTCCATACGCACCTTGTACGATATAATCTCCCCTAATCACCACCTTCAAAGGCTCCCAAAGCGTGGAGATTGAAACAGAATCATTCCTATTGATTTCCACGTACTCACTAATGTCCCTGGACATGCACCCACAAAACCCCAAATTCATCAATAACCCTACATTTAAACTCCACGGTGGGCGCTGAACAGGGCCCGATTTCAAAACCAAATCCACCGATGTGAGGCATGATCCGAGATGCCAATGCCAACATATTCTGCCTTCTTTACCCAAGGGAGAAGATTGGATTGGATTTGTTTATTGTCACGTGCACCGAGGTACAGTAAAACGTATTGTTCTATGAACAGTCCAGACAGATCATTCCCTACAAGAAAAAAAATGGGGCAAACATAAATACACATTGTAAATACATAGACATGGGCATCAGGTGAAGCATACAGGAGTGCAGTACTATTCAGAAGAGAAGATGTGTGAAGAGATCAGATCAGTCCATAAGAGGGTTGTTTATGAGTCTGATAACAGCAGGGAAGAAGCTGTTTTTGAATGTGTTAGTGCATGTTCTCAGACTTTTGTATCTCCTGCCCAATGGAAGAAGTTGGAAGAGTGAATAAGCTGGGTGGGAGGGGTCTTTGATTATGCTACCTGCTTTCCTCAGACAACGGGAGGTGTAGACAGAGTCAATGGATTGGAGGCAGCTTCATGTGATGGACTGGGAAGTGTTCACGACTCTCTAAAGTTTCTTACGGCCTTGGGCCACGCAGTTGCCATACCAGGCTGTGACGCAGCCAGATAGGATGCTTTCTATGGTGCATCTGTAAATGTTAATGAGTCAACATGGACATGCCGAATTTCCTTAGTTTCCTGAGAAAGTATAGGCGCTGTTGTGCTTTCTTAGTCATTACGTCAATGTGGGTGGACCAGGACAGATTGTTGGTGATGTGCACACCTAGGAATTTGAAGCTGTCAACCATCTCCACCTCAGCATCATTGATGCAGACAGGGGTGTGTATGATACTTTGCTTCCTGAAGTCAATGTCCAGCTCTTTAGTTTTGCTGACATTGAGGGAGGGATTGTTGTTGTTACACTACTCCGCTAGGTTCTCTATCTCCTTGTTGTAATCTGACTCATCACTTTTCAAGATCTGACCTACTACGGTCGTGTCATCAGCCAACTTGTAGATAGATTTGGAGCCAAATTTTCCCACAGTTGTGTGTGTACAGGGTGTATAGTAGGGGTCTAAGTACACAGCCTTGTGGGCCCCCGGTATTGAGAACTATTGTGGAGGAGGTATTGTTGTTTATCCTTACTGATTGTGGTCTATGGGTCAGAAGGTCGAGGATCCAGTTGCAGAGTGAGACCTCATCGAATGAGGCCTGGCATTCCTTCCCCTCCAGCACTCACCCCTCTGCAGGCCGCCATGATGTGGGAGACTCTTTCAGCATCATACTGGAGGGCACTCAAGAGTGTGGCATTGGTTATGTTGAAAATTTAGGATGATTGGCGTAGTGTGCACAAAGACCACAAAATAGCTTTAACCTGAACAAAGCTATAAATATATTAATATTACTTAATTGGATTTGTCACTTACTCCTGTATAATGCACAGTTGATAATTAACATATAATCTACACTCATCACCTACTAATATCTACACTATTATAAACTATGATCTGCTCTCACTTGCACTCTCATTCCTTCAGTCTGTACACTAGCTATCTCCTTCACTTCTTTCCCCCACAAGGCTTAGCATCAATATCTTGTATATTTGTTACTCTAGGTCCCTCTAGTGGCAGATCGAGACATTTCATTAACCATTGCAGCTCTTACATTTATGATAATGTCACACAGAATTGACCAGGCACCTGAGCGCATCTTCAGGACGCCAAAGCACCCTCGATCACACTGCTAGCCGAGCAGGTCTCCGAGTCGGTCTGTTGCCTCCGGATAGGTGTCGTCCGCAACTATCGCAGTGGATAACTCCTGTCACCCAGGAGTCAACCCTTCAGCCGGGGTGGGGGGTGGTCTCGAAGAGGCCAGGAACCAGTGAGTGTGAAAGGATGAATACGCCATGCACACTGCCCTGTATCGGGCACAGACGTGCATGATGTTCATCTCCTGGTCATACACCAGCAGGACATTCATCGGCTGGAACCCCTTTTGATTGGATCTGCAGGTGCTCATGTGGCAACATGCATTCCATTGGTCACCTCCTGAAACAGGGGCATCTGAGCGATGGAAGCGAACCCCGCTTCCCGGGCATCCTGGTGGGCTCTGTCCACATTGAAATTGACAGATTGTGTCAACCAGGCATATCGGGCTTCTGTGATAGCGTAGATGACCTTGTGCTCCAAACTCTGTGAGATCTGAACAGAACAATATAGAACAATAGAACATTACAGTTCAATACAGCCCCTTCGGCCCTCGATGTTGCGCCGACCTGTGAAACCAATCAAAAGCCTATCTACATTATTCCCTTATCATCCATATGTTTATCCAATGACCATTTAAATGCCCCTAATGTTGGTGAGTCCACTACTGTTTCAGGCAGGGCATTTCACGCCCTGACTACTCTCTAAGTAAAGGACCTACCTCTGACATCTGTCCTATATCTATTTCCCCTCAATTTAAAACTATGTCCCCTTGTGCTAGCTATCACCATCCGAGGAAAACGGTTCCCACTGTCCACCCTATCTAATCGTCTGACCATCTTGTATACCTCAAATAAGTCACCTCTTAACCTTCTTCTCTCTAACAAAAACAGCCTCATGTCCCTCAGCCTTTCCTCACAAGATCTTCCCTTCATACCAGGCAACATCCTGGTAAATCTCCTCTGCAGCCTTTCCAATGCTTCCATTATCTTCCTATAATGCAGCGACCAGAGCTGCACGCAATACTCCAAATGCGGCCGCACCAGCGTTTTGTACAGCTGCAATATGACCTCATGGCTCCAAAACTCAATCCCTCTACCAATAAAAGCTAATACATCGTACACCTTCTTCACAACCCTATCAACATGGACACTGAGATCACTCTGCTCATCCACACTACCAAGAATCTTACCATTAGCCCAGTACTCTGTCTTCCTGTTACTCCTTCCAAAATGAATCAACCTCACACTTTTCTGTATTAAACTCCATTTGCCACTTCCCAGCCCAGCTCTGCAGCTTATCTATGTGCTTCTGCAACCTGCAACATCCTTCTTCACAGTCCACAACTTCACCAACTTTAGAGTCATCCGCAAATGTACTCACCCATCCTTCTACGCCCTCCACCAGGTCATTTATGAAAGTAACAAACAGCAGTGGCCCCAAAACAGATCCTTGTCGAACACCACCAGTAACTGAACTTCAGGCTGAACATTTCCCATCAACCACCACCCTTTGTCTTCTTACAGCTATCCAATTTCTGATCTAAACCACTAAATCACCCTCAATCACATGCCTCCGTATCTTATCAAACGCTTTACTGAAATCCATATACACCACATCAACTGCTTTACCCTCGTCCACCTGTTTGGTCACCTTCTCAAATAACTCAATAAGGTTTGTGAGGCACAACCTACCCTTCACAAAACCGTGTTGACTATCCCTAATCAAATTATTCCTTTAAATATGATTAGAAATCCTATCTCTTATAATCCTTTCCAATACTTTGCCCACAACAGAAGTAAGGCTCGCTGGTCTATAGTTACTGGGGTTGTCTCTACTCTCCTTCTTGAACAAGGGGAAAACATTTGTTATCCTGCAGTCTCCTGGCACTATTCCTGTAGACAATAAAGACCAAAGCTAAAGGCTCAGCAATCTCCTCCCTAGCTTCCCAGAGAATCCTAGGATAAATCCCATCCGGCCCAGGGGACTTATCTATTTTCACACTTTCCAGAATCGCTAACACCTCCTCCTTATGAACCTCAATCCCGTCTAGTCTAGTAGCCTGTATCTCAGTATTCTCTGCGACAACATTGTCTTTTTCCTCTGTGAATACTGACGAAAAATATTCATTTAGCGCCTCATCTGTACATCAGCCTCCTTCTTCCTATTTAGTAAACCACAATTCCCTCACTCAACCACTTCCTCCCTGCCTAACAGGTACATACTTATCAAGAGCATGCAGTAGCTGTTCTTTGAACAAACTCCACATTTCAATTGTGCCCATGCCCTGCAGTTTTCTTCTCCATCCTATGCATCCTAAGTCTTGCCTCATCGCATCATAATTGCCTTTCCCCCAGCTATAACTCTTGCCCTGCGGTATATACCTCTCCCTTTCCATCACTAAAGTAAACGTAATTGAATTGTGGTCACTATCACCAAAGTGCTCACCTACCTCCAAATCTAACACCTGTCCTGGTTCATTACCCAGTACCAAATCCAATGTGGCCTTGCCTCTTGTTGGCCTATCTACATACTGTGTCAGGAAACACATGCACACATTGGACAAAAACGGACCCATCTAAAGTACTCGAACTATAGCGATTCCAGTCAATATTTGGAAAGTTAAAGTCCCCCATAACAACTACCCTGTTACTTTTGCTCCTATCCAGAATCATCTTTGCAATCCTTTCCTCTGCATCTCTGGATCTTTTCGGGGGCCTATAGAAAACACCCAACATGGTGACCTCTCCTTTCCTGTTTCTAACCTCAGCCCATATTACCTCAGTAGACGAGTCCTCATCAAACGTCCTTTCTGCCACCGTAATACTGTCCTTGACTAACAATGCCACACCTCCCCCTCTTTTACCTTCCCTGAGCTTACTGAAACATCTAAACCCTGGAACCTGCAACAATCATTCCTGCCCCTGCTCTATCCATGTCTGCGAAATGGCCACAACATCCAAGTCCCAGGTACTATCCCATGCTGCAGGTTCACCCACCTTATTCTGGATGCTCCTGGCGTTGAAGTAGACACATTTCTAACCATCTTCCTGCTTGCCAGTACACTCCTGCAACTTTGAAACCTTACACATGACCGCACTACTCTCAACCTCCTGTACACTGGAGCTACAATTCAGATTCCCATCCCCCTGTTGAATTAGTTTAAACCCTCCCGAAAAGCATCAGCAAATTTCCCCCTCAGTATATTGGTACCCCTATGGTTCAGGTATAGACCATCCCGTTTGTAAAAGTCCCACCTACTCCAGAATGAGCCGAAATTATCCAGGTCCTACACCATCCCTGTCGCCACATGTTCAACTGTTCTCTCTCCCTTTACCTCGTCTTGCTGGCTCATGGCATGGGTAACAACCCAGAGATAATAACTCTGTTCTAGCTCTAAGATTCCACCCTAGCTCCCTGAATACCTGCCTTACATCCCTATTCCTTTTCCTACAGGTCCTCACTTGGCGCCTGGAAGGACCCCGTTGCGTAGACGTTTAGAGCGACAGTCACCTTGAGGGCCACCGGGAGCGGGTGTCTTCCCCTAGTCCCCCATGGTGCCAGATGCGTCATGATCTGGCAGATATTTTGCACTATTCCCCTGCTCACCTGGAATCTTTAATGGCATACCCGGTCCAGCAGGTTCCTGAATGACGGGTGATGCAGGTACACGCGAGGCTTCATGTGGCGCCTCCTTCCCACCTTCTCTTCCTCCATGGCCAACTGTCCATCCTCACCGGATGCCTCCTGTTTCTGTGACACAGGCTCCACTGCGGCAGTCTCCTCCTACTCCTCGTAGCCGCTCCAGCTTGCACAGCCGCAGGAATCTCCAGGGTTGTGGCGACTAGGAGGAAGGCTACCATTGCTCATTGAATTTCAATATCCATTGTCTGCAGTGGATGAGTGACCGACCTGTTAGCAGGGTTCTTATCCCCATGCCCAATCTGCAAGATGGCTGCAGCAATGTCGGTCTGTGCCTGATACCCTGGTCCGCCGCCTCGTCAAACCAACCCCCCCCACCCTCCCAATGCTCAGGAAGCAGTTAGAAAGTGCACTGAGGGCGAAAGGGGCCAAGGATATTGGGGAAAGTGGGATTTGGCTATTGAGTTGGATTGATTGATATTGATATTTATTGTCACATGTATCGAAATACAGTGAAAAGTATTTTTCTGCGGCCAAGGGAACATACACAGTACGTACATAATAGACCAAAGAATAATCGACAGAGTACATTGACAAATGGTACATCAACAAATAGTGATTGTTACAGTGCGGAATGGTTACAAGGGCTAGACAAAGCAATACATGAGCAAGAGCAGCATAGGATGTTGTTAATTGTGCTCTTACAAGGGACAGATCAGTCCGACGTGGGGTCGTCGAGAAGTCGTGTAGCTGTGGGGAAGAAGCTGTTCCTATGGCTGCATGTGCGAGTCTTCAGACTTCAGTACCTTCTGCCTGATGGAAGCATCTGGAAGAGGGTAAAGCCCAGGTGTCAGGGGTTTCTGACATTGCTGTCTGATTTCCTGAGGCAGCAAGAGGTGTACATACATAGATACATAGAAGATAGGAGCAGGAGGAGGCCTTTTGGCCCTTTGAGCCTGCTCTGCCATTCATCACGATCATGGCTGATCATCCAACTCAATAGTCTAATCCTGCTTTCTCCCCATAGCCTTTGATCCCATTCTCCCCAAGTGCTATATCTAGCCGCCTCCTGAATACATTCAATGTTTGCGCATCAACTACTTCCTGTAGTAATGAATTCCACAGGCTCACCACTCTTGGGGTGAAAAAATCTCTCCTCATCTCTGTCCGAAATGGTTTACCCTGAATCCTCAGACTCTGGCCCCTGGTTCTGGACACACCCATCATTGGGGACATCTTCCCTGCATCTACCGATGTGTATACAGAATCAATGGAGGGTGGCAAGCTTGTGTGATGCATTGGACTGAGTTCACCACACTCTGCGGTTTCTTGCGATCTTGGGCCGAGCAGTTGCCATACCAGGCTGTGATACAGCCGGATAGGATGCTCTCTATGGCACATCTGTAGAAGTTTGTGAGAGTCGATGCAGACATGCCGAATTTCTCTAGCTTCCGAATGAAGTAGAGAAGTTGTTGGGCTTTCTTGACTATTGCAACAGCATTGGAGCAACATAGACTGTTGGTGATGGACTCCCAGGAACTTAATGCTATCGACCATCTTCACTCTGGCACCATTGATGTAGATGTGGGGGGGGGGGGGGGGGGGGGGGGGGGGGGAGGTCGGGCTACGCATTCTGAAGGTGATGATCAGTTCCTTGGTCTTTCCAGCATTTAGAGAGGTTTTTTTTTTGGTACACATGCAACCAAGTGATCCACCTCCCTTCTGTAGTCTGATTCGTCGTTGTTTGAGATACAACCCTCCACAGGCATATCATCCGCAAACTTACAGATGATCAACCATGATAATAATGAATGGCAGAGCAGGCTCAAAGGGCTGAATGGCCTCCTCATGCTCCTATTTTCCTCATGCTTTCTCTGTTTCTAGTTATTATAGGAAACTTCAACTAGCCTAATATAGATTGGTGGTAAAAAAAGAGGTGTGTTGAAGAGAATTTTCTCTATCAGGACATTTCTGTTCCAAAGAGGAAGAAGACATTGCAGCATCTGGTTCTGGAGACTGAGATGGATGGAGTGGTTCATGTCATTGGGAGAGCTTAAGGAAACAGTAATTACTGTATCACAGGGTTTAGTTAGATATGGAAATAGGCAGAAAGCAACCCAGAGTAAAAATAATTACATGGGGATGGCCAACTTCAGTGGAGGGAGAACAAACTGGAGCCATGTAAATTGGAATCAAATATTGTCTGGAAAGCATATCCAAGAGCAGATAGTTTGGAGCAGACAGTAAGGGTACCTTCCCAAGAGAGGGAAGTTAGGATAGACAAACCAGAGCTCCCTGAATAATGACAATAATAGAGGGTAACGTGAAGCAGAGAAAGTGTGCATATGATAGGCGAATAACAATTGAGAATTTGGCTGTTGTAGGAAGTTCCGAAGGAAAGTGAAATAAGACAAGCAAAAGATGAAAAAAACAGAAAAGACTGTCAGCTAAGATAAAATCTTCTCCAGGCATAGAAATCACAATAGGATGTTAAAGGGAAGAGCTGAACCAATTATGGAGAAAAATGATGCTTTCCTCATAGAGACAGGGGACATGTTTGAGATATTAAATACTTTGTAGCTGTCTTTATCAAGAAAGAAGATGCGCAAGTCATCGTGAAAGAGGAACATCTGCATTGCTCTCTATACGGTAATTTCCTTATTTCCTATTTTTTTTTTAATTTGTCGTTGCGATTTTGATCCTTAATAGAGACATACCTGTAAGTCAAGCAGAGGAAGTGAGGAACTAAAAAGTTTCAAAATAGCACACTGTGCTATGAAGTTTTAGATTTTGAACAGAAGAACTCAGACATTCTGACAACTGAGAGATCAGAGGGATTTGGTTTGATTGGTTGGCTGGTGGCCAGTGGGTTGGCTAGGGACAATATTTTGCCTGGCAACAGACAGCAATTATGTTCTGCCAGTTTGCAGAGGACACATGGGAGAAAACCCCTGGATGCTGAGAGGAGAGTCTGTGTCTGCCTCTCTTTCTCTCTCTCTATCTCCCAAATGTTTCCTGCCTGCTGTTTCTGAGTCTGCAGAGAATCTTGAGACCTTAATAAATCTACATTGAAAACAATTACAGACTAAAAACAAAGACATCCAACTGGAAACCTAGACTGAGAACCTAACTGAACGATGTCCATCTGAAACAGAGACATTTCTCCTTTTACTTTTAATATTTTTTTACACCTCTCTTTCCCCTCTCTGTTTGTCTCACTTGTATGTGTGTAGAGAGGGGGCCAAGTTAAAGAAGAAGGATTAGAAATAAGATGTAGTTAACCAGGTGTATTTGTTGCCTATTTAATTATAGTTATTATTATTAATAAAAGCTATGATGTGGAGATGCCGGCGTTGGACTGGGGTGAGCACAGTAGGAAGTCTGACAACACCAGGTTAAAGTCCAACAGGTTTGTTTCAAACACTAGCTTTCGGAGCATTGTTCACCTGAGGTAGGAGCAGTGCTCCGAAAGCTAGTGTTTGAAACAAACCTGTTGGACTTTAACCTCGTGTTGTAAGACTTCTTACTGTTAATAAATGCTAATTATGTTTAAGTTTACAAAGGTATGACTGTAGTTATTGGGCATAAAAAGACCAAAGACTTGGGGTATTTTTAAAATTAAAGGTTAATTTTAAACATGAGGCTGCAATTGACTGCGCACTAGCCCAGGATGTCATAACAATACCCAACTTTTTATAATGTCTAGTATTACGATCCCAGACTGGGCCCCAACAGTGGCTAGGATACTGGCAGAAACCCCAATATTTGATTTTAATTTTGTAAGACTGTGGGGACAGGATACTTCACTCCAAGAGTGAATACATGAAGAAATAGAGTTATGATATAACCCGCCTATGGTTAATCAACATTAAATGTCAATGGCACAGAGGAACACTTGCTTTACAGAGATCTTCTTTGAGAAAGAGATCTTATGAAACTGCTTTACGGAAAAGATCTGTCTCCTGTCAGAGATTCTAGCTGTATGTCTTCAAATGCTGTGTTCAACTGGCTTGTTTCAGCTCCCCTTTGTCCTCAGACAAGTTTGCACAGCTTTAAATACTGTTAATCTAATTTAACTAAACTGTAGAGATCTAAAACTGACTTGTAGTCTCAGCTTCATCCAGAACAGAACTGAACTGAAAGTGCATTCACAAAAAGTTTGCTGCCTTAACTCCACCCAGCAATCATATAATCTCATCAAGCTGTAAAACTAATTAACTCCCCAGGGAATCCCTCATTCAACACAAAACTGTATTCGCTCAAGCTTTTTATGATGGTTAATTGCACCTCTGGCTTTTAAAAGGTTTGTTGTCTTTCAAACCAAGATGCTTTTAAAACATGACTGCAAAGTCAAACACACTCTTACCCAGGCGTTTAACCCTTACTTCACACCAAATACTTATAATAGAATATATCTGAAATTCCTGCATTCACCCTAGTTACGTGCTATTTATATTGATGAGATTATACCACTGTATTGTAATTCTGCGAGGACCACGTGGAAACCATTGCCAATCTTCCTGACTTATGGAATACGAGCTCTCCAGATCAGGGTGAGGCCATCCAGATGGAGCTTGTTAAAGACTAGACATAAAAGCTGGCCCAAGCAGGCCTACAGTTGTTGGTTGTCCCAACAAGGACTGGATTGGGAGAGAGTTGCTGCCCGTGTATTCTATATAGTATTGTATATAGTTCAATAAATCCTTGTTCCTCTGCCACTGACTTCCTCAAGTTACTAAACTGACGACGAGAGCAAAAGGAAACACCGGACTCGCTTGTGAAACTGCCTTGTTACCCCAGGTGATTACTATCCTGGAGCATGTGGACTTAAAACCTCTTTGGTAATCTGGAAGTCTTTGATGCAGGTCTAGAAGACTGGAGCCAGTATGCTGGATGCATGCGGTACTTCTTCCAGCAAGTATATGTTCCACGCTAGAGCGGTGACTTACTTAGGATACAGAGTGCACAAGGTTACGGGCGGAATTTTCCGACCTCCCGCCGGGGCGCTCATTGCCAACCTGGCCACTCTATTGGCTCTGCTCCACATACTGTTGAAGAAGGACCAGAAGTGGTTCCAGAGTAGCGCACAAGACAGAGCATTCGTCAAAGAGTGTCTGTCATCCATACAGCTCCTCACTCACTATGATCCAGCTCGACTTTGAATCCTAACATGCAATACCTCTCACAATGGTATTGGAGCAGTGCTGGCCTACAGATGGATGGAATGCCCCATCGCTTTAGCTTCAAGGACCCTGGTGAATGTTGAGCGATGATATGTTTAAATCGATAAGGAGTGCTTGACCATATATTTAGAGTCAAGAAATTCCACCAATATGTTTATGAGAGGTGATTCTCTATTGTGACTGACCACAAGCTCCTGCTCGGCCTTTTTAGGGAGGATAAGGAAATCCCACCTGTCGCACCAGCTAGAATTCAGCAATGGGCGCTTCCACTCGGCGCATATGAATATTCATTTCAACACAACCCGGGCATGCAGATTGTCAATGCAACACTCTCAGTCATCTACCATTGCCCATACGTTCCCCACCACCACCAGTGGCTGATGAAGTGGTTACAACTCTAATTTTATGGATACTTTGCCAGTGATGGCTTGACATTAAATATGCATTGGGGGTTTTACAGCATTTTGCACTGGGCTGGATGGCTCATTTTTAAAAAATGCCTAGACATAGCTGACTTACCATTGAAGAAAAAAGATGGGCCTCCAGGAGCACTCCAAAGCTGGGAGGTGCATCTACTTGTGAAATGAAATGAAAAATGAAAATCGCTTATTGTCACAAGTAGGCTTCAATGAAGTTACTGTGAAAAGCCCCGAGTCGCCACATTCTGGCGCCTGTCCGGGGAGGCTGGTATGGGAATCGAACCGTGCTGCTGGCCTGCTTGGTCTACTTTAAAAGCCAGCAATTTAACCCAGTGAGCTAAACCAGCCCCTTGTGGACACAGAAACTGGAAGATCCATCTGACAGATGGTTCCCCCCCCATCCACTGCTGCGTGTTCCAGGTCCACGGATGCTGGAGGCGTCCATCCTGAACTCCAGAAGCAGGCCTCCTTCAGTGACAATATATACACAGCCTCTGGTAGGAATCATGACCACCATGATAGGTGGGAACAGAAGAACCAGAAGGAAACCATCTTTTTAGCTCCTGCCACATCATCAAACCCACTGCAGTGGGGCCTGAGAAATTCCATATAGTTTGTCATCACAAACTTGTTCTAGTATCATCCAGATCCAGCTAAGAGCAATGCTGCTTTATCTGTCTCCAAGAATACTTTCCCCAATGCCAACTAAATAATAATGTTAGTGCTTGTGATTTCAGAGACTGCTTTCTAAATATACACATGGAGCCACTTATGGGCCTCCAGTGCCAGCAGGATTGCTTTTCTTGCGGCAGTGACTCACTTTTAGAGCTGAAAACTATTCCCATCATTCCCATTTTCCAATGATGCCTTCTATTCTCTGATGCAATTGGACAAGGGTGGTCATTGGCCTGTTGAATCAACTTACAATTTCTGGAGATGGGACAAGAAACACCAACAGATTCTTCTTCAAGTAAAACGAAGAATATTTAAAATGTGGAAAATCATATAGAACTGGAAAAGGATTCCACACAAAACATTCATTATATGCATTTTTCCAGTCTTTCAAAGCCTGTAGCTAGATTCTCCGCCTTGCGCTGTGGGTAGCAGAGTTCCTGATGTGGCAGAGAATCCAACATCAGGAAGAAAACAGGATTGGTAGCAAAAACGGGAAGGCAGATTATTATCTGAATGGCCATAAATTAGGAAAGGGGAATGTGCAACGGGACCTGGGTGTGCTCGTATATGAGTCACTGAAGGTAAGCATGCGCAGGTACTGCAGGCCGCAAAGAAGGCACATGGTATGTTGACCTCGCAGCAAGACAATTGGAATAGAGAAGCAGGGATGTCTTGCTGCAACTGTACAGGTTCTTGGTGAGTCAACACATGGAATATTGTGTGCAGTTTTTGTCCCTTTATCTGAGGAAGAATGTTCTTGCTATACAGGCAGTGCAGAGAAGGTTTGCTGGATTAATTCCAGGGATAGTAGGACTGATGTATGAGGATAGATTGAGTCAGTTAGGATTGTATTTGCTGGAGGTCAGAAGAATAAGGGGGGATCACATAGAAACCTATACAATTCTAACAGGACTAGACAGGGTAAGGAGGATGTTACTCATGTTGGAGGTGTCTAGAACCAGGGGTCAGAATCTGAGAATATGGTTTAGACCATTTGGATTGGATTGGATTGGGTTTGTTTATTATCACGTGTACCGAGGTACAGTGAGAAGTATTTTTCTGCGAGCAGCTCAACAGACCATTAAATACATAGGATGAAAAGGGAATAAAAGACAATACATAATCGGGGCAACACAAGGTATAAATGTGACTACATAAGCACCGGCATGGACAATAGTTGAGATATCCTGACTAACCCCAAGCCAGTAGACACCTTGCCTGGCTCTGCATCTGCACTTCTTGACACCCAGATGTCCCTCATGAATTTGCCGGAGCACCAAGCTCTGGAGACTGAGTGGAATGACAATACGGACCAGCTTGAGGAGGATGCCATCAACTACCATCAGGTCATCCTTCACATTGAAGAACTGAGAGCACTGCCCTTTTTGCCAGCCATAGGTGAGGTGGTGCATGGCACGCTGCAGAAGAGGGTCTTTGGCTGTCTCCTCGCAAATGCGAATCACCTTTTCATCCGACGTGGGTAGGTTGCTGGCCCACAGCTGCACTTGTAATTCGATCTGTTGGACGAATGCCGGCGGGTCAGCAGGCAAGGTTATGGAGCGGGACAAGGCATCCGCAATAATAAGCTCCTTGCCAGGTGTGTGCACGAGTGTAATGTCATACCTCCAGAGTCTGAGGAGGATGCGCTGCAGCCGGGGCAGCATGTCGCTCAGGTCCCTGTGGATAATGTGGACCAGAGGCCTGAAGTCTGTCTCGATGGTGAATGTCAGCAGACCGTAGACATAATCGTGGAGCTTGAGAAGTCCAGTAAGCAGGCCTAGGCATTCCTTTTCAATTTGGGCATATCGCTACTTGGTGGATGTCATTGCCCGTGATGCATAGGCAACCGGTGCCCAGGATGAGGTGTCATCGCGCTGGAGCAACACGCCGTCTTGGCTCGCATCTGTCGAGATTTTTGTTTCTCTGTCAGGGTCAAAAAATGCCATTACGGTGCACTGGTGAGCTTGGCTTTCAACTCCAACCACTCTGCTTGATGAGCTGCCTGCCACTCAAAGACTTTTTTACCAGTTGTCTGAGGGCCCTAGTGTGTCAGGCCAGGTTTGGGATAAACTTGCCCAAGAAGTTTACCATGCCTAAAAATGCAGTACCACCTTCTTGTCTTCAGGGGTCTTCATGGGTTTGATGGCCTTGACCTTTTCTGTGTCCGGGCGCATACCCTGTTGAGATATCTGGTCACCTAAGAACTTAAGTGTCGACATACCAAAGCAACACTTGACCCTGTTCAGCTTGAGGCCATTGGCATGGGCACGGTGGAATACCTGCTGGAGACGAGAGATGTTCTCTTCGGGGGTCGTCGACTATATGATAATGTTGTCCACATACACACAAACCCCTTCAATGCCCTCTATCATCTGCTGTATGATTCTCTGGAAGATCTCCGACGCCGAGACAGTGCCAAATGACATACGATTCTAGCAGGAACTGCCAAACGGTGTGTTGAAGGTGCAGAGACTTTGGCTGGACTCATCCAGCTGGATTTGCCAGAATCCCTGTGACACATCTAGCTTTGTGAAAAACCGGGCATGTGCCATCTCACTTGTGAGTTCCTCCTGCTTCAGGATGGGGTGGTGTACCCGCATTATATTCTGGCTGAGATCCTTGGGATCAATACTGATGCACAGCTCATTTTCACACAGACCATCGAGCTGACCCAGTCAGTCGGTTCTGTAACTTTAGAAATGATGCCCTGGTCCTGAAGAGCCTTGATCTGTACCTTCAGGCGCTCCCTCAGTGGACCTGGCGTGGACCACAGGTGTGGCATCAGGCCATAACAGGATCTTGTAGCGATATGGCAGAGTGCTTATCCCATCTAACACATCCGGATACTGAGCTAGGATGTCGTCAATGCCAGCTTCAAGATCCCCGTTGTGGGAGGTCATTGTGTAGACCCGTTGCACAAGGTGTAGCTGCTTGCATGCCTGTGCGCCAAGCGTCTGGCCTGATAATCTCAAACCGTAGTCTTGCATGATTCTTCTTGTTGGAGACGAGCAGATAGCAGGATCCCAGGGCTGTGATGGCATTGCTGTTATAGTTCAGGAGCTGGCAGGCTGCAGGAAGGTGCTTGGGTGGCTTCTTGATGGGGTTGAAATCCATCTGTGAAAGGAGATTGGCAGATGCATCTGTGTCCAGCTTGAACTGGATTGAGCATTAACTTACTTGCAGCACCGCACGCCATTCGTCCGCAGAGTGCACATTGAGGTTGGACAGGCGTCGTGATGATATTGGAGAGGCATGTTCACGTGTGGTAATGATGACCACATGGCTGGGGGTCTCTAGGCAGTCATCCTCTGGGTCCGCTGTACTGCCAGGATCAGAATCATGTGAACCTTGCTGTACACTCCTAATGCGTTGTAATTAGGAGCGCTGGCCCTTGACTGGTGGTGCAGACCTGGACATGGCTGCATAGTGTCTAGGCTTCCTGCAATTTAAACATCGCCTGCTTCTTGCAGGGCAGTGTCTCTTTAAGTGGGCAGTGCTGCAGTTCGAGCACGTCATGATGTCATTAGCTCCGTGCGTCGTCGCATATGCGCAGTGCGGTCGGAAGATGTTTGCACCTGCGCAGAGTGGTGACCGGCCACTTCATCGTCCCAGTTGCATTGCGCTTGCGTGGGGCTTCGGGAAAAGAGCGCAAAATGGCCGCTTTCATCAAGGCTGAGGCGCTGCATCCGGGCAATGGCCTGCACTCTCTCTGCCTCGTGGGAGGCAAGTTTCTCCTTTCAGCTGATTTATATTGGGAATACCAATTTTTGGCATGCTCATGCACTGTACATGTTTCAATCGTGACTGGCAGGATCATATACTTGATTTTTAAAAGCTGCTCTCTCAGAGGATCAGAGTAAATTCCGAAAACGATCTGGTCTCTGATCATGGAATCAGCAACATCACCAAAGTTGCAGGACAGCGCTGGTAGATGGAGATTAATTAGGAAGGGGTTGAAAGATTCATCTTTACCTTGGAGACATTGGTTGAACACATAGCGCTCGAAGATTTCATTGGTTTCCACTTCATAATGAGTATCAAACTTGTCCAGGACGGTCTGAAACTTTGTTTTGTCCTGTCCTTAGGTGAAGTTCAGTGAGTTGAAGAGTTGGATGGCTTGATGCCCCGCAGTTCAGAGGAGAAGCGCTATCTTCCTTGTATCAGACGCGTCCTCGAGGTCTGAGACTACGATGTACAGCAGAAACCTTTGCTTGAAAGTCCACTAATTGGCACTGAGATTTCCGGAGGTCCACAACTGTTGAGGAACCTGGATCTTCTCCATGGTGCCAGGATACATTCACTGGTCATCACGGAACAGATTGAGGTAAATCACCTTGGGATTGCTGTATCCTGGTATCATGTCCTGTTAAACACAGTAAGATAACATGGGCTGCAACTGGATGCAGCTTTACCTGAGAGATACTCCACATCTTGAAGTTAGTTCAATATAATTTATTGAACCTGTCACACAGTTAGCTCAATCCTCTGTGAGTTCGACTCTCTGCTAACCTAGTGTGATTAATCTGTCTGACTGAACCAGACTAGCTCTTAGCCACATGCTTTAGGAGTTATATGGTATGTACACCCTGACTCACACTGTAGATGTCCCCAGTGGAAAGAGGTGGAGTGTGAGTACCTCGTGCCTTTTATAGTGGGAAACCACCCCCAAGTATTCTGCCTGCTGATTGGTTATGTTCTGTTCTCTGTATTCATTAGCTGCCTGTTTGTATCTCATTATGTGCATGTCTGCATATCGTGACAGGGCTGTTCACTGATGACTGCACAATGTTCAGCACCATTCATGAATCGTCAGACACTGAAGCAGTCCACGTGAAAATACAGCAAGATCTGGACAATAGCTTGTGTTGACAAATGATAAGTAACATTCACGCCACACAAAAGCCAGTGACTATCTCCAATAAGAGAGAATCAAACCATCGGCCCTTGACATTCAAAGATATTACCATCACTGAATCCCCCACATTCAACATCCTGGGGGTTACCAGCATTCCCCGCTGAGGCCCCTATCGAACTGGAGTCACATTAGAGAGAGTGTTTGTTGACACTGCGAGCGCCGGGAAACATGTGACTAAACATGCTTGTTATGGGACATGTTTAAATCATGCCAATAGATTCTGTGCTTATTTTAGTGAAAGAAGCACCTCCCAGGACCATAAGTGAGTGGTGTTGACATGCAGGCTGAGGTCAAAGTCTATATTAGGGGTAGCAGTGAGATGGCACAACCAGGGGAATCATCAGAAGCATTGATTGCAGGTCTCATCTTTAAAGCCAGGCTGCTACACAAGATACGTAGCACCCTTCAGTGCAAGTTGAAGACTTGGCCAATGTTCAATCAAGGGTCAAAGATTTAGTGATGCCTCCTCCACATTGTATTAATAACAATTAGTGTCACAAGTAGACTTACAGTAAACTGCAATGATGTTACTGTGAAAATCCCCTAGTTGCCACACCACGGCGCCTGTTCAGGTACACCGAGCGGAATTCAGAATGTCTAATTCACCGAACAAGCACATTGTTTTGGCGGGCTTATGGAAAGAAACCTGAGCACCCAGAAGAAACCCATGCAGACACGGAGAGACTCTGCACAGACAGTGACCCAAGCCGGGAATCAAACCTGGAAACCTGGAATGTGAAACAACAGTGCTGACCACTGTGCTACCGTACCGCCCTAAGCAGAGAGAAGTCCTCTTCTCTTGAGGAAGCATCAGGAGACTATCTCGGCAAAGTTTTCGGTGGATGGAACAGATGAGGTAAACATCCATGGGATATGAACTTCATAATTAGGAGCAGGAGTAGGCAGGCCGCATAGCTCCTTGAGCCTGCTCCGCCATTTAATAAGATCATAGCTGATCTGATTCTAACCTCCACTCCATATTCCAGCCGATCCCTGATAACCTTGCATCCCCTTGTTAATAGAAAATTATTTAGTTCGGCCTTAAAAATATAAGGCATTATGACAATCAATGATATATTTAAAATTGATGGGTTGACTCCCACAAAAGGTGTGATGGGAAGGTGGGAAGGAGCATACTGAGTGTTATGTTTCTTAAAAGAATGCTAGAAGTCGTTCAGCAGTTGAAGGATGGTTTATTGTGCTCCACAATAAATTACTTCGTTAGCTTTTACTTACACAATGGCACTTGTAAAGATGCTGCTTTTCTATGCTCTGCAACTAGGCCTAATCACTTGCAGCCCTGAGCTCAACTTCCGTCCTGTCCTGCTCCCCTGCTTCTCCAGCCAAAGTGAGAGAGGGCGGGCCTTCGGCGTCACTCTTATATGTCCCCGTGCTGCCCCCTGGTGGTACTTCCATTCCCCATCAGCCCCTTCTGTACACACTCAGGCGAGGATCACTACACTGAGTGAGGCCACAGTCTATGCCATGTTTTTGCCTCATGTATTGATGGCTCCAGGGAAAGGGTCAGGACAAATCAAGGACGTGACAACAGATCTGATGAAGGTGGATTGGCTGAGTCTTAAAGTCAGGATTAGGTGAATGGTGCTTGTGTTAATGTTGCAAATGTCTCCCTTATAAATCTCTCATTATGCCTTGCCTGCAGTTCCTCAGGGTCTTCATCATTCCCGCCCGATCCTCAATATAACTCTCACTCCTGGATGTCCTCATTGGTCAAAGCTTCTCCCTTCCATAACTCAGGCTGTGCAGAATACAGTACCACACCGAGATATGCAAGGTTGGGATAAACTGAAGGGTTACAGTGGATCTATTTAGACGCGTGAATCTCATCTTCAGAAGTCAATGGCTTGCACAATGGTGAACTGGCAGCTGTGTATCTCTCCTCTTCAGCTGTGCTGGGGTTCCTCACAGGCATCAGTAGCAGATTATCTTCCTGCCTCATTCCAGCACAAACTCTTCCCACCATCCCAGCCGCCTTTCATAATATCTGGTTCCGACGTGAAGATGTCTGGCTTTCCTCATGAGGCATTCTGCCATGATTCTACAATTCCTCCTACCTCTCAGCCCACTTCCAGTCAACTGCAAAAAGCCAGTCTTCTAAGTCGGTCTATATGAAGCAAATATTTACACCATAACAGAACTTATCTGATGAAGGATGTTCTTGCTGTGGACGGAGTGCAGTGAAGGTTTATCAGGCTGATTCCTGGGATGGTGGGTCTGTCATATGAGGAGAGACTAAGTCGGTTGGGATTATATTCATTGGAATTTAGAAGAATGACTGGGGTTTATAGAAACTTGCAAAATTCTAATAGGATTAGATGGGGTAGATTCAGAAAAAGTCTGATGGTGGTGGGAGTCCAGAATTAGGGGTCATAGTTTGAGGATAAGGGGTGAACCTTTTCGGACTGAGGTGAGGAGAACTT
Source organism: Scyliorhinus canicula (assembly GCF_902713615.1). NCBI lineage: Eukaryota > Metazoa > Chordata > Chondrichthyes > Carcharhiniformes > Scyliorhinidae > Scyliorhinus > Scyliorhinus canicula. The sequence goes on along the minus strand of NC_052147.1, from coordinate 162,462,353 downwards.
TCTTCACCCAGTGAGTGGTGAATCTATGGAATTCGCTACCACAGAAAGTAGTTCAGGCAAATATTGTGTGATTTCAAGAAGGAATCAGGTACAGCTCTTGGGGCGAAAGAGATCAAGGGGTATGGGGGAAAGGCGGGATCAGGCATTAAACTTGATGATCAGCCATGATCATAATTATTAGCAGAGCATGCTTGAAGGGCTGAATGGCCTCCTCCTGCCTCTATTTTCTGCGTCTCTATATAACTCAGAGTAATGGATAGCAGGTTGACCAAAGAACAAAGAAAATTACAGCACAGGAACAGGCACTTCGGCCCTCCCAGCCTGCGCCAATCCAGATCCTTTATCTAAACCTGTCGCCTATTTTCCAAGGATCTACTTCCCTCTGTTCCCCGCCCGTTCATATATCTGTCCAGATGCATCTTAAATGATGCTATCGTGCCCTCATCTACCACCTCCGCTCGGAAAGCGTTCCAGGCACCCACCACCCTCTGCGTAAAAAACTTTCCATGCACATCTCCCTTAAACTTTCCCCCTCTCACCTTGAAATCATGATCCCTTGTACTTGACACCCCCATTCTTGGAAAAAGCTTGTTGCTATCCACCCTGTCCATACCTCTCACAATTCTGTCGACCTCAATCAGGTCCCCCCTCAACCTCCGTCTTTCCAATGAAAACAATCCTAATCTACTCAACCTTTCTTCATAGCTAGCACCCTCCATACCAGGCAGCATCCTGGTGAACCTCCTCTGCACTCTCTCTAAAGCATCCACATCCTTCTGGTAATGTGGCAACCAGAACTGCACGCAGTATTCCAAATGTGGCCTAACCAAAGTCCTGCTGATTCTTGTACTCAATACCCCATCCAATGAAGGCTAGCATGGTGTATGCCTTCTTGACCACTCTATCGACCTGCGTTGCCACCTTCAGGGTATAATGGACCTGAACTCCCAGATCTCTCTGCACATCACTTTTCCCAGGACTCTTCCATTGACCATATAGTCAGCTCTTGAATTAGATCTTCCAAAATGCATCACCTCGCATTTGCCTGGATTGAACTCCATCTTCCATTTCTCTGCCCAACTCTTCAACCTATCTCTATTTTGCTGTATTCTCTGACAGTCCTCCTCGCTATCTGTAACTCCACCAATCTTAGTATCATCTGCAAACTTGCTAATCAGACCACCTACATCTTCATCCAAATCATTTATGTATATCACAAATAACAGTGATCCGAGCACGGACCCCTGTGGAACACCACTAGTCACCTTTCTCCATTTTGAGACACTCCCTTCCATCACTGTTCTCTGTCTCCTGTTGCCTAGCCAGTTCTTTATCCATCTAGCTAGTACACCCTGAACCCCATACGACTTCACTTTTTCCATCAACCTGCCATGGGAAACTTTATCAAACGCCTTACTGAAGTCCATGTATATGACATCTACAGTTTGAGAATAGTGTTCCCGGAATGGGAATATATTAACGTGTATGCAACATGCATACAGCTATGTACATATAGCTCACTTGAATCAGGCTCAGTGTGACCACTGGGTATACACAGAAAAATGTTTATAAATTAGTCAAAAAGAGGCCCTTCCTTTTTTCTCAACATAAACTGAGGATAAGCAGATGCTCTTCATAAACAGAACTTTAGCAAATGATCTCCCTTTCTCCTGAATCATGCTCAGTGAGTTGAGCCAGCTCCGCGAAGTTTATCCATGTGGCTATTCTTCAAGTTCAACCTCACCAGTGAGCATTGGCAGACCAATTATTAACCAGGGACCGACCAGTTGAGCCTGATTCTGCCCTCTCCTGAAATCCATGTACAACTTTCAGCACAGGCCCCAGATGATAATCGGGTTGGGGGCCTGGTTATATTTCATTAGACTTGCAAAGACTAATGAAAGTTTCTTGCTGAAGTAGAGAGGGAGGAGGTCATTATAAGAAGAATGCTTTAACTGTACACTCAAAGAGAAATGTAGCACCAGAAGCCAGAGCCCGAGCTGAGTTATTTCCTTTCCGGTGAAGTGTGCTGTGGCCAGTTGTACTGTTGTACAAGCTGAGTCAAATAACTCAGCCAAAACCAGATTCCTCCTAGCTCTGCATGGTTCATTTCAGTAGTAAGTAATGATTACATCTACTGAGCCAGTGGGAACTTGGTGCAGATGTGTAAAAGTTGCTCCATTTCTAGGTGCTGAGGAGCAGCAAATGGAAAGTAAAGTAACTTAACTAGCTTTCTCGTTAAAAAAGTTTAGCCTCTCTCACACAGAGTAAATCTGCTTTTCACATTTTAAAACTTGCTGCCATGGCAACATGTTTAGACTCACAATAAAAGCATTTGACTTTGTTGTGCAAAAGGAGCCAAAAATCTCTGAGCGTAGAGATTTTGTATAGAATTTATAAACAGATTTGCTTCTTTCCTAGCTTTTAAATCTTTCTCCAGGGGATACTTTGCAATTAGATTCAATTTGTTATGGAAAACAAGGGTACATCAGTAAAATAAACTGAAAGATTTCTTTACCCCAGAAGGGTTTCCTTGCATGTTGTAATTCAGATGATTAGATTTTTAAAATATATTTATGGGATTTGGGCAGCATTTATTGCCCAGCCCAATTGCCCCAGAGAACGTGGTGGTGAATTGCCTTCTTGAACTGCTGCAGTCCTTGCAGATGACACCAGGGCCGGCTCAAGGCACCGGCAACTCGGGCAGTCGCCCGGGGCGCCATGTGCTAGGGGGCGCCAGAGACTCGGGTCCCGCGCATGCGCAGTTGGGCAGGTGCCAACCAGCGCATGCGCGGTGGCCGCCCTCCCCCAGGGCGGCCCCCCCCCGCTCGGTCCGCCACCCCCGCTCGGTCCGCTCCCCCCGCCGCCCCCTCGGACCAGCCCCCCCCCCCTCGGTCCCCCCAGTCCCCCCCTCGGGTCCGCCCCCGCCCCTCGGGTCCGCCCCCCCCCTCGGGTCTGCCCCCCCCCCTCGGGTCCCCGCCCCCCCCCTCCCTCGGGTCCCCCCGCCCCGCCCCCCCCTCGGCCCCGCCCCCTCCCTCGCCCCCCCCCTCGCCCCCCCCCCTCTTGGCCCTGCCCCCTCTCGGCACCGCCCTCCCTCGGCCCCCCCCGGCCCCCCCCCCCCTCGGCCCCCCCCTCGGCCCCGCACCCCCCCCAAGGGCGCCGAAGTTCAGCTTGCCCGGGGCGCCAGTAACCCTAGGGCCGGCGCTGGATGACACGCAGAGAATGGAGAATTTACAATGGAACATAAATAAATGGCACCAAAGTTAACTAACTACTTTGTGCCTGGCTTCACTGTGGAAGACACAAAAAAAAAGGGCAGCATGGTGGCACAGTGGTTAGCACTGCTGTCGCACGGCACCGAGGTCCAAGGTTCGATCCCGGCTCTGGGCCACTGTCCGTGTGGAGTTTGCACATTCTCCCCATGTCTGCGTGGGTCTCACCCCCACAAACCAAAGATGTGCTGGATAGGTGGATTGGCCACGCTAAACTTCCCCTGAATTGGGAAAAATAAATTGGGTACTCTAAATTTTTTTTTTAAATCTGAGAAATAATAATGAACCAAGGTACTAGTCAGATTGAGAAACTGAAGGGAATTAATGTTGGTTAAAAAAAAACAATTTTTAGAAATTAATGGGACTAGAATTTGATAAATCTCCAAGAACCACTGATCGACATCCCAGACTGTTTAAGAAGGTAACTATGGAGATAGTGGATGCATTGGCGCTTGTCTTTCAAAGTTCCATAGACTCTTTTGGAATGGTTCCTGAGGTTGGAAAGTTGCAAATGTAACTCCATTGTTTAAGAAAGGAGGCAACTACAGACCTGTGAGTCTGATGTCAGCAGTGGAGAAATTTCCAGAATCTATTATGAAAGGTATGATAACTGGACACTTACAAAATAATGATTTGATTAGGTAGAAACAATGGGATTTAATGGGAAAATAACGGAGTTCCGTTTTGGACGTGTTTACTGGGGTCTTTCTCAGCTCGTCAATGCAGGAACAGAACGCCACCGCAATCTCTCAACCTCCCTCAGACTTCTCACCACAGCCTGCGGACCGCCCCAACCTCCCAACTTACTTGTTAGGGGGTCTTCAAGCTCCCCCTCACCCCACTTCAAATAGGAAGGGAACCCCTGGGCCCAATCTCTGGCATGGGCAACCTGGCACTCAGGCATCTCGGCATTGCCAGCCTGGCACCCTGGAAGTGCCCCTTTCAGTGCCACCAGGGTACCCTGGTCGTGCCAGGATGGCATTGTCAGGGTGCCCAGGTGGCAGTGCCAAGGAGCCAGGCTGGCAGTGCCAAGTGCTCGGATGGTAGCGGGAGCACCTTGCCCAGAGTCCCACCACCCGGGGGCCTCCGATGGCCTGGGTGGTTTCCCCAGGTTCTGTTACACCCAGTCCGCATTTGTGAGAAACACTGGTAAATGGTGCCATAGCAAGGTCTCCCACCCTCAGACATTCATTACCGGGCCTTGGGAGCACCGACATACTTAAGTGAACCTAACTGCTCACTTAAATATGTAAATCTGGATCTCACCCAACTTTAGATTTCGCGAGACGTTCTGAGCATCACAAATCTTGCGAAAGTCGGGCCCAACGAGGCGTCCATCATTCCCATGGAGCTCTGAAAGATAAATAATGTTTGACAATCCTGCTGGAAGTTTCTTGAGGATGTTACCAGTGAATGTGGTGTATTTGGATCAGGAGGAAACAATATTAGAGCACATATTGGGGGGCGGGGGGAGTGAAATTAATATTCTGACATGGATCGGTGAATAAAAAACAGAATACATGAATGTTCGAATTAAGAGCTGCCATAAGCCATTCATCCCCTCGAACCTGCTCCGCCATTCAATAAAGTCATGGCTGATCTGGTTGTGTCCCCAAATCCACATTCTACCTTCACCTAATAATATTTGACTCTCTTGCGAGTCAAGAATTTATTTACGTCTGTTTAAATGTTTTCATTGTGCCTGCCTCTCATTGCTCGCCGGGGAAGCTAGTTCCAAAGTTTCACAACCATCAGAGAGAAATCATTTAATCTAATTGAGGTACCTCAGGAATCTGTGCTAGGGCCCTGATAGAAATCAGCTTTTCTGGTTCGCTATAGATGAGATTGAACATAGAACATAAAACAGCACAGTACAGGCCCTTCAGCCCACAATGTTGTGCCGACCATTTATCCTAATCAAAGATCAATCTAACCTACACCCCTTCAATTTACTGCTGTCCATGTGCCTGTCTAAGAGTCGCTTACATGTCTCTAATGACTCTGACTCCACCAGCTCTGCTGACAGTGCATTCCACACACCCACCACTCTCTGAGTAAAAAACCTACCTCTGACATCTCCCCTATACCTTCCTCCAATCACCTAAAACTTATGCCCCCTCGTGACAGCCATTTCCACCCTGGGGAAAAGTCTCTGGCTATCCACTCTACCCAGGCCTCTCATCACCTTGTAAACCTCTATCAAGTCACCTCTTTGCCTTCTTCGCTCCAGTGAGAAAAGCCCCAGCTCCCTCAACCTTTCTTCATAAGACATGCCCTCCAGTCCAGGCAGCATCCTGGTAAATCTCCTCTGTACCCTCTCCAAAGCATCCACATCCTTCCTATAATGAGGAGACCTGAACTGGACACACTATTCCAAGTGTGGTCTAACTAAAGTTTGATAAAGCTGCAGCAAAACCTTGCGGCTCTTGAACTTAATCCCCCTGTTAATGAAAGACAACACACCATACACCTTCTTAACAACTCTATCAACCTGGGTGGCACCTTTGAGGGATCTATGTACATGGACCCCAAGATCCCTCTGTTCCTCCACAATTCCAAGAATCCTGCCTTTAACCCTGTATTCAAATTCGACCTTCCAAAATGAATCACTTCATATTTATCAAGGTTGAACTCCATCTGCAGCTTCTCAGCCCAGCTCTGCACCCTGTCAATGTCCTGTTGTAACCTGCAACAACCCTCAACACTATCTACAACTCCCCCAACCTTCGTGTCATCGGCAAACTTACTAACCCACTTCCTCATCCAAGTCATTTATAAAAACCACAAAGAGCAGAGATCCCAGAACAGATCCTTGCAGGACACCACTGGTTACCCACCTCCAGGCAGAATATACTACCACTCGCTGTCTTCTTTCGGCCAGCCAATTCTGTATCCAGACCCCATGCCCCCTAACTTTCTGAACGGGCCTACCATGGGGAACCTTATCAAATACCTTACTGAAATCCATATACACCACATCCACTGCTTGATCTTCATCAATGTGTCTCGTAACATCCTCAAAGAATTCAATGAAGCTTGTGAGGCATGACCTGCCCCTCACAAAGCCATGCTGACTATCTTTAATCAAACTATGTTTTTCTAAATAATCATAAATCCTATCTCTCAGAACCCTTTCCAATATTTTGCTCACCACAGATGTAAGACTGATGGATTTGTAATTCCCAGGGATTTCCCTATTCCCTTTCTTGAATAGGGGAACAACATTCACCTCCCTCCAATCATCCGGTAAAAGGTAAATAGATAAAAGATTTAATTGAGAAATCATTAAGAGTAATTGACTAATTCATATTAACCATGAGAGTGAGAAAAGCCAACTCGCTGGGAACTAATCAGATAAGACTCTACATTTTCACATTTTGCAAGTTGCTCGAGACTGGCCAGAGAATCCAAGGCCAGTGACAAAAGACATCATTGTATGCAGATGCCTTCGCAGGCCTGGACACGTCCTTTTCCATGGTAACAGTCAGTCAGGGTCATATGACTTTTCGAAAACTGTGTTATTCTATTTAATGTTAGGAGGCATAATTGGCAAGCCAGGGTATGGAAAATTACACCAAACCATTTATTTATTAAATTGATAGATAGACAGTTTGGTCAAGTTGAGTGAATTATGAATTAGTCAAAGCCAATCACAGCTGTAAAGAAAGCAAAACTTTAAGATAATGATCTTCTTAAAAATCACTTGTCGGGATGGAAAAATCCATTCCAGAATCAATCTAACTTCTTTCTGAAACCTATGTCTTTGCTGCTTGCCTTTGCTAAATTTTTCTTTTGTTTAAATCAATCAGCACATTTGGAATAATATGTGCAATTCTGGTCACCTCATTATCAGAAGGATGTGGAAGCATTGGAAAGCGTGAAAAGGAGATTTACCAGGAAGCTGCCTGGTTTGCAGGATAGGTCTTATGAGGAAAGGTTGAGGGAGCTTTTCTCTTTGGAGCGGAGGAGGATGAAAGGCGACTTACTAGAGGTTTATAAGATGATGAGGGCGATAGATAGAGTGGACGTTCAGAGACTATTTCCTCGGGTGGATGTAGCTGTTACAAGGGGGCATAACTATAAGATTCAGGGTGGGAGATATAGGAAGGATGTCCGAGGTTGGTTCTTTACTCAGAGAGTGCTTAGGATGTGGAATGGACTGCCTGCTGTGATAGTGGAGTCGGACACTTGAGGAACTTTCAAGCGGTCATTGGATAGGCACATGGAGCACACCAGAATGACAGGGAGTGGGATACCTTGAGCTTGGTTTTGGACAATGCTCGGCACAATATCGAGGGCCGAAAGGCCTGTTCTGTGCTGCACTGTTCTATGTTCTATGTAATTTGTACTGTGTATCATGATTTATAGAATTACCACGATTTGTATTTTAAACTCAGCCACTGTATTCAATAAAGACAATCAATCTGACCTAAGTTTGTATTGTAAGAGTTTACCAGTAGTCACTAAAGCTGGCAATAAAGTTTAGCTTGAATTTGTGTAATTTGGGAAATAAGAAGGGATAACGCATATCCAGGGTTCCGAATAGACGTAGAGATCCATCAACGACCCCAACTGTTCACATTATATATTAATGATTTGGATAAGGGAACTAAATGAATTATCTCCAAATTTGCAGATGATACAAAGTTGAGTGAGGGAGGGTGAGCTGTGAGGAGGATGGAGTGATGCTTCAGCAGGATTTAGACAGGTTGAGTGAGTGGGCACATGCATGGCAGATGCAGTATGACATGGATAAATGTGAGGTTATCCACTTTGGAAGCAAAAATATGAAGGCAGATTATTATTTGAATGGGTGCAAATGAGAGAGGTGGTCACTCAACAAGATCTTGGTGTCCTCGTGCATCAGTCACTAAAAGTAAGCGCGCAGGACTAGCAGGCAGTAAAGAAGGTAAATGGTATGTTGGCCTTCATAGCGAGAGGATCTGAGTATAGGAATAAGGATGTTTTACGCAATTGTATAAAGAACAGAGAAAAGTAGAGCACAGGAACAGGCCCTTCGGCCCTCCAAGCCCTTGCCGACGATACTGCCCAACTAAACTACAATCTTTTACAATCTTCTACACTTCCTGGGTCCGTATCCCACTATTCCCATCCTATTCATGTATTTGTCAAGATGCCCCTTAAATGTCACTATCGTCCCTGCTTTCACCACCTCTTCCGGCAACGAGTTCGTAAAGAATTCGGCATGAGCCATCTCGCTAATTAACTCTTCTCGTTTTGGTATCAGGTAATGTTCCCTCATGTTCCCTCATGATGTAGCGGTTTAAATCTTTGGGGTCGATACAGATTCGAAGCTCTCCTGACGGCTTCTTGACGCAAACCATGGAGCTAGCCCAGTTAGCTCCACGGGTTCCGTGACCTTTGATATGACGCCCTGGTCCTGGAGGTCTTGCAACTGCTGCTTGAGGCAGTCCTTGAGGGGTGCCGATACCCGTGTGGTGCGTGAGCCACCGGGTGGCTTTTCGTTTCAGCAGGATTTTGTGTCGGTATGGGAGTGTGCCCATATCTTCGGACACGCTATGGTACTGCTCTATGATGTCATCAATCTGAGCCTGGAAGTTTTCATCAGGTGAGGTCGTCACCTGTGAGGATGACATGGTGTGGACTCCCTGAACCAGGTTCAGGAGTTTGTAGGCCCGAGCACCGAGCAGGGATGCTCTGTCAGGTCCTATGATCTCAAATCGCTGCGTCGATTTAAGTGACCTATTGGAAACTCCGAGTTGGCATGACCAACTGGCAGCAATGGCATTGCCATTGTAGTCAAGGAGCTGGCAGGCCGGTGGAAGAATGCTGACGCGGATAGTGTCGAGATCGGATTTTGAAATGAGGTTCGCTGATGCGCCAATGTCCAGATCGAAACGGATGTGAGCCTTGTTAACTGTGAGGACAGCACACCACTCGTCATCAGGATCCACGCTTAGGATTGGGAGGTGTTTCACCATCTTTGAGAAAGGCAGTGCATGCTTAGTAATGATGCCCACCCGGAATGGGGATTTGAGGCACTTGGCGTCAGGATCTCGTAGGCTGTCGGAGTCTGGCAAGGCCTGCTGTATCAAACGAACGCTTCTGCGCCGTGGCTGGGATCGCTGGATAGTGGGCAGTGGAGCAGATCTTCAAAGGGCTGCGTAGTGGCCAAGCTTGCCACACTGTAGACAGCGTCATGATTTTGCCAGACATTTCCGCTTTAAATGGGTGTAGCCACAATTCGGACACGTCATGATGCCAACGTCAACGTGTTCCGTGCACCAACGCGCATGTGCAGTGCGGTCGAATGACGTACGCACCTGCGCAGGCTGGTCGTCGGTCTCGCCGTCCCCTCAGTTGTGGCACGCATGCGATGGCCTGCACCCACTCTGCCTCGTGGGGGTTTAGCCTTGCTGTTTCTGCCACCCTGATGTGGGAGTACCGGTTGTTAGCGTGCTCGTGGAGAATGCAAGTTTCGATGGCGATGGTGAGGGTGAGCTGCTTAACTTTCAGGAGCTGCTGGCGAAGGGAATCGGAGTGGGCCCCGAAAATGATCTGATCCCGGATCATGAAATCAGTTGTCAAGTTATAGTTACATGATTGCGCGAGGATGTAGAGATGGGTCAAAAAGTATTGAAAAGGTTCATCCTTACCCTGAAGCCCCTGCTGGAAAAATTACCGTTCAAAGCTCTTATTTACCTCAACGTCGCAGTGGCTGTCGATCTTCAGCAGGACTGTTTTAAATTCCGTCTTGTCTTCGCCTTCAGTGAATGTAAGGGAGTTGTAGATGTGGATGGCGTGGTTCCCAGCTGTGGAGAGGAATAGTGCGATCTTCCTGGTGTCCGATGCGGCCTCGAGGTCGGTGGCTTCGAGATAAAGTTGGAACTTCTGCTTGAAGATCTTCCAATTTGCATCGAGGTTGCCGGCGATGCGGAGCTGCGGAGGAGGGCGGGCGCTGTCCATGTCACCGGATGGCTGATTGCTGGTCAACGCTGATTCACTCAAGGTAGGTCTGCCAATTCTCAGCATCTAAACCTGATACCATGATGTGTTGGGTCGGCTGGGTCTATGTAGACTGCGTTTGATGCAGTGTAGCGAGAGACAGACTTCCAACACTTGATGAGATGCAACACGATTTTATTTAACATCTAACTATTTTACATGTTCAACTGTGGGTTGACACTATGCTGACTTGACTGGAGACCTGAGGCTAGCCTGACCAGACTAACTGACTACCACATGGTGTTTGTACTAGCTGCTGCTCACGACTTCTGACTGTCTCAGAGGCTGGATCCCGAGAGCGCGGGAAAAACTGGTGCCCTCTGGCTTTATAGTGGCCGTGTCCTGTCTGGTGATTGGCCGCTGTGTTCTGTGTGCTTACTGATCATCCTGTGTGTCAATCATTGCCTGTCTGCACTCCATTATATACATAGATGTATATTATGACACCTTCTACAGGGTGAATTCCACTTCATCTTGCGTTAGACTGAGTTTGATTCAGTTTAAAGTATTGCATCAAACACATTGGAGTAAGACGAAGATGAGTGGGTTCTTTCAAGATGTGGGGGACTAGTGTGATCGTGTCTTGGTCTTGTCCTAAACATGTTTGGTACTGGTTTTCTATTTTTAACACAATAACTAAGATTCTACGGGTGGCCCTGGAACCTTGTTGACGAATAGCAATAATTGGGGTCTCTTACTTACCGGCATTCCACTCAGGGATAGTGATGGATGTTCTCGCCTTTGCCTCTTTGATAACCAGGAGGCAAATTTTACTTAATTGGAGATCTCCCACACCACCTAACGCATCATTCTGGTTGGACGATTTGATGTCATTCTTATACGTGGAGAAAATTAAATATATCATCAGGGTATCAATGGGGGAATTGTACCTGAGGTGGTGGTCATTTATCTCAATCTTAATGGAACTGGACATGGTCAACTGTTAAGAGGGTTTATTTTAAATGGAAAAAAGCAAATTACTGTGGAAGCTGGAATCTTGAACCAAAAGACAAAATGCTGGAAAATCGCAGCAAGTCTGGCAGCATTTGTTGGGGGAGAAAAGAGCTAACCTTTCGAGTCCAGATGAATCTTTGTCAAAGCTAAACGACATAGAAAGTGGGAGATATTTATACTGTAGGGTGAGGGAATGAACGATGAGTCATAGTCACAGAAACCAAGGGAAAATGATGCTAATGACCGTCCCCAGAGATAATAAAAGATGTGAAAGGCCAAACAGCACAGAAACTAAAATCAGAAGGTAAGCTATGACAGATGTAGGGAGGGGGAGGGGGAAGCAAATGGGTAATTATTATTATGAGAAAATATTTTCAAGCATGTTTTTGGTAATGGAGTTTGGAAACTCTCATGTGACAATCACCTGGAGAAACCTGAGGGGAAATCCATGAACACTAACTTGGGTTCAGAGTTGAAAGTACATTTGAACAAAGGCAATCTTGCCTGTATAATCCCACAAATGAAGCAAACCTCATTTGTGGGATTACACAGGATACTCCGATTCAGCCAGGATGGTCCACACAAGATCCATTGTCACCCGGGACAATCTTGTGTCATGTGAGAGTACCTTTAACAAATGGGTATGTATATAAAAAGCTGTAGTGAGAGTACCTTTAAGAAATGGGTGTTTATTGCTGCAGTGATGTCAGAGAGTGGGTGGAGCTGGCTGTCTGTCAGCTTTTTACTTTCATTTTAGGCAGTTTGCTGCAGGGTGTGTTTTAGTTTTGTTTTCAGAGCTGGATAGCAGCAGTCACAGCCAGAAGGTGTATTAGAATCTTCCTCTGCAATCTAAAGACTGTAAATCGATCCTTTGGTGATTTAAAACTAATAACTGCTCACAGTAATGATATTAACCTGATGTGCTTCTGTTTAAAGGTTTTTTTTTAAGTCTTCTGGATGTTAAAAGGACAGCTTACAAATTACTCAGTGTTGTATTCTTTGGGGGTTGTATTTGAATTAATGTTTGCTGAGATGTTCACTGTTTTAAAAAGGTTAACTTGAGTTAATAGAATAAACATTGTTTTGCTTTAAAAAATATTTTTTCCATTTCTGCTGTACCACACCTGTAGAGTGGGCCGTGTGCTCTCCATACCACAATCTAGTAAAAGTGGTGGGCCAGGTGAACTCCATGATACACTTTGGGGTTCTCTAAACCCTGATCCATAACACTTGGTTGATCAGCCATTAGACCACCACAGAGTATGATTACCTATTTGTTTGCCATTGGAGGCTAGGTGCATATCAATAGCATGGCTCTGTTCTTTTATATAAACAGGAGTGGGCAATCAGCCAAGATAATGATGATAAGGTCAAGTCTGTAAACCCAAGAGAACTGTTGTTTGAGGGGCTGGTCAGAGCTTAGAGAGAAACAAAATGTTGTTTTAAACAGTTACAGAAGAAGGCTGTGGAAATCAACCAGAGAGGTCATGAAAGTTGTCACCGACGCAGGCTTTGGAAAAGGGTTCTAAATAAATTTCCCTAACAGAAGAAAAATTGCTTCGTAAATGCAAGTATTGCCTTGGCCTGTCTGTGTAAGCAGCATGAAAGCGGCGTTGTTATTTAAAGTGATGTTTAATGGGAACTAGTTAAGAAACTGCATGTAATCTGAGAGTGATAGAGCTGAAGTAAAAATTTAAATATTGTTTTTTTTCTTTAGTTTTAATAAAGTTTGTTTACAAAATCAAAGCCTTATTTCTTATGTTATCACTTCTGGAACAAAAAGTTGGGGCAGCATGGTAGCGCAGTGGGTTAGCCCTGCTGTCTCACGGGGCCGAGTTCCATGTTCGATCCTGGCTCTGGGTCACTGTCAGTGTGGCGTTTGCACATTCTCCTCGTGTTTGCGTGGATTTTGCCCCCACAACCAAAGATGTGCAGGGTCGGTGGATTGCCACGCTAAATTGCCCCTTAATTGAAAAAAAATAATTGGGTACTTTAAAAATTAAAAAAAATGATTATAGCATCTAGTCCAGTCTCTGATCCACAATGATCCACTGTTGAGAGATGACCAGGTGTCTGTATCACCTAGTCCAGCTCTGATTTCTTCTGTTTTAATGTTCCTTCAGCCATTTGCCCAAAAAAATCACTGTTTGATTCTGTCCTTTTGGGGATCATTCTTCTCTTTCACTGCATTCCTTGCTGAGTCTTCACACACTTCAGCCCTAGTTTCTGCAATAATTTGCTAAGTTTCTGTCACTCTCCATCTTTCTTATCTTTCAAACTCTTCAAATCTTAGCTCTTACGTCACCCTTCATGGATCTGTACTGATGTTCTAATGTTACGTATTTCTGCAAGTTATTATTCTGTGGTATCAAGTAAGTCTAAGTTTGAGGTGATAACCTGGATTAGAATTCAATACTGGGATCTGAAAAGAATAATTACAGGAAAGATGAGGAGGAGAATGAGATCATTCTCTTGATTCAGATTTAAGTTTTATTGCAGTAACTGAAAAAGCAATAAACAGCTGGAAAATACCCAACAGAGCCAGAAGGAAATGTAGGAGGAATATGAATAGGAATGAACATTATGTTCCTGGAGCTCCGAAGATTTGGCACCTTTCAGGTCTATTCAATATGATTGAGTGCCTGGAAAACATGTTCAATGTTCAGCCCAGAACTTAACAAAGTAATATGGAATTTAAAAAACAGCGAAGGCAAGTTTGTGAAGTGTCTTACGGATTCGGTTAAGAGCAGGGGCGTGATTCACCATTCCCCAACGCCGATTTCGTATCGGCGATAAAGCGGAGAAACCCTTCTGACGCCCAAATCGGGACGGCGGTGGTTTGACGCCAGTTTTCTATCGTTGGAACGGTGTGACACCTGAAGGCCCTCCCTTAATGCTCCGCCCCCCGCTGGGCCGAGTTCCCGACCGCGCAGGATACGCGGGAGCCGTGCTGTTGGCCGGGAGAGCTTCCATGAGGACTGGTGGGGGTTGGCCAGGGGGAGGCCAGCGGGGGGGGTGGGCACTATTTGGTAAGTCGGATCCGTGCACGGCTGGCGCCATGTTTTCCGGCGCTACCACTGCAGCTCATCGCCATGTGCATGCGCGGCCACAAACCTGTCCATTCTCCAGGTGTTTATGTTGTGGGAGCCGGGCATTTTACTTGGCGGGGCAGCTAGCCCCTCACAGGTCGCAGGAGCGGTGAGGGTTTGCCGTCAATATTGCCCTTGTAAAATGCCACAGTTCCCACATTGGTGTCGGCACTTAGCCTTCAAAACGGTGATTCCAGCCCCAGCTCTTTTAAATTCCTGAGTTGCTGAAGAGAAATAATGCCTTGCTGGATGAATTGAAACAAAATGTATTTCGGATTGGGATTGAAGTAACTCACACTTGAAAGCTGTTTCCTTACTGAAAATTTAATTTTTAATTAGTATTTTTTGAGTGGGAATATTTTGGGTGCAAATGTCTCTCATTCATGTACAGTTCTTCCAAAGCATCACAGTGAGCCATTGTGGCTTGGCTTGCCTTCTTAGATGTGGCTGCAGAATTCCTGAATCTCCGTTTTCTCCTTTGGAACATATCTCCAGCAGCCAATGTGTTTGCTCAGTATCTTCCAAGCACAGAATAGATGCAAAGCAATCAGAGGCATGAGAAAGCCTGGGTTAAAGTATTTTTAAATAAGTGGAATGGTCATCATTCCATTTTCATAGAGTCAATACATTAACAGAACTTAATCTGTTAGATTTTGTCTTATCATCCTCTCTGGTTCCTTTTTCTCATCCTGTCTCTGCATCTCATGATAACAGTGAAGCTGTTTTATATTCTTTGTTATTTCATGATGGACTGATCTGGTCAAACAATGCACAGAGCAGGAATGTCATTCTCAAGTCAGCTGATTTTAGCCAGTGGTAGATATACTGGGGTGGGATTTTATGGAGCCTGTAAAAGCAGGAAACATGATGAGTGGGGTGAAGTAATTAGATGGGAGCCAAAATTTCAATTTTCCGACTGCAGGTTGAGATGCAGAGATTAAGTCAGAGTCGTATCTGAGGCACGTCTGGCCATGGATACTCATTAGCCTAAAACTTTTCATACTTCCGTCTTACACAGATCATAGATCACCGAATTTACAGTGTAGAGTCCATCGAGTCTGCACCTGCCTTTGGACAGAGCACCCTATTTAACCCCACATCCCCACCCTATCCCCATAACTCCACCTAACGTTTTGTGCACTAAGTGGCAATTACACCTAATCTTCACATCTTTGGACTGTGGGAGGAAACCCAAACAGACACGGGGAGAAATGTAAACTTCACACAGACAGTCATCCAAGGCCGGAATTGAACCCTGGTGCCTGGAGCTGTGAGACAGGAGTGCTAATCACTGTGCCACCGTGCCACTCACAATAATAATCTTTATTGTCATAAGTCGGCTTACATTAACACTGTAATGAAGTTACTGTGAAAATCCCCTAGTCACCACATTCAGGCGCCTGTTCGGAGAATTCAGAATGCCAAAATTATTTAACATCTTTCGGGACATGTAGGAGGAAACTGGAGCACCAGGAGGAAACACAGACACAGGACAAATGTGCAGTCTTCGCACAGACAGTGACCGCAGCTGGGAATCAAACCTCAGACCCTGGCGCTATGAAGCCATAGTGCCAACCTCTGTACTACCGTGCAGCCCACAATCTCATGATTCTCTACATGCAGTTATGTCTGAGCTCAGTTGATTTCCTTGTTGAACTCTGGAGCACAAAAGAGGGGATCAGCATGCATGGGCAGGCAAGGGTGAGTCAGTGGTGAGGGATGAATGTGGAATTTGGTTGGGGGCATGAAGGAATGGCAAAGGAATCCAAGGGAAGACAGAGGATGGGGTTGGGGGGGGCATGAAGGAGAGAAGTGGAAAGGTGCCCTGGAAGTGCTGGGTGTGGTGGGAACAGTCAGTTGTGGTAAGCCTGGTGTCAGCACTGTCCACAAGTAAGTTCATCTCAAGGTGTTGGCCAGCAGCATTATGAGAGCCCTTTGCATTCACATACATTTCAATTTATCCCCACTGACAGTGATCTGAGTCAATGTATTTTCCAATGCACAGAAGGGAGGGCCAGCTGAGACCGCAAGTTCAGCCCTGTACCATGTCCCGCAGATTGGTGGGTACAACACTGGATACTAACATGAACATTCTATAAAGAATTAAATTATTATTTCATCAACAATAAAGAAATGTTCCTATTTACCCTGTAACTATAAATGTGTGCCAACCTGGAGGCTTGCCAGTGCGTTTAGCTCTCTGAGAAGGCTAGTCTCAACAAATATGATGATGCACAAGTGAATAAAGTGAAAACAATGTATTGTGAAATTTAAATTTGAAAACACCCGTGCCACCATTATGCTCTTAATTAGGTTTATATTAATGGCAATGGAGTTGTGCAGGCAATTTTTGGCTGTGGTGTAGAGCTTCTCTGTACAGGCCTTTACTTTCCCACAATCCTCGCTGCATAGTCAGTTGATGACAGGTTCACCCCTGAGAAGCTTCCTCCGCTGCGTGATCACCCATGCCCTGTGTGCTGCACCGCCACTTTGAATTTTATTTCTAATCATGAATGAATCAGCAAAAAGCAAGAGGGCAGAAGTGGGGCCCACTTTCTGTTCCACCATCCGGAACGGCATGCCAGATAAAATTCCATCCATTGGAATGAACTTCAGCTCCCTGGGTTAAATCTAAGAGAAAAAATATCAGCCTGGTTTCCTGTTCCTGCAACATCAAAGAACAAAGAACAAAAGAACAAAGAAAATTACAGCACAGGAACAGGCCCTTCGGCCCTCCCAACATGCGCCGATCCAGATCCTTTATCTAAACCTGTTGCCTATTTTCCAAGGATCTACTTCCCTCTGTTTCCCCCCTCCCCCCATTCATATATCTGTCCAGATGCATCTTAAATGATGCTATCGTGCCCGCCTCTACCATCTCTGCTGGCAAAGCGTTCCAGGCACCCATCAGAAGTAGTCAAAACATCACTTGTGCACAACTAATATATTTCAATACAATTTGCATTGGGCTACCTGATAAGCAGCCTGTACTTTCAATCTGAGTCCTTCTGTGCGGAATCTGCATGTTCTCCCCGTGTCTGCGTGAGTTTCCTCCGGGTGCTCTGGTTTCCTCCCACAGTCCAAAGACGTGTAGGTTAAGTGGTTGGCCATCTAAATTGCCCTTTGTGTCCAAAAAGGTTAGGATGGGTTATTAGGTTATGGGGATAGGGTGGAAGTGAAATGAAATGAAATGAAAATCGCTTATTGTCACAAGTAGGCTTCAATGAAGTTACTGTGAAAAGCCCCTAGTCGCCACAGCCTGTCCGGGGAGGCTGGTACGGGAATCAAACCGTGCTGCTGGCCTGCTTGGTCTGCTTTAAAAGCCAGCGATTTAGCTCAGTGAGCTAAATCAGCCCCTGCTTAAGTGGGTCGATGCAGACTCGATGGGCCAAATGGCCTCCTTCTGCACTGTATCTTCTATGGCCAGGCTGAAAAGTTTAAGCTATAGAGGTTGACAATAAAAGGTGTATTTTTTGCTTTACAAAAGCAGTGTTTAAATTATCTTTGTGCTCTGTGCACAAAGAACTGTAATGTATTGCATGGTGGCAAATCCTGTGGACATGTGCCTTTCTTTTATTATTTAGCTTTCATTAATTTTAAAATATATAAGGAAACAGCTGTCAACAAAAATCATGTGAAATTACTACATCAGGCATATATCCAAACTACAAAAGGCATAGTAAATCTAATCACAATTAGTACAGAATGATGTACCTTGTCACAGAACAAAAAAACACAATCAAACAATAAACCAACATCAGCGGAATTCTCTGTTCCTGAGACTAAGGGCGGGATTCTCCGTAGCGCGATGCCGCTATCGTATTCGGCGATCGGACGGAGAATCCTTTTTTAAGCCTAAATCGGGGATGGCGCTGTTTTCGGATGCTCCACCCCCTCCAAAATGGAGTCATCAGTGAGTATGGCCTAAAGGACGTCACCTGAAGGACCTCCCCCGATGCTCCGCCCCCGATGGGCTGAGTTCCCGACCCCATGGATCACTTGTGCTCTGAGTTTTCATCAAACTCGCCTGGCGACGAACTGACAGAGAAATTTCAGCTAGCTGGGGGGAACGAGCTACGGTACCTGCAGCTCAAAAACTTCCTACGAAAGGAGACAAGGACGTACCCACAACCGCCACGACAGACACTACTGGAAGACCTACTGGACGCAAGTATCCTAGAGAAAGGGAACTGTAGTGACATGTATGACCGACTGGTAGATAGGGACGACACCGTACTGGACGCAACAAGGAGGAAATGGGAGGACGACCTGGGGATGGAGATCGGGTGGGGACTCTGGAGCGAAGCACTGCATAGGGTCAACTCCACCTCCACGTGCGCAAGGCTCAGCCTGACGCAACTAAAAGTGGTACATAGAGCCCACTTAACAAGAACCCGTATGAGTAGGTTCTTGCCGGAGGTGGAAGACAGATGTGAACGGTGCCAAAGAGGCCCGGCCAACCACGCCCACATGTTCTGGTCTTGCCCCAGACTCGTGGAGTACTGGACAGCCTTCTTCGAGGTTATGTCCAAAGTGGTGGGAGTGAGGGTGGAGCCATGCCCGATAGTGGCGGTCTTCGGGGTTTCAGAACAGCCAGATCTATTCCTGGGGAGGAGGGCAGACGCCCTTGCCTTTGCCTCCCTGATCGCCCGCCGTAGAATCCTGTTTGGCTGGCGGTCAGCAGCACCGCCCAGAGCTGCGGACTGGCTGTCCGACCTCTCGGAATCTCTCCAAATGGAGAAAATCAAATTTGCCATCCGAGGGTCGGACGACGGCTTCCACAGAACGTGGGAGCCATTCATGCAACTGTTCCGGAACCTATTTGTGGCCAATGTACAAGAGGAAGAATAGTCGGGGGAAGGTAGCGGGAGGGGGGGGGCTACAGGTTCGTTACGGGGGTTCGATGGCTAGCTAAGGCCCAAAACCAAACTAAATAAACATGTTGAGGGGGGGGGGGGGGGGGGGGGGGGCGCAGTTACTACTACGAAGATGCTTACCTGTAAATATGTATGTTAATTTTTGCGTGTTTGTTTTTTTTCTTTTTTCTTTCTCCTAACAATTTGTAATTTGTTCAATATAAAATATGAAAACTGAATAAAAACATTTATAAAAAAAAAAAAACTCGCCTGGCGGTTGTGGACTGTGGCGGGGGGGGGAGCCATTCCGCTGGCCGGTGGGGCCTCGGCAGGGGTGGGGGGACTGGTGGAGAGTGGTCCAAGGGTGGCAAGGGTGTTACAAGGGGGCACTATCGGGCAGGCCAGGTCCGCGTGCGGCAGGCGCCATGTTGTACGGCGCAACCGCAGCAGGTCATCACTGTGTGCATGCGCGGCCATGGACCCAGCAACTCTCCAGCCATTTATTCAGGAACACCGGGAGTTTTACTTGGCACAGCTGCCACCCCACCGGGCGGAGCATCGGTGCTGGGATGCCGCCGACTTTTTCATCGTATAACTAGCCACTTCCCTTAGTGTTGACACTGGGGCAGGATTTTTGGACTTCTACAAAAGCAAAACTGGTGCCGCACTTTGAACGATTCAATGATCATTAAGGGGCCAGCATTGGCGCCACGGGGAACACAAGCAATTGCAATGAGAAAAGGTGCCTGTTTCACCGGATTTACCGGATTTGCGATTGATACTCAGGAGGCTGACACACTGCAGCCACTATACACATTTCACTCCCCACACTCATCATCCCAGCGTCAGGAGTATTGCCCAGGTGGTGGTTGATGTCACATCGAGGGAGATTGCGCAGTCACTGGCTGATGTGGCACAGACCCAGAAGGTGGTGGCACAGTCAATGTGGCCCTTTCCCAGATGGACGTGGTCAACTCCCGTGCTCCATGGCCGCGAACATGCAGATCCTGGTCGAAACAGCAGCAGGCCTCGAGAGCTGGCAGCGCCAGGTGGTGGGGGAGCATCAGGGGATAGCTCCACTCGCACCCCATCTCATGGAGTGGCCTTAGACCATCGGGCTGCCCGAGGGCGGAGGAGGCGATAGGGCCTATGCCGATGACTCTCGCAGGGGAGGTGCCGGAACACCGCAGCACCTGTCCCTGCTGCATCTGGTGGGCAGCAGGCAGAACATGGCAGCACCATGCCATGTGGGACACCTGAGCAGCAGCCGGGCCCATCCAAGCCAGGTCACCCCAGGAAATGTGCACCAATGGGGATGCTTAACGCAGGGCAGGAATCATAGCAGGTCACCTTCTGCGGAAAAGGGATACGATGTCTGTGCCCCTGGCCAGCCTCCCCCCCACTTAGTCGGTGAACTTGGGAGGCAATCAGTGCATCCCATGCATGTTGGCCCTGATGCCTGCCTCGGCCCCATGTCCTGTCAATCCTCACCCTCCCCCCCCCCCTCGTATCCTCCTCATTGGACAAGGCCTGGCGTTCACCACTCTCCTCCAGAATGTCGCCTCTCTGCTGCGCGATGTTGTGGAGGATGCAGCAGGCCGACACAAAGCGGGTGACCCTCTCAGCTCCATACTGGAGGGACCATCTAGAACAGTTCAGGATGTCGAAGCACCGCTCGATCATGCGCAGGTCGCTGTATGGGCGTCATTGTAGCGGGTCTCGCCATCGGGTGTGGCCTCCGTCATCAGCCCCAACCGCAGCAGATAAACCTTGTCACCTGGGAGACAACCCATCATCGGGGCGTGGGGGGGGGGGGGGGGGGGTGGGGGGGGGGGGGGGGGACCTCAAAGAAGGCACACTGCCGGGTATCAGGCACAGGTGTGCATGAGCCGGATCTGATGTCATACATCAGATGCACGTTCATCGAATGGAATCCCTTTTGGTTGGTGTAGAGCGGCCTGTTATCTGTAGTTGCCCATAGGGGGACATACATCCCGTCGATCACTCCCTGGACCCGGGGCATCTCGGTCACTGGTGCCGAACCCCACTGTCCGGGCATCCTGGTAGGCTTGGTCACATTGAAATGGATGTATTGTACCAACTGGGTCTACGTTACAGTGTGGATGCACCTATGCACCGAGGTGTGTGAGATTCCAGTAATGTCCTCACTTGGCGCCAGGAAGGACTCCATGGTGTAAATGTTCAGGGCGACCTTGACGGCCACCTGGAGTGGATGTCCTCCCCATTCCCCTGTGGTGCCGGTGTGCCATGATCTGGCAGATATGTTGCACTGTGCCCCTGCTCAGCCGGAGTCTTGGATATCATGCCCGTTCTGGCAGGCCCTCGAATGACAGGCAATGCCGTTACACACAAGGCCTCATGTGGCGCCTCCTTTGCACTTCCTCGTCCTCCTCAGCTTGTTCGGTAGCCGGCCCTCTTGGGCACACTCCAGTGCTGCAGCTTCCTCCAGCTCGAACAGCCACAGTGCATTCCCCAGGGCTGCAGCGACTATTAGGAAGCCCACCATTGCTGGTTGAAATCCAATCTCCATTTCTGCTGGGGGTTAAAGGCCAACATGTTAGTATGATGTGTACCCCCATGCCCAACCACGTCCAACAGACTACACAGTGGCCCTGGTTGGCACTGCTGCCCCCCCCCCGTATCTACCCCCTCCCCCATCCCTGTACACCTGATGTCGTAGGGACCCGGCACCATGGAGGCTCTGGCTCTGGAGCTCGTTCCTGCTTCCCGGGATACCATTGGTTGATGCTACCAGCGGTATGCTCTGCGACACATATAGGGTGCCCCCTGTAGGAGCCACTGTGGATGTTGATCAAAGGCAGGCCGCAAGATGCCTCATCGGCGGGTGGCGGCCAATTGGGAGGAGGTGGCATGGCAAAGGGCGGATACATGGCTGGTGGGGTGGGAGAGTGGGTGCTGGGGTGCAGAAGTGGATGCACCCATATGACTGCACAACCAGGGACCAAGGTGGGTGGTCAGTGGGGTGCACAGCAAGGTGACTGCCTTGCAGTGTGCAGCAATGGCAGTCCATGCCTGGTCACCGACCCAGTCCTGGGTTCACTCTAGCCCCACAGCTCATCCATCCATTTCCCTGCACCCCCCCCCCCCCCCCCCCCTCATCCCGGACCTTGACAAAGCCGCCCCCTCCAAAAGAGCCAGCTGGATCTGGACCGGCGGCCCATGGTCGCGCCTCTCCTTTTCCTATCTCCTCTGTCTCTCCCTCATCAGCCACGGCGCCAGCGTCTCGATTTTTAAAAGCACGAGTGAATCGTGTTTTCGGGAATTCCCCCTTGTGGAGGCAGAGAATCACGGAGGCCCTGGAGAGTACTGGGTCAGGCTCGCCAATGATATGTCAACGGTGTTTGCTGTACGTGTGGAGTGGAATAGATCGACGTTGCTGACGAGGCACCGGAGAATTGCGATTGGGCATGAAACCAACGCCCGCCATGATTTCAGCGTCAGAACTGATTCTCTGCCAAATCGCGATTCCCAATTCCAATGATGGATGACGGAGAATCCCACCCCATGTTTAGCAGGATTGTTTCCTAGTAATCCACTGTATCTTCTAACAACATTTGCAGTCAACCTAAGTTTCACTGGCTGTTCTTGAGCATATAGTGTCTATGGAATATGGAGGTCTGTGCACATATAAAAATAGGCCATGTGCAGATCTCCACTCACTGGCAACTGAATACCAGAAACGTTTAACAGTAGAATAGATTTCAAGGGTTCTTAGTTATTAGCCAACATGAGAAGCAAATTTGCAAACGTTTGATACAATTACTCATGTAGCCTCAACCATACTTTACTTCATTTATTTAATGCAGTCATTGTTATTTTGACCTTTGGTAGCATCTCCACAACTTCTGTAGTAGCTCACCAGTCCTGCAGTTGTTCTCCCATCTGCTCATCCAGCCTGTCTGTTTCACCCCATCTCTTTCTTGTGGAGTGATAGCTTGCCAAGTTCTCATTTCTAGCTCCTTTTGCTCTTCGACCAACACATTATTTAGTTTTTGGACTTGGGAGCTGAAAGTCATTAGTAACATAACTAATATGAAAACTAGCAAAAATGATCTGTGGTGAAATGTTGGTTGATTCCTCTTGTTAGTTCATGTTTTTTTCTGCTTAAATATGGAAATTAGTAGTGACTAGTCACCAGAGGATCATTCAGAAACATTTGATCATGGAAAGTGTACGTTGATGCTAAAACCTCTTTGAATTCAAAATTCAAAGAAATTATACTAGAGATGGTTAAAAACAGAAAGACTTGCATTAATGTACTGCCTTTCATGACTACACGATTTCTCAGAATGCTTTACAACCAATGAAGTAACATAGCCACTATTGCAATGTAGGAAAAGGAAATAACAGAATTGTTAAAATGATAATTAAACTTGGCTTCCGCAGCATCTTCAGAGTTCCCCATTACCGGTGATGTTCTCATAAATACTGTTACTAATCTTCAGTGACAGGAATAAGTACAAAGGCTTTATAGATTAGCCACAATTTGAACATGAAGCTGGAGTGTTGGCCAGTGAGAGCTTCCATGGAAAACCTGCCGATTCCGTATACCTTCAATGACACATTGGGTGCGATTTGTTGTGCCCGGCGCGGATCGGTATGCACTGGGTAAATAGCGGGAAAGGCCAAAATCGTCATTCGTACTGGACATGATCCAGTTTGCAATTTACCCAGCCCGCTCCCAATGACAAGTTCCTGATCTCAGCCAAAAATGGCGAGAATATCATTAATCTTCAGTTGCAATCATTTCAATCTCATGAGCGAGATTCAAGTTTAACTCAGCAGCCTTTCCGGGAATTACCGGACTCCCCAGTGAGAAATCACATAGGTGTTGTTTCGTACTCCTTTTCAAAACGTGAAGTTGGCGTAATGGCTACTGAGGAGAAGTGAAGGGGTGAGTCGCCATTTCCATTCTCCGGCATGGAGCTCAAGGGCACCGGAACTGCTGCTCCAGTACTCGGAGCATAGGGAGTGGGGGACCTCTCAGGAGGGCGGTTTGGAGGGGCTGACGTGTTCTAGGTTGGGAGTCACCCCAGGACCGGGAGAGGTGAGGGGCTTTGCGTCTGTGAGGCCTTCAACCCATCTTTAAATATTGTGGAGGCCCATAACAGGGGCAACTACAGTTGCAGCCTGTCTATCCTACCAAACACTTCCAAGACAGAGCCCTGTTCTTGGTTCAATGCTGAAGGTGACTTTAACTCCCTTTGACTGTGAGCAGCCTCTAGCTTCACAGCTGAAGGCTATTGCAAATGAGGAATTAGCCTTGTTAGTTGTGAGAACACTTCACACTTCACAACTCTCAAGTGGATTCACGAGGGCACAAGTGCCATGTCTCAAAGGATGATTAGTAGTGCATAGAATTTCCAAGGAAACTTTGAAGCCTGAACAGTGTATCTGAACTCTGGTAGCATCAGCACCACAGAGGCAACTGCCAGTAATCGAACACTAATGAGCAAGGCTTCTATGTCCACTAATGTCGCCCACCGAGGTGTGTGTCTCTGCGCTGATGAAAGGTGAGGGAGATAGCTGTGACACCTCAATGGTGGTCTCCTCGGAGCTCTCCCGTGAGGTGGTCTCTTGGGTGGACTGGCCTCATCAGATGGAGATCCTGCGAGAGAATGGACATGAGGTCAGTGAGAGAAAAGGATCATTTTGTCTGACATGAACTACTGACTTGAGATAGGTCACCTGGGTGAAGGGGGAGTGGATCCTCACCTATTTGGTGCAGACCAACCTCACTGTTGGTGAATGCTCTCTTCTCGGTCAACCCCACGATTACCAGGTCCTGTTCCTCATAGGGGTTGAGGACTAGAATGTCTGGGACTCCACCCTCCATCTTGGCCCTTTCCAGCTTATTATGGGTTATCTTCTCCTGCGTTGCAAAGAGAGGGCATTGCGAGCTGCACGTTTAATGGGTCAGGGGGATCTATAGCAGGTGGCATGTGTGGACACCGCACCTGGGCATGAAGGGGTCTGACGAACAAGCACGAGAATGTGGGGAGGGTGCGAGATGTCAGCCAGTGTTGGGGAGACGGGTCTGGGAATTTGAGAGGTGGCAGTTGGAACTGATGCCAGGATGGATGTGGTAACTCACCCTTGCAGCTCGGCGGAGGTCGTTGGTCTTCTTCCAACATTGAACAGCGGTCCTCCTTGTCATGCTGCCCGAACTGACAGTCGCTGCCACTACCTCCCAGGCAGCATTGCTGACCCTGCTGCTGGTCCTTCAATCCCCTTGGGGGAACAGGATACCCCATCTTGCATTGACGGTGTCGAGAAAGCTGGCATCCCCAAAGCAAGGAGCAGGTCTGTGCACTGCCATGCTTGTGTGTAGACTGGAGTGCATGGTGAGGGAGTGTTTAAAGGCCTCTTGTTGGCAGCAAGAAGCTGCAGCGCCAGTCCAATGAATAAGACAGCCAGTAATGGCAAAAAGCTCGTGACGGATCATTTTCGGAACTAAGCGCTGCTAAATACGGACCGTGGTCTCACCAGTCCAGGAACACCCTGCCAATTGCACCCAAAATTACACTTAGAAAATTTTCCATCAAATTGTGCCATTACGTTCTGTCCTAAGATTAATAATATACAATTGACAGATTGAATTACTGGGGGCGAATTTGAGTCTGTACTAGCCGCCCGGGGAATCAGCAGTGCAGGTGGAAATTCCCGGGAGTAATGGGAAACGCGATTCTCACCAGACAGAACGCATTTCCTGATTTTCACTGCTCCTCGCCAGCGAGGTCACAGGTTCACGTCCTACATTCCGATCAATTTAAATTTGTTCTCAGGTTCCTGGACTGGGCCTTGAACCCACAACCTTCTGACTCAGGGGTGAGAGAGCTACCCACTGAGCCACAGCTGACACTTTCTATCAATTTAAATATTATTAATGGGCCACCGCCACATGTTCCCCCCTCACTAAATAGTTGTGCCTTGTCGACGTGATGGTGAGGTTTACAACAGATTTGGCCAGATGAGGAGCAGTGTTTAGAGGATTCCTCTGGGGATGCAGAGGTAGGTATAGCCCCTGGTGGGGGCAGCGGGGGGGGGGGGGGGGGGGGGGGTTGGTTGTTCTGCCGGCAAGTATTGTCACCGGTGCGGGAGCCACCAATATCTCTGTGATGGGGGCTGGGGCCGTTAGGCTGCAGTGCTCATCGGAGCAACCTTTAAAGTGGCACCCGAATCTCTTTGCAGCCAGTTGCCCACTCTTTGAGGCACCTCCCTGCCATAGTGCCATCATAAACCATGCTCACTTTTTTTTTGATGTGGAGATGCCGGCGTTGGACTGGGCTGAGCACAGGCAGAAGTCTTACAACACCAGGAGCGCAGCTCCTTCCTCAGGTGATTTGAAACAAACCTGTTGGACTTCAACCTGGTGTGTTGTAAGACTTCTTACTGCACTTTATTTTCGTCTAAGAGGCTCAATATTTGGAGAGAAGTCTGGTCTGTGCAACTGGAGAGTTACATGCCAGTTTTCTGTCTGAGCCTAATTCTTTGCCAAATTCTAGTAAGGTTCCGCCTATTGTGTTGGGCACTATTCACTACCAGTAGTATAATGTCACATTTTTCCATTAGACTCCTGCTACTGTCTCCAAGTCATCAAGTTAAACTGGATAAATGAAATGTAAATGCAATTCAAGTACAGTTACATTTCTGTCTAATAACACCATATAGTGGAATCCCAATTATCGATGTTGGCTATTCAAGTTTGGCTTGATATTTAAATAGTGTGTAGTTCTGTTAGAGATCTGACAACTGTGGAGCGCAAAATGAAGCAAACTCTCAACTCACCACACCAGACCACAATTCTTTTTTTACTGCACACGTTCAGGGCTTCATCATGTCCTTTGTACGAGAACATTAAAGTTCCATCTTCTTTTGATATAACCGGTACACCCTGGTCTCCCATCACTCCAATGAAATCTCATGGCTAAATTAGTTAATATTCAACCCAGTTTAAACACACAGGGCTGCATTAAGCCCAGTTTAAATAGGTTTTTCAAAGATTGTTAAAATCTTTGTTAAAATTGTTAGACAAGTATGTAGGATATAAAATTACAGTACATTAGTTAGAGAACCACTCAGACTTGACAACATCTGGTTACCTTGTTTGGATTTTGGAACTGGGGTGGGAGCTTACTGCCTGTTCAATATATTTTTACATGATGTGGAGATGCCAGCGTTGGACTGGGGTGAGCACAGTAAGAAGTCTTACAACACCAGATTAAAGTCCAACAGTGTTTCATTCACCTGAGGAAGGAGCAGTGCTCCGAAAGCTAGTGATTTGAAACAAACCTGTTGGACTTTAACCTGGTGTTGTAAGACTTCTTATTGTGCTCACCTCAGTCCAGCGCTGGGACCTCCACATCATGAAACAAACCTGCTGGACTTTAACCTGGTGTTGTAAGACGTTTTACTATATTTTTACAGTTAATGGTAAATTGCTGATCTGTGAGTTACAAAGGGAAGGGTAGAGATATTGAACAAAGACTAGAGTTGGATACGACTGAGGCTTTATTGCTCTAAGATGTGTGGCCTCCCACAGCAGCTGGTGAAATGGCTGCTGAATGGAGAACACGCATATTTATACTCCGCCTACTGGGCGGAGCCAGCAGACAGGGACTACCGGCGAACCTGTAGTACAGGTCCCACCTTACTTCACCTAATAAAGGTGTAACAGTGGTTTACCACATTCACTCCCTGTTAAAATTGAGTCCGGCGGGGGTGGTGGAGAATTATAAACAGCAATGAATTAATATTTACAGTATTTGATCAGAAAAGAAAATGTCTATTGAAGTCCGGTGCCAGTGAGAGATTTAACCGGTCCGGTGCCCTAATGTTCTACTGGGAGCGACGTAGCTGTGGCGGCGATGTCGATGCTGGCCTGATGTTCAGTGACTCCGGGAGCGTGCTGAAATCCTCTTCATCCTCGGGCGTGGGCAGGGGAAGGACGGATGGTCCTGTTGGTGTTAATGCTGGGAGCGCTGGGGGAGGGGAGGGTGGCGCCGGGCCGGAGAGGTGTGTGTGTGTGGAACCTGCTGGTGCCAGGTCCCTGAGGGAGACAGTACCTTGGCGGCCGTCGAGGTACACCACGTAGGCATACTGGGGGTTGGCATGGAGCAATTGCACCCTCTCCACCAACGGGTTCGCCTTGTGGAGTCGGACATGCCTACGGAACAGGACTGGTCCTGGAGCTGCGAGCCAATCGGGAGCCATACCCCAGATGTGGACTTCCTGGGGGAGGCAAAAAGACATTCACGGGGTGTGTTGTTAGTAGCAGTACACAGCAGTGACCGAATGGAGTGGAGTGCATCAGGGAGGTCGTCCTGCCAGCGAGAGGCTGGGAGGTTCCTGGACCGTAGGGCCAGTTGGACGGCCCTGCATACCGTCCCGTTCTCCCTCCAAACCGTTCCGTTTTCCCTCTCTAACTGCCCCGGGGGTTATAGCTGGTCGTCCTGCTGGAGGTGATACCCCTGCTGAGCAGGAACTGACGTAGCTCATCGCTCATGAATGAGGATCCCCTGTCACTGTGGATGTAGGCGGGGAAACGAAACAGAGCGAAGATAGTGTTTAGGGCTTTAATGATGGTGGCAGACGTCATATCGGGGCATGGAATGGCGAAGGGGAATCTGGAGTACTCATCGACCACACTGAGAATATACGTGTTTCGGTAGGCGGAGGGGAGGGGCCCTTTGAAATCCACACTGAGCCGGTAGAAGTGCGGCTTGCACTCCGCACAGACCTGGCAGTCCCTGGTGATTGTCTGTACTTCCTCAACGGAGTAGGGCAGATTGCGAGCCTTGACAAAATGGATAACCGTGTGACTCCCGGGTGACAAAAGCTGTCGTGCAGGGCCCGGAGTCGGTCTACGTGTGCACTGGCACATGTACCTCAGGGTAGCGCGGCTGGGGGCTCATTGAGATTGCCGGGGAGATACAGCACGGTAGCATTGTGGATAGCACAATTGCTTCACAGCTCCAGGACCCCAGGTTTAATTCCGGCTTGGGTCACAGTCTGTGCGGAGTCTGCACACCCTCCCCGTGTGTGCGTGGGTTTCCTCCGGGTGCTCCGGTTCCCTCCCACAGTCCAAAGATGTGCAGGTTAGGTGGATTGGCCATGCTAAATTGCCCCTAGTGTCCAAAATTGCCCTTAGTGTTGGGTGGGGTTACTGGGTTATGGGGATAGGGTGGAGGTGTGGTCTTTGGGTAGGGTGCTCTTTCCATGAGCCGGTGCAGACTCGATGGGCCAAATGGCCTCCTTCTGCACTGTAAATTCTATGAAAATCTCGTAATTATAGGTGGAGAGCTCAATCCTCCACCTCAAGATTTTATCGTTTTTGATCTTGCCCCGCTGTGTGTTATTGAACATAAAGGCTACCGACCGTTGGTCAGTGAGGAGAGTGAATCTCCTGACCGGCAGGTAATGCTTCCAATGCCGCACAGCTTCAACGATAGCTTGGGCCTCTTTTTCGCCGGATGAGTGACGAATTTCTGAGGCATGAAGGGTGCAGGAAAAGAATGCCACGGGTCTGCCTGCCTGAATGAGGGTGGCGTCCAGGGTGACGTCCGATGCGTCGCTCTCTACTTGAAAGGACAGTGTCTTGTCTACTCAGTGCATCCCGACCTTGGCGATATTGGCTCTGATACGGGCGAAGGCTTGTTGCGCCTCGGCCGCCAAGGGAAAGTGGGTGGACTGAATGAGTGGGCGGGCCTTGTCCGCATAGTTTGGAACCCACTGGGCGTAGTATGAGAAGAACCGCATGCAGCGATTGAGGACCTTGGGGCAGTGGGGGAGAGGAAGCTCCATGAGGGGGCGCATGCGGTCGGGATCAGGCCCCAGAACTCCGTTCTGGACCACATTGCCGAGTATGGCTAAGCGGGTCGTGCTAAACACGCACTTCTCCTTGTTGTAGGTGAAGGTGAGGAGAGTGGCGGTGTGGAGAAATTTGGCAAGGTTGGCATCGTGGTCCTGCTGGTCAGGGCTGCAGATGGTGATGTTGTCTAGGTACGGGAAGGTGGCTCGCAAACCGTACCGGTCGACCATTCGGTCTATCTCCCTTTGGAAGTGACGCCGAAGGGAACCCTGAGGAAGTGATAGAGACGACCGTCCGCCTTGAAAGCACTGTACGGACGGTCAAATTTATGAATGGGGAGCTGGTGGTAGGCGGATTTGAGGTCTACAAACGAGAAGGCCCGCTACTGTGCAATCTGATTGACCATATCAGATATGCGTGGGAGGAGGTACGCGTCGCACTGCGTGTACCGATTGATGGTCTGGCTGTAGTCCACGACCATTCTGTGTTTCTCCACAGTTTTAACGACTACCACTTGGGCTCTCCAGGGGCTGGTGCTGGCCTTGATGATGCCTTCCCGAAGCAGCCGCTGGATCTCGGACCTGATGAAGGTCCTGTCCTGGGTGCTGTACCGTCTTATCCTGGTGGCGACGGGTTTGCAATCCGGGGTTAGATTTGCGAAGAGGGAAGGCAGATCCACCCTTAGGGTCGTGAGGCCGCACACAGTGAGGGGTGATGAGGGCCTGATGAATTTGAGGGTTAGGCTCTGTAGATTGCACTGGAAGTCCAAGCCTAGTAGTAGGGCAGTGCAGAGGTTAGGGAGGACGTAGAGGTGGAAGCCGCTGAATTCTACATCCTGGACTGTGAGTGTGACCGTACAGAACGCCCGGATCGCGACGGAATGGGATCCGGAGGCCAGGGAGATTCTTTGGTTGGCGGGGTGTACCGTGAGGGAGCAGCGCCTTACTGTATCCGGGTGTATGAAGATTTCGGTGCTCCCGGAGTCCAGCAGGCAAGAGGTCACGTGGCAGTTGATTTTCATGCTGGTCGATGCGGTGGCCAGGTTGTGCGGACGAGACTGGTCAATCTTCACTGAGGCGAGTCGTGGTCGGTCGTCGCTGCCGTCGGATGATGGGGAGCCTGGGGGGCCCAGGCCCTGGAATACTGTCGGTGTCCATGTCCCGTGGGGGAGACAAGATGGCGGCACCTGAAGATCCTGCGTGGGACAAAATGGCGGCACCCATGGGCCGCACGTTGCGTATGTTGGACAAGATGGCGGCGCCCATGGGCCGCACATGGACTGAGGGGGAGAAGATGGTGGCGCCCACTGGCTGCGCGTGGCCCCGTGAGGTGAAGTTGGTGGCGCCCATGGGCCGCACGTGGACTGAGGGGGAGAAGATGGCGGCACCCACTGGCTGCACGTGGCCCCGTGAGGTGAAGTTGGTGACACCCATGGGCCGCACGTGGACTGAGGGGGAGAAGATGGCGGCACCCGCTGGCTGCGCGTGGCCCCGTGAGGTGACAATGGCAGCGCCCACTGGCCACGTGTGGTCCGGGGAGATGAAGATGGTGGCACCCATTGTGTGTGGACTAGAGTGGTGGGGGCGATAGCGGCGACTGCGCGGGCCTGGCACACAGTGCCCCATTTTGCCGCAAGCCTTGCAAAGGGCAGCGCGGGCCGGGCAGCATTGCGAGGGTGTTTCTGCTGGCCCCAGAAGTAACATCGGGGACCTCCGGGGTGCGCGGGCTGGCACATGGCGCAGGCATAATGGTTGGGTAAGGCCCCCGCTGGGGCGGCTGTCCGTGGGGTGCACGATGCGTAGGCATAGGAGGGGTGGACCACGCGGCTGGGGGGGAGGGGTAGGCCTGAATGTTGCGTGAGACGACCGTCATGGGGAGCGCTAGCTTCTTTGTCTCAGCGAGATCGAGCTTGGCCCCTTCTAACAATCTTTGGCGTATGAGGTCCGACCCAATCACCGTAACGAACGCGTCCCGCATAAGGAGGTTCGAATGTACGGTGGCTGTAACAGCCTGATAGTCACAGTCCCGGACGAGTGGGATTAGGGCCCACCAGAAGTCTTCTATGGACTCACCAGGAAGTTGAGAGCGAGTGGCGAGTACGTGCCTGGCGAAGAGCGTGTTCGTCTTCTGTGCGTACTTTTCTATGAGGAGCGCCATGGCGTCCGCATAGTTCGGGGCATCCTGGATCAGCGGAAATACGTTGGAGCTCAACCTTGAGTACAGGATCTGTATCTTCTGAACCTCCAGAACAGGGGTGGTCGCTGAGTTGATTTACGCCTCGAAGCAAGCTAGCCAGTGATTAAAATCCTTTTTGGCGTCGCTTGATTGCGGATCAAGCTGCAGGCAATCTGGTTTGATTCGGAGGTCCATCTTTTAGAAAATCTTAGAGCAATAAATTGATGCACGATCAATTGAACAAAGACTAGAGTTGGATACAACTGAGGCTTTATTGCTCTAAGATGTGTGGCCTCCCACAGCAGCTGGAGAAATGACTGCTGAATGGAGGACATGCATATTTATACTCCGCCTACTGGGCGGAGCCTGCAGGCAGGGACTACTGGCGAACCTGCAGTACAGGTCCTACCTTACATCACTTAATAAAGGTGTAACAGTGGTTTATCACATATGTTAAGGGCATTAACCTGCAGGTAGTGTGGAGAAGGAGAATGCTGTCTCTGGGGGGAGGCGGGGGGAGGGGGGGGGGGGACATGCAGAAAACTAATCACCAGTGAGTTATCATGGAGAAGTTAAGTGTTAGTTTGTGTTCATTAAGCCTGCCAGAAGGCAGCCTATGGCCTCACACCCTATTGATAGGGAGCAAGGAGTGCAATGCGCTGAGATTTAATCAGAGAAGCGGTAGAAAAATTGGCAGAATTCAAAAAATATTTTCAAGGGAATTTGAGAAAGTGACGTCACAGCAGATGTGGAGAAGGAGGATGTCATATCATAAGTGGGTTAATTTAATCCATCTATATCTTAAAACTACACCATGGAATGAAATCATTCATTTGTGGCAAGCCTAAATAGTGAGAGAACAGAGAGTTGGTCCCAGATGGGATTCCAGGATGGTATGTTACCTTCCTGACACCAAGGAAGTATCTCACTCAGTTGTGATAGAATAATGGAAGGGAAAGGGTAGTTGGAGGTCGTGGTCTACATTAGTACTACTGATAGAGTGATGAGGACCTCCAGGCAGATTGTAGTGAGCTACGAAAGGGAACTCAAAAAGCAGTCATCTCTGGACTCGTTCCCACGCCACAGGCTAATATGTTGACAATAGGCGGATAATGCAGGCGAATGCATGGATGAATAAATGGCTTCAGACCCCGGGGCTGTTGGGACACATTCTAGGGGATGTGAGAATTATACAGGGCAGAACAGTTGCACCTAAACAGGATCATCTAATATCATCTTGGGGAGGTTTGCTAATTATGTCAGGGAGGGTTTTAGCTCAGCAGAGGGATTGGAAATTAAACAGAGTTTCAGAGGAAAGAGAAGCAAAGTTGGCTATGCAAAGCAGAGGATTAGTAAGTGAATGTGGAAGGCAGGGAAAACAAAGGCTATAAAATGGACAACAAAAGAGATTTGATTTTCTTAATGGTATATACTTCAATGCAAATAGTCCACTGAATAAGGTAAATCCATGAGCTGAAACTACAGACAGACATTTGGAAGTATGATATAGCTATTATTGAAACATGGCTTAAAGAAGGGAAGGAATGGGAATTCAGCATTCCTGGTTACAGGGGTTTCAGATAAAAGAGGAAATAAAAAGAGGGGTTCTGCAAAAAACTGCAATCACATTGCAGGGTGTGTAATTCCATCAGGCAGGCAGTAAGGGGGAGATAGAAAAACAAACACGTGGGCAGATTTCCAATAAATATTGAAACAATTGGATAGCCACAATGGGAAATTTTAATTGTCTATTTTTGCTAAATTATATCTCAGATTAGAATTATATAAAACTGGCCTTGCCCCAATTGAGAACATTTTCTCCTGGTCTTTTCCATGACTATCCATAGGATACCTACAGGGCAGAAGGAGGCATTTCAGCCCATCAAATCAACACCGACCCTCCGAAATGGCCACCCCCCTACCCTATCCCCGTAAGCCACCTAACCTGCACATCACTGGACACTAAAGGGTAATTTAGCGTGGCCACTCCACCTAACCTTTACACCTTTGGACTGTGGGAGGAAACCGGAGCACCCGGAGGAAACCTACGCAGACACAGGGAAAAGACAGTTATCCAAGGTCGGAATTGAACCCGGGTCTCTGGTGCTGTGAGGCAGCAATGCTGACCACTGTGCCACCGCGCTGCTCACATTTACATCAATGTGAAATTGTTTTTACTAGGCTGTGATCGACAGCTTACACACAGCCAGCTCTCCGGATTTCATTTTAATTTCATTTCCCTTCATGTTTTTATGGAACTCAAGTATCCAGCTGTGAAACTAGCCGCACTATTTATGAATATCTAGCTATGATTTATAGCTCTTTGACCACATCAAAAGCAGTCAAGTGCTCTCACTTCCTCTTTTCTCTGCAGAAAGCACTTAACGACTTTTGAGGAAAAAAGTTATAGACTACAGGTAGATATCAGCATGTGGTCAGAAAAGTGACAAATGGAATTCAGTCCAGAAAACAGTGAGGTAATGCACTTGAGAAGGGCAAACAAGGCAAGGTAATTATCAATGAATGATAACATATAAGTGAGAGCAACAGAAAGATCTAGAAGTGTATGCCCATACATCTCTGAAGACAGAAGAACAGGCATGTAAGGGGCACGATTCAACCAAAATATTTCTAAGTGTCATTTTGGGCCGGTTTGGCTGGGTATTCAACCGCACTTAGTTTTAAAAATGAATTTCCGCATTAATTTTGCCATGCCTGACTCCCTCACCATCTGATTCACCCAACTCCCAACTCAGCTGCTCTCTGCCAACAAGGGGGAGCTGCTTTTAAACATTCCCTCACTATTCACCCCCAGTCAAGAAATGAGGATGGTAACTTGGAGACCAGCTCCTCACTTTGACGATGCCAACTTGGCCAGGTTTCTGGATGCCATGGATGAAAGGCGAGGCACCCAGTTCCCCTGAGGGTGTCGGAGAACCAGCAGTTGAGTCAGCAATGCCGCCTGAGAGGCAGTGGCAGCTGCAGTGAGTGCAGGCAACATGACCAGGAGATCCACTGTCCAATATCGGAAGACTATGAATGACCTCCAGCGAGCTGCAAGGGTAAGTTACCACCTTTCATAGCATCAGCCCCGTCAGCCACACCTCAATTTTCCAACCCCTCCCCGCCTACCCGCCCCCCCCCCCCCCCCCCCCCCCCCCCCCCCCACCCGCAATCGACTGGTTGACATCTCACACCATCCCAACAACTAATCTTCAATGCCTCAGAACTCCCTGGCACCCACCATCATAACCCCTTCATGTTGAAGGGTCTGAACATGCCACCTGCTATACATCCCCCGTGACTCATCAAGCGTCCGGGTCATAATGTCCTTCTTTGTCCCCGCAGGAGAAGATAATCCATCAGGGGGAAAGGGCGAAGACATAGGAAGGAGTACCAGA
The DNA here is from genome assembly GCF_902713615.1 of Scyliorhinus canicula. Classification (NCBI taxonomy): domain Eukaryota; kingdom Metazoa; phylum Chordata; class Chondrichthyes; order Carcharhiniformes; family Scyliorhinidae; genus Scyliorhinus; species Scyliorhinus canicula. Next base: position 162,426,767 of record NC_052147.1, on the reverse strand, counting down.
GATCTGAGTCCTCACCCTCCCTATGAGGAAAGGGTGCTGGAGGTCACTAAGGCCAAGATTGCCCGATGAGAGAGCAGTGACTGACAGCAAGGTCGGCCTGTGCCAAAGAGGTGAGGATCCATTTCACCTTCATCTAGGTGCGCTGTCTTAAGAGAGTTGTTGGCCTCCCACAAAATTGTCCTTACCTCTTACAGACCACATGTCCAATGTCTTGCTGGATCACCATCTGATGAGGCTTCCGGCCATCCAGAACGGTGGCCCCCTGGCACCTAAGAGAACACCTCAGAGGGGGTGACGAGAACACCGGCAATGCATCACAGCTATCACCTGCACCTTCCACCAGCGTAGAGACGCACACTTCGATGGGCGAGATTAATGGGTCGGCTTCAGGGGCACTATCTGGTGAGCGTCACACAGCTGCTGAAGCACATTAGGTGAAGGCAGGAACATCTAAGTGAGACAGCTAGAACTGTGGACAGTTAGTCTACACCTAGAGTTCTGCATGCAGTTCTGGTCACTGCATTACAGGAACCAATATCCTCACTAGAGAGGTCAAAGAGAAGATTTATAAGGATATTGGAGGAATTTTAGCTGTAAAAAAAGTTAGATAGGCTTGGGTTGTTTTCTTTGCAACAGAGGAAACCAGGAGGAGATATAATTGAGATGCATCCAATTATAAAGGGTCTAGCTAGGCTGGATACGAAGGGTCTATTTTTCTTAAGAGAGGTCAATAATCAGGGATCATAGATTTAAAGAAGTGATAGAGGTATTAGAATGGAGCTAGTGAAATTTTTCATGAGGGTGGTGGACATCCAGAGTTCACTGTCAGAAAGCATGGTTGAGGCAGAACCTTCATTTCCTACAAGGCTACAGAACAAGGGCTGGGATTCTCCCCTACCCGGTGGGGCGGGGGGGGGGGGGGGGGGGGGGGGGGGGTCCCGGCGGGATGCAGTGGCGTGAACCACTCCGGCATCGGGCTGCCCCTAAAGGTGCGGATTTCTCCGCACCTTTAGGGGCCAAACCCTAACCTTGAGAGGCTAGGCACACGCCGGAGTGGTTCCCGTCCCGCCGGCTGGCGTGGAAGGCCTTTGGCACCACGCCAGCCGGGGCCGAAGGGACTTCGGCGGCCAGCGGAATTCCGCGCATGCGCCGGAGCGTCAGCGGCTGCTGACCGCATCCCCGTGCATGCGGAGTGGAGGGGGTCACTTCCGCGTCCGCCATTGTGAAGACTATGGTGAACGCGCAAGGAAAAGAGTGCCCCCACGGCACAGGCCTGCCCACCGATTGGTGGGCCCCGATCGCGGGCCAGGCCACTGTGGGGGCATCCCCCGGGGCCAGATCGGCCCGCCCAGGACCCCGGAGCCCGCTCACGCCGCCTGGTCCCGCCAGTAAGGTAGGTGGTTTGATTCCCGCAGGTGGGACCGGCATGACAGCAGCGGGACTTCGGCCCATCGCGGGCCGGAGAATCGCCGGGGGGTGGCCCGCAGACAGGCGCGGCGTGATTCCCGCCCCTGCCGAATCTCTAGTGCCGGAGACTTCGGGAGACGGCGGGGGCGGGATTCACGTCGGCCCCAGGCGATTCTCCGACCAGGCGGAGAGTTGGAGAATCCCGCCCCAGGAATGTGACATTCTGTTCAGTACCTCCTTTTGGCAGGTATAAACATGATGGGCTGAATGGCCTATTTTGTGGCAGTAAATATTTGATGGTATAACTTCAAGGCTCCTCCAAATTGAATGCAGAAAATGACAAATTTTCAGGTGTGCGCAGACTTTTTGCAATTATACTATTGAGCTGTCTGACTTTGTGAAACGTGGCTACTCACCATGCATTCTTACCATTCAATAAAAACCTTCTGTAGCTAAGAGTTTGAAATAAAGTTTAAAAAAATCTCACATGGAGCGCTGCAGCAGAAGTCACACAGCAGAACTATCCACAAGTGATGTAATGTCTTGAAGTGCTTGCCAATCTATATAAAGAAGGAAGCCAAAGAACACTGCATGTAGGTTAGCTTCTGCTGCAGGTTAATAGTAATGTGTCCAGACAATATTCCATTCCAATCTGACACTCACAATGTACATGTTTTCATGTTAGTAACTTGGATTACTGTTTAGAAGCAGCATTTTAACAGGCAGTATTCAACTATCCCCAGTGGCTTCTGAGCAAACGGTTTGCATCCCTGTCTATTCAAATGATTACCTGCTGGAAAATGCATGCATGCGGTTATTGGGTGTGGACATGCTCAGATTTGGCTGTAATGCTTGCCATAGTTGAACAGACTGCCAACTCTCTCTGATTCAACTCACAGGAAGAATGGTGACTTAGTTGAGATACTGGAGTTCTTCCAACACTCATGAGCTGTTCCTTTCAGCCAAGTAGTCATGGCAGTGAAATGTGAACGTTTTGGTACAAATGTCATTGCCATAGCCGCAGTCCACTTTTCTGGGTCATGATGTGCCACCAGCTATTTCCTGTGTGGCATTCCATCAGTAATAGGGCTGGAGTGTCCTCAGTCTGCACTGGAAGGCTATGAGTGGACACGATCTTGACATCACACCGCCTAATTGGCTGATGTAACAAGATACCAAATATGGACCATGGCAAGTCCAGCCATTGGCCAGTGGTGGAATGTTCCAGTGTCATCAATGTCTATGGGGTTTGCATGCCACGCAGAAGTCCCACCAGCAGAAAGGGTGGGACAATTTCGGCCACTCTGTTTTTTCCCTTTGGGAAATAGTGGGTAAGTGATGGAAGAATTCTCAAGCTGATTATCAGCCCATTGAATTGCTCCTACAATGGCAAATAAGTCCTGGCGTTGGACTTGAACCTGGAGCTTCTGGTGTAGGGGTAAAGAACCAGGACCCATCATTGCTCAGCAGAAAGGTATGTTATAGCTATGTTCATTCACAAGGTTGATAAAATTGCTGACGAGTAGCTGAGTGATGTTTTCAGGAATGAACCTCCACCCCTATTTTCAGCCTTTGGAAAGTTGAAGAAAGAATATCATATAACCCTCAGGGCAGATGTCCCTTCACAGTGAGGAAGGTGCCTCATCATATTTAACACACTTACAACAAGGAGTCATCAGTCGAGTAACCATAGCAACAAGTTGCTTTTCTGAAATGATCACCCATGATGTGGAGATGTTGGCGTTGGACTGGGGTGAGCACAGTAAGAAGTCTTACAACACCAGGTTAAAGTCCAACATGTTTGTTTCAAACACTAGCTTTCAAAGCACTGCTCCTTCCTCACCTGAGTTAGTGTTTGAAACAAACATGTTGGACTTTAACCTGGTGTTGTAAGACTTCTTACTGAAATGATCACGGTACCAAAGCCTAAAGGTTTACTCAGAATGTGTATAGATTAAACTCAATTAAACATAATGTTCATTGGAGAGTTGGTGCAGACACGATGGACCAAATGGCTTCCTTCTGTGGAGTAACTATTCTGTGATATGTTATCATTTATTACAAGGTGAATTGAATTCAAAAGTAGGAATGGTGTACTTTAGTTACACAAAACTCTAATGAGACCACATCTGGAACACCATATAAAGTATTGGTCATCTTATTTAAGAAAGGATGTAAATATATTGGAAGCCGCTTGGAGAAGATTTAACAGATTAATATCTGGAATGGGCAAGTTGTCTAATGAGAAAAGGTTGGACAGACTAGGGCCGGGATTCTCCCCTACCCGGCGGGACGGGGGTCCCGGCGTGTCGGAGTGGCGTGAACCACTCTGGCGTCGGGCCGCCCCAAAGGTGCAGACGTCTCCGCACCTTTAGGGGCCAAGCCCTCGCATTGAGGGGCTGGGCCTGCACTGGAGTGGTTGGTGCTCCGCCGGCTGGCGTGAACGGCCTTTGGCGCCCCGCCAGCCAGAGCCGAAAGGACTTCACCGGCCGGCGTATGTCCGTTCACGTGCTTGAGCATCAGTGGCTGCTGACGTCATACCAGCGCATGCGCAGGGGAGATGGTCTCTTCCGCCTCCGCCATGGTGGAGGCCGTTGCGGCGGTGGAAGAAAAAGAGTGCCCCCACGGCACAGGCCCGGCCGCCGATCGGTGGGCCCCGAACGCAGGCCAGGCCACTGTGGGGGAAACCCCCGTGGTTAGATCGCCCCCCCCCCCCTCAGGACTCAGCAGCCCGCCCCGCGCCGCCTGCTCTCGCCGGTCAGGTCGGTGGTTTAAACCACGCCGGCGGGAGAGGTCTGTCTGCCACGGGACTTCTGCCCATCGCGGGCCAGACAATCCCTGCGGGGGGCCCGCTGACCGGCGCAGTGCGATTCCCGCCCCCGCCGAATCACGGCGGACGGAGAATTCGGGACACGGTGGGGGCGTGATTGACGCCAGCCCCGGGCGATTCTCAAACCCCCGGGGGGTTGGAGAATTCCGCCCTAGGTTTGTATCCCTTGAGTTTAGAAGAGTGAGAGGTGACTTGATTGAAACATACAGGATATATCTGAGAGGAATGTTGACAGGGGAGACGTGGAGAGGATGTTCTCTCTTGCGAGAGAATCTAGAACTCGAGGTCATTGTTTAAAAATAACATAGTGCCTGTTTAAAACGGGGATTAGGAGAAATTGTTTCTCTCAGAGGGTCTCCATGAAAAGGCGGTTGAAGCAGAATCTTTCAATATTTTTAAAGTAGGCTTTGAGAGATTCTTGGTAAGCAAAGAGTTGATAGGTTATCAGAGGTAGTTGGGATGCAAATTTGAGATTACTATCAAATTAGTCACGATCGTAATAGGTAATTTTACAGCCAATTAAAACCTCAGTTGCTGCAAATTGATCTAATCATGGTAGAGACCTTCTGCCTTTGGCCTCAAGATGTCACAGGTTAGGAGATGTTGGTGAAGAAACCTTGATGAGTTGCTGCAATGTATCTTAAAAATGAAACACTCTGTCCCTTGATGCATCACAATGGAGGGATTGAATGGTTAATGTGATAGAATGGATGTCAAGCAATTGGACTACTTTGTCCTGGATACTTTTCAGCTTCTTGGGGTGTTACTGCGCTAATCCAGGCAAAATGAAGAATGTTTTGTCATGCCTCTGACTGGTTCCTTGTGAATGGTGGAATGGGAATTCCAGAGGTGATCACCCTCTGGAGAATATCCAACTTCTGGCCTCTTCTCAGAACCACATGCATCTTGTTCAGTTGAATTTCTGGTCAATAGTGACCCCCAAAATGTTGAAGATTAAGTATTTGATGATGGCAGTGCCCTTAAATTGTCAAGGTGATATCCTGGCATGTATGTGGCACAATTGTTACTTGCTACTTATCAGCTCAATCCTGAGTGTTATCCAGGTTATTTCATGCAGGCAGCACTGAACGGTGTGCAATCAAATCAGTAAACATTATCATTTCTGAAGGAAATATCATTGATGAAATGAAATGAAATGAAAATTGCTTATTGTCACGAGTAGGCTTCAATGAAGTTACTGTGAAAAGCCCCTAGTCGCCACATTCCGGCACCTGTCCGGGGAGGCTGTTACGGATGCAGCAGCTGAAGGTGGTTGGGTCTAGGACAATAACCTGAGGAACTCCTGCAGCAATGTCCTCATTTGCCTCCAACAACTGTAACCACCTTCCTTTGTGCTATTTATAACTAACTAGTGGGGAGCTTCTCCTCCCTCATTCCTATTGATTTCAATTTTCCAAGGGCTTTTTGATATCATTCTGGTTCAAATGCTGCCTTGATGTCAAGGACAGTCACTTTCACTTCTCCTCTGGTATTTAGCTGTTTTGTCCATGTTTGAACAAAGGCTTGAATGAGGTCTTTGTCTGGGTGAACTCAAATTAAGCATCAGCAAGTTATTGAAGAATAACTGTTGCTTTATCGTACCGACAATGACACCTTCCATTATATTGCTGAATATTGGGAATAGGACAATGGGAAGATAATTCACTTTTGTGGATAGGATATAACTGGGCAATTTTCCACATTGTTGGGCAGATGTTTTGTTTCAGCTGTACTGAAGAAACTTAACAGTGAAATTGCCACAGCTAATTCTGGAGTACAAGTCTCAGCAATGCAGCAATAAAATTAATAGAGGCCATAGATTCTGATTATACATGGAACTTAACTGTTTCTTTTCATGTGGTGTAAGGAAAATTAGCAGAACACTGGTTTTGATGACATTGGAGACCTCAAGAAAATTCCTAAAGGGATCAGCTACTCAACACTTTAGTCTTAAGAAAAGTGCTAATACCTCAACTTTACCTTTTGCACTCACATGCGTGTTTAGTTTTTATCGAGAAAGGCTTGTTTATTTAGCCTTATCTGTGACACATAGATTAGTAAGGACAAGATCAAGAGGATTTCTCCTCAAGTTTGTTCTCTCACCACCTGCTTCTTCGGGACTCAGCAATGCTACTCAGCTACTCTTGAGAATGGACAATGAGGCCCCCACCCAGAATGCATTCTGTTCTCTTGCATCCCTTCTGCTTCTTCCAGATGGTTTTCAACATGGTGGAGTATTGACTAATTAGCTGAAGGAGGGTGATAAGTGCCCATTTTGGTCTAATGTTTTAAGACTTTATGGAACTAAATTCAATGTTGATAATTCTGAGGGCCACTCCCTGGGCGCGATTCTCCGATGTCACGCCGGTTGGGAGAATAGCGGGCCGCGCCAGTTTTTCACGCGACGCTGGTCCGACACGCTCCCGCTATTCTCCCAAACGGCCAAACCTGTTCCGTCGTGTTCCGTGTGCCAAAACCCGGATAATCGCCTGATGCACCGAAAATGGCGATTCTCCGGATCCCCCGCTATTCTCCGGCCCTGATGGGCCGAAGTCCCGACGTCGTGACCCCAGGTCATGCCGTCACCGTCCACACCTGCTTTTCAAAGTCGTCAGCCAGTCGTGCTGGCTGATGAGGATTGAGGAGGTGAGCGGACCGTCCCGGAGTCTTCGAAAACTGGGGAAGGCATCCCCGAGAACGCAACGGCCAGTGGGGTGGGGGAGAGAGAGCGAGTAGTGGGAGGGGGGGAGAGCGAGTAGTGGGGGTGGGGGAGAGAGCGAGTATTGCATGAGGGGGGAGAGGGAGTACTGGGAGGGGGGGAGAGGGAGTAGTGGGAGAGGGGGAAGAGGGAGTGAGTGGAGTGGGTCGTCCACCCCCAGATGCAACATCTCAACCGCCCTGCCATGGCGGTGATGAGGACACAGCTGCTGGACGCCCTGTGGCTGATGGGCACAGGCCACTGACGCACCGGTGAGGAGGACGTGTTGTTAACTGCCCGTTGGACGCAGAAAGTGGCCAGGGGTTAGGCTGGCCGCGTGTCAGCGGCGCGACCAGGCCACCGGGACACACAGGTATCCCATGGCAGGCGGCTGCCGAGGTGTCGACTAACATGTCATTTCTCTGGCCCCCACCACCTTTCTGTAGGTGACCATAATGTATTCGAACAGAACGGCTATGTTCAGCGCAGTGGTTGGGGCCGCTGCAATGTAGTTGGACATCCAGCAGTGTCCACAGTCACATCCCATAGTGGATGCAGGGCCAGCTGCAGCAGCAGAGGGAATGGCCGCGGAGTGGCCCGTCGTTGCCATACAGGCCGCAGGCGCTCATGGCCGGCATGTCCAGGGGGATGCCAAGGGGAACATTGACTCCCAAACACTGAGTACGGCACAGGATGCGGGCACTGATGTCGAGCAGCACGGGGGGGGGGGGGGGGGAGGGGGAGGAGGAGGAGGAGGAGACATTGATGGTGGAACCAGGGCGCTAGAGCCGCCGAGCAAGGCCTAGGGTGTACCGTGGCCGGATGTCTTTCGAGACAATGCCGGACAGCACCTGCAGGAGGAGACTCCGGCTCAGCAGAGAGACGGTCGCACATATCTGCCACCTCATGGCGCACCTCGCCCCACGTGGAACGGGAGGAGGACACGCGATCCCGGTTGCCGTCAAGGTGACGGTGGCACTTAACTTTTATGCTACCGGCTCCTTCCAGTCTCCGAGCATTTGCCAACGTGGCCGAGATACCGAAGGTTCAGGGAGTGATTGATCGTGTTCACGTCCCCAAGCTCCCGCCTGCAGGCAACAGGGAAGTGTTCACTAACAGGAGGGGGACATACTCCATGAACATCCAGGTGGTATGCGACCCCCATATGAAGATAATGCACGTGTGCGCAAGATTCCCTGGGAGTGTGCATGATGCGTACATTCTTGCGCAGTCATTCATCCCTGCTATGTTTGAGGGACGACCCCCCCGGCTGAGGGGCTGGTTGCTGGGCAACAGGAGTTATCCACTGAGGTCTTGGCTGATGACGCCCATACGGAGGCCTCAGACCAACGCGGAGACCCTTTACAATGAGCCCCATGCAGCAACCAGGGGTGTGATGGAGCGCTGCTTTGGTCTGCTGAAAATGAGATTCAGGTGCCTGGACCGCTCCGGAGGGGCCCTGCAGTACCAGCCTGAGAGGGCCGCTCACATTGTCGTGGTATGCTGTGTGCTGCACAACATCGCGATGCAGAGGGGAGATGCCCTGGTGGTGGAGTCGGAGGGAGAAGCCACTGGCAGTGGTGCCAACACGGAGGAGGAGGACCAGGAGGAGGAGGAGGAGGAGGTGGAGGAGGTTGGTGGTGCGTCAGGCGCAGCACGCAGACACGACCCGGGTGCTGGTAATGTCCAGGAGGCTGCCCGACGGCACCGGCAAAGACAGCGGGCACGCGACTCGTTAGTGGCTGCAAGATTCACGCGTCGCGTGCGACTGCATCGCTGAAGACTACCACTACCACCTGCATCGCCAGTCGTGCAGACAGTCAGCATACAACTCCCACCACCACCACCCCTCCCCACACCCCGCTCCGTGTACACTGCTCCACTTCGAGATCACCCTTACCGCTGCGGCACAACGGTATGGCACGACATTGATGGCTGTGTCAGCGGGTGTGATCAGTGCCATGTTGAATGATGACAGCCCGCTCTGCGATGAGCTGTGAGCTCAGAATCGTTCGACAAAGTCTGACCCATGGAAATAGCTGAACCATCCATCTCGGTGGTCACTGAGTTCGTCAGGGACACTGAATCATGTGCCTGCGGGGGGTAGCTGGCGTCGGAGTGCCGAGGACTATGATGTCCCACTGTGGGAGGGGGGGAAGGGACTGCACACCCGGCACCGATGTTTCACCGCTCGTCAACTCCAGCGACACTCAGTCACCATCACGATCCCAGTGGCAACGGAAAAAATCACACAGTCTTACAAGTTAGGTGCAACAGTGAGTTTAATGGTAAATATTAAGTACAGATGCCCTAGCCCCTACAATTAAACTGTGCCCTTCACCCATGCCAACTTACTCTGTGTCACTCTTCATTGCCTTACGGGACCTACCACTACGTCTAAGTGAATCCCCAGATGATACAGCTGGAGTGGAGGCGGACTGCTGAGAATCACGCCCCGCGACATGTCTCCCCGTCGGCACTCGTTTCCTGGGGCGACCCGGCCTTGATGGGCCAGGCTGCTCCGCGGGCGTTTTGGATGACATGGTGCCACCCTGCTCTGCCCGCTGCCCACCCAATGCACCAGGGATGGGACGGAGGGGGGGGGGGGGGGGGGAGGCCGAGCGTTCTGGAACGTCCCGTGATGGAGTTAATGGGACGGGCCCCGGAACCTCCTCCTCCCTCGGGGAGCCCGGTGGCCCCCGGGCCTCACTGTGGGACGGAGATGCGAGCGGGGAGGTGCCCTGTCGCCCCACTGACACCTGGTGCTGCCAGTCCTGGAGGCCTGCAACGGACCAGGGTCCGAACGTTCGCAGAGACAGAGTCCAGGGAATGAGACATTCCCACCAGGGACTGTGCGACCTCAACCTGTGAGTGCGCGACGCCATCCAGCACGTGCATCAGGCGGTCGATGCTCTCTGCGACTGACTGCTGGGACTGGGTCATGGCCTGGTGAGACTTGGCCAGGGCCCATTGCGCGCTGGCAATGTCATGTTGGCTCTGGCGCATTGCTGCCTGTGAGAGGGCAGCCCTCTCCAGGGCCGTGGATGACGCGTGCACATGAAGCCCAACGCCGTGCAGAACCTGACCCATGCCCGAAACCATTTCACCCATTGCCTCAACTGCGGACGCCACCCGTAGCTGCCATGAGCGGCACCACTCCCTGCTCCTGGATGCGGTTTGACTCCTCTAACTCCGTCTGCAGCTACTGGAAGACGGCCCTCATCCCGTCATTGTGTTCCTGGGTTTCAAAATGCATCGGTTGTCCAGGTGGGTCGAGTAAATCCAGGAACCCGGGAAACGTCTGGGAGCCAGCTGAATGCTGGGCCTGGGCTGCCCTCCGACCGTCCGGCCCCTCGGCTGCTCCGACCTCCACCTGCTGTACCTGCTCAGCTGTGTGGTGCCCACCAGGCCGTGACCCAGGAGCCTCAGCACTTAATAGCCCAACCGGGGGGAGTGTCTCTGAGATGGTGGATGGTGTGGGAAACAGCAGTGCCGCAAGCTCTAGGTCCTCGTCCATCAGAAAGTCAGGAGTGTCCTGGTCCCAGTCATGTCCCAGCACAGGGCGCACGCGGCCCATGTATGGTTCAGCGTCAGGTGAGTCCGTTGACTGCTTCGCCGTCCTCTGTGCGTCTGGGTCCACTGACCCCTCCTATCCTGTCTCACGGCCTGACCTTCGGGCAACGCACAGCCATGAAAGTCGTCACTGTCCGTCCTCTGTACGTCCTGCTCGAGAGTCCCGGATTTGGAGCATGGCACTCCTGGCCGAATTCCTGCCACCCTCTGGCGTGCGGCCCTGGGTGCGGTGGTTGTCGTGGATGGTCGCCTGTGTGTGGCAGCAGACGGCCCTGGGCGTTAGTCAGCACGCCCTAGGGAACAGAATAATATGGGGTTAGTTAGACACGCTCGGCCAGGCATAGGATGGTCCAGTGGGTAGAGTGTGGCAGATCCCCCAGTAAGGTCCAGTGCCCTCTGCTCGAACACTGTCAGGGGGTGCATAATGGGTGAACCCCCTCCGGTCCTGTTCCGCTCCCGGCTGTTGTGAGCAGTCTTATCCTGTTGGGGGGGGGCATAGATAGATCATCACAATTCGGCAGGTATCATCAGGGCGTTCAGATATTGGCACAGGTTGGGGGGAAAGCGCTCATGTGGGTCTGTGACAACTTTGTTAACCACCCTCCATTCACTCTTGCCCACCCCCTGCCCAGGGGGGAGGTGGGTGATGAAGGACATGGCAGGGGGGAATGGTTGTGACCCGGGGTCACCCTCGTGGCACTTACCCTGGCAGCCCTGGTGAGGTCGTGGAGCTTCTTGCGGCACTGCTCCCCAGACCGAGGGGTCTGCCCCACAGCACTGACTGCCATGCCCACCTCACGCCAGGCCCGTCACACAACGCTGGAAGGGTGGCGATGCCCACGTCTTGGGCAGATGATGCCCCTGCGCTGCTCCACCTAATCGAGGAGGGTCTCTAGGTCCGTATCACGGAACCTCAGGGCGGCCCTCCGTGGCTCCGACATTCCCCCCCTCCTTTCTGTGCGTGGATCGCGCCCTTTTACGACGCAGAGCGGCGTCATTCGGACATTCGCACGCTCCGTCACCCCCCCCCCCCCCCGCCATGTTTCGCGTGGCCCTGATGCTAGCCCATTCCCGGGGCCAGAATAGGTCGCGATCTGGGCCGTTCCGCGCCATCGTTGAACTCGACCGAGTTCCCACTGTGCCACCAGTGGAAAAGGACATATCCAGGAATAGCAATTGGCTGAAAGGTATGGAGCGGGATTCAGCGATCGCTGTCACCAAAATTGCGTTTGCCGATCAGTCGGAGAATCCACTTTTACACCGAAATCGGGGCAGGCGCCATTTATCCAAAACTCCGCCCCCTCATAAATGGCATACTCGAGGCGTGCGACACGTGTCCTCTCTTTCACTTATCGTAAACCTGGCGTAGCGACTGTGTCCAGTGGCGCCACAGTTGGGGGGAAGCCATTCCGCTGGCAGGGGGGCTTCGGGGGGGGGGGGGGGGGGGGGGGGGCTGGGGGGACTGGTGGGGGTTGGTCCAGGAGTGGCAAGGGCGGTTACAGGGGGGATGTTTTTGTCAGGCCGGGTCCGCGTGCAACCGGCTCCATGTTGTACGGCGCGACCACCCCAGGCCGCTGCCATGTGCATGCGAGGCCATGGACCAGGCCATTCTGCATCCGTATTGGCAGGCAAAGCCAGGGGCTTTACATAGCGTGGCTGCTAGCCCCTCACCGGGCCCGGAAGCGGTGAGGGTTCGGCACATATTTTGGCGTCGTAAAACGCTCACAAATTCTCCGTTTGTGCTGGCACTTAGCCGCTGAAATCGACAAACCAGCCCATGATTCTGTGAGTATGGCTCTGTATGTGGCTTGACTATACCATAGGACAGCACTCCCACTTTTACCTCAAGTCTCCAGACATCTGTCAGTATGGATTTTCAGGGTTGGCTGGGCTGGGTCTGCCTTTACTGTTGCCAAATCCAATGCCTAGGTCAGTGTCAGGTGATCTGTCTGTTTTATTCTTATTTCTAGAAGCTTTGTACAACTAAGTACATTTCAGAGGACAGTTAAGAGTCAACTGCATTGTTGTGATTACTAACTATCCCAGTTTTAATTAATTCATTGAATTTCTCAGCTGCCATGATGGAACTTGAACCTACAGAACATTCATCAAGGATTATTGTTCCAGTAACATAACCACTCTGCTACTACTTTCGTTTTCTAGTTCATTTCATTGTTGTAAATGCCAAAGTACATATATTACAGCTCTAAAAAACAGAGAATCAGTTTTTTAATAAGCTCATGTTCCCTCATGAGTACTCGGATAAATCAGACTTCATGGCGGAGATTTTCCAATCCTGCCCATGACGAGAATCATCAAGGGTGGACACAAAATTTGACAAGAGCAAGGGTAGGAATTTCCGGTCCCATGGCAAGTGGACTGGAACATCCCGGCCTATAATTCCAGTATAATTAATCTTTAATACATTTACAATTTAGTGAGAATTCATTCGTACACCTACAGTCCAGCATAACTATAACATGTATGATATACAACATATAGATTCTATAATTCTATAGGTTTAGAGGGATATGGGCCAAATGCAGGCAAATGGGGTTAGCTTAGATGGGCTTTTTGGTTGTCATGGACCAGTTTGGGCCGAAAGCCCTGTCTCTGTGCCGTAGATTCTATGGGTGGAATTCTCCGCAAGGCCCGACGCCATCGTGAAACCTGGAGAGGTTCACGACGGCGTTGGAAGCCTCTCCCGGCCACCTATTCTCCCCTACCCAGAGGGATAGGCGGGCCGTACCAGGAAACTCGGTGACCGGGCCTTGTCCCTGACATCAAGGCCCGGCGCGCCAAGACTGACGCCGCAGCGGAGCCTAATGACGTCAGCCGTGCATGCGCGGTTTAGACAGCTCAAACCCGCGCATGCGCGGTTGCCGTCTTTCCCCTCAGCCACCCCGCAAGACGTGGCGGCTTGATCTTGCGGGGCGGCGGAGGGGAAAGAGTGCATCCCCTTGAGACGCCGGCCCGACGATCGGTGGGCACCGATCGCAGGCCAGTCCCCTCCCGAGCACGGTCGTGGTGCTCAATCCCCGATCCGCCCCCCCTAGGCCCCACACTTACCTGGGCCGCAATGTTCATGACGGTAGCGACCAGGTGTGGTTGCCGCCGTCGGGAACGGCAGGCCGCTCGGCCCATCCGGGTCGGAAAATCTCCAAGCGGCGCGTTGGAAAAACGGACACGCCATTTTGGGGGGGTGGGAAAATAGTGGGAGGTGCGGGAGCGGACCTCCCGCTATTCTCCCACCCATTGTGGTTGCGGAGAATCGCGGCCTATGATTCTATGATATAAGGATGCCTCAAAATTCTAATATTAATTCTACCTTTGATCTCTACCTTTCATGGATATTACCACAAAATCACAATATATTAAAAGATACACAGATTCCTGGTATTGTACCTAATCTGATTTGGCTGGCCTCAGTCCCAGCAGTATTACAAGCACTATAAGGGCCTGAATACCTCCAGAATAGGGAATGGAAAAAGTCTAACCAAAGTTCCAACTTCTAGTTGCTGTTAATAGGCTGTGCAACCTCCAATGGTGGAGAGATCTGCTGACATTTACTGTCTAAGTTTGTGCATTGGGAATAACCTCAGGGATGGTATTGGGGGTCAAGAAAATATTGCCATAAGTCTGTGCTTTCAGAAGAAAAGGAAGAACAGTATTGGAGAAATCTGCCCCATTTATTTTGTTTATTATTTATTTACCCAGTGTGCCATCTAAACTTCACAGGGATCCAACGATCCCCTCAGCAGCAAAGATCTGGGCCTCCCTATCGTAGCACCATGAATATTAGAATCTACTGTGAGTCCTTTCTCTCTGATTTACAACTTGGCTACAGATTTAAGTACCATGGATCTTGTCATAAAAATAATATTTAAAATCTAAATAGGCCAAAGTCTGCAATGGCAGCCAAGTGTTAGTCAAATATTGTATTCAGTGGTAGTTTCCATATTAACATAGCTCACATATGGTCTGAATTGAAGTGATGAAACAGAATGTGAAAAAATACAAACCATTGCTTTTTAATGAATTTCTTGTGTTTTTCAACTTCTTCCTCTCCAATTTGAAGATCCTGAACTTTATGGGAGATCAGTTCTAAAGAGGCCAAATGTCCCTGGCAACTCTCCATGTTGACTTTTAATACATCAGCATGTCATTAGCGAGCACTAACTCCAGATCTCCTTCCCACTGAATATTTAGCAGGCGCCGACATCATTTACAACAGGTCAAGATAAACGTGAATCTAATAGCCTCACCTCCGAGGGGGATATCAGAGGTGAGCATTCAGGCAGCCATAGATCTCCAGGGTCTTCACTGCTCATTATGCACTGGAAAGGATGTGGAGGATCAGATAGGTTCAATGCAGTCCAGAACTGGTGGTCAGTCTCTCACATCTCGGAGCGAGGGGTTGTGCAGGCCTTAACTTTCATTCACTTTGGGACACTCCTTGCTTTAAGGGGTCTGGAAAGGGTCCTTTGTGTTTATTACCTGGTTTTCCTCTTATTTGCCCTTTCTTTTATTTTTGCTGTTACATTTTGATTCATAAATGATTAATGGAAGGAAGGGAGAGCAAGTGGGTCTTCTCTCTAAGCTTCCAGGAGTCAAACTGAAACCAAACTATTCGGGCAGCATGGTAGCACAGTGCTTAGCACAATTGCTTCACAGCTCCTGGGTCCCAGGTTCGATTCCTGGCTTGGGTCACTGTTTGTGCGGATTCTGCACGTTCTCACCGTGTCTGCGTGGGTTTTCCCCCGGGTGCTCCGGTTTCCTCCCAAGATGTCCAGGTTAAGTGGATTGGCCATGATAAATGACCCTTAGTGTCCAAAAAGGTTAGATGGGGTTACTGTTTAACAGGGATAGGTAGGAAGTGCGGGCTTAAGTGGGGCACTCTTTCCAAGGGCTGGTGCAGACTCGATGGGCTGAATGGCCTCCTTCTGCACTGTAAATTCTATTTATGTGTCTTTAAGGCAAGTGGCCTGTGCCTTTATTTAAAGCAGAGGATTTCAGCAGCAGGAGAGATCACTGTGTTGGTTCAAACAGGAGGTGTAGACTGACCGGCACTAATGCCAGAGATTGGGACTGTGTTTGATTGATTTGGCTGGTGGCCAATAAATTGGTCCAAAAGGCTGTGCTCTACCCAGTAACAGATGGTGATTGGATCTTACCCCAATGCAATGTTTTTCAGAACTCCAAGGGTTGAGTTTTGTTTCAGTTTTATTCCTGGAAGCTGAGAGAGAAGACCCACTCTCTCTCGTTTCCTTCCTTCCATTTCACACAAAAAGGCTGTGTTTCTGAACTGGCAGAATGCCTGGATGAATCTGTTTGCAGGAGAACCATTACAGGTTGTGCAGACAAAGTTCAGAATCTTCTGACTCTCCTTAGAAAAGCTGAAGTGATCGGCTATCTTTCTCCAAAAGTCCTGCTGCCTGTGAATACTACCTTTTTTACAGTACAGAAGTCTGAAGACTAAGACACAAACTGAAAGTAGGGTTTGAAGAAACAAAGTTTCTGCCTCTCTAGGGAAGGTGCGAGTGCAGTGTTTTTTAAAAACTGCAGGAAAACCAGTGTAGGCTGCAAGACAAAGACAATGATTTGCAAGCTTACTGTGACGAAAGCATGCTAGGAACCATCAACTTTTTTTCTTTCTCTTACATTTTCCTCCTTTTCCACTATCTGGATATGGCTGTGCGTGTGTATGTGTGTGTGTGTGTGTGTGTGTAGAGGGTGGAAGGCAAGTTAAAGTGGGAGTTAAGTACTTCTTAATATTTCACCAACTGTATTATCAGTGTATTTCATCATTATTCATGTTATACATAAACAGTAATTGTGTTTATATTTATTGGCTAATTCACTTGTGTTCTGATTCTGAGGCATGTGGGGCTGGAATTTACTGCAACTAACCCAGAGTGTGGTAACAGTCTGGAGGCTGGCGTGCAGGTATTGCTTCCTATGTCCGTCCTTATTGGGAACTGGAAAGTGGATGGGAGGAAGTGAATACAGAGGTTCAGCACTGGGGGTAACTGCGAGGTTCCTGGGTGGAGTCCCATGAGAGGCCAGACTACAAGGGCAGAGTGGGCATTTCAGGAGTAGGTTACATCCCAACCTCATGTGGAATGAAGACCCACTCACTTTGGAAGTAGAAATGATCTGTGAGTAGAATCTCACTCTTTGGACCAAAGGTTTAAGTTCCATTGGATTCCAATTAACTTGTCCAGGAAGGTTGTCTGTCAGGAATTAGTGTTTTGGGATGTGAAATGGGAGAATGAGGGTGCCCTCTAGATATGTACTTGTCGTGCTAATTTCAGGTTTCACTCTAATCAGCTGTTCCTCATCTGCCACAAGAGGCAGTCATTTTCATGATATAATTCTTCACCCTTCATTGACAAGTTAATTGTGTCAATGAAATCTGCAGACCTAAAACTCACTGATTGGGGAGTTGGTAGTGTTGTGGTATTGTCACTGGCCTAGTAATCCAGAGACTCATGAGAGGTTTCAGGAATGACTGTGTATCCTTAAGGTTCTCAATTTTGATTGCTGTCCCCACTTCGCATCAGCTGTGCTCCTCCCCGGCCAACTCAAGAGTTCTTTCCTCTTGTGGGGTGATGTTGTGAGCACCTGGATGACTCCGGGTGGCTTTGTCCTCTCGCGCTGGCTGTGCTTGAGTTTTTCCTGTGGACACATAGATGGGGAGAGGAGTGGCATGCGTGGGACTGGGAGCAGGGATATGTAGAGAGCAGAGTTAAGACTGGGGGGCACCATTGGGGCTGGGAGGAAGGAAAGATGGCTTTATGACAGGTGGGAAACCCACGTGGTGGCAGGGTTACAGATCATCTTGAAGTTGAGAGATGTGGATGAGGGTGTGCGGTGAGAGACTGGAGGTGGCAGACTTACCCTGGAAGCGCAAAGAAAGTCATTCATTTTCTCCTTTTCTCCCTGCACTTATGCCCCATCCTCTTCTGGAGTGAACTAGCACTCACTCATGTCGTTATACCCAGGCAGGGTATATGTCCCACTTATGTGCACTCCATCCAAAAGTCTAGCGAGAGCTCCGTCTGAGAATCTTGGCTTTCTGGATGCCATAACCTTGGTTGTATCTGGAACAAGTGCTGGGAGTACTGGGGAAGTGTTTATATTGAGTGATTGCAGTGATTAGGTTCCCCGGAGAGAGGAAATTAGTGGGAGGCAGCCAGAAGCACGGTGTGATTTGACAAAGAGGCTCAATGTTCTGTGAGAAAACCGGACGATTTACACTGTTTTTCGCTCCAGATCTGACACTCTGCTAGCCATGGAGTTTAAAATGTTCATGTTTGTCACATAACTCCAAAGCCGTGCAGGTTAGGTGGATTGGCCATGCCAAATTGCTCTTAGTGACCAAAAAGGTTAGGAGGGGTTATTGGGTTACAGGGATAGGGTGGAAGTAACGGCTTAAGTGGGTGGGTACAGACTCGATGGGCCGAATGGCCTCCTTCTGCACTGTATGTTCTATGTTAACTCATTTTCTCTTTCGGAGCATGAAGTCAGATGTGGAGGGACCATGATGCATCAGAAGCATATTTTTCTTTCAATTGAAGCTGAGGAGAAAGATTTTGCACAAGAACATTTGTCAATAACCAAAGTAGAAAATAACCGCTTAGAAATAGAAAATCAAATGAGAAGGAAGGAATGACCGACCACTGGCACAGTGTAGACAGCAGGCTCGCTGTAAATGACAAATACAAAAATAAATAATTGCAAAGATAATCTTTTCTGTTATTACACCATATGAAAAAATTATAGTATGATGTGACTAGTTTACATATGTGTTCATATATCTTTACAAATCAACAGGCCCAGGCTAGATATTTGGAGTACATTTAATTCAGTTCATTCTTCATTACTTAGTTCATAGCTGCTATCATTAACTTGTTAAAGAGTCTCATCCAATATAAGCAAGCTAGTGTTTGTTTTTTGCTTTAGCTGGATAAAGTACCAGTGGTTAGGAGTTTTCTTTTGAGCCTTCAGAGAATAACACAAACAATACTGAATTTATCTACTAAAGTAAAAGGGCTAGTTTCCTTGACTTGGATCAAAACCAATGTATAAAGCAGTCATTTAACATGTGGACTGCAGAATGTTTATATACCGGCGTATCTGTACTAATATATCATCAAAATGTTTATCTCAGTGCACATGATACATCACTAGTAAATTCCAAACGATTGTCTGAGGTCATCCTCTGTGAATAAAAGGGAGAATGTTTGCTTTTCTCTGTAACTGTTAATTAAATCATGGGGGTGAAGGGGTTTTAGAACAGTAATTTATCAGAATGTGATTTTGTTAATAGTTGATTAATTATAGGGAACAATTAGAATCCTTCTGATTTTCATTAGAAGGATAATAATTAAATTATCACAAGTTATAAACAGCAGGATCTGTTACCATTATCCGCATGCTTTCTCTGTAAGATTTGATATCTATCTTCCATATGAACAGTAAGAAGTCTTACAACACCAGGTTAAAGTCCAACATGTTTATTTCAAACACTAGCTTTCGGAGCACTGCTCCTTCCTCGGTAGTACTCTGAAAGCTAGTTTGAAACAAACATGTTGGACTTTAACCTGGTGTTGTAAGACTTCTTACTGTGCTCACCCCAGTCCAATGCCAGCACCTCCACATCATGGCTTCCATATGAACATAACAGAAAAAATATGAACAAACAGATGTCATATAGTCCCTCAAAACTGCTCCATCTATGAATAAGACGATGGCTGAACTTTTGTACCTACTTAATTTTCCTGCCTAATCACTATGTCTCTCAATTAATTTAATGCCCCTTTTGGGTAGAGGATTTCAAAGATTCACATTCCTTTGAGTGAAGGTGATTCCTATTCCGCTTTGTCCTAAATGATTGACTTCTCAAATCTGAGTTCTGGACTCCCCAGGTGCCAACAATAATCATTTTACATGTTTCAATGAGAACACATAGAATACAGAAAATAGAACATAGAACAGTACAGCACAGAACAGGCCCTTCATGTTGTGCCGAGCCATGATCACCCTACTCAAACCCACGTATCCACCCTATACCCGTAACCCAACAACCCCCCCCTTAACCTTACATTTATTAGGACACTACGGGCAATTTAGCATGGCCAATCCACCTAACCCGCATATCTTTGGACTGTGGGAGGAAACCGGAGCACCCGGAGGAAACCCACGCACACAGGGGGAGGACGTGCAGACTCCACACAGACAGTGACCCAGCTGGGAATCGAACCTGGGACCCTGGAGCTGTGAAGCATTTATGCTAACCACCATGCTACCCTGCTGCCCTGATCTCATTCTTCTAAATGCCAAAGAATATCAGCTCAATCTATGTTATCTCTCCTCATTGGAAAGCCCTCTCATCCCAGGAATCAACGTAGTGAGCATTTCTTTCAACCCCTTTAAAATGAAATGAAATGAAAATCGCTTATTGTCACGAGTAGGCTTCAATGAAGTTACTGTGAAAAGCCCCTAGTCGCCACATTCCGGCGCCTGTCTGGGGAGGCTGGTACGGGAATCGAGCCGTGCTGGCCTCCTTAAAAAGCCAGCAATTTAGCCCAGTGAGCTAAACCAGCCCCTCTGGATGAATGGCTGAAAACTCAGGAACGGAGGGATCTTTGGGTATTTGTCCGCAGATCCCTGGAGGTGGCAAGACAGGTTAATACGGCAGTTAAGAAAGCATATGAACACTTACCTTCATCAGTTGTGGCATAGATTATAAGAGCAGCGAGGTTACGATGGAGCTGTGCAAAACAGCTGGAGTACTGTGTTCAAGCCTGGTCACCGCACTATAGGAATTGCGATTGCACAAGAGAGGGTGGGGTAAATATTCACCAGGATATTGCCTGGTGTGAAGCATTTTAGCTATGAAGAGATGTTGGAGAAGCTCAGTTTTATTTGGAGCAGGGAACACTGAGAAGGGATCTGATTGAGGCGTATAAGATTATGAGGGCATGGACAGGGTGTACAGAAAAAAGTTGTTCCGCTTAGTTGAAGGATCAGTAACAGGGGGTGCATAATTTTAAGGTGAAAAGCAGGAGGTTTAGAGGGAAGTTCAGGAAATTCTTTTTCACCCATAGGATGGTGAAAACCTGAATGCATTGCCTGAGAGGGTAGTTATAGAATCATAGAATTTGCAGTGCCATTCGGCCCATCGAGTCTGCACCGGCCCTTGGAAAGAGCACCCTACCTGAGCCACATCTCCACCCCTATCCCCATAACTCAGTAACCCCACCTAACCTTTATGGACACCAAGGGCAATTTAGGATGGCCAATCCTAACCTGCACATCTTTGGGCTGTGGGAGGAAACCGGAGCACCCGGATGAAACCCACGCACACACGGGGAGAACGTGCAAACTCCACACAGACAGTGACCCAAGCCGGGAATCGAACCTGGGACCCTGGAGCTGTGAAGCAACAGTGCTAACCACTGTGTTACCATGCTCCCTCAAGTTGTGGTGGAAAACATCACAATCTTTAAAAGTACTTGGATGAGTACTTGAAATGTCACAACATTCAAGTCTGTGCCAAATTCTGGGAAGTGGGGTTAGTGTAGATTAGAGTCGCTTTTGTTTGTCAGTGCAGGCTTAGAATCATAGAATCATAGGACTTACAGTGCAGAAGGAGGCCATTCGGCCCATCGAGACAGCACCGGCTGTTGGAAAGAGCACCCTACCCAAGCCCATACTCCACCCCATCCCCATAACCCAGTAACCCCACCCAACACTAAGGGCAATTTTGGACACTAAGGGGCAATTTATCATGGCCAATCCACCTAACCTGCACATTTTTGGATTGTGGGACGAAACCGGAACCGGAACACTCGGAGGAAACTCACGGCTTGATCGGCCGAAGAGCATCTTCTGTACTGTATGGTTCTATTATTCTAGATGTATATAGGGATCCTCTCAGAAGGAGCGATCACAATATGGTGGAATTTAAAATACAGATGGAGGGTTAGAAAGTAAAATCAAATACTAGTTTTTGTGTTTAAACAAAGGAGATTACAAGGGGATGAGAGAAGAACTAGCTAAGGTAGACTGGGAGCTAAGACTTTATGGTGGAACAGTTGAGGAACAGTGGAGAACCTTCCAAGCGATTTTTCACAGTGCTCAGCAAAGGTTTATACCAACAAAAAGGAAGGACGGAAGAAAGAGGGAAAATCGACCGTGGATATCTAAGGAAATAAGGGAGAGTATCAAATTGAAGGAAAAATCATATAAAGTGGCAAAGATTGCTGGGAGATTAGAGGACTGGAAAATCTTTAGGGGGCAACAGAAAGCTACTAAAAAAGCTATAAAGAAGAGTAAGATAGAGTATGAGAGTAAACTTGCTCAGAATATAAAAACAGACAGTAAAAGTTTTTACAAATATATAAGACAAAAAAGAGTGGCTAAGGTAAATATTGGTCCTTTAGAGGATGAGAAGGGAGTTTTAATAATGGGAAATGAGGAAATGGCTGAAGAACTGAACAGGTTTTTTGGGTCGGTCTTCACAGTGGAAGACACAAATAACATGCCAGCGACTGATAGAAATGAGGCTATGACAGGTGAGGACCTTGAGAGGATTGTTATCACTAAGGAGGGAGTGATGGGCAAGCTAATGGGGCTAAAGGTAGACAAGTCTCCTGGCCCTGATGGAATGCATCCCAGAGTGCTAAAAGAGATGGCTAGGGAAATTGCAGATGCACTAGTGATAATTTACCGAAATTCACTAGACTCTGGGTGGTCCCGGTGGATTGGAAATTAGCAAACGTGAAACCACTGTTTAAAAAAGGAGGTAGGCAGAAAGCAGGAAATTATAGGCCAGTGAGTTTAACTTCGGTAATAGGGAAGATGCTGGAATCTATCATCAAGGAAGAAATTGCGAGGCATCTGGATAGAAATTGTCCCATTGGGCAGACGCAGCATGGGTTCATAAAAGGCAGGTCGTGCCTAACTAATTTAGTGGAATTTTTTGAGGACATTACCAGTGCAGTAGATAACGGGGAGCCGATGGATGTGGTATATCTGGATTTCCAGAAAGCCGTTGACAAGGTGCCACACAAAAGGTTGCTGCATAAGATAAAGATGCATGGCATTAAGGGTAAAGTAGTAGCATGGATAGAGGATTGGTTAATTAATAGAAAGCAAAGAGTTGGGATAAATGGGTGTTTCTCTGGTTGGCAATCAGTAGCTAGTGGTGTCCCTCAGGGATCCGTGTTGGGCCCACAATTGTTCACAATTTACATTGATGATTTGGAGTTGGGGACCAAGGGCAATGTGTCCAAGTTTGCAGATGACACTAAGATGAGTGGTAAAGCAAAAAGTGCAGAGGATACTGGAAGTCTGCAGAGGGATTTGGATAGGTTAAGTGAATGGGCTCGGGTCTGGCAGATGGAATACAATGTTGACAAATGTGAGGTTATCCATTTTGGTAGGAATAACAGCAAACGGGATTATTATTTAAACGATAAAATATTAAAGCATGCCGCTGTTCAGAGAGACTTGGGTGTGCTAGTGCATGAGTCACAGAAGGTTGGTTTACAAGTGCAACAGGTGATTAAGAAGGCAAATGGAATTTTGTCCTTCATTGCTAGAGGGATGGAGTTTAAGACTAGGGAGGTTATGTTGCAATTGTATAAGGTGTTAGTGCGGCCACACCTGGAGTATTGTGTTCAGTTTTGGTCTCCTTACTTGAGAAAGGACGTACTGGCGCTGGAGGGTGTGCAGAGGAGATTCACTAGGTTAATCCCAGAGCTGAAGGGGTTGGATTATGAGGAGAGGTTGAGTAGACTGGGACTGTACTCGTTGGAATTTAGAAGGATGAGGGGGGATCTTATAGAAACATTTAAAATTATGAAGGGAATAGATAGGATAGATGCGGGCAGGTTGTTTCCACTGGCGGGTGACAGCAGAACTAGGGGGCATAGCCTCAAAATAAGGGGAAGTAGATTTAGGACTGAGTTTAGGAGGAACTTCTTCACCCAAAGGGTTGTGAATCTATGGAATTCCTTGCCCAGTGAAGCAGTTGAGGCTCCTTCATTACATGTTTTTAAGGTAAAGATAGATAGTTTTTTGAAGAATAAAGGGATTAAGGGTTATGGTGTTCGGGCCGGAAAGTGGAGCTGAGTCCACAAAAGATCAGCCATGATCTCATTGAATGGCGGAGCGGGCTCGAGGGGCCAGATGGCCTACTCCTGCCCCTAGTTCTTATGTTCTTATGTTCTTATATACACTTTCACAGGTGAGGAGGCCCAAATTGTACACAGCATTCCAGAAATGGCCTCGATATAATTGCTGCACAACTTCTTCACGCTTAAACTCCTACGACCTTGCCACTGAGATTAGCATATCATTTAACGTCCTAATTGGTTGTTGCACCTGTATGTTAAATGTCTGTTGATTTTTTGTATTCATTTACAAGATGTGCTGTCGCTGGCTCGACCAGTATTTGTTTTCCATCCCTAATTGCCCTTGAGAAGGTGGTAGTAAGCTGGACTTTTGAACTGCTGCAGTTCCTGTGGTGTAGGTACACCCACAGTATTGTTAGGGAGGGAGTTCCAGGACTTTGAACCAGTGACAGTGAACAAACGGCGATATATTACCAAGTAAGGATTGTGTGTGACTTGGAGGGGAACTTCCAGGTGCTGGTCTTCCCATGTGTCTGCTGTCCTTGTCAGTCTAGATGGTCATGCTCACGGGATTGGAAGATGCTGCATAAGAAGCCTTGGTGAGTTCCTGCTGTGCATCTTGTAGAAGGAACAGAGCTGCCACTGTGCCAATCTACATTCCAGAGCATTTAAGAAGTCTTACAACACCAGGTAATGTCCAACAGGTTTTGTTTTGAATCACTAGCTTTTGGAACGCAGCTCCTTCCTCAGTTGAAACGTGTTGGACATTAACCTGGTGTTGTAAGACCTCTTACTGTGCCCACTCCAGTCCAACGCCGGCATCTCCACATCAGAGTATTTAAGGAAGTGATTCTAGAAATAGTGGATTCATTGGCGATCGTGTTCCAGGATTCTTTAGACTCTGGAACAGTTCGTACAGATTAGACGGTAGCTAATGTAACCCCAATATTTAAAATGGGAGGTAGAGAGAAAACAGCGAATTTAGACCAGTAAGCTTAACATCAGGTGCAGGGAAAATTCTAGAATCCATCTTCAAAGATTCTATAGCAGAGCACTTGGAAAACAGGGGCAGGATCATACAGAGTGAGCATTGAGTTATGAAAGGGAAATCATGCTTGATAAATCTACTGGAATTTGTTGAGAATGTAACTGGTAAGGGTTGGTGAGGGGGGGAGCTAGTAGATGTGGTGTATTTGGACTTTCGATTGATTTTCAGACTTCGCACAGTGACTCGGACTGGATGGGTGACCTCATGTCATCCTTACATTTGGAGAAGGTCAAATATGCCATTAGAGGATCAGTAGAAGGGTTCATCCTAAGCTGGCAGCCATTCATTTCCATTTTTAAACAGCGAGCCACTGTCAATTGTTAGAGGGTTTAGTATAGTTTTGGGGGATTAAGTTAATTAGTGTTTTTGATTGTTAGTCGTGTTCTTTGTCATTGTAGCTTGAATTAATTGCTTTATATTCTTTTGTTTATAATGAAAACATTTCAATAAACAAATTTTTTTTTAAAGAAATCCATGCTGGCGCTTCTATATCAACACACATTTTTCCACCCATCAAATCACCACTCATACACTCAAATAAATTGTAGCAAACAATAGTGACGATCCACTGCACATGCTGGAAACCTGAAATAGAAACAGAAAATGTTGTAAATAATCAACAGTCATAGATGTATCAGAATCAAAGAATTTACAGTGCAGAAGGAGGCCATTCGGCCCATCGAGTCTGCACCAGCCGTTGCTCTGATAGAGCACACGACTCAGGCCCAATCCCCCAATCCTAGACCCGTAACCCCACCTAACGTTTGGGCAATTTAGCATGGCCAATCCACCTAAACTGCACATCTTTGGATTGTGGGAAGAAACTGGAGCACCCGGAGGAAACTCACACACACGGGGAGAATGTGCACACTCCACACAGTCACCCGACGTCAGAATCGAACCTAGGGCCCTGGCACTGAGGCAACAGTGCTGACCATTGTGCCACCATACTGCCTTCAGGACTCAGTGTTCCAATGTTTCAGTTCGATGGCATTACATCAGAACTGGGAAGAGTTAGAAATACAATCGGGTTTAAGTATATACAAGAGGAGGATGGAAAAAAACAAATAAAAGCAAGGTCTGTGATAGGTTGGAAGGCAAGGGAGCTTAAATGACAAAAGGTGCAAGACTAAAGGGTGTGACAATGGACAAATAAAAAAAATCTCTCAAACACAATAATGAACAGCTGCCGCCTGTAAACATAAAAAAACACAGAATGTAACCAAAACTAGCCAAGAAAAAGGAAACAAAATGTGACAGTGGTCTGAAATGATTGAGTACAATGTTGATTGCAAAAGACTGTAAGGTTCCTAATTGAAAAATGAAGGCCTGGTTTCTAATTGCTCTCGCCACCAGAGAATCGAGACTTGTCTCAGCTTGTTCTAGGAGCAGCTTCCAGGTCTGAGTCACAGCCCTTGGCCAAGCAAGTTTATGCTTGGTGGGGAGCACATCGGTTTCCAAGCAAATGGCGGTAATGGACTGCCAGTTTGAGCCAGCGGCCTGATTCCAGTGTCCAGCGACAGGCCCCCTCCTGCCACAATGTAAATGTTGACCCCTTCCCGCATTCCCCTCCCCCCTGCTGGCAAGGAGGGGACTCCCAACCCCTCATCAAGGATAGGCACCTTCCCTTCCACCATGCGAATATCGGGTCACTCCCTTCCCCCTCCGCTGCACAGCATGCATGCACGCATGACGGTGACCCACAATACCTGAAGGTTTCAAATCCCCTGAGATCACTTCCTCTTTGCGAACAGCAGAATGCACTTAACTGCCTTGGTGTGGTCAGAGCATTGTGGTTAGCATCAAAGCAGGGTGCTTGAGATGCATTCCAGCATGAAGGGAAAGATAACTAACAAATCCCCAACAGCTATGTCTAAACCATTAAGCTGTCAATAACACGCTCTGAAAAGTACGGCTCTGTGAAATTGAATGATTGTTTTACATTTCAAAGCATCTCAATGGATTTGACGGCTTTTCAAGGAAGCTTCCGATACCTCACAACGCTGCAGTTTTAAAGGCAGAGGTCTGAGGGGGCAGATGTGTGGAAAGGGGAAGTGCTTCTGCATTGATTCTTTACTGGACTGCCCATCAACTGTCAAAACAAGCAGTTCAGAGTGAGGAGGCCACTTCAGAGTTAGAAAGTCAGACCAGTAGGATACCGCTGAGCAGAGGCTGCCTGAGATCATGATGCCAAGGGTTTCCCAGGGCTGGAAGGACAGTCCAGACATGGGTCCCCCACCCCGGGGCATGGCGCAGGAGTCATAGAGTCATACAGGTCTACAGCATAGTAAATGCCCTTCGGTCTATCGTGTCTGCGCTGGTCAAAAACAGCCATTGAACTATTCTAATCACATTATTCAGCACTTCGCCGATAGCTTTGTGTGCCTTGGCATCACAAGTGCACATCTAAATACTTCTTAAATGTTATGAGGGTCTCGGCCTCCATCAACCTTTCAGGCTGCAAATCCCAGACTACCACCACCCTCTGGGTGAAAGGCATTTCCCCACATCCCATCTAAACCTACGTTCCCTGGTTATTGACTCCTCCACCAAGGGGAAAAGCTCCTCCTGTCTACTCTATCTATGCGCTTCATAACATTATACATTTAATTTATGTCCTCCCTCAGCCTCCTCTGCTCCAAGAAAAAGAACACCAGTCTATCCGATCTCGCTTCATAACTAAAATGCTCCGGCCCAGGCAACATTCTGCTAAATCTCCTCTGTGCCCCATCAAGTCCTGTCACATCCCTCCTATAATATGAATTCCAGAACTGCACACAATACTCTAGCTGTGGCCTAACCAACGCTTTATACAGTTTCAGCATAACCTCCCTGCTCTTAAACACTATGGGCGCGATTCTCCCCAAAGGCGGCGGGTCATGAAGGCTGCCACGAAAACGGCCGTGTTTCACGGCAGCCTCCGAGCCCCTACCCAGGACCCGATTCTGCTCCCCGGTCGGGGCTAGCATCGCACGGCCGTGAACTCCGGCATCGTGGGCTTAACGAATTTCGCTAAGCCCGCGCGCCAAAGTTAGCGACGGCTGACACGTATGATGACGTCAGCCGCGCATGCGCGGGCCGTTATGCCCCTCAGAAGCCCCGCGGACGGATCCATCGGGGCGGCGGAGTAAGAAAGAGTGCGCGGGGTAAGTACCCGCTGCCCGCGATCGGTGCCCACCGATCGCGGGCCCATGGCACCCTTGGCACGGCCGTGGTGCAGCCGTGCCAATCGGTGCCATGGTTCCCCATGGTTTTTACGAACGGTGAGAGCAGGTGTGTTTTTAGTTCGTAAAAACGGCCGTAAAGGCCTTGGAAATTGGCCCATCGGCCAGGGGAGAATCGCTGCTCGCCGTAAAAAAACGACAAGCAGCGATTCATGTCGGGGGGCGACCGTGGGGGGGGGGGGGGGGGGGGGAGAATAGCGAGAGGGCGTCGGACCAGCGTGGCCGTAAAAAGTTGCACCGCCCGCTATTCTCCGACGCGTCGTGAGTCCGGAGAATCGCGCCCTATGTCTCGGCTAATAAAGGCAAGTATACCTTCTTAACCACTGTAGCCATCAGCTCTGCTACTTTAAGGGACTGGTATCCATGGATACTAAGGTCCCTCTGAACCATCATGCTTCTCAGGGTCATGCCGTTTATCATGAATTCCTTGCCTTGTTTGTCCT
The DNA here is from genome assembly GCF_902713615.1 of Scyliorhinus canicula. Lineage (NCBI taxonomy): Eukaryota > Metazoa > Chordata > Chondrichthyes > Carcharhiniformes > Scyliorhinidae > Scyliorhinus > Scyliorhinus canicula. The sequence continues at coordinate 162,398,399 of NC_052147.1, read as the reverse complement.
GCCCAAGTGGATAACCTCACATTTATCCGGATTTAATTCCATTTGCCATTGATCTGCCTGTCTGACCATGCCTTCTATATCCTCCTGCAATCTAAGGCTATCCTCCTCACTATTTACCATCCCACCAGTTTTCATATCATCTGTGAATTTATTGATCAACCTTCCGATATTCATGTCTAAATCATTTGTATAAACCAGGAAGGGCCCTTTAATAAGGACACATGGAGTCCATACCAAGTAAAATATGAACAAAGTTTTATTTACACGAATGATATATACACTACCTGGTAGATCCTTACTGTGTTCCTCTCTGGTCGGTGCCTTACTGGCAGACCTTGTATATTGAGTAATTGAGAGCAGAGGAGGGGAAGGATGTGTCCGAGCTGTTGTGGAAGCTACACCACAGATGGTGGAGCCTCAAAGGAGACGTTAGCGGCAAAACGTCGTCCGATGTCAGACATTCAACCTGCAGATGCTGGAGCTTCAGTTTGGGAAAAGACTGAGTCTGCCTTGGGGGACGGTGGACCACTTCTGCTAGGTCTGCAAGCACTGGAACTGCAGAGAATGCGAGGACACCCCTCTGCCCAACGCCCATAAAATTACTGCCGCTCTGAGTTTCTATGCAAGCGGCTAGTTTAAGGGCAGCACTGGTGGCTTCTATGGCATTTCCCAGTCAGCCGCACACAAATGCATAAGGGAAGTGAAAGATTCCCTCTATGTGATGGCCCACATGTATATAAGCTTGTACTGGAACCACACAAGGCAGCACACCAGGACCATGGGGTTTGTTGACTTAGCAGGCATACCCCAGGTACAAGGTGTGATCAACTGCACCCACGTGGCCCTGCGGTCTGCATGGGGTGCGAATCATGAACCAGGAGGGATTCCAATCTCTCAATGTCCAACTCATTTGTGACCACACGATCCGCGTAATGCAGCTGTGTGCCCATGTCCTCGGGAATGTCCATGAAAGTTGCATCTTGGTGCCCTCACAGATCACTGACGTTTTTGAGAGAGCAGCAGCTGGAAAGATGGCTCCTTGGGGACAAGGGTGCGCACTCACGAGGTGGCTGATCACACCAGTGCAGAGGCCACAAACTCCTGCAGAGACTCGCTACAACAAGGCACTTGCATGCACCGGTCCATCAGGCAATAAGACTGCTAGAAAGATGATTCTGTGCCCAGATTGGTTGGGGGGGGGGGGGGGGGGGGAGGGGGGAGGGGGTGCCCCGCAAAACAGCTTCCAGGGGGTGTCAAACATAACTGTGTTCTGCTGTGCTCTCCACAACTTGGCACTGCAGAGGGAAGACCAGGGGCGGGATTCTGTGATCCTGAGGCTAAGTGTTGATGCCGTCGGAAACGCGTTGTGTTTCTTGACGGCGTCAACACGGCCTCAGGATCAGCAATTCTGGCCCCGACAAGGGGCCAGCACTGCTCTGGAGCGGCCCACGCCACTTCAGCTGCTGATCCCGCCATGAACTGGGCACCGTGGGGTTCACGCATGCGCAGTGGCACTGGCGCCAATGCGCGCATGTACAGTGGCTCCCTTCAATGCGCTGGTGCAGAAGAAAGGAGGCCCCCAGCCAGAGAGGCCGGCCCGCCGATTGGTGGGCTCCAATCCCAGGCCAGGACACATTGGAGCCTCCCCCGGGGTCGGACCCCCCCCCCCCCCCCCCCCCAACAGGCCGCCCCCGGACCCTTCAACGCCGAGGTCCTGCCTGCTGAGAGAAGATGTGAACGGCGCTGGTGAGACTCAGGTTTTTTACGACAGCCGTTCGGCCCACCCCGGGCCGAGAATCGGCAGGGGGGCCGTGTAGAGCGGCCCCAGACCGGCACCGCACCAACCACGCCGGTGCCAATGGCGCCAATTTACCGCTCTGCAGAGAATCGCATCCCGGCGTCAGGGCGGCATGGTGTGATTCACGCCGGTTGCGGGAATTCTCCGGCCCAGCCCTGGGCTGAGAGAATCCCACCCCAGGTAAACCAGGAGGAAATAGAGGAGTGACAAATCTCTTCCTAGGAGGAGGAGGTCAATGCGGGTGCCAAGAAGCAACTCCTGGAGGGGGAGGAGGAAGGACCTCGGGCCAGGGCCCGCATGGGCCGAGAAACTAGGAACGCCTTCATACCCCCTTGGTTTGAGGTCAACCAGGTCTAGAGAATGAAGAGATGGGGTATGACATCTCATCAGTAATGCCACACCAGCAGCAGCGCATCTTTCCTGATTCATCAGTGTGGGAGGGGCATAGCCCAACTATTCTCACACATTTTCCGCGACAGAGTTTGCCAAACCCGTAACAATTTTAAGAGACACGGGGGTTACTCAAACTCTTATGCAGGAGAATGATTTGGTATTTCCTTCAGAGAGCTCAATGAAAGCTGATGTATTTGGGAATGGGATAGGTGGAAGTTGGATCCCAATTCCACCGTATAAAGTACAATTGGAGCGTGATTCGTGTCAGGTCCCTTAGTTGTTGGAGTGGTTAAGGAATTCCTACTGAAAGGAGTAGACTTAGTTTTGGGGAATGATTTAGCAGAAGTGAAGGTTGTAGCTTCTCCCATTTTTACAGCGGGTCCAAAGGAAGTTCTGCAGTTAGCACCCGCAATGTCGATGGTAGGGCATGCGGGAGCTAGGAAAACCCATTTAGCAGGAGCTGACTCATAGAAAGAAATGTTGCCAGCTGTTGATCACATGTCAAATGACAGTGGTAGTGAACCAGGTCCTGAGTATTTTCAGACTGAAGGTTACCATAAGGATGAGGAGATAGACGAGAGAGTTGACTTCGATTTTGGTTCTGATTCTGAGGTCATGGTGAACAGCTGTTGCACGAGTGACGATAGGGAGGAAGAGTCAGACGACAGTTTTGACTTCGACCTAGTCCTGATTATGAAATAATGGTAAATAGTTGTTGCAAGAGTGATGGTAGGGAGGAAGAGTCAGACAACAGTTTTGACTTTGATTTTGGGTCTGACTATGATGCGATGATAGACCGTTGTTCCCAAGTAGACTCGTTACTTATTGAATTTGGAGAATTGGCCAGTAATTCTTCCAAAGCTAGTGAAGGAGTTAGCCACCCGGTAGAAGTAGATGAATTGGGCTTTCCTCAAAGTAATTTGTTACCACTTCTTGCCGTAAACCCATTGCCATTCCCTTCAAGTGAAATAAATTCCCAGAGCAGGCTTGCTCTGAAGGAAGAGATACCTAACTACACGCAATCAGCTTGTCAGGACGAGGGCAGTAAGGACTGTGAAGTGATACCAAGCAAGCGGTTTGAGTGATCCACATTGTTTAGAGGGTTTACAGCAGCTCTTCGAGGTAGCCGAGGTAGATAACCAGGAAGGTGAAGTAGTTGGCCATGAATTCCTTTTGAGCCTGAAGGAAAAGGTGGATGGCAAATCCTATAGTGGTTGTACAACCACAAGGGCTAGGGAACCCAACTGCTTATAGAGTCAGTGATGTCCCATACTCTGATTTTGAAAGTGGAGATGTAGGTAGTGTGACCAAAACTCCGATGAGGAGGTAAAAGATGTCACCCCAAGAAAAGTGCCTGTCAAATCAATCAACTCCAAGACTGGGAGGGTTGAAAAAAGTCCATTGGTCAAAGTGAACCCAATACTTCTCTCAGCGTTGACATTCCTGCTTGTAGTTTCAGTGAACGAGATCCTCGAGATTTGAGTAAACGTTCATTAGCCAGTCAAGAAGGACTGTTATTGTTGCATGATGGATCGAAAGAGAAAGGTATAATGAAATGCCAATGGAGCATAGACAAAGTTAGAGGGGAGCACCAGGAGTCACTATGTTAACCACCCATGGTGTGGATCTCAGGCCTGTTCAACCACCAAAGCCACCTCCATCTCAACTACAACCGCAGAGACAGACTCAGTTAAAGACTTAGGAGCAACGCATGTTGGATATGTTGCAGAAACAAGCAAAACTGCTGTGGTCCATGGAACGCCAAGGAGAGTGTGAGAGGTTGACGGTCCTGTTGGAGGGCGAATCGGAGTTGGCCGTCCCGGACCTGTCCACTTATATTTCTAGAAACATTTAAAACATAGCATCCAAGATTTTTTTGTCAGAGTTATTATTGCAATAGTTTGATGTAAAGACTGCATATATTTCTGAAAAACAATCATGTGATTGCAAGTACCTTGTCATGGGTTTAAGAGCTAAACCCTTACTAATGCCAAAACCAGGCAAGGGACTTGAATACTGGAACAGTGGGCTAAACAGCTGGCTTGTAATGCAGAACAAGACCAGCAGTGAGGGTTCAATTCCCCTACCGGCCTCCCTGAACAGGCGCCATAATGTGGCGCCTAGGGGCTTCTGACAGTAACTTCATTGAAGCCTACTTGTGACAATAAGCGATTACTATTATTATTACTGGTTTAGACAGGTATGTGTGGGTGTTGTGTGCATTGCATACCTCCTAATGAAATATACGTGTCCTGATGTTTCATTCTTTTAGAGGGGAGGTATGTAAGGAACTTGTTAAATCCATGAGTGTTTCTTTTTTTTTAATTTCTGACCTGCAACATTACAGATTTTATTTCAAAATGCAGACTTTGGTCAACCTGAAAACACCACTGGTCTAATGTATTGGCCCAGGCCTCTCCTTAATAATTTGCGATGTCATTTTAATGCAAATCGCTCACATCCAATCAGCTCCATTGCAATCCCAGTGCTAAGCAGATCCTGAATGCGGAATGGCGCTTTTTAATCTGGAATGCCCTGCTGGGTGACTGTGTGTGTGCATTTTTGGGATAGAGCTGTAGAAGGCTTTAAGTTGTCTCTCCCTGAAGGTGGTGGATCTCTCAAAAATCCTAGTTGGAGGCTGTGTTTTCTCCTCAGCTGAGTTGGTAGACATTCTCTGTGACACTGTTTCTCCAAGTTAGTTTTGATTGGAACTGCAGAGTTGAGCAGAATCCTTTTGAATCTCTCTCCCAGGGGGGGTGGAATTGTCTCTCAAACCTTAGCTGGAACTCCTTATAGGTAAATAGGGCAGTTAGTGAGCATTCAAAACCTGAATATAGAGCTGAGGATGGGAAACTTTCCAGATTCTTCTCCCATTAAAGGTACCAGACCACTCGAAGGCCTCGCAAAAACTGCTGCTCAGGTATTCGGTTCAACTGAGACAAACTTTTGGTGGGTTTGCTGTAGCTGACCGCACATCAGAAACCGGGCAGACCTGAAGTGCATCTTCCATCAGTAAGGCTCAGCCCAACACAAGTTGAAACCTGTCCCCAGAGGGGATCCCACAGCCTGAGAGTCCGGCCTGGGTGGTCCAGCTTGAAGATCCAAACCAACCACTGGTTTTCAATACTGCATTCTGAAGAGATCACCACCTACAAAGACCTCAACCTCAGCAGCGAAGATCCTCAAATCTCTCATACCTTTGAATCCCTGATATTTTTAGCCTTTCCTAGCTTGGGGAAAATTGATGTACAGAGAGATCTGGGAGTTCAGGTCCATTGTACCCTAAAGGTGGCAACGCAGGTTGATAGAGTGGTCAAGAAGGCATACAGCATGCTTGCCTTCATCGGACGGGGTATTGAGTACAAGAGTTGGCAGGTCATGTTACAGTTGTATAGGACTTTAGTTCGGCCACATTTGGAATACTGCGTGCAGTTTTGGTCGCCACATTACCAGAAGGATGTGGATGCCTTGGAGAGGGTGCAGAGGAGGTTCACCAGGATGTTGCCTGGTATGGAGGGTGCTAGCTATGAAGAAAGGTTGAGTAGATTAGGATTGTTTTCGTTGGAAAGACGGAGGTTGAGAGGGGACCTGAGTGAGGTCTACAAAATTATGAGAGGTATGGACAGGGTGGATAGCAACAAGCTTTTCCCAAGAGTGGGGGTGTCAGTTACAAGGGGTCACGATTTCAAGGTGAGAGGGGGAAAGTTTATGGGAGATGTGCATGGAAAGTTTTTTACGCAGAGGGTAGTGGGTGCCTGGAACGCTTTACCAGCGGAGGTGGTAGAGTCGGACACGACAGCATCATTTAGGAAGCATCTAGACAGGTATATGAATGGGCGGGAACAGAGGGAAGTAGACCTTGGAAAATAGGAGACAGGTTTAGATAAAGGATCTGGATTGGCGCAGGCTGGGAGGGCCGAAGGGCCTGTTCCTGTGCTGTAATTTTCTTTGTTCTTTGTTCAACGGGGCACTCTGTGCGGGCGATGGCCGAGGCCCAGGACAGGGCTACTCTGTAACTGCAGTAACTGACTCCTTAACTAATAATGCAATGCATCCTCCTCTTTTACCCCCTCCTCTATCTCGCCTGAATAGTCTATATCCTGGAACATTGAGCTGCCAATCCTCCCCCTCCCTCCACTACGTTTTCTTGATGGTTACTATGTCAGAATACGTGTCAATCCTCGCACTTAATTCATCTGTTTTATCTGTAATACTCTGGGCTTAAAGTAGAGGCCACCCAGCCTTGTCTTACTCCCTTGGAACTTACTACCACTGTATTACCTTTGACTTGATTGTTTTTTGGTGTTATGCTGTGTCCCTATTCTGGAATAGTCTGCGTTCCCTCCCCTTGTTGAATTAGCTTAAACTCCTCCCAACAGCACTAGCAAACCCACCAACAAGGATGTTAGTTTCGCTCTGGTCCTGTTTGCACAGGTCCCACCTTGCCCAGAAATGGTCCTCATGGTCCAGGAATCTAAAACCCTCCCTCCTGCACCAACTCTTAACCCACGCATTCATCTGCCCTAGTCTCCTATTTCTAAACTCACTAGTTTGTGGCACTGGGGATAATCCAGAGATTACAACCCAAGAGATCCTGCTTTTTAGTCTACAGCCTAACTCTCTGAATTCTTCTTGCAAGACCTTATTCATCTTTCTAACAATGACCTCTGTCATTGGTCCCAACATGTACCATGTCTACTGACCTATCAGCCTTTCCCTTGAGGACGCCCTGCAGCCAGTGACATTCCGGACTCTGGGAGGTAACACAGTTCCTGTTGATGGCCACAATAGTGCCTATCTGTTCCCCTGACTATAGAATCCCCTACTACTATTGCTCTTCCTCTCTTTTCCAGCCCTGTGCAGACAGGCTGCTTGTGGTCCAGGAGCTTGGCTCTGTCCATACTCCCTGGAGGAACCAGCCTCATCAGCCTCCAAAATGGAATACTGGTTTGCAAGTGGGACCCCAGAGGGCTCCTGAACAACCTGACTGATTCTCTTAGATTGCCTGGTGGCGACCCATTCACTTCCCTTCTCCAGTCTATCTACATAACTGAAGTCGCTCATTGCGAAAATGATTCTCGGAAATCCTTTTTGCACCCTAATGCTTTCACATATTTATGACATCATAGCATCACCCACCTTATCCATTCCTTCAGATTTTTCCGCTCATAAAAGCTGAGGTACTGCTATACTTATGAACTTTATTTCCCCCTCTGTTCTGATTGTGCTGACTCCTACTGCCAACTCTCCAGTGACTCACCCTTACTCCAGAGGTTTGTGTGTGAACTATAATGGTGAGGGTCAGCACACCATCCAGCTGTGAGGGAAGTTGCAGCTGAGCTAGGTCTTAAGAGAAATCATCTGGGGGAGGAGAAAGTTATGTCTTAACAGAGTTATTTGTAGGCCCTTCCCGGAACTGAACAATTTGAGAATTCCCTGCTGCAGGATCCCAGCAGCATTGTCCTTCAGCTCTTTGGATGCCAGGAGATGAAGATAACTCCAGTTATTATGTGGGAGTTTTGGAGGTGTCCCTGTGGTTTGGTTTTGTAACACTTATTGATTAAAACAATTTTTTAAAAATTGCAAGCAACCAGGATTGAATGACATCACAGATTTGAACTTATTCCAATTAGGTAGGAAAGGAATTGTGAATGTTTGTAAGTTAAAGTGAATGAACGAGCTGCTGTGAAATGTCAAACATTTGCACTAATTATTTCAGAATGTTATTGTTATGTAAAAAATCTCCAGATTGAGAAAAGCAAAGGTCAAATACGTAGTAGTGATCCCTCTGCACTGTACACTACACTGTCAGATCAGCGGAGGCGAGATCATAGAACCCTGCAGTGCAGAAGGAGACCATTCGGCCGATCGAGTCTGCACTGACTCTCCAAAGCAGGTCCCTGCCTAGGCCCAATCCCCTGCCCTATCCGCACAACCCTACCTAACCTTTGTACACAAAGGGGCAATTTAGCATGGGCAATCCATATGACCTGCGCATTTTTCGACAGTGGGACGAAACCGAAGCACCCGAAGGAAATCCTGCAGACACGGGGATGTTAAACGAATGGATGCTGTGGTATGAAGAGACAAAAGTCCAGCTTCTTTTCACAAACACCGTTATTTCACTTCAACAGACTCTGCATTAAACTCAATCATCACATCACAAGATCCAGAGTCCACCTGAAGCCCCTTTACATATCAGTGTCAATCATTGAACACTTAACATAAATGAGACAATCATTGAACACTTAACATAAATGAGACAACTAATTGCAATGTCTCTTAACCCATTACTTAACAGGGGAGAATGTGTAAACTTCACACAGGCAGTCACCTGAGGCCAGAATTGAACCCGGTTCCCTGGTGCGGTGAGGCAGCAATGTTAACCACTGTGTCACCATGCTGTGTCAAGATGAAAGATAAAACTGCCCCAATCCAATTTACAGTTACCTACTGTCATTCATAAGCAACTCTCCTTTTCAAATGAGATTGTCAATTTAATGCTCATCAAGGGCAGTCTACGTTCAGGGGTATTAATTGCTTTTTTATCCTTGTTCATGAGTCATTGGGCTATTTTCTGCTCAATATTCTGACTGAAGAGAACAGGATTGCAAATAATTGGCAGGCATCTGCTATCACTGCTTTTGATCAGGCAAATAGGAGGATCACTATGGCAATTTTCTCTCTGATTTTGCTGCAGTTTATGATGACTCACTTCTCCTCCACTCAGTGTCTCTCTTTGCAATTAAGTATGAGATTCATGCATTCAGTGGACTGGAGTTGGAGTCTAGCGCCAGAAACTGAAATTCCACCATCATATCCCAATCTTCCATTATGATTCCAGCAAAAGAGTAGCTAAACCAAGCTACTCGTACATTGAGTTACAATGGGAGCCCAGGGAAGCTCCCACAAAATTCAGCAGCTTGATTTTTAAGCAGCTATTTCAATGCGAAATCACACAGCCTTAATAACACAAATGAGATTGCACAACCAATATGGTTTGACCCAGTATCAGGATTTTACAACTGCAGAAGACTACTTCATAAATCACAATCATCATCCTAATTTGTGAATCATGCAAATTTCTCCAGACACACAGGGTGGAATTCTCCACTCCCGTGATGAACCGGGAAGGCCGTCGTGAACACTGCCGAGTTTCACGACGGCCTCGGAGGCCACTCCTCACACCTTATACACCCCCACCCGGGGGGCTAGGAGCGGCGCTCCGTTATTCTCGGCCGCTAGGCCTTGACGCTTCGTCAAGGCGGCGCGCCGAGAATGACACAACAGCGGCGCCTAAGCGACGTCAGCCGCACATGCGCAGGTTGGCCGGCTCCAACCCGCGCATGCACGGCTGACATCATGACGGCTGATGGCTCCAACCCACGCATGCGCGGTTGCCGTCTTCCCCTCTGCTGCCCCGCAGGATGTGGCGGCTTGATCTTGCGGGGCGGCGGAGGGGAAAGAGTGCGTCCCTTTGAGATGCCGGCCTGACGATCGGTGGGCACCGATTGCGGGCCAGTCCCCTCTCGAGCATGGCCGTGGTGCTCACTCCCCTCTCCGCCCCCACAAGCCACAAACGAGTATCTGCCGCAATGTTCAGCGACCCGGTATGGTTGCCACCGTCGTGAACCGGTCGGGAACGGCAGGCCGCTCGGCCCATCCGGGCTGGAGAATCGGCGGTCGCCGTGAAAAACGGCGAGCGCCGATTCGGCGAGCGGGGGGGGGTGGGAGAATCGCGGGGGGGCCAGGGGGGCGTGTCGTGAGTCGCCTGGCCCTCCCGCGATTCTCCCACCCGGCGTGGGGAGCGGAGAATCGCGCCCACATAATCAGTAATAGGATTATATGTGTTATGATTGTCATAGGTGCTGAAATTCGAACATCCAGTTAATAGATGAAAGAATGAAACATCAAGATTTTATGTTTTAAGACATTTACAGTAGCAAATGACTGAAACATGATTAACTAGGCACTATTCTTGTAAGCGTCTTATGCATTAAATCACTGAATGGAAAACCCCACCTTATTTTTATCCCAATTTAAACAAATACATTTCACAAATATGCATTACACTGCCCTTTATGTGGAATACAATTTTCCCAGAATCGATCCAATGTGATTCTTCGATCCTCATTGTTTATTCCTCATCTTTTTGTTTTCAGCCTGCAGTCATGGAACTGTCTTTTACAATGAGGTTTATCTATTCCCAGACATTCTTCTTCTCACCCATCCGAGCCCCATTTTAATTCCCTTGCATTGGATCTTTTCAATCAGAGCACACGCTCCTACCTGTATATCTGTACAGTGAACCAAAACCTTTTTTCACCTCTTGCTGCTTCTGCTCGCCTACGTCCAGACAGACTCAAAAATCATACGGCGTGATTCTCCGTTTCAGAAACTAAGGGCTGGATTCTTCGTTGGCGAGATCCTCCGTTTAGCTGACAGTGCACTCGTGCCTGTGGATTTCCCGAATGCGTGCGGGTGCCCACAGTGGGAAACCCCATTGGCCGCCTGGTGGAATGGAGAATCCCGCTGCCAGCAGGGGTGCGCCAGAGCCAAATCTCGCTCTCTCTCCACTCCCACCCGGCAGATGCCCAACAACAGCCTATCCTTCACACCTGTCAGACAGAGGTTAGAGGCAGTTCAGACTGGTGGTGCGAAAGTACGATTATGTACAATGGTGTGCATTTACCACAAACTATCTTTTATCTATTACACCCAGGCCAACTTAAGTGTTGACTATCTTCCTTATCTTAAGTGGCCTCCCGTTCCTGCTATGTGATTCCCCAGACAGCACATCAGAAGTGGAGACAGCCTGATGCTTGACTCGCACTCTGCCATGTGATAGCTTGGGTATCTGTCTTTTGGAGGGCCTGGGCCTGGATGGGCTCAGCTGACTTTTGGGTGTTAAAGGTGTTGAGGTGTCACCCTGTTCTGCTCGTTGCCCATGAGATGCGCCATGTCAGCTCGGAGAGATTCGGAAGAGCTGAGGTATTTCAGCACCTCCCCTGTGCGAGCGACCAGCATTGGCCCCATCACTTCCTCCTCCTTCTAGGTGCTCACTGGCTCCTGAGCTGCTCCATGGGACAGAGATGAGGCTGGAGTGAAGTCCGGAGGTGCCAACACCATGTGGTGCTGCCATCCTGGAGGCCTGCCCTCGTCTGAGCCATCATCTCGATGTCCTCCGTCATGTCACTCTCTGCCTCGGTATCATCCCTCACTGTCTGTGATATTTCCCTCTGTGACTGGCCAAGGTCAGTCAGCACCCGACCAATGCACTCGATGCCCTCAGCCATGACCCATTGTGAATGGGCCAAGCTCTGGAATTCTGCAGCAATGTCCATGTGCGCCTGGGCTTCCCTGTCCTGCGCCTCAGCCATGGACAGGACAGTGTGCCCCATACCTTGGATGTCCTGACACATGGCTCTGAGGTCTTGCCCCAGGCATTCCACTGCAGATGCCACCCTTTCATGTTGACCTGGACTCCACGCATTGTCGGCACCATCTCCTGCGCCTGAAGGTGGTTGAACTCCTCCAGCTGACTTGCAGGTACTGGAAAGTTTATGACATCCACTCCTGTAAATCCTGCACCTGCATCTGCACCAGTGATGTGACACCTGACTGAATTGCTGCTGTTCCCTGGGATCAGGCAGCCCTCTGACCGTCTGCCCCCTCGGAGACCCTGCCTTCATCTGATGTACTGCAGCATGTGTGTGATGCTCAGCAGAGTGTGATGCAGGAGCCTGATCACTGACATTACCCACCGAGATGATAGTCTCTCTGATGGTGGATTGTGGAGGTGAAAATGGTGTTGAAACCTAAGTGTCTTCCCCTGAGTTGTGCTTCGGGTTGTGCTGAGGACCTGGCTGGGGGCCAAGAACCCTGGATGTCCCCACCTCTGATGGTGATCCCGCAAGGCAAAAACATGGGGTGAGATCTTGGGAAGAACTGATCTGTGGGAGAGGGTGACTCACTTGCTATTGGGACATCAGCGTTGCATTGGGCTCTTGCCTGTTTGCCGCATGTCAACCCCCACCGCACCACTGCCTTCTCCTTGGCCTCCGCCATGAGTTGCAGGGCCCTCTCTGAGGGGTTGTGGACCTGAATGTCTGGGATTCCCCCGCCTGCCTTCTGCCGCTCGTGCTGATTATGGTCCACGCTTATCCTTGGGGAGACTTAAAGGACATAGTGAGACACTGGGAGGCATGTTTTATGGGGGTCTGTAGCTGGTGGCATGTGTGTGCAAGGCTCCTGGTGAAAAACTGCAATAAATGTGTTGCAGTTTGGTGGAGGGTGTGTTATAAGGGAGATGCAGGCAGCTGGGATGTTGTTGGCCTCTTGGGGTTGGGAGCAGATATGAGGAGTGAGGGAAGTGATGCCAGTGGCACAGAGGTAGTGATTAAACTGAGCTGCCATAAGGAGGTCATTCATCTTCTTCCTGCACTGCATGCCACTGGTGAGGCTGTTCGCTCTGACAGCTTCTTCCACCTCTTCCCAGGTGCTGTTGAGAAGGCCAGACTTGAATGTCCACCCACCCTGGGGAAGAGGGTGTCCCTTATCTCCTCAATGGCTTCGAGCATACGGTCAATCTCAGACTCCCAGAATCGGGGGCAGATCTCCGTACAGCCATCTTCTCGGCCGAAATGACAGTCTATGATAAACAAAGCACTTATAAGCAGCTCCAGTTTGTGAGGTTCTTTGATGTGAATCCCGGCCCCAGTGAATCAGACTCCAGCAGGACAGGGAATCACTTGAGCTGCACGTGGGTTGTGCTGCACGAACCCCCAACTGCACAGTGCTCACAGCAGGAGTGCTAATTCCCTGCCATTCTGGCCGAGAACATAGTCTCCAAGACGGAGAATCCTGCCCCTGATCTTTCCAATGGCACCCTTTCTACGCAGGCCTTGTAATCAGGCAATTAGCTTTCCCTGAGAGCCAAATTTTCTTTCTGCTTGGAACTAAATGAACAGTTTAAAACAAAACACTTTGCAACCCAATAGCTTCAAGATTTTTATGGATCTTTGGAGTTTCACAGTCTCCACCTGTAACACACTGTTGCCATTGACTCCAAGTGTAAATACCTTGCACCTTCTTCCTAGTGGAACAACCAATGTCTTCCTTTGGTCTCTAACAATCAAACCATTCAGACTTACACAGACTTACATAGCACAGTGGTTAGAACTGTTGCTTCACAGCGCCAGGGTCCCAGGTTTGATTCCCAGCTTGGGTCACTGTCTATGCAGAGTCTGCATGATCTCCCAGTGTCTGCATGGGTTTCCTCCGGGTGCTCCGGTTACCTCCCACAAGTCCCAAAAGACTTGCTCGTTAGGTGAATTGGATATTCTGAATTCTCCCTCCGCGTACCTGAACAGGCGCCAGAATTTGGCGTCTCGGGGATTTTCACAGTAACTTCATTGTTAATGTAAGCCTACTTGTGACACTAATAGAGATTATTACTATTATTTCCCCTCATCGGCAGATTTTCCCATGTTGGAGATGGCTCACCAAAGTCCCGCCAAAGTCCATGGCAATTTTCATGACTCTCCCACAGATTCCCTGGCAGTGGGTGTTGAATTAGGCAGGACTGGAAAATTCCACCAGCGGGAAGGGCCAGAAAACCCCACCTCTCTGCTCTGTCTCATAACATCTAGAATACTGAAAAAATAAATTCATATAAAGCGAATGCTGACAAATCATTTGTTAAATGCTCCAACCATCTCCTTCATCAAGGACTCTGACATTGCTGAATCCCCCACTATCAACATCCTTGGGGTTATCATTGACCAGAAACTGAACTGGACTAGCCACATAAATACTGTGGCTACTAGACCAGGTCAATGGCTAGGAATCCTGCGCCACCTGACTCCCCAAACCCTGTCCACCATCTACAAGGCACAAGTCAGGAGTGCAATGGAATACTCTCCACTTGCCTGGATGAGTGCAGCTCCAGTAACACTCAAGAAGCTCAACACCATCCAGGATAAAGCAGCCCGCTTGATTGCTCCCCCTTCCACAAACATTCAAACCCTCCACCACTGACGAATAGTGGCAGCCGTGTGCATCATCTACAAGATGCACTGCAGTAACTCACCAAAGTTCCTTGGGCAGTACCTTCCACACCTACGACCACTACCATCTGGATGGACAAGAGCAGCAGATAGTGGGAACCCCACACCTGCACATTCCCCTATAAGTCACACACCACCCTGACTTGGAAATATATAATAATAATAACCTTTTATTGTCACAAGTATGAAGTTACTGTGAAAAGTCCCTAGTCGCCACATTCCGGCGCCTGTTCGGGTAAGCTGGTACAGGAATTGAACCTGCCCTGCTGGCCTTGTTCTGCATCACAAACCAGCTGTCTAACCCACTGAGCTAAATCACTGTTCCGTCACTGTCACTGAGTCTGAATCATTGAATTCCCTCCCTAACAGCATTGTGGATGTGCCTACACTCAGGGACTGCAGCGAATCAAGAAGACAGCTCACCACCATCTTCTGAAGGGCAATAAATACTGGCCTAACCAGCGATGAATTTTAAAAACTTCAGGTAGCCTCCATAGCATAACTTGCTTATGCTGTATTTTGGAAGGGTTTTTAATGCATGTTCTCTCCTACAACACTGGTTTTAACCTTATCTGATATGTGCAGAAAGACAATCTTCCTACGTCTGACCTACAGAAACTGTAGGGAGACTTTCACCCTGCATTGAACCAGTATTATTTATGACCTGAGCATGCCGGGCTTTTCACAGTAACTTCATTTGAAGCCTACTTGTGACAATAAGCGATTTTCATTTCATTTCATATTGGAACATTATAAATGGGAGCTGTCCATCTGGCAAAATTATCATATTCACTTTGTATATAACAAAGTTTCCTTTGAACTCCCTCTGTACTGTGCTATCAAGTACTCCAAGGTCATAAATGGTACAGCTATTGAAACAACTAGTTGGAGGGGAGAAGATGATTCAGCTGGGAGAGAGAACTTAACGTGTGGGAAATCAGGGTATTCAAGCCACTTCACAGCAAACAACAATGTTACACAACTGGGTTGCTCAACATCTGTATCTTATTCTTCTTGAGACAGAAAGTCCAATTTCTCTGTGGTTGATAAAGTTTATTGCAGCCATCATCATCAAATTCGATGACTGGCTGCTTTGGGGCTCAACTCTGCCACCATCTGGTTTTATATCCAACTGACTCATTAACCCACAGGACCCATTTTGTGGCCAATTAAAGTCTCATTTCCAGCACTCTTGGTAGAAAGTACTGTTCGTATTAAATCAAAGCAACTGTTCTTGTAATTTGATTATTTAATTCCTACATATTTATTTATGTTATGAAAGTCTTACCACATACTTCCTGTTCATAAACATGACCTCCATATTTTTGGTCAAATTTTTGACCAAATTTTTGGTCAGCTGGCACTGTAGCACCTCTCCTTCACAATTTCTTGCCATTATGGGTCTTTCAGACCTCTGTCTTCTATTCCGTTTCTGTGTTTTTCCCACCCACCTGAGGCCGTTTTAGTCAATTGTCCTACTGATGTTTCCTCTGCCTTTTCAACAACACCACTCCCCTACCGCACCCCCGCACTGCACTCCCCACTCCTCCACTCTTTGATTTTGTTTCCACTCAGAAGTGAGCGAGCCGACACATCCAGAATGGGACATATCGAAGAGTGAGTTTGGGAGCTGGGGAATTGAAGCTAGGTGGGAATTTGAGGCTGGGTGGGAGGAGGTGCTTTTTATTCCTTGATTTGTTACTCTCAAATTTCCAGTGAGTGGCCTTGCCCTGCTAGCAGTAACTACAAGGGAGAGAGCTGATTGGTGAGCAGCTGGTAAGGCAGGTAAGTCCTTCACATCGGGAGCAGAGCTGAGAGGGAGAAATCCGAAGTGCAGTCTGAGGGGTAAGTGGTATAAAAACTTACCTCCGGGATCTGCGGCCTTCACATCAGGAGCGGAGCTGAGTGGGAGAAATCCGGAGTGCAGTCTGGGAAGGTAAGTAGTATTTTCTGTGTCTCTCTGTGTTTTCAAATTTTGGGAAGTAGGAAGTAACAAGGAAATTAGACAATGGAGAACCAGTGGACGTGATTTATTTAGATTTCCAGAAGGCCTTTGACCAAGGTGCCGCATAGGAGACTGTTAAATAGGTGAAGAGCCTATAGTATTAAGGGTAAGATACTGGAATGAATCGATGATTGGCTGACTGGCAGAAGGAAGAGAGTGGGATGAAGGGGTCTTTTACAAGATGGCAGCCGGTGACCAGTGTGTGCCTCAGGGGTCGGTGTTGGGTCTGCAACTTTTCACAATATACATTAACGATCTGGAAGAAGGAACTGAAGGCACTGGTGCTAGGTTTGCAGATGATACAAAGATCTGTTGAGGGACAGGTAGTATTGAGAAAGCAGGCAGGCTGCAGAAGGGCTTGGAACAGGCTGGGAGAATGGGCAAAGAAGTGGAAGATGGAATACAATGTGGAAAAGTGTGAGGTTATGCACTTTGAAGGAAAAATGGAGGCATAGACTATTTTCTACATGGGGAGATGCTTAGGAAATCAGAAGCACAAAGGAACTTGGGAGACCTTGTTCACGATTCTCTTAAGGTTAACATGCACGTTCAGTCGTCAGTTAAGAAGGCAAGTGCAATGTTAGCATTCACGTTCAGAGGGCTAGAATACAAGACCAGGGATGTACTTCTGAGGCTGTATAAGGCTCTGGTCAGACCCTATTTGGAGAATTGTGGGCAGTTTTGGGCCCGTACCTAAGGAAGGATGTGCTGGCCTTGGAAAGGGTCCAGAGGAGATTCACAAGAGTGATCCCCAGAATGAAGAACTTGTCGTATGAGGAACAGTTGAGGACTCTGGGTCTGTACTCGTTGGAGTTTAGAAGGATGAGGGAGGATCTTATTTAAACTTCCAGGATACTGCGAGGCCTGGATAGAGTGGACTTGGAGAGGATGTTTCCATTTACAGGGAATACTAGAACACAATCTCAAACTAAAGAGACGATCCTTTAAAACAGAGATGGGGAGGAACTTCTTCAACCAGAGGTGGTGAATCTGTGGAACTCTTTGTCATTGAAGGCTGTGGAGGCCAAATCACTGAGTGTCTTTAAGATAGAGATAGATAGGTTTTTGATTAATAAGGGGATCAGGGGTTATGGGGAGAAGACAGGAGAACAGGAAAAGGTGGATGAGAAAAATATCAGCCATGATTGAATGGCGGAGCAGACTCAATGGGCTGAGTGGCCTAATTCTGCTCCTATGTCTTATGGTCTTATGGGTAGTCGAGAACCTTGGAAAGGCTGCACTTGGAAGATTGCACACAATTCTGGTCGCCACACAACCAGAAGGATGTGGAGGCTATGGAGAGGGTGCAGAGGAGTTTTACCAGGATGCTGCCTGGTATGGAGGGTGTTAGCTATGCGGAGAGGCCGAATAGATTTGGACTGTTTTCATTAGAATGACGGAGGTTGAGGGGTGACTTGATAGATGTCTACAAGGTTATGAGGGGAATTGATAGAGTGGATGGGCAGGCACTCTTTCCCAGGCTGGAGGGGTCACTCACTAGGGGACATAGGTCCATGGGGCAAAGTTTAGAGGAGATATGCGAGGCAGGGTTTTTTGCGGAGAGGGTGGTGAGTGCCTGGAACGCGTTGCCAGGGGAGGTTGTGGAAGCGAATACATTGACAGCATTCTAAAGGCATCTCGACAAATACATGGATAGGCTGGCCAGCAAGGGATACGGGACTAGGAAGTGCTGAAGGTTTTGGCATCATGACCTGTACCTGGCTTGGAGGGCCGAAGGGGCTGTTCCTGTGCTGTAATGATCTTTGTTCTGGCATGCTGTTTCCACCCTGCTCTACTGGAAGCCCCCAGTTATGTCACAGTTTGCCCTCACTAACATACCTCTCTCTAAACGACTAAATCCAGCTCCCACTCTGCTAATCAACTAATAGGTAAACATTTAGTTCCACACCACGTCCTCATTCTGCTCTCATTTTATTCTGTGGCCACCTGACTTGCTCGCAGATACTCTCTTGAAAATACTCGTGTTCCTCAATAAATCTGTCTAACCTACTCCTGCATCGCTTCCTCAATGAGCACCCTCTATTTGCTTCAGTAACACCACATTTTCAATTCCTTATTAAACATAGTAATCCTCTGACTTTCTCTCACAGTGCAACCAGAAGTTCATCTATTTATTCAATTAATATTGTGGTAGAATTGATGACATAGCAAGGTCAACATTGAGTTCAGAATTCGCAGATGATCTTTTTTTATTCATTCAAAGGATGTGGGCTTTACTGGCTAGGCCAGCATTCATTGCCCATCCCTAATTCCCCTTGAAAAGGTGGTGCAAAGCTGCCTTCTGGAATCCCTGAAGTCCATCTGGTGTAGGTACACCCCAGTGATGATAGGAAAGGAGATCCTGGACTTTAGCCCAGTGAAGGAATATTATTCAATACAAAAAATTCCAGAGTGCTTGAGGATGAGGATCATTGTCTGTTGATTTTACTTAATAATTCTTGAAGTGTATTTAGATGTCCAGTTTTAATGGAGTTTTAAGCAAACACGCTGATGTAATGTATATGGACTTAAAGTATCTCATAGCACTATTCTGAAGAAAATCAGGGGACTATCCCTGGTGTCCTAGTCAATATGTACTCATCAAACATATCTAAAACCAGATTATTTCATCATTAGCACATGCCTATTTGAGGCTCTGTTCCCGACACAGATTGGTAGCTGTATTGCCTACCTTAAAACAGTAGTTACAATTCAATTGTATTTAAATGGTGTAAAATGTTTAGGGACACCCCAGGGATATATGAAATGCTCTTTATAAGTGCAATCCTTTTAAAAAAAATATTCTCAATTGGAAAGTTTAGACACTTATCATAGAGCATTCAAACCAACTTAATGTTCATGTAGAAAATATATTGATGTGATAGAAAAGGCCTTGTGGCACAATGGTACTGTCTCTACCTCTGGGCCAGAAGTTCCAAGTTCAAATTCCACTGGGCAGCAGGGTAGCACAAATGGGTAACACTGTGGCTTCACAGTGCCAGGGTCCCAGGTTCAATGCCCCGCTGGGTCACTGTCTGGGCGGAGTCTGCACGTTCGCCCCGTGTCTGTGTGGGTTTCCTCCGGGTGCTCTGGGTTTGTCCCACAGTCCAAAGACGTGCAGGTTAGGTGGATTGGCCATGCTAAATTGCCCTTAATGTCAAAAAGGTTAGATGGGGTTATTGGGTTACGGGGATAGAGTGGACGTGGAAGCTTAAGTGGGTCGGTGCAGACTCGATGGGCAGAATGGCCTCCTTCTGCACTCTATGTTCTATGATCAGGAATGTGGGAAATTAACGAGATTAAACGTGAACTTGAGATAAAAAAAATAAAGTGACAGATTAGCAGAAGTCTCGAGACATTGAGGTGCAAATGACCATATCAGAAATATTCTTTACCAGAGATCAATGGATTATACAAATTATAATTTTGAAAGGAATTTGACCAAGGTAGAAAACAGAATCCACAGAGGAGAATATGAAATAGATTGAACAGTATAACTGCTAGCACCCTCATTGGGGAAGGAGGCTAGATCTCCATCCAACAGCCAGACAGGCCAGTTCCATCTATGATCTGAGCTACGGAGGCCTGTTCCATTGAACATTTAGAGCCACTGCAGATTGCAGATAGTCTTCTCTAAAACACAGAGTTTTGTGGCTTCACTGAAAAAGGAAGAGACGTTTTCCCAGACTTTATCACCTATGCGGTATTGTGTGGTAACTATTAACTGAATTTAACCTATAGAGTTACTAAAATTGAATTTTGCTTGGGAAAGGGGAGTCTCCGTGAGTTCAGGAAAAGTGGGTATATTTTGGGAGCAAGTGGTCATTTCAGATAAAACAGTGTGTTCAATTATCCAGACACTTAAGTGTTATAGTATATATTAGTCTCTTGTGTGCTTTTTTTTACTTTCACTTTATATTCTTTATTAAGTTTACACAACGACTGGACTGGGTCCTAATTGGGTTGTATATGTTTGCTCACATTATTCCAAACAAAAAAAACATGACTAACATTCAATTCTCCGCTCCCCACGTGGCGTGGGAGAATCGTTGGAGGGCCTCCCAACATTTTTTATGCCCCCCTGGCACCCCCAGCGATCTCCCCCCCCCCCCCCCCCCGCCCCGGGCTCGGACAAATCGCCGCTCGCCGTCTTTCACGGCAAACGGCGATTCTCCGAGCCCGATGGGCCAAGCGGCCGGCCAATCACGTCCGTTTCACCACGGCAGCAACCACACCTGGTCGCTGCATTCGTGAAACGGGCGCCAAATGCCCGTTTGGGGCATCTAGGGGCCCGATTGGGACGGGAGCACCACGACTGTGCTCGGGAGGGGACAGGCCCACGATCGGTGCCCACCGATCGTCGGGCCAGCGTCCAAAACGGACGCACTCTTTCCCCTCCGCCGCCCGGCAAGATCAAGCCGGCAAGTCTTGCCGAGCGGCTGAGGAGAAAGACGGCCACCGCACATGCGCGGGTTCGTGCCATCTGCGCGATTAAGTCATCCGCGCATGCGCGGGTTGGAGCCGGCAACCTGCGCATGCGCGGATGACTTCACATTCTCGGCGTGACGAGGTCGCTGCCGAGAAAGACGGAGGCCCGCTCCTAGCCCCCCGTGTGGGGGTGAATTAGGTGCGGGGAGCGGGCACCAAGGCTGTCGTGAACCTCAGCCGAGTTCACGACAGCCTTCACGAATTTGGCCCCCTGCGGAGAATTCCGCCCCCAGTGTTTCAAGTTACCCTTCAGAGTTACCACTTGCAGGTAACATCATCAGGGTGCTTAACACATTCCAGGATTTAATGGCCATGGAAAGTGTATTCATAGCAGCCTGGGAATCTTTCTAATACTTTGAATGACAGTAAGAGTGGGAGAGTTTCCTGGTCAGCCATACTACAGAAGGCACATACAAACCACTATGGCACTTTGCAAGCATAACCAGGGACCAATCCAATCGAGTCTATGGTTGCTAATCCCCTCGTATGGGCATGTTGAATGATTTTCTCCAATTATGTGCAAAACTCTCTGCCCTGAAAATATATTTACTTACATAGTTTGGAATAAAAATGTTTGCTATTGCTTTCAGTTCATGATGATTGAATTTATTGTTCCTATACTTTTATAGTTTTGCTTTGATATTCTCAAATTATCCATTTGGAAACTCTTTGGTAATGCAGCTCCTGGAATCAGGGAATTTCCAATTTAGATCTTGCTTTTCATGTTCTTCAAATGTCTCAGTTTCCCTCACAGTCAATTAAATTTGAGGCATTACAGGACTGGAGACCAGTACAGGCCAGTGGGAGCATGAATGGTGAGTGAGCAGGACATGATATCAGAAAGATTTACAGCAAAAAGGAGGCCATGCAAGCCATTGTGTTCATGTGAGGTGAGAGTGACTGCCCTTGACATAAGGCAGCATTTGGCCGAGTATGGCATCAAGGAGCCCGGGCTAAACTGGAGTCAATGGGAATCAGGGGAAACACTCTCTGCTGGTTGGAGTCAAACCTGATACAGAGGAAGATGGTTGTGGTCATTGGAGGTCAATCATCTCAGTTCCACGACATCACTGCAAGAGTTCCTCAGGGTAGTGTCCTCGGCCCAACCATCTGCAGCTGCTTCATTATTGACCTCCCTTTCATCATAAGGTCAGAAGTGGGGATGTTTGCGGGTGACTGCATAATGTTCAGCAACATTTACGACTCCTCAGATAATGAAGTAGTCCATGTCCAAATGCGTCAAGACCTGGATAATATCCAGGCTTGGGCTGACAAGTGGTAAGTTACATTTGTGGCACACAATTACCAGGCAATGACCATCTCCTACAAGAGATAATCTAACCACTGCCCTTGACATTCAATGTCATTACAATGGCTGAATTCCCACAATAAAAGTCCTGGGGCTACCATTGGTCAGAAACTGAACTGAACTCGCCATATTAATACTGTGGCTACCAGGGCAAGTCAAAGGCTAGGAATACGAGTAACTCACCTCCTGACCCCCCCCCCCCCCCCCCCCCCCCCCCGCAAAAGCCTGTTCACCATCTACAAGGCACAAGTCAGGAGTGTAGTGGAATACTCTCCACTTGCATGGATGATACTCTCCAACACAATCAAGAAGTTTGACATCATCCAGCACCTGACTCTTGAATGGTATTCTGAGAGATTGATATTTGAAGCATTGATATGATGTGGACAAGCTCCAGTAGAATCGCTTTGACTGACATAACGCCATTGCATCTGCCCTCGACTCTTGGCATCAAATAAAGCAATCACAAGAATTCATGAAGGAAGCTGAAAATATGCTTATTTTGAAAAAATCTTTTAAAGCACAGGGGTTAGTTCAAAATAAAACATTATCTGCATTGCTCTATTAAAATTCCCAGGTCAATGTAGCTTGATTTTGATGCGGGTAATTTCCAGGTAAATTATCTAACTAACTCTCTTAACTTATGCTTTGGGTGCATTGAATATGGAATGAAATTCCCTGAGCATCAGTGTGGCATCAGGGCAGCACGGTAGCATTGTGGTTAGCACAATTGCTTCACAGCTTCAGGGTCCGAGGTTCAATTCCCGGCTTGGGTCACAGTCTGTGCGGAGTCTGCACGTTCTCCCTCTGTGTGCGTGGGTTTCCTCCGGGTGCTCTGGTTTCCTCCCACAGTCTAAAGATGTGCAGGTTAGGTGGATTGGCCATGCTAAATTGCCCTTAGTGTCCAAAATTTCCCTTAGTGTTGGCTGGGTACTGGGTTATGGGGATAGGGTGGGGGTCTTGGCTTGGGTAGGGTGCTCTTTCCAAGAGCCGGTGCAGACTCGATGGGCCGAATGGCCTACTTCTGCACTGTAAATTCTATGAAATTTGTTTTTCTTGTATTAGCTTCAATGGGACTTTTGAATAAAGATTCTATTTGTTTCCTAATTTGTGCTGACCGTCAAACAGTTTTCTGATCAACTATAAATTGGACAAGATGGAACCGAATGCACCGTTGATCTATAAGAACCAAACAGGACTGAGAGCAGCTCATAAACTGTTTCAATCAAATATATTTTTGCTTATTTACAAAGTGAACTTTGCTGAACCAAAGATGACTGTTACAGGTCACATGATTCACAGGTTGGCTACTGTTTCTGGAAATTTCCAACAGCAGTTACAGGACAAAAATTCAACTTAGAAATTGCATCCTTCTCGCACCTCTCATTGTGAGGGCACATTACAATCAACAAACCGTGGGACAGCAGAGAATATGTTTCCCCAGCCTTTTCCTATAACAAAAGCAGCCCCATCAAAACTCATTACCTAATTATTAATGTCACAAGTAGGTTTACATTAACTCTGCAATGAAGTTACTGAGAAAATCCTCTCATCATCACACTATGACATCTGTTCGGGTACACTGAGGGAGAATTCAGAATGTCCAAATCACCCAATGGCACGTCTTTCAGGGCTTGTGGGAGGAAACTGGAGAAGCCAGAGGAAACCCAAGCAGACACGGGGTGAACATACAGATAGATAGTGACCCAAGCCAGGAATTGAACCCGGATCCCTGGCGCTGTGAAGCAACTGTGCTAACCACTGTGCTACCATGCCTGCAGATGTCCCAATAGCCGCCATTCATCTCTAAAGCCGAAAGTCGATTTTGAGTAGATGCACAGAAAATGTTTGTTAGCCTGCAATTAATTAATTAATTTGCAGCATCACTTGTTCTAAGCTTCTGGCCTTTGGAAAGTTTGAATACTACATTTCTAGACTCCAAATTTAGCCGGCTGTTTAATCTCCGGCCTGTAAGCACCACAACAGAACTCCAGTCTGACAAAAAGCATGCATTAAGTCTAAGCCCCCTCAAAACCTGCTTCGTAGGACAGCACGGTGGCTCAGTGGTTAGCACTGCAGTCTCATGGCACCGAGGTCCCAGGTTCGATCCAGGCTCTGGGTCACTGTCCGTGTAGAGTTTGTACATTCTCCCCGTGTTTGCGTGGGTTTAGCCTCCACAACACAAAGATGTGCAGGGTAGGTGAATTGAACACTCTACATTGCCCTTGAATTGGAATAAATGAATTGAGTACTCTAAATTAAAAATAAAGAAAAAAAAACCTGTTTTGCTGAAACAGGGCAGCACGGTAGCACAAGTGAATAGCACTGTGTCTTCACAGCGCCAGGGTCCCAGATTTGATTCCCCGCTGGGTCACTATCTGTGCGGAGTCTGCACATTCTCCCCGTGTCTGCGTGGGTTTCCTCCGGGTGCTCCGGTTTCCTCCCACAGTCCAGAGATGTGCAGGTTAGGTGGATTGGCCATGATAAATTGCCCCTAGTGACCAAAAAGGTTAGGAGGGGTTACTGGGTTGCGGGGATTGGGGGGGGGGGGGGGGGGGGGGGGGGGGGGGGAGAGTGAGGGCTTAAGTGGGTCGGTGCCGACTCGATGGGCCGAATGGCCTCTTTCTGCACTGTATGTTCTATGTTCTAAATATTCTTACATGATCTGTTGAACAAAAACAAGTCTCTGTATATCAACCTCACCTTGCTGCATCACTGTCAATGCTGAAGGAACTCTTTAACTCCTGCTTCAGCTAGCTGTACCCACCTAAACTGTTACTCCTCTGGGATCTGGCAATTTCATGAACTGATATCCACACCTTTGGAATTATGCATTGCTGTAAAAACTCATATTTCCTATCTTCTTACTGTGTTCTTGTGTGTGTGTATTAATTTGCGACCATCTCCTAGGTTTGACTGTATGAATAAACAATACTTCTGATTTAACTCTAAAGAGAATCACTTAAGAAACTGACCTCACAAACTGAGGGTTATGGGAAACATGCCACAGCCTATTTCAAAAGTTAAAATGCCTTTGCTTCGAGACAGATGACAAAAGAAATGAATAAGTTCAGGTTTGCCCCTCTCCCCAGTCTGTAAGAAGATGAAAACATGAAAGCAACACAATTATTCCAAGCAACACAATTTTAAATCTGTCTTAACTTTTTTCAGTTCTTCTGTATGAATGAGAAAATATACTTTCACAAACTTGAATAGCTATATCTCTGACTTGGATCCTGAAGAGAAGAGATTTATTCAGACAAACATGAACTCAACTGACAGGGCAAAGGTCAGCTTTCATTGTTAATAGATGGGGTCTAAAAAAAGTATTACCATCTGGACCAAAGAAATACAAACCACAGCTGCTTTCTATCCTGGCTGTCTGAGATATGAGAATACAACTTAAATACTCTCAAAGAGAAAACCCAAGTCAGTATTGTCAGATACCCAAGGATTAATACTGGAAAAGTAGAAGGTATAAAAGAATTTAATGAAATAGCAAATAATAACTTTACCATAAGAGTGACACAAAATAACATGGTATTCCAGATATCATAATATTTACACTCATTCTTTCCTCTTCCAATATTGTCCCCTTCTTCCAGGAATCCACTGACTCATTGTCGGAAGCATGGTTTATGTAGGCTTGAGGGTGCCTCGACTTTGATCTGCCCTCTCACTCTCCTTGCTTCATGAGAAGGGCCATAAGACCATAAAACCATATTGTGAGCAGTTTTGGGCTCCATATCGAAGGAAGGATGTGCTAGCCTTGGAAAGGGTCCAGAGGTCCTTCACAAGAATGAACCTTGGAATGAAGAACTTATTGTATGAGGAACGGTTGAGGACTCTGGGTCTGTACTTGTTGGAGTTTAGAAGGATGAGGGGGGATCTTATTGAAACTTACAGGATACTGCGAGGCCTGGATAGAGTGGACGTGGAGAGGATGTTTCCACTTGTAGGAAAAACTAGAACCAGAGGACACCATCTCAGACTAAAGGGACAATCCTTTAAAACTGAGATGAGGAGGAATTTCTTCAGCCAGAGGATGGTGAATCTGTGGAACTCCTTACCGCAGAAGGCTGTGGAGGTCAAATCATTGAGTGTCTTTAAGATAGAGTTAGATAGGTTCTTGATTAATAAGGGGATCAGGGGTAATGGGGAGAGGGCAAAAGAATGGGGATTAATAAGGGAATCAGGGGTTATGGGGAGAAGGCAGGAAGATGGGGATGAGAAAATATCATCCATGATTGCATAGCGGAGCAGACTCAATGGGCCGAGTGGCCTAATTCTGCTCCTATGTCTTATGGTCTATTCCTTGCCCAGCTGACCAATCTTCAGTTGTGAGCTGCTGTAGGTTTTAATTTGGAGTGTATTTAAAATTTTTCTTTCACAATTATGCAGCAAAGCTCGAGACAAAATGTGTGTGCCCTTATGTCCTCAAAATGACACCTGCTTCATGGGCGCAGCGTTTTGGGGTGAATCATATGGGACACTGTATCGGTGAGACTGAAGCACTTGCACAACTGAAAGGCTACTGGACGAATGCAGAGCAGACATATCATGATGTCAATCAGTATGCAATATTGATTTTACACCAGTGGTGAAATTTTGGAGCCCCACACTCCAGCTGACAAACTTTCTTAAGCTTGCATAACTAAAAACATGTTAGGCAATATGAAGGAGCAGCCACGTCCTCCCCGCCAACTCCACAACTGCCCCTCTTCATCAGTTCTAATTAACGGAATGATTGACCACATACAGGTTATTTGCTGGTTGGTTGCTTCTAGTTGCAGCTATGATTATTACCCTTGGACTACAACATGTCTTGGAGGAGAATGAACGGAGGCCAGGCAGAGCAGGGCAATGTGTTGGACAATGGAAGAGAAAGAGGGTTGAAGGGTTCTTAGCAGGAGGCTGCATCCATCCAGGGTGTTCAGAGCGCAATTCCCTCAACTGAACCTCAGCAAAGAGCAATGAATGAGATATCTCCACTTCACAACGCAATTGCTAATTGAAACCTATAATGTCATTAGTTTTTGGAATTCACTTCCCCAGTGAACAGTGGTGGGTGGGTCATTAAATGATAACATTTTGATTTACAAAAGAGTCAAGGATGATGAATAAATTTGATTGAATCTTTTGAGCCTGTGACGAGATGTGTAGATGAGGGTAATGCAGTTGATGTAGTTTACATGGCTTTCAGCAAAGCCTTTGACAAGATCCCACATGGGAGACACATTGAATCCAGGGTATCCTGGTAAGGTGGATTCAAGATTGGTTTAGCGGTAGGAGACAGTGGCAGAAGGAATTTGACCCTGAAAGGTGTGAGGTGATGCACTTTGGAAGGAATAATTTGACAAGGAAGTATTCAATGAATGCCCTGACACTGGGAAGTCCCGAGGAACAAGAGATCTTAGTGTGTTTGTCCATAGATCTCTGAACGGAGGAGGGCAGGTTAATAGGTGAAAAAGACACCTCTTAGCCTTTATCAATCGAGGCATAGGTTACAAAAGCACCAAAGACATTTTGGAGTAGTGCAGAAATTTGGTGAGGCCACAGGCCACAGCTGGAATGCTGTCTGTAATTCTGCTCTCCACATTATAGAAAGGATGTGATTGCACTGGAAGGGGTGCAGAGGCGATTCACCAGGATTTTTCCTGAGATGGAACATTTAAGGAATAAAGAGAGGTTGGATAGGTTTGTGTTGTTTTTGCTGGAGCAGAGAAGACTGAGGGGAGACCTGATCAAGGTGTACAAGATTATGAGAAGCATGGACAGGGTGGATAGGGAGCAACTGGTCCCCTTAGTTGAAGGGTCAGTTACGAAGGGACACAAGTTCAAGCTGAGTGGCAGGATGTTTAGGGGGGATTTGAGGAAAACCTTTTTGACCCAAATGGTCTGGAATGCACTGTCAGGGAGGATGGTAGAGGCAGGTTGCCTCACATCCTTGGAAAAGTACCTGGATGAATACATCACAACATTCAAGGCTATGGGCCAAGTGCTGGCAAATGGGATTAGGTGGGCAGGTCAGCTATTCCTCATGCATTGATGGGCCGAAGGGCCTCTTCTGCACTGTATTATTCTGTGATTCTGTGAGAATAGGCGCAAAAATTGATGGTTTCTATAATCAATTCAAAGGATGTGGATTCAATGTAAATTGTGGACATTTGTTGCTCATCCCTAATTTCCTTTCAGTTGAGTGGCTGGCTAGGCCATTGCAGAGAATTTTTAAGAGTCAACCACATTGCTGTGAGCCTGGATTCACATGTAGGCCAGACCAGATAAGGGTGGCAAATTTCTTTCTCTCAACGAGATTAGTGAACCAGAAGGGTTTTTACGACAGTCAACATTCCTACCACATCATCATCTCACCCACAATGACTACAATGCAACAATAAAAGCCAGCACTAAATAAACATTCCAAACCAAACTTCTAAATTAAGTCATGCCATATTGAATCTAAAGTCATAGAATGGTTACAACATGGAAAGAGGCACGTCAGCCTGTCAAGTCATGCAAGAGAAATTCACCCAGTGCCACTCCCTTGCCTTTCCCCATAGTCCTTAAATCTTTCCTCTTCAGATAATGATCCAATTTTCTTTTCAAAAAGCCACAGTTAAAAGACTCAACCACACTTTCAGGCAGTGTATTCTAGATCCTAACCACTCGCTCAATAAAAAATTATTTCTTCATGTCACATTGTCTCCTTTGCCAAACACCTTGGGGGCGGAATTCTCCAGTCGGAGAATTG
Source organism: Scyliorhinus canicula (assembly GCF_902713615.1). NCBI lineage: Eukaryota > Metazoa > Chordata > Chondrichthyes > Carcharhiniformes > Scyliorhinidae > Scyliorhinus > Scyliorhinus canicula. Next base: position 162,369,587 of record NC_052147.1, on the reverse strand, counting down.
CCGGGGGTGGGGGGGGGGGGGCTTAAATCCCGCCCCACCGCTCCGACGCTGGCTGCCGAATTCTCCGGCACCGATGGGCCGAACGGCCGCCCGTTTGCGGCCAGTCCCGCCTGCGTGGATTTGACCAGGTCTGTACCGGTGGGACATGGCTCTGAGGGCGGCCTGCAGAGTCCTCAGGGGGACGCGGGGGGATCTGGCCCCGTGGGGGGTGGGGGGGGTGGGGGGGGTGCCTACGGTGGCCTGACCTGCGATCGGGGCCCACCGATCTGCGGGCAGGCCTGTGCGATGTGGCACTCTTTCCCTCCGCGCCGGCCTGTGTAAAGCTCCGTCATGGCTGGGCGCAGAGAAGAAACTCCCTGCACATGCGCAGGAAACGCGGCAGCAGTTCTGGGAACACGCTGGCAATCCTGCGCATGCGCCAACTTGCGCCGGCCAGCGGAGGTCCTTCGCCGCCGGTTGGCGCGGCGCCAACCACTCCAGCGCCGGCCTAGCCCCCGAAGATGCGGAGGATTCATGCCACTCCTTGGCGCCGGTACGGCCCGTCCCGCCGGATACCGGAGAATCCCGGCTCTTAAACCCCTTTGGTTCTCGATCCTTCCACCAGTGGGAACAATTTTGCACTACCTATTCTGTCCAGACCTCTCATGATTTTGAATCCCTCTTTCAAATCTCCTCTTAAATTTCTCTTCTCCAAGAGGAACAGGACCAGCTTCTCCAATTTGTCTCTATAACTGAAGATCCTCGTCCCAGAAACCATTCTTGTAAACCTTTTTCTGCACTCTTTCCAAGGCCTTTCTCGCCTCCCTAAAGTGTGGTGCCTAGAACTGGGTTCAATACCCCACTTGTTGTCATAGTAGTGTTTTACCCAGATTTAACATCATTTCCTACCTTTGTACCCTGTGTACTTATTTATAAAGCATACAAGATTCCACTAATCACCCTTCTGCATGTTTCTGTGGCTTTGCCTGTCGTCGTGCTTGTATAGGTTATTCATGAAGGCCTCGCCTTCTCAACCTTGAGGTGTGGTGATCCTCAGGTTAAATCACCACCAGTCAGCTCTCCCCTCAAAGGGGAAAGCAGCCTATGGTCATCTGGGACTATGGTGACTTTACCTTATCTTACATAGTGCTGTCCCAATGTGCCGTATTGCTGGTGGAAAGCTGCTGATGTTCCGTGATATAGACTGCAGATGGTCTTGCATGACCACTGTGAGCAGCTTCAGGCCTAGAAATCCCAACTTTGAACTTATTGGTTGGCTGATAAGAAACAACGGGGGCATTGGTGGTATGGTAGTGGTGGGAGCATGGAGCAACAGGTACATGATCCTTAGAACCATTGCCAATTCCACAAGGCAGTGACTCAGCATCCTTAATATTCCATTGGAGGAAAGATTGCTGGACAACTGAACATCCTGTCAGCTCCTTTGAACAGTGCAATCCACAGCATAATGGCAGCAGTCTGACCCCACTTTAACCTTGGGTCGAAGATGCTTGTGCTGCAATGTAAGCTGTGACATTAGCAATGAGGCTCTGCATCATGTTTGGGTCCACAAGTGCATGAATGGAGTTGAGATCCACTTTCAAGCTGGAAAGAATTGCACCAACCTCTGCATCCTGCGCCAACTGCTCGACTCCTCCAAGCCCCCTAACACTGAATGTTTGCTTTCTGGCTGGTTTTCCAATGCACCGAACATTTTGATGTGTATCCCCATCTTAATAATAATATAATAACCTTTTATTGTCACAAGTGTGAAGTTACCGTGAAAAGCCCCTGGTCGCCACATTCCGGCTCCTGTTCGGGTAAATTGGTACGGGAATTGAAACCGCGCCGCTGGCCTTGTTCTGCATCACAAACCAGCTGTCTAGCCCACTGAGCCAAACCAGACCTTCTGCTGACTCTTTCATCAAAGTGCATATCTCAGTGCTCTACAGCAAAGCTTGGCCTCTTGTTGTATTGGCACCTGTGCTATCCTTGCTCCTAACTTGACTGTAGCTTACTTACGGCTGATGTCTCAAGTTGTGGGGATCGTATTCTATATCATCCTCTAAGTTAAAGCCACCAGTGAGCTGATGTCTGTGAGTGTGAAACAGCATGTTGGTGCTCAGTCTTCATCACTGTCTTCTTGATGTTCATCCACTGCCTGGTCAGGTTGCACCTCTTGAACATCCTGTTCAGCGAAGCCTCGCATGCTAGTGCTCCTCCAGACCATCGCCCTGTTCCCCAGGGATGACAGCAGGTGTCCCTCCCATTAGATTGAGGTGGCCTGGGCAGAGAGAGTAGCACTGATCAGCACAGGTAGATCCACAAACGAACCTCTGTGCGGCACTGGAAAAGGATGAACGATCGGCCGTGCTCCACTAGGGCAAGTGGCACTATCTGGTCACTGAAAGTGACACTCACAGGGGCATCAGACAGCGTAAATTTGCAAGTGTAGAGGGATTTCAGATAGAAGGATGATTGCCTGCAGGACTCAGCAGCATATGGAATATGTGGACTGAATGTGTGGCAGCCACTTCATGCTGTCAATGTTGTACCAGTTACAAGAACGTCACATACTGTGGAGCATGCAAGAGATGGTACAGGCATGCATGCTCCTAAACTGTTCATGCCCCCATTGGGATATGGTTCCACCGTCTAGAGTAGGCTCGGTGTAACAAGCTCTTGAGCTCATCACAGACACTGGGCTCAAAACTACAGAGGCAGTGACAGTTGAGGTTTCTGACACTCAACAGACTGCTGCAGACCAGTCCTACGCTGAGCCCCAGGCAGATAGCAATCTCTGGAGTCAAACCTCAGAGACATATTGTAGATGCAGAAACAGGCAGTGGGACAGAGTTGTCAGAGGCCGTGCGCAGACTGGACCGATGGAGTCCATCCGCTTTCTGTCTGATGATGTAGCTCCGGCATTCGAGCGCTTGACTGCCTCCATGGAAAGGGTGGCGGCTGCCATTGAGAAGCAGGTCCATCAGAACATGCAGTGTTAGACAGATATGCGCTTGGGCCTGCATTCCATTGTGCTAGACATGGTGCAGTGCGTCAATGGCAAAGCAAGAGAAGAACCAGGCACCTCATGCCCTCTTCAGCTGCATCATCTTTTGATGCAGGATGCCAGGTAGGTGCCATAAGGCACCCACAGGGAGGGGTAGCATCAGCTAAGTACACCAGGGGTGCCACGGGAACTTTACTTCCCCTCTTGCCAATGACCCCATCAGCTCCAACAGGTCAGGGTGAGGAGAGAGCACTGGCACCTGAGGAGGAGATCTTCAGAAAGCTGGGAACCTCTGGGCCTCATGCCAGCAGAGGACAGCCACAAGAGTCATCACAAGTGACAGGAAATTGCAGTTAACAAACTGCCTGCACCTCAGCTGTGAATGTCAATGCAACACCTAGATGTAGTAATAGAAGAAGAAATAAATAAGTTTTGATGGCACACAGGCACACAGGTAGCTCGGGTGTTGAATTCTAAATATATGTTTTGCTGCATAGTGTTCAGGTTTGCTGTATTCTCATTATGCTGCTAGCTGCTACAGTGGTCACAGGGATTTCAGAACATTACACTTTCTTCTCCCGTACCGATTCGCATGCTGTAGTTTTAAGAAATTCTTTCTCATCTCAGTTTTAAAAGATCGTCCCTTCAGTCTGATGCTGTGCCCTCGCATTCTAGTTTCTCCTACAAGCGGAGACATCCTCTCCATGTTCACTCTATCCAGACTTCTCAGTATCCTGTAAGTTTCAGTGAGATCCCCCTCACCCTTCTAAACTCCAACGAGTACAGACCAGAGTCTTCAATCACTCATATGACAAGTCATTCATTCCGGTGATCATTCTTGTGAACCTTGTCTGGATCCCCTCCAAGGCCAGCAAATCCTTTCTGAGAAATGGGGCCCAGAAATGCTCACAATATTCAAAATGGGATATCACCAGAGCCTGAGACAACAGTACATCCCTGCTTTTGTATTCCAGCCCTCTTGACGTGAATGCTAACACTGTATTTGCCTTCTTAACTGCTGACTGAACCTACACATTAACCTTAAGAGAATTCTGAACTAGGACTCCTAAGTCCATTTGTGCTTCTGATTTCCAAAGCCTTTTCCCATTTAGAAAATAGTCTATGCCTTTAATCTACCTACCAAAGAGCATAACCTCACACTTTTCCACATTGTATTCCATTTGCCACTTCTTTTCCCACTCTCCTAGCCTGTCCAAGTCCTTCTGCAGCCTCCCCACTTTTGCAACACTACCTGTCCCTCTATATATCTTTGTATCATCTGTAAACTTAGCAACAATGCCCTCAATTCCTTCTTCCAGATATTTATTGTATATCGTGAATTGTTGTGGTTCCAATACTGACCATCCTGAAAAGGAGCCCTTTTTCCCCACTCTCCATCTTCTGCCAGTCAGTCAATCCTCTATCCATGCCAATACCTTGCCCCTAACACCATGGGTTCTTATCTTATTTAGCAAACTCCAATACGGCGCCTTATCAAAGGCCTTCTGGAAATCCAAATAGATTATGTCCACTGGCTCTCCTTTGTCTAACCTCCTCATTACCTCCTCAAAGTATTCTAACAGATTTGTCAGGCGTGACCTCCCCTTGACGAATCCGTGTTGACTCAGTCCTATTTCATCATGACCTTCGAAGTACCCGCAATCTCATTCTTAATGACTGGCTCTAAAATCTTACCAACAAACAAAGTCAGGCTAACCAGCCTATAATTTCCAGTCTTCTGCCTCCCTCCCTTCTTAAACAGCGGTGTTACATTAGCCATTTTCCAATCCTCTGGGACCTTCCCTGCCTCCAGTGATTCCTGAAAGATTACCACCAATGCCTCCACAATCTCCTCAATTATCTCCTTCAGAACCATAGAGTGTAGTCCATCCGGTCTGGGTGATTTACCCACCTTCAGACCTTTCAGCTTCCCCAGCTCCTTTTTCTTAATAGTGGCCACTACACTCACCTCTGCCCCCTCACTATTTTGAAGTTCTGGTATGCCAACTTTTACAGATGCACCACAGAAAGCATCCTATCTGGCTGCATCACAGCCTGGTATGGCAACTGCTGCGCCCAAGACCGCAAGGAACTTCAAAGAGTCCTGAACACCGCCCAGTCCATCACACAAACCTGCCTCTGATCCATTGACTCTATCTGCACCTCCCACTGCCTGGGAAAAGTGAGCAGCATAATCAAAGACCCCTCCCACCCGGCTTACTCATGCTCCCAACTTCTCCCATTGGGCAGGAGATACAAAAGTCTGAGAACTCGCACGAACAGATTCAAAAACAGCTTCTTCCCCACTGTTGCCAGACTCCTAAATAATCCTCTTATGGACTGACCTGATTAATAATACACTTCTGTATGCTTCACCTGATGCCGGTGTTGTGTATCTTGTGTTGTCCTATTATGTATTTTCTTTTTATTTTGTTTTCTTTTCATGCACTAAATGATCTGTTTGAGCTGCTTGCAGAAAAACACTTTTCACTGTACCTCGGTACACGTGCCAATAAACAAATCCAATCCAATCCACTGACGTCTTCCACTGTAATGAGCCAGGATGTTTGATGATAGTAACTGCTGCTTCACCTTCCCGTAGGCATCATCCTGCGGCACCTGCACGATCACTATTGATGTTTTTTTAGCAGTGTGTGCAAGGGTAATAATAAGGTTTGGGATAGAGTTCTCACATTAGTTTACAAGACTTAGGAAAGATTTTATTTCTGTCGTATTTCACGGGGTTGATGCCTCTTTGATGCCCTTAACATTATCCTGCACGGTATTTTTTTATCGACTCAATTAGCATGTCTTCTCTGTATACTGCCAACTTAGGTAACCCTTGGAAAATGTTCTCCGTCACACGTTGAAAATGGCACATGCCAACAAGACTGTGAAGAACAGGCGTGTAAATTCATATAAACCCTGATGGGTGGTCATGTATTTCCTGGATGACTCATCTAGTTCTAGCTTGAGGCAGGTAGGCATAGCTTAGATCTAGTTTGGTGAAGGTTTGATCCCTGTCAGTTGGCATATTCGTGGCATGGGGTACCAATTTAAACATGTGGCTTTATTAACCATTAGTTTATAGTCCCCGCAAAGACAGACTGACTTGTTGGGCTGGAACTACTGGTGCAGCTCACTCTGCGAACTCTGGTCGTATTATCCCAAGGTTCTCTAACCGCTCAAGTTCAGTCTCTACTTTGGTAAGTAAAGCGTATGGGACTGGCCGTAACCTGAAATATGTGGGTAGGGCATCAAGGTCAATATAAATATTGCCTTTGCACCCTTTATTCTACCAAGGCCTTCTTGAAGTATCTCAGGGTATCTGCCAATGACCTCATACAGTTCACCAGTTCCGAGTTTAAAAATTTATAGCCAGTCTAGATGATCCTCTGGAGCCAGTCTCTGCCCAAGAGTCTAAGTCCTGGTCCTCGAACAACTATGAGTAGGAGTCAGGCCACTTGAAGACCATAGGTAATCGGGGTCATAATTATCCCCACAATCTTCAATGTTTCCTTTGTATATGTGGCCAACCTGGCCCTGGTGTTTCGCCTAGGGGCAAGATGTCCACCCGGAGACCAGGGATGGTCTGTTCCCCTATGATGAAGACAGCAGCTCCCATATCCACCTCCATTTCTAGAGAATAGCCGTTGACCAAGAGTGTTATCTTTATCGGGACACCTTAAGGTTGATGATGCAGTTTAGTTGTATCATTTCATCCTCTTTGTGCTGTTAGACTTGCAAGGCTCGGGCCTAAGATGGCTTTGGCTTCCAGCCTGGGTGGCGTGCGTACTGCTGATTTTGACATCCTTGCCTCGGTCATGTCCTTTGACTATACTTACAGCAGTCCTGAGGCTGACACTTGTAGTCCTCCAGGGAGGGTTCCCTGGTATATCTAGGCTGTACTCAGCCCTCCCTTGAGATGCCAGAATATCCTGGCTGAATGTTGAGTTGGTGGTGGGAGAGGTATGTGGGAGCCTTCATTGGGAATGCTGGATTTTCTGTATGAGGGTCTCTCCCCATCCCCAGTCTGAAAATGTTACTTCCCATCATCCCTTGGTGTTCTTGGGCCCCTTTCTTTAGATTAGCCAATTATTTTTTCCAATTAAGGGGCAATTTAGCGTGGCCAATCCACCTACTCTGCACATTTTTGGGTTGTGGGGGCGAAACCCACGCAGACACGGGGAGAACGTGCAAACTCCACACGGTCAGTGACCCAGAGCCGGGATCGAACCTGGGACCTCAGCGCCGTGAGGCGGTTGTGCTAACCACTAGGCCACCGTGCTGCCCTCTTGGGCCCCTTTCTTGACATTCTCCAGGGATAGTTCTAATTCTGAGGTCTAGAGTGGGGTATGTCAACAATTCTTTTTGTATGGCGACGTTATAGTGGGGCAACACGGTCTCACAGTGGATAGCACTGTTGCTTCACAGTGCCAGGGTCCCAGGTTTGATTCCCGGCTGGGGTCACTGTACGGAGTCTGCATGTTCTCCCTGTGTCTGTGTGAGTTTCCTCCGGGTGCTCCGGTTTCCTCCCACGAGTCCTGAAAGACGTGCTGTTGGGTGATTTGGACATTCTGAATTCTCCCTCTGTGTGTCCGAACAGGCGCCGGATGTGGCGACTAGGGGCTTTTCACAGTAACTTCATTGCAGTGTTACTGTAAGCCAACTTACGACAATAAATATTATTATTATTGATCCCACATACTAGTTGGCCGCGTAGCACCTTGGTCAAACTCACATCATTCAGCCAACTTTCTTAATCTAGCCAGGAATTCTGTCATAGGTTCCCCAGGAGTCTTCCCAGCCATGTTGATTTGGTAATACTGGAGTACTACTGAAGGCTTTGGGTCATAATGGTTCCTTACTAGATCCGCAAACTTATTGAATGTTTTAGTGTCAGGGCTGCAGGAAAAGTTAAACTCTTAATAATGCTGAATGTCAGGGCTGTGCATGCTGATGAAAGGATTACTTTCTGTCAGTCATCCCCTTCTATGCCATTGGCGCGGAAAAATTAGCGAATGCGTTCGGCATACTGGGACCAGTCCTCCACATTCACAACATATGCTTGAGCTTCCTGAACAAGGGCATTTCCAGGTTTTACTTTGTTTCTTACCAGAGTTGTTGCAGGGAGTTTAGAAATGGCTGCTCAGAATCTTGTGCTTGAGCCTTGTAATAATTCCAGGAGGTGCAGCGTGAATGGCCAAACTGGTGTAATTTAAACTGAAAATAAAGCTGCTACTGTGGCACACAAAACAAACGTCCTAGTCTAGGATTATCAGGAAATGCCAGTCCGGGTCTGGGAGCTACATTTAAGGTCCCACAAACGAGCCCTATTTGGGCGGGCATCTGCCCACCACGGGAACTCATATTCAACGAAACCTACTGTTACGTTCTAGTGCGTTGCAATGATTGAGTCAGTGCACCAAGGAACATTTAGTTCGTGACTAGTTAAGATTGACTATTACAATAACGCTGCTAGAAAACAATACTAATACGGCTAATGTATTGTAAACTGTTAACAACTAGAATACGAGACCTAATACAAAACACGACTATCCATGACGACTCCTCACCCAGACTCACCAAGGTTGCAGTGTCACGTGGTGCAGTTCTACTGCCACCTGCTGGATGGAGGTCCAACATATTCACATACAGAATTGCTTATACATGTCATTACAACTACAGGGAGGTCAATTAGTGATCCCCCGTGGTCCTTGTGATGACTATCACAATATCATCTGAAACCTCCAGAATACATTCTGTCAGAGTTGGCAATTCTATATGTGGGAACCTTGGCTGGCATAGTGCAGAAGCTAAAGTCAACTGTAATGTCTTTAGTTGTCTCTTTGGATGAAATCAGCAAGTTCAACAGGGAGAAGGAACACAGAACCTTTTTGCAAAGTGGTTCAGTTGCATGTGTACGAATTTCCGAAATGAGCCATTTCTGGAGTACATGACAATGATTAAATGGCACCACCTGCACAGTAAAACTAAACAGAATTTTTGAATCACGACAACCTGCCGACTGCAACAGTGCCATGCTAAAGCCACTTTGAATGACTCTGGTGTAATGATTTAACAAGATCCCACTTCAGTGGGTAGATTTTTATCAATTATTTATTGGGCTATCGGCTACATGATGCAATGAGAAGGGTACCTAATGTTCAGTACTGTATAGTGGCAAAGGAAAAATAAACAAGATTAGCTTTTAGAAATCTTTTGACTGATAGTATCCTTTGACCGATAGTGAAGTAAGCAGAAGGGGCAGCAGAATCAGGTCTCAGATAAAAGCAAATTACTGTGGATGCTGGAATCTGAAACCAAAGAGAAAATGCTGGAAAATCTCAGCAGGTCTGGCAGCATCTGTAGGGAGAGAAAAGAGCTAATGTTTCAAGTCCAGATGACTCTTTGTCAAAGCTGAATGTTAGCTCTTTTCTCTCCCTACAGATATTGCCAGACCTGCTGAGATTTTCCAGCGTTTCCTCTTTGGTTAGAGAACCAGGCCTCAGAGTGTGCAAGTGTCATGTTTTGTGCATACAGTCTGGCAGACATTATCAGTAATGCGAAGTTGCTGATTTATTAACAAACTTTCATAGTGCATAGAAATAAATTATTTAAATAAAAAGATTTTAGTGTACTGATGGCTGAAATACTATTACTCAGCTGTCAGCAAATCTAATTTATATAGAGTGTCTGATGATTACTGAATGTTCTGTGCAGAATCCCTTTCACTTGAAGCTCTGACTCATCATATGTGCTCACCCCTGTAGCTTTGAAATACTAGCTGTATAATACTAACTGGAAAGTTTGAAGGGTGAGGTTGGGAGTGGAGGTGAGTGGGCTGGAACTGGGAAATATTACCGGTTTAAAAGACTTTTCACATATTTCTAAGAAAACCATGTTCTTTTTAACCATGCTGGCATTGTATTCAGTTTGCGGCAGTTATGACCTATTTGCTTTTGAAAATAAATTGAAGTGAAATGCTAAGGCAACATTTAATCAAGAGTAGATGTTTGGAAAAAAATCATCAAGAATCAGTGGATAGATGCTGCCAAGTTTGGGTTTTCATAGTGTGTAGATTGTAGGAGGAAATGAAAACTGGAAATGTTGATATGTGTTCAGTGTAGGAAATGGTGCAGAGTCCGTTTCAAAATAAGGAAGATGCAGCAAACAGCAGAAGCACAGAAGAAAATTTGTATGGAACTATGAGGAAATGGTCAGAGAAGGAATGACCATGGGATGGTTAATATGGGAAAGTGTTATAAAATATAATAAAAAATATGCAGTGAAAAGAAGTTGAAGGCGAGGGAAATAAACATAAGTCAGAATTCTCCGGTTATTCTTGCTGGCGGGATTCTCTGGCCCCGCCGGCAGTACACAACCTGCCACGGGTTTCCCGGCAGCGTGGGATGGCTTAAATGGGAATTCCCATTGACAGTGGAGGGACCAGAGAACCCCGCTGCCACCGAACGGTGTACTGCTTCTCGCCACTGAGGAATACGCAGCTGGGAGGCTGGAGAATCCCGCCCAAAACAAATAATTAACTTAATTATTTTCTTGCGTTTAAGAGTGAGAGGAAAGTGTTTGAAAATTTTACAGACATATATATGGGGCGGGATTCTCCCAACGGGAGACTAAGTCCGACGCCGTGGTGAAAACCAGAGAGTGTTTCACTCCGGCGTCGGAGGCCGCTCCTCACCCCCTATTCTCCCACCCCAGGGGGGCTAGGAGCGGCGCTGCATCATTTACGCGCGCCCGTGACATCACCCGTGCATGCGTGGTTGCCGTCCTCCCCGCGGGCGCCCCGCAAGAAATGTCGGAGTGATTTTGCGGGGCGGCGGAGGAAAGGAGTGCGTCCTTCAGAGAGGCTGGCCCGCCGATCGGTGGGCATCGATACAAACGGCGAGTGCCGATTCTCCGAGCGGCCAGCCGTAAATCTCGGCGCGCCGGTTTGGTGGGAGAATCGCGAGCGGGTGCCGGGGCGGCGTGGCAGGACTCGCCCGGCGCCCCCGCTATTCTCCCACCCGGCTTGGTGAGGGGAGAATTGCGCCCATGGTACTTGTGTTTAAATCATTGAAAGAGTTAGACTTTATGGAGTATTAACAATTCATGACTGGAAAATAAAGCATTTGGAGACAAAATAAGCTAATCTTCTTGGAGACAGTTTTATTAATGGAGGGATAATGGAAGCTCCATTTATGATCTGATAAAATTGTTTGGCCAAATACAATAAATCTCCATCATGATTTAATATAAACCTGGATCAATTCACATTTTGGTTTTTTCACTTCAAAAAATCCCCTAAACTGGCAATACAACTTAAGAATGGTACGCTGCCAGAACAGTCACAAAGACCCGTTTGCCTAAAATTAGGATTTATACTTCTGTTGTGGAATACATTCAGCAGTAACGCATCCCACATGCTGTAATCCAAACAGGGTTATTTTTTGGTTTTGAGGAAAAAACACATTTTCAGAACCAAGATGTCTGAATGAAAAGGCTTATTTTTATTTTAAACATAATGGAGAGACTAAAAAACTTGCATTTATTCCACAGAGTATTTTCCCAATTTGAAATTAAAAGCATATTTTTGTGGAACTTCAATATTAATTAGTCACTTAATGCTACAGACCTTGAGAATTGCTGAATAAATACATGCTGTCAAAGCTTTTCATCTTGCACTCATCAGAACAGATGCAAAAGTACCAAATTTCACCGGGAACAACAATTTGTACTGCATGAGAAACAGGCTGCGTGATTCAGCACACTAAAGTTAAAGTCCACTGAACGGTGTTTTTAGCTGGTACTTTGCGGCAGTTGCAGAGCCGAGTAATGCTCCGCTATCGAAGGGCATTTTGCTTTTTGTTTGGCCTTGGGGAGAATCTCTCTGCCGATGCCATGCTTAGAGGGATTTCCTACTGGCAAGCTCCTCGTAGATCGGGTTGGAAGGCTGCACAATCTCGCACCCAACCTCCACCATCACCCAACCCTTTCAGGCACATGGCACTGCCAAGGTGCCAGGTTGGCACTGTCAAGGTTCCCAGGTGTCATAGAAGTTCCAGAATGCCATTCTGTCCTTTCCCCGACCTCCTGGGGGTCTCCACCGGCCTGTGAGACCCCACCCCCAGGTGCTGTTATGACTTATCCACGTTTGTACTAGACCTGGATCTTGCTCAGCGAGGGCAAGATCCAGATTGTGCTGGGCAGAGCGAGCAGGGTGACTCCTGATTGGGCAGGCCCCCGGTGCAGGGCCTGATTTGTGGATCATGCGCGATTCACCCATTGCATCTGGATCCGTGCCGGGCGCAATAGGGTTGCTGAATCGCGCCCAGGGTACTGATAGGTTGGCAAGTGATACATTTTCCATGGCAATGCCTTAACTAATCAGGGTCAACTTGTCAACTGATTTGGGTGGCACAGTGGTGCAGTGGTTAGCACTGCTGCCTCATGGCACCGAGGACCCGAGTTCAAACCCGGCCCCGGGTCACAGTCCATGTGGAGTTTGCACATTCTCCCCATGTCTGCAAGGGTCTCACCCCCAAAACCAGAAAAGATGTTCAGATAGGTGGATTGGCCACGATAAATTGCCCCTTAATTGGTGGGAAAAAAATTTGGTGCTCTAAATTTATTTCAAAAACTTGCTAACAGATTAGCACCTTGTTTCTCATGCCCTATAAATTGTTGTTCTCTTTGAAATTTGGAATTCTTGAATCTGTAGTGACAACAGATGCAAGATGAAAAGCTTCAACAGCATGTCTCTTTTTTCAAAAGTGTTCAATACTAATTGTTTATATATATATATATATATATATATATATGCAGGATGTTCTTTTCACCGATTGGGTATTCGAGTCTTAAGTCTGTTTCTCTGAGTTGCCTCTTTAACTCTTTCTACAACTGAGTACTTCAAATGTTACGATCCCTGTGGAGACCAATAAATTTTTTAAATAAATTCAAACTTTGGGAGCATAGCTGAAACGACTGAACATCAAGATTTGAACGAGAAAATGCTGGAAAATCTCAGCAGGTCTGGCAGCATTTGTAGGGAGAGAAAAGAGCTAACATTTTGAGTACAATGACTCTTTGTCAAAGCTAAAGACAGCGAAAGTGGGAAATATTTATACTGTGGCGTGAGAATGAAAGATGAGTCATAGCCACAGAAACCCAGGGAAACCGGGTGCTAATGGCCACAGAAACCAAGGGGAAATAGTGCTAATGGCGGTCCCCAGAGAGAACAAAATATGTGAAAGGTCCTACAGCAGGGAAACTAACATCAGAGGGTGAGCTGTCACAGATGTAGATTTGGGGGAGGGAAAGGGGGAAGCAAAGAGGAGAAAAGGTAAGGAAAGATGAATAAGATGGTGGGGGAATTTTAATATATATAAAGAAAGACAAAAGAGAAAGAAATGGTAAAAGACAGTTAAAATGAAATGGGATGAAAACAACTGGGCCGAGGTGGGGTAGAGATAATCACCTGAAGTTGTTGAATTCAGTGTTGAGACCGGAAGGCTGTAGTGTGCCTAACTGGAAGATGAGATGCTGTTCCTCCAGTTTGCGCTGAGCTTCACTGAAGCATTACAGCAGGCTAAGGACAGACATGTGGGCGTGGGAGCAGGGTCTTTTGTTAAAATGGCAAGCCGTGGTTGGGGGCTGGGAGTGGGGTCTCACAGGCCAGTGGAGACCCCCAGGAGGTCGGGGAAAGGACAGAATGGCATCAGTGTTTGGGCCCCAGATGTTCACACGATATAGATAAATAACTAGATGAGGTAACCAAATGTAACATTTTCAAGTTTGCTCATGACACAAAACTGGGTGGAATTTTGAGTTGTGAGGAGGATGCATGGAGGCTTGAAGGTGCTTTAGACAAGCTGAGTGAATGGACAAACACATGGCAGATTCAGTACAACATAGCTAAATGCAGAGTTATGCACTTTGGTGTAAAAACAGAAGGGAAAAGCATTATTCAAACGGTGATATATTGTGAAATGTGGATGTACAAAGGGATCTTGATGTTCTTGTACATCAGGCAATAAAAATAGAGACGCACATGCAGGAAGGAAAATGGTATGTTGGGCTTCATTACAGGAGGGTTTTAGTTCAGAAGTAGTGATGTCTTAGAGGGCCTTGGAGTATCATGTACAACTTTAGTCTCTTTACTTAAGGATATACTTACCAGAGAGAAAGTGCAGTGGAGCTTCACTAGGTCGATACCGTGGTTGGCAGAACTGTTCTATGAGGAGAAATTGGGGCAACCGGGTTTGAATTCACTGGCGTTTAGAAGGATGAGAGAAGATCTGATTGAGACATATAAAATTCTAACAGGGCTTGACAGACGAGGGGCGCGATTCTCCGCCCCCCACGATGGGTCGGAGAATAGCGGGAGGGCCTGCCCGACATTTTTCCCGACCTCCCGCTATTCTCCCCCCCCCCCCCCACGGCCGCCCCACAACACGAATCGCTGCTCGCCGTTTTTTTACGGCGAACAGCGATTCTCCCCTATCTGATGGGCCGAGTTCCCAGGCCTTTACGGCCGTTTTCACGAACTCAAACACACCTGCTCTCACCGTTCGTGAAAACGGCCGCAAAGTGCTGTTCTGGAGAACCATGGCACCGATTGGGTGTCATGGGCCCGCTATCGGTGCCCACCGATCGCGGGCAGCGGGTCCGAAACGCACGCACTCTTTGTTCCTCCGCCGCCCCGCTGGATCAGTCCGCGGGGCGGCTGAGGGGCATGACGGCCCGCGCATGCACGGGTTTGACGCATATGCGTGATGACGTCATCCGCGCATGCGCGGGTTGGAGCCGTCCAATCCGCGCATGCGCGGCTGACGTCATCGTGCGCGTCAGCCGTCGTTACTCTTGGCGCGCGGGCTTAGTGACGTTCGCTAAGCCTGCTATGCCGTGGTTCACGGGGCCCCGTGCTAGCCCCGACCGGGGAGCAGAATCGGATCCCGGGAGGGGGCGCGGAGGCTGCCGTGAAACACGGCTAGTTTCACGGCAGCCTTTACGACTCTCCGCATTTGCGGAGAATCGCGCCCTATGTGCGGGAAGATGTTTTCCCTGGTTAGGGAATTTAGAACCATGGGACACAGTCTCAGGATATGGGGTGGACTATTTAGGCCTGAGATGAGGAAAGAGTTCTTCATTCAAAGGGTAGTAAACCTGTGTAATTCTCTACCACAGAAGACTGTGGAGGCCAAGTCACTGAATATATTCAAGAATGAGATGGATAAATGTTTAGATTTTAATGGCATTAAGGGGTATGGGGAGAAAGCAGGAATTGACATCGAGGCAATTGAGATTGAGATCGAGGATCAGTTATGATCATATTGAGCAGTGGGGCAGGCTTGAGTGGCCAAATAGCTCCTAGTTTCTAAGTTTCTATATAATTCAATCCTACAATAGTTTCCTGTACACCCTTTCCCTATTGAAGCCCATTTCCAGGGCAACATGGATCAGTTTAGCCTTCTATCCAGGTTCAAAATGTTTTATCCTTTAAACTCCAACTCTACTCTTCAAATTAAATAGCCAGTTAAGTATTTGACAACGTAACATTCTTATCACTTCCCTGTAAGTCGGGGACTAACTTTCTAATGTACTAAACTCACACATTTGATGGTGAATTTATATTGTGATGTTCTCGGAGAGATAATTATTGGCCATGATATTCTTCTTCAAGTTAATGCCCTGAGAGCCTCGACACCCATCTGAGAGCCAGACAGAGCCTCTATGTCTCATCCAAGCAACAGCATGTCCGACAGTCCAGTATTCCCTGAGTATTGCACTGGAGTGTCAGCCTTGACTTTAAGTTGTTCAGAGCTGATACACATTTCACCATAATAGTAATGCGCCAATCGCCTTCTTGCTCTTGACATCTCTGCCTGAAGGCAGGTCCTTGGTGATTGTGTACTGAACCACAACAAAGTACTATGATTTATTTTACTACTAATAGGGCAAGAGTCTATCTCAAGCTGAACATACAGCAAACACTGTGTGATTGCCATTAATTTTATGTGCTGACCATCTAGCTAAATCTAGTAAGTATTGGGGGGGAGATGAGAACCACAGAATCCCGACAATGCAGAAGGAGGCCATTCAGCCCATCAGGTATTCACCGGACCTCTGAAAGAGCACCCTACCTAAGCCCACTTCCTCGCCCTATTCCCGTAGCCCCACCTAACCTGCACATATTTAGACTGTGGTAAGAAACCAGAGCATCCGGAGTAAACCCACGCAGACATGGGGAGAATGTGCAGTCTTTTCCACAGTCACCCAAGGTCAGAATTGAACCAAGGTCCCTGGCACTGTGAAGGGCACATCAGCTAACTCAGGTGGAATTTCAGAATAATGCCCAAAATGTGGATTTGTTTCTCACTCCAGCTGAAGTACAGTTAATTCCTTGCCTGTCCCAAAGTGCGAAAGCAATGGCAAACTACAACTAACAAAAACTGCTCAAGAAATATATCTCAGGATCAAGGGTCAGCAGACAATGAGCCAAGGATCTGACTTCAGACAGAGCACACATGAATAAATAATACGTACTCTGCCTTTCCATATTAGTCATCTCAAAGTGCATTACTTCACACTTTCTACATCAAGTTTTATCTACCATTGTCTGTGTGGAGTCTGCAGTTTTCCTTGTGTCTGCGTGGGTTTCCTCCGGGTGCTCCAGTTTCCTCCCACAGTCTAAAGATGTGCAGGGTAGGCGGACTGGCTCTACTAAATTGCCCTTAGTGTCCAAAAAGGTTAGGCTATGGGGTTACTGGGTTACAAGGATAGAATGGAGGAGTGGGCTTAAGTAGGGTACTATTTCCAAGGGCCGGTGCAGTCTCGATTGGCTGAATGACCTCCTTCTGCACTGTAAATTCTGTGCTTCTGTCCATTTTTTCATTGTGCGTGTATCATTTATAAGTCTATAACAATCCTCATCCTAACTATTACTTTGCTAAAGGTCCTTCACCTGAGGAAGGAGCTGCGCTCCGAAAGCTGGTGATTCGAAACAAACTTGTTGGACATTAACCTAGTGTTGTAAGACTTCTTACTGTTGCTAAGGGTTGTATCATCTGCAAACTCTACAATGCTTCCGCCGCCCTAGATTCAATTGTTTATAAACTTGAAAAGAGTAATGGGCCCAAAAACTGACTATTGGGGAACCTCACAGTGAATCATCTCCTATCCTAAAAATCATTTATCGACCACTAACCTTTTCTTCCTGTCACCTAACTAGTTTTATAGCCATACTGCTACTTTACCCTTAGTTCCATAGCCTTCCATCTTCTTAATAAACCTCCTGTGATGCACTTCATCGAATGCCATCCAAAAATCTTTCTATGCAACATTTACTGAACTGCTGAATCCACAATCAGTAAGAATGAATAACAACATCTCCTCCACAATTGTCTTCAATAATGGGGCCCCGCAAGACTGCGTACTTAGCCCCTACTGTACTCCCTGTACAAACACGACTGCGTGGCAAAATTTGGTTCCAACTCCATCTACAGGTTTGCTGACGATACGACCATAGTGGGCCGGATCTCGAATAACGACGAGTCAGAATACAGGAGGGAGATAGAGAACCTAGTGGAGTGGTGTAGCGACAACAATATCTCCCTCAATGCCAGCAAAACTAAAGAGCTGGTCATTGACTTCAGGAAGCAAATTACTGTACCCGCAGAAAAATACTTTTCACTGTACCTCGTTACACATGACAATAAACAAATCCAATCCAATCCAATCCCTTGGTTTACATTCCCTGTTATTGCAGTAAAATATTCAATCGAATTTTTAGTCAGACATGGGGCTGGATTCTCCGAGCCTCCACCCCGAAATTGCATTCAGCGCGGGGGTGGAGAATGGGCGTCAAACCGGAATTTTGGACCGGCGCCGCTCCCATGAGTCTCCGGTCCCTAGAGAATTGCTTCGGAATATCTTGTGCGCGAACTACGCGGCGCAGGTTGGGGGGCCATTGACAGAGGCCACCCCCGTGATTCTGCACATGAAACCGGCTGAGTTTCCGTCGGCGTGGTTCTAACCACCTATTGACCGTCAGGAATGGTAGACTCAGTCCGCGGCCACCCTGGTAGGGGGGCGGGGAGATCGTTCACCGTGGGGGGCCTCAATAACGGCCAGGGGAGCAATCGGGCATCACGGATCACGGACCGCGGGCGCGCGTAGTCTTGGGGAGGCCTATATTTTTGGTGCCGTTCCGCAGTGCGGTCCGCCATGTCCCATGGGGTGGTCGCTGCAGGCTGCCCCCGTGCGCAGGCACGGAATCCCGGCTGGAAGTGCGGGGCCCCGTATCTGTAGCCAGAGATGCGAGAAGCACTCTGGCGTCCTGCCAGCCCCCTGTAGATGGGAGAATCACTCAGGGCTTTCTCAGGACATAGCCCCATTATTGGAGAATCCAGCCCCATTTGCCTTTACCAATTCCATGCTGGCTTGTCTTCTTTTTCTGTTGTATTTTAACTTTTTTTTTGTCATTCGTAACACATTAGCTTTGAATGCCTTATATATTCTCTTCAAAGGACTATACGTATTTTTTACCTGAACTATTTATTTCCTGAATGTCCACTCTATCGCTCTGCTGCTGCTTTGCCTTACCAACATACATGTGCTCCTCCTTGAATCACTGAAATTAGCAGTTTCTCAGATGAGCATTCTTACTTGTGATATTTTCTGATCTCTTTCCATAACTATTTTAAACCAAATTATATTGTGGCCACCGTTAGCTTGATGTTCTCATACATAACACACTCCCCACTTCAGAAGCAGATCCAACACAGATTTCTTCCTAGATGGCTGGAGAAATATTGATTGAGAAAGATCTGTATACATATCATAAATTCACTACCTTTCACACCATGTTTATTTCCTGCCTATTTTAGACTTATTAAATTATTCTAATGTTACTACTCTATTTGTCACATGACTTTAACAATTACCTAAGGTTTGCGCAACTATCTCCTTCTCACTATTTGGAGCTCTAGAAGGAACTCTCAACTATGTTATTGCTCCTCCCACTCTGTTCCACACCACAAACCTAATCAATTAAATACTAGAAACACTGAGTTCATCGTTATTCTTTAGCACAGTGTGTTAAAAAGCTGGCTTGTAATGCAGAACAAAGCCAGCAGTGCGGGTTCAATTCCTGTACCAGCCTCCCCGAACAGACGCCAGTATGTGGCGACTACGGGCTTTTCACAGTAAATTCATTGAAGTCTACTTGTGACAATAAGTGATTATTATTCCATCATCATCCTTGAGCAAAACTTCCACTCCCTCTCTTTTTCCTGCTCTATCATTCCTGAATACTTGGTAACCAGGTAAAATCCCATTTGTAGACTTATTTGAGTTATGCCCTCTGTTAATGCAACCACATTGTAATAACTTCGTCACAGCCAGCCTTCCAACAATAACTCCCTTTATTAAAGTCACAAAAAGAGTTGTGGCATATAACACCTGAGTCCCTATGGAAATGCCGCTCCAGATAGAAACTGTGAGTTTTAAACTCCCGTCATGCATCTCCGATTAGGTGAGCCTCCTCCACCTGCTCAATAGAAGAATTCATATTCCATGAAGCCCAAGGAGAGATCTATTGATAATCCCCGGTGTTCTTCATGGCTAACATTGCTCCCCCCATTAAGTTTGTTTCCCATAGTACTCTTGCGGCAAGTAGGACTCTTCCGCCTCTTTGCAATCGGCCTGAGGAGGTCCGATGAGGGTGGAATAGGATCTGGAGGTGTGAACTGGACTGGTGATGTTTGCTTCTAGAGAGAAAGCTGAAGAATTAACCAAACCAATGGGACTTCCTCCTCAGTGTCTGCTACCAGCAGAACACCTGATTCCTCTGCTTCTATTTGGAACCTGAGTTCTCAGCATCAAGGTTCTCTACAAATGGCGGTTCTGCACTGGCGACGGCCACCTCTATGGCGGTGGTGGGGCTTGTATAGGGACGGACTCCCTATTTTAAGGTGGTTCAGGTGTTTCCTCACGGCTTCATCCTGGACTTTCACTTTGCAGGATATCATCATAGAATTTACAGTAGAGAAGGAGGCCATTCGGCCCATCAGGTCTGCACCATCTCTTGGAAAGAGCACCCTACCCAAGGTAAACACCTCCCCCTATCCCAGTAACCCAGTAACCCCACCCAACACTAAGGGCAATTTTGGACACTAAGGGCAATTTTATCATGGCCAATCCACCTAACCTGCACATCTTTGGACTGTGGGAGGAAACCGGAGCACCCGGAGGAAACCCACGCACACACGGGAAGGATGTGCAGACTCCGCACAGACAGTGACCAAAGCCGGAATCAAACCTGGGACCCTGGAGCTGTGAAGCCATTGTGCTATCCACAATGCTACCATGCTGCCCCTTTGTCTCCAATATGACACCGGGCACACAAATCTCGGCATCTCCAAAGTTCCTTTCACAGACTAGGTCTTGAATATTCTTTCAAATTTCACAGAATCATAATTTCTTTTTGATTCTCTTGCTGGGACTCGACCCTCCCGTCAGGTTCTGAAAAATGAGGCTTAATCCCGTGTGAAACGACCATCCCATTGACATTTCTGCCGGGCGATACTGTCGTAGTGTAAGGAGCAGTCCTTTAATTGAATAGAAACCATGCCAATTTGGTCTCAATGAATGCTGAATGCCTGTATTGCCAGTCCATTGGATGACATGTGATATTATGTTGTTCTATTTTGTCTGATGCCATTTGATTTCATGGAGCCCATGCACACCACTGATGCCATTGTTGCAAACCAGAACCTCTGCTGTGCCATGTGTGTAAAAGCTCTATCGTAGTTTCTCAATCGGAGTGCGGGAGGTCGTGGAGCCCATGCGGTGTACTTCCAATCTTTTGGAGTGTACATGCACCAGGATCAGAAAAATATAACCGAGAAAAAGCCCAGCAAAGTCTACGTGCACCAGCACCCATGGTCTGTTTGGTCACTTCCATGTGTGTAGGGAGACCAAAGGAGGGAGTTTCTGGTTTTCCTGGCATGAATCGTATTGCTTCACTGTATCCATGGTATCTGAGTTGAGACCAGGCCACCAGACATAGCACTTGGTGAGCGTTTTCAGTTTAGAGACATCAGCATGTAGCTCCAATAGGATTGGGAACTGTCCAGGACCCACCAAAGAATGATATCGTCCTCAACACTAAGTTCATATTTCTTGGTAAGAAGTCTTACAACCCCGGGTCAAAGTCCAACAGGTTTGTTCTGAATCACTAGCTTTCAGAGCACAGCTCCTTCCTCAGGTGAATGAGGTTCTAGAAACATATATATGGACAAAGTCAATACAACACGATACTTTGAATGCAAGTCTTTGCAGATAATTAAGTCTTTACAGGACAATGCAGAATCGCAGAGCAGAAACTTATAGCCAAGTTCCGCACACATGACTACAGCTTCAAACTGGACCTTGGATTCATGTTGCATTACATTCACACCCCCCCCCCAACCCACCCCCACCATCTGGCCCGGGCTTGCAAAATCCTACCAACTGCCCTGGCTTGAGACAATTAACACCCCTTTAACCTGTGATTATCCCTCTCTCCAGATGCTCCGTCTGGACCTGTAAAGACGTAATTACCTGCAAAGACTCGCATTCAAAGTATCATCTTGCATCTTTAACTTTATCTATATATATGTTTCTGGAACCCACCTCTTCATTCACCTGAGGAAGGAGCAGTGCTCCGAAAGCTAGTGATTCGAAACAAACGTGCTGGACTTTAACCTGGTGTTGTAAGACTTCTTACTGTGTCCACCCCAGCCCAACCCTGGCATCTCTACTTTATATTTCTTGTCAGATAAGGTTTTATGTCATCGGAAGGTTGTCCTTGGATTATGTGCTTCAATTTTGACAGTGTAAGATCTTGTGTCCAGGCTTGATTTGCTTTGCAGGCACTGGTAATGTCTCTAGGAAATTCAGGGTCATTGTGACCTCCTCCAACACGGCGACGGAGTTGGGGTGGTAAACAGCAGGAAGCAACTCATTAACTATTCGTGTTGATATTCATAAGCTGCAAGTAACAGGGCCCATTACTGTATCCGGGCAGAGGCAATAAGTGGGATTGCTTTGTCCTCCTTTAAACGTCTGTAAGAATCCTTCCTGTTTATTTCCATTGTTCCCATTTCTTTTATGTTATTTTATTATTTTGGTCCATAGAATGTGCCTTTCAGCAGAAGACTCAAGGTTGAAGCAGCCTGCTCGTCAGTACATTATCTTCCCAGGTTTTGTTTTTGGAGAGGAGAAACCAGGCTCCTCGGCACCGAGTGGATCTTCGGAACCCGATTTGGAGGGAATTGGATTGATTGGATCGTTGGCAGCCAGTGGGTTGACCAGGGAAAGCATTCTGCCTGACAGCAGCCAGTGATTGGTTCCTGCGCGATGTTTTTTGAGAGAACTGGGCAGAAGTGTTTAGATCTTGAAAGTAAAAGGAATTCTCCGCTGTGAACCTGAAGTGATGCTGTGTCTGCAGAGAAGGTAGACAACCTTGCTACAGAAAACCATCTCTAGCCGAGAAGGAAGATGTACCAAAACGAAAGCTGAACTTCAGAAAGACACTGGGCTGGATTCTCTGCCCTGCGGCGGCAGCAATGTGGATTGTGATCGAGTGGAGTATCGAGCTTCCGGACGAAATCGAGGTTCGCACCTACTGTCGAACCTACCGCTATGCACCTGCCCTCCGTTGGTGGCGGGAATGGGGTTCTAACTGGCTCACCAGTGGGAGGATGCAAATGGGTCTTAAAAGACCCATTTGCATCCAATTAGAGGGCGGGACACAACTGCGTGTTTTAAACCCCCACCATGCATCTCCTATTGGGTGAGCCTCCACCTGCTCAGTGGAGGAATTCATATTCCATGAACTCACAGGGAAATTTGTTGACAATCTGCCGTGTTCTTCGTGGCCATCATAACACGCATTATTCTATATTGCAATCTATGCCTGCAGTTTAATGAATGTGCATACAAATTAACACCTTCTTCATCACCCAGCTATTTTCCTTAATCTGGTCGCTCCAATTTTTAGAGTAATTCTAATTTTGTTGCTGGTTATACCTCAGTGTTCTCTGATTTAATTTCTCCTCTTCTCTGCAATTTTCTAATACTCTCTGCAAATCAGCTTAAACATTTCATGACAGTATCAGCTAATCTCTCAGAGCTCGGTAGGGTGACAAAACACTGAAAAGGCTTTGGAAAGTCTCAAAAGGCATCTTAATATTAATCAGCAGCGATTTGTCAAAGATGAGAAATTTAAAACTAGGGAAATGAAAGAGGAAAGGTAGAGAAACTCAAGGTGTAGGCAAGCAGCTTCCTTTGTTTGATGACTGTGGAAGTAATCTAGTGCTGTATGAAGTATTTCCAAATACTGATCAATCCATTGGTGAATTCTGGAAAAACTTTATCCATTCAGTGATTACTGGGCAGAGCTTCCGATGACAAGGAGAAATTGAAACAAAGAACACTGATGCATGTAAAGGGAAGCTGAAAGATTGAGAACAGAATAGAACGAATGCTAATAGTCTTAGATGAAGTAAGGGTGGAGGAGAATTGGTGGAGGATGAATATCAACATAGACCAATAGCCCTGGGCGTGATTCTCCGCACTCACGCCGGTTCGAAGAATAGCGGGCCGCGCAAATTTTCACGGCGACGCAGGTCCGACGCCCTCCCGCTATTCTCCGAATCCTGCACAAACTACACGTCGGGATTCCCGGCAAAGGCCTCGAACACGCCCCTGACACGACCAGAATCGCTACTTATTGATCCCCCGCTATTCTCCGGCCCGGATGGGACGAAGTCCCGACGTCATCACGCACTGTTTCACGCCGCCAACACACACCTGCTTTTCAGTTCATCAACCAGTCATGCTGGTTGACCAGCTTCGATTAGGTGAGCGCACCGCTCAGGCACTGCTGGAGTCTGGCCACAACGGGGAAGGCATCCCCGAGAACGGGAGGGGGATCCAGAGCAGGGAGGAGTGGGGGAGACTGAGGGGGGAGTGGGGGAGATGGAGGGGGGAGTGGGGGAGACTGAGGGGGGAGGGGGGGAGACGGAGGGGGGAGTGGGGGAGACTGAGGGGGGAGTGGGAGAGACTGAGGGGGGAGTGGGGAGATGGAGGGGGGAGTGGGGGGGACTGAGGGGAAAAGTGGGGGAGATGGAGGGGGGTTCGGGAGACTGAGGGGGGAGTGGGGGAGACTGAGGGGACAGTGGGGGAGATGGGGAGACTGAGGGGGAGTGGGGGAGACTGAGGGGGAGTGGGGGAGACTGAGGGGGCGTGGGGGAGATCCCTGAGGGGGAGTGGGGGCGGACGGAGGGGGAGTTGGGGGAGACGGAGGAGGGAGTGGGGGAGACGTGAGGAGGAGTGGGGGAGTACTGTGAGAGAGGGAAGTGGCGAGACTGATGGGGAGGTGGTCGAGACTGCGGGGAGAGTGGGGGGCGACTGAGGGGGAGTGGGGGAGCCTGAGTGGGAGTGGGGACGACTGAGGGGGGAGTGGGGGAGATGAGGAGGGAGTGGGGGAGACTGAGGGGGGAGTGGGGGAGATGAGGGGGCGTGCGTGGAGATGAGGGGGAATGGGGGAGACGGAGGGGGGAAGTGGTGCGTAGACTGAGTGGGGAGTGGGGAGACTGAGCCGAGGGGTGAGTCGGGGGAGACTGAGGGGGAGTGGGGGGAGACTGAGAGGGGATGTGGGGAGATGGAGGGGAAGTGGGGGAGACTGCGGAGGAGTGGGTGGCGACTGAGGGGGGAGTGGGGAGACGGAGGGGGGAGTGGGGGAGACTGAGGGGGGAGTGGGGAGATGGAGGGGGGGAGTGGGGAGACTGAGGTGGGAGTGGGGGAGACTGAGGGGGGAGTGGGGGAGACGGAGGGGGGGGAGTGGGCGAGACTGAGGGGAGAGTGGGGGAGACTGAGGGGGGAGTGGGGGAGACTGAGGGGGGAGTGGGGGAGACTGAGGGGGAGTGGGGGAGATGGAGGAGGGAGTGGGGGAGACTGAGGGGGGAGTGGGGGAGACTGAGGGGGGAGTGGTGGAGACTGAGGGGGGAGTGGGGGAGACGGAGGGGGGAGTGGGGTAGACTGAGTGGGGAGTGGGGGAGACTGAGGGGGGAGTGGGGGAGACTGAGGGGGGAGTGGGGGAGACTGAGAGGGGAGTGGGGGAGATGGAGGGGGAGTGGGGGAGACTGAGGAGGAGTGGGGGAGACTGAGGGGGAGTGGGGGAGACGGAGGGGGGAGTGGGGGAGACTGAGGGGGGAGTGGGGGAGACTGAGGGGGGAGTGGGGGAGATGGAGGGGGGAGTGGGGAGACTGAGGTGGGAGTGGGGGAGACTGAGGGGGGAGTGGGGGAGACGGAGGGGGGGAGTGGGGAGACTGAGGGGGGAGTGGGGGAGATGGAGGGGGGAGTGGGGAGACTGAGGTGGGAGTGGGGGAGACTGAGGGGGGAGTGGGGGAGACGTTGGGAGGGAGTGGGGGAGACTGAGGGGGGAGTGGGGGAGACTGAGGGGGGAGTGGGGGAGACTGAGGGGGGAGTGGGGGAGATGGAGGGGGAGTGGGGGAGACTGAGGGGGAGTGGGGGGAGACTGAGGGGGGAGTGGGGGAGCTGAGGGGGGAGTGGGGGAGATGGAGGGGGGGTGGGGGAGACTGAGGGGGGAGTGGGGGAGATGGAGGGGGAGTGGGGGAGACTGAGGGGGAGTGGGGGAGACTGAGGGGGAGTGGGGGAGACTGAGGGGAGTGGGGGAGACGGAGGGGGGGAGTGGGGAGACTGCGGGGGGAGTGGGGAGACTGAGGGGGGAGTGGGGGAGACTGAGGGGGGAGTGGGGGAGATGGAGGGGGAGTGGGGGAGACTGAGGGGGAGTGGGGGAGACTGAGGGGGGAGTGGGGGAGACGGAGGGGGGAGTGGGGGAGACTGAGGGGGGAGTGGGGGAGACTGAGGGGGGAGTGGGGGAGACGGAGGGGGGGAGTGGGGGAGACTGAGGGGGGAGTGTGGGAGACTGAGGGGGGAGTGGGGGAGACTGAGGGGGGAGTGGGGAGACTGAGGGGGGAGTGAGGGAGATGGAGGGGGAGTGGGGGAGACTGAGGGGGGAGTGGGGGAGACTGAGGGGGGAGTGGGGGAGACGGTGTGGGGAGTGGGGGAGACTGAGGGGGGAGTGGGGGAGACTGAGGGGGGAGTGGGGGAGACTGAGGGGGGAGTGGGGGAGACTGAGGGGGGAGTGGGGGAGACTAAGGGGGGAGTGGGGGAGATGGAGGGGGGAGTGGGGGAGACTGAGGGGGGAGTGGGGAAGACGGGGGGGGTAGTGGGAGTGGGGGGGTAGGGAGAGAGTGAGCGAGTGACCCGTCCAACACCGTTACAAAATGTCTGCCACCATGCCATGGCGTGCCGGTCACGAGGACGCGGCCGCTGGTTCCCCTGTGGCTTACGGCCACAGGCCACTGACGCACCGGTGAAGAGGACGTAGTTAACTGCCTGTTGGATGCAGAAAGTGACCAGGGGTTAGGCTGCCCACGTGTCAGCAGCGCGACCAGGCCACCGGGACACACAGGTATCCCGTGGCAGGCGGCTGCCGAGGTGTCGACTAACCTCCGTCTAACATGTCCCGTTTCTCTCCCCCCACCACCCTTCTGTAGGTTAGCACAATGTCTACGAACAGAACGGCTATGTTCTGCGCAGTGGTTGGCGCCGCTGCACTGCATTTGGAGATGCAGCAGCATCCACAGCCACAACCCGCAGTGGATGCAGGGCCAGCTGCAGCAGCAGAGGGAAGGGCCGAGGAGTTGCCTGTCGTCGGGCAGCATGGGGGGGGGGGGGGGGGGGGGGGGGGTGGAGGAGGAGGAGGGGGAGGAGGAGAGGGTGAGGGTGCAGCCACGGCGCCAGAGGCGACGACCAAGTCCGAGGGTGTACCGTGCCCGGATCTCTTTCCTAACAATGATGGACATCACCTGCAGGAGGAGACTCCGGCTGAGTAGGCGGACGGTGATACATATCTGTCACCTCGTGGCGCACCTCGCCCCACGTTGAACGGGGGGAGGACACGCGATCCCGGTTGCCATCAAGGTGACGGTCGCTCTTAACTCTATGCGACCGGCTCCTCAATCCCCGAGCGGGGACCTCTCCGGGATCTCCCAGTCATCGGTGCACAGGTGTATCCGGGATGTGACCGACGCCCTCCATGCCATCGCCGATCGCTACATCACCTTTCCCGAGGACCGAGCAACTCAAGACTCATGAGCTCGTGGATTTGCCAGCGTGGCTGGGATACCGATGGTGCAAGGGGCAAGCGAGTGTGTTCACGTCCCCATGCGCCCGCCTGCAGGGGACAGGGACGTGTTGACAAACAGGAGCGGGATATACTCCATGAATATCCAGGTGGTATGCGACCCCCCACATGAGGATCATGAACGTCTGTGCAAGATTCCCAGAGAGTGTGCATGACTCCTACATACTGGCGCAGTCGTTCATCCCTGCGATGTTTGAGGGACGTCCCCCCCCCGGCTGAGGGGCTGGTTGCTAGGCGGCAGGGGTTATCCGCTGAGGTCTTGGCTGATGACGCCTATACGGAGGCCTCAGACCAATGCGGAAACCCGATACAACGATGCCCATGCAGCAACCAGGGGTGTGGTGGAGCGCTGCCTTGGCCTCCTGAAGATGAGATTCAGGTGCCTGGACCACTCCGGAGGGGCCCTGCAGTACCAGGCCGACAGGGTCGCTCGCATTGTTGTGGTCTGCTGTGCGCTGCACAACATCGCGATGCAGAGGGGAGGTGACCTGCTGCAGGAGGCGGAGGGAGAAGCCAGTGGCAGTGGTGCCAGCACAGAGGAGGAGGAGGAGGAGGAGGAGGAGGAGGAGGAGGAGAGGGAGGAGGAGGAGGAGGAGGAGACTGGCGGAGTGGCGGGCGCAGCACGCAGACACGACCCTGGTACTGGTGATGGCCAGGAGGTGGCACGACGGACCCGGTGAGGACGGCGGGCACGCGATGCCTTGGTGGCAGCACGGTTCACGCGTCGTGTGCGACATCCCGCTGAACACCAAACCACCACCTGCATCGCTAGTCATGCAGAGGGTCAACACATAACTGCCACCACCACAACCCCCCACCCCCTCTCAGTGTACACTGCTCCACTTCGACATCACCCTTACCACTGGGTCCAGACGGTATGGCACAACATTGATGGCTGTGTCAGCGGGTGTGATCAGTGCCATGTGGAATGATGACAGGCCGCTCTGCGAAGATCTGTGAGCTCAGAATCGTTAGAGAGAGTCTGACCCATGGCAATAGCTGAACCATCCACCTTGGTGGCAGCTGAGATCGTCACGGACACTCCATCACGTGCCCGCGTGGGTTAGCTGTGGGAGGGGGTGGGTGGGGAAGGGACTGCACACCCGGCACCGAAGTTTCATCGCTCGTCAACCCCAGCGACACTCGGTCACCATCACGATTCCTGTGGCTGTGGAACAATCACACGGTATTACAAGTAAGGTGGAACAGTGCGTTTAATGTGAACAAACATTTACAGGTGCCCTAGCCCCTGCAACTAAACTGTGCCCTTCACCCATGCCAACTTACTCAGTGTCTCTCTTTGTTGCCTTACGGGCCCTACCACTATGTCTAAGTGATTCCCCAGATGATACAGCAGGAGTGGTGGAGGACTGCTGCGAATCGCCCCCTTCGACTCGTTTCTCCTTCGGCAACTTTTCCTGGGGCGACCCGGCCTTGATGGGCCAGGCTGCTCTCCGGGTGTCTCGGGTGATGTTGTGCCACCCTGCTCTGCCTGCTGCCCACCTGATGCACCAGGGATGGGACGGGGGGAGGCCGAGAATTCCGGGACGTCCCGTGATGGAGTTAATGGGACGGGCCCCGAAACCTCCTCCTCCCTCGGGGAGCCCGGTTTCCCTGGGTTTCTTGATGCATCGGTTGTGCGGGTGGGTTGAGAAAGTCCAGGAACTCGGAAAACATCTGGGAGCCAGCTGCATGCTGGGCCTGGCCTGGCCTCCGCCAGTCCGGGCCCTCGACTGCTCCGACCTCCACCTGCTGTACCTGCTCAGCTGTGATGTGCGACCC
Source organism: Scyliorhinus canicula (assembly GCF_902713615.1). Lineage (NCBI taxonomy): Eukaryota > Metazoa > Chordata > Chondrichthyes > Carcharhiniformes > Scyliorhinidae > Scyliorhinus > Scyliorhinus canicula. The sequence continues at coordinate 162,340,536 of NC_052147.1, read as the reverse complement.
CCCAGACTGTGATCCAGGAGCCTCCTCACTAAATAGCCCAACCGGGGTGAGTGTCTCTGGGATGGTGGATGGTGTGGGAGATAGCTGTGCCGCAAGCTCGAGGTCGTCTTGGGTTGACGCCTCCTCTATGTCATCAGCCCGCTGAGAGGCCGCAGGGCGTTCGCGGGCCATTTCTCTCTCTTGCTCTCTCGCCGCCCTCTGGGTGTCCTGCTCCACAGACTCCCCGCTGATCTGGCACCCTCTCTTGTGCGGCCCTGGGTGAGGTGGGGGCAGATGCCTGTGTCTGCCTGGAGGCAGATGGCCCTGGTCGTTCGGCATCACGTCCTAGGGAAGAGAAGGAAACGGGTTATTTAGATTTGCTCGGCCGGGCGCTGGACGGTCCCAGTGGGCAGGGTGTGAAGGGACAGAGGATGGGGGAGGTGTCCAAGTGGGCAGGGTGTGAAGGGACAGAGGATGGGGGAGGTGTCCAAGTAGGCAGGGTGTGAAGGGACAGAGGATGGGGGAGGTGTCCAAGTGGGCAGGGTGTGTGAAGGGACAGAGGATGGGGGAGGTTTCCAAGTGAGCAAGGTGCGTGAAGGGACAGAGGATGGGGGAGGTGGGTTCCAGTGGCCAGAGTGTGAATGGACAGAGGATGGGGGAGGGGGAGGGGGCGTGGGGGGGGTTGTTTGTCATGCAGGGTTGTCTCACTTGTTGCAGCTCCGCCAACCTCGCATTGCGCGATCTCCCGGGTGGCAGATCCCCCAACAAGGTCCAGTGCCCTCTGCTCAAACGTGGTGAGGGGGTGCAGGATGGGCGAACCCCCTTCAGTCTTGTTCTGCTCACGGGTGTTGTGAGCGGTCTTGTCCTGTTGGGGGAGGGGGCATAGGTATATCATTACAATACGGCAGGTATCAGCAGGCCGTTCAGATACTGGCACAGTTTGGGGGTCAAGTTGTAATAAGACCATTGCATCTCTCCATGGGGGCCAGAGCGCTGGGTCTGTGACTACTTTGTGAACCACCCTCAACTCACTCTGCCCCAATCCCCCTCCACCCCCCGTGCCGGGGGGGGTTGGAGGTGGGTGATTAAGTTAAGGGGGGAGGGATGGTTGTCACCCGGGGGCACCCTCTTGGCACTTACCCTGGCAGCCCTGGTGAGGTCGTGCTTCTTCTTCCGACATTGGTCTGCAGAGCGAGGGGTCTGCCCCACAGCACTAACGGCAGCAGCCACCTCACGCCAGGCCTGGCACACCGCGCTGGCAAGGTGGCGATGCCCTCTACGTGGGCAGATGATGCCCCTCCTCTGCTCAATTGATTCGAGCAGTGTCTCCACGCCAGCCTCAACGAATTGCGGGGCTGCTGTCCTCAGCTCCGACATCCTGGCCTAGTTTCTGTGCTCGCCCGCGCCCTTTTACAGCGTCGGGCGGCGTCACGTGGGCGTGCTCGTAGCGTCGCCACGTTCCGGTGTCATCGCGCACGTGATTGACGCGGCCCCAATCCTAGCCCATTTCCCGGACATGAATACCTCGGGAAATGGGCCGTGTCGGGCCGTCGCAAAAGTGGGCCGTTTTCACGGCCAACTTCGCAATTTTCCACGGGTGCGGAGAATCGTGCCCCCTGTTTCTGTGTGGTAAATTTTATATCATTGTTGTTATCCGTTGAGAAATGAGGTTAGGTTCTGTAATGTAACATTCCAATGTGTTATGCTTTACATTACATTGCCACTACCTCTCAATTGACTACCTTAATGCAGTGTGGTGCCAGCTTTGAATTAATGGTATTACTGTCACCTCAGCATTAGAAGTTCTTAAATTCAGGTTCTACTCCAGAGACTTGGGACAGAATTGTTTTGGTCATTGATGTGACCATCAATTCACTCGAGACACGAATTGAAGTAAACTGTGACTTTAATAGACTTACAACTGAACCTGCCTGCGACCAGAAGAACTGAGGGCAGACTCACAAGGCTGCAGAACTTTATACTTCTGGTAGTGGGAGGGGCTATGGGCGGAGCCATGGGCAGAGCCGAGGGTGGAGCCCTGTACAAGCTCCTCATCTCCCGCTGTGGGCAGAGCCGCGCAACGGCTCACAGACAGAGCCTACAAGGACACAATGCTATACAGTGTGAATACAATACTATACAGTGTGAATGACATGATGTACATTCACCATAGTCATGTGGAGAGGGGTTGGAAGTGGGGTGTGAGAAAAATAGGAAGAGTCATCTGTGCAGTTCTCATACCTGCCACCAAGAAGCTTTCCCAGTAAAGTGCTCCAAGGAGGCGGGCAGTCAATTTAAATAATTAAGACATCAATTAGGGCCTCATATTTTGTTCTTGCCAGCGATGGAGCAGCCCCTAACATGCGGAGAGACCTCCAGTTTAATGGAGTCGGCCTTCCTGTGGCAGACTAAAGAAACATCAGAGCCAGATGTTCTACTACCCACTGGCCTTTCCTCTCCTACATGTTGAATTTATCTTGTCCCTCTGAGGGCATCTTCATTTATAGACAGCCCCAGTGAGGAGGCCACTGAGACTCTAGAGCAGCAAACCCCAAGAATAGGCCAGTGAGGAATTAGAAGGCTACCTCAAGAAAAATAACTCTGCTGGTCTGATGTTTGGATCTCTAAGCCTGTGGGAAACTGCTACTTGGAAACTATCTAGAATAATACATTAGGACAGTGCATATCAGTAGCTATCATTCCTGAGGTTAAAACGAGGACCTATTTACCCTCAGGTGAATGTAAAAGATATCATGATACTGTTTGAAAAAGAGCAGAGGAGTTCTCCAAAGTGTCCTGGCCAATATTGATGCCTCGACCAATATCTCGAAAACAGATGCTATGGTCATTACTGTTTGTGTGAGTTTGCCATGTGACAATTGCCGGATGCATCATACATTACAATTGTAACTACATTTGAGAAGCATTTCATTGGCTGTAAGAGGCTTTGGGATTATATCCTGAGGCTGTGGCAGGTGCTATAATAATGCCTTTCGCTAGAGTTATGAGAGTATGGCCAGGCCAATTTTGATATGTAGAAGAGAACAGCATATCATAGAATCCTTACAGTGCAGCAGGGGGCCAATCAACCCACCAAGCCCCACCAACCCTCTGAAAGAGAACCCTGGCCAGGCCCACTCCCTGGCCTGTCCAGTAACCCCATAACCCCACCTTATCCTGTACATATTTGGACACTAAGGTGCAATTTATGATGGCCAATCCACCTAACCTGCACATCTTTGTACTGTGGGAGAAAACCGGAACACCCAGAGGAAACTCATGCAGACACTAGGAGCATGTGCAAACTCCACACAGACAGTCACCCAAGCCTGGAATTGAACCTGGGTCCCTGGCGTTGTGAGACAGCTTGCTAACCACTGTGCCACTGCATAACCCATACAAAATGTGTATGGAACTGAGACAGTTATTCATATGTTTCTCCACCATGCAACAGAATAAAGTTGTCCTAACTATATGCAGATTACAATGAAATATGTGTCTGTTTTATTTAGTGTATGTCGATACATCTATAGCGGCAACACACGAGAACTAGCAGAGACAGGCATTTAACTGAGCCTCAGGCAGTTTTTAAACTAAACTAGTAATTTGAGATTTATGAATGCATGAGCCTCTTTGTTCTTTTCATTCTTCATTTTGGTAACATGATTGCCAGTCATCACTGAAGCTGAAGGCAAATATGTCTACTTATATAATTTAGATAATCCAACAAGTCCAGCTTTCAATATATAAAACCTTACAAATAGGAACCCTTTTTGCAGAGTAGCTTTTTTCACATTGTCCATAATTTCCAATCTTTACCAAATCACAGTGCCAGTAATCCCAAACAGACTTCAGTGGGCTTTCTTGGATAATGTCAGAAACCAGAGATATTTAGAATAAAAGAAAGACCGTCTTTGATTAACAGTTGATTATGCCTCTCAGTGAAATGTATATAATTAAACATTTGTGGTATGTCCTGACGATCATGAAGGGAAAATGCAGCAGCTTGTACAAATTCTCACAAAATGCAACAAGATGAATGAACAGTGAATATGTTGGTTGGGAAAGAAATACTGACCAGCAAATTCAAAACAGTTATGCTTTAAAGAACAAAAACATCGAAAACAAATTGCATATTACCTAATCTTGTAATTGTGATTACAAAGCCTGGTGCAATGGAAGCCTGAACTCATAAAATGGCAGCCATACTAGGCAGGAAGGGCAAGGTTCCTCGGAGTACAACTTGTATTTAGTTCGAGAGTGATGATTCTTCTGAGGAGCTTAGGTGGAGCCAGGTTCACAGCACCATGGACACCTTAGTTGTGTTGGGTGAGGAAGAAGAGCATTAGTGCTTGGGGATTTAATAGTGAGGGGAGCAGAGAGATGTTTCTGTGGACTTGACTCCAGGATAGCATGTTACCTGACTCGTGCCAAGGTCAGGATCACCGGACATTTTGTGGGGGTAGAGGGTTATTGAACAGTCAAATCGACATCAGAAAATGGGATGAGGTCCTGCAGGCAGAGATTAAAAAGCAAGACCTCAAGTGTAGGAAACTTTGGACTACTCCTGGTGTGAAGTGCTACTATGTTAATGAGTGAATAGTTGGATGATAGAGTTGATAAATATGTGGATGAAGAGATGGTGCAAACTTGAAGGCTTTAGCTTCCTGAAGCATCGGAAGCACTTCCGAGGGAGGGAGGACCTGTACAAGCCAAATGGGTTACACCTCAACAGAGTTGGGACCAATATTTTCACAAGGAGTTTTGCTTGTGTCATTGGGGATGGTTTAAACTAGCTAAGAATCCTACGGAGAGTAACTACCTCCTGACCCCCCCCCCCCCCCACCCCCCCCCCCCCCCCCCCCCCGAAGCCTGTCCATCATCTACAAGGCCCAAGACAGGGGTGTAATGGAATACTCTCCACTTGCCTAGATGCAGCTCCAACAACACTCAAGAAGCTTAATACCATCGGGAACCAAAGCAGCCCGCTTGATTGCTCCCCCTTCCACAAACATTCAAACCCTCCACCACCGACGAACAGTGGCAGCCGTCTGCCCTATCTACAAGATGCACTGCAGTAACTCACCAAGGTTCCTTAGACAGCACCTTCCAACCCACGACCACTACCATCTAGAACGACAAGAACAGCAGATACTTGGGAACCTCACCACGTGGAGGTTCCCCTCAAGTCACTCACCACCCTGACTTGGAAATATATCGCCTTCCCTTCACTGTCACTGGGGCAACATCCTGGAACTCCCTCCCTAACAGAATGGTGGGTGTACCTACACGTCACAGGCTGTGGCAGTTCAAGAAGGCAATCTACCATCCCCTTCTGAAGGGCAACTAGGGATGGGCAATAAATACTGGCCATACCAGCGATGCCCACATCATGTAAATGAATTTTAAAGAGGCTTGGAAAGGACATGGAAACCTGAGAGTAGATAAAGAAAAGAGAGAAGAAAAGTTGGAAATGGAAAACTGAAAATTAATAAGCGGTTTGGAAGGCAGAGGAAACAAAAGTCTAGAAAACAGTAAACAAGGAAGTTTGCCAGTGAAAAATGGTATGTATATGAATGCAAAATGTTAAGGGGAAAAAGCAGATTGCAGGCAGGAGTGTGATATTATAGCTGTCGCAACATGGCCATGACAGTTCAACATTCCCAAGTACACATGTGATAACCCTCACGCCGATCATGAAGAATCACACATTGTTCTTCCTGTCCAGCTCTTTGGGACCAATATTTTCACAAAGAGTTTCGCTTGTGTCATTGAGATGGTTTAAAATAGCTAGGAATTCTACGGCGAGTAACTCACTTCCTTACCCCGCAAAGGCACAAGCCAGGGCTGAGGCTCGTCCAGCTGGAACTTGTTATTGAGCTTTTTATATAATGTCCCAGACCTGGACCGAGACTTCCTGTTACTCCCGAACTGGGACACTAGTGTTCTTTGCCATGGGTGCGGCTTTACTTTCGAGTTAAAATAAATGTGATTTAACTTTTGTCTTCGTTTCTCCTGGATTACTAAAACATATTTTTCAGACTTAATAGGAGGGGATTAAGAAAGAAGGGGGTTCACAATATTGATTACAGAAACAATTGTAGTTGTGATGACAGATATAGTGGGATTATCAAATCAGAGCAGATGGGTTGAACGAAAGAACAAACTGTGTGCACTAGAGACCCCAAACAGCCAAAGTGAGGTAAAAGAGTAAATATGTCTGCAACTCTCTGTGAAGTGTCAAAACAATAAGGTTGAATTAGTGGAGGATTTTAATTACCCTAATATGAACTGGAATAGAATTATTGTGAAAGACAGCAAGGGAGCAGAATTCTATTTTTTATAAATTTAAATAGCCAATACCTTTTTTTCCAATTAAGGGACAATTTAGCACGGTCCATCCACATACCTTGCACATATTTGGGTTGTGGGGGTGAGACCCAAGCAGATACTGGGAGAATGTGAAAGCTCCACATGGACAATGACCAGGGAGCAGGATCAAGCCCGGATCCGTGGCACCATGAAGCAGCAGTGCAAACCGCTGCACCAACGTGCTGCCCGGGAGCAGAACAGTGCGTTCTGGAGAACCTCTTTAGCCATTGCAAGCATGCCCAACAAAAGTGGTTCTAAACTTAACTTGAGGGGATTAAGCTGGAAAGACGGGGAACAATTTGGTGGAAGTGATCAAATGCAGTTGGATTTCGCATAGTTATGGAGAAGGATAAAGATCGAGTCAGTGGAAGTTCAGAGTTGATGGATGTGTTTTTGGAAGTGAGTGATGCTGGATATCAACAAGAAGGTCATAGGAGTTTGAAAGCCTGTTAGCAGAAAGAATGCTTTCAGTAATAGGGGTTAAAGTTGCAGCTCCTCTTGGGTTGAGCCTGACAGTCAAGATGGACATGAACCTCAGACAGGAATAGTATCTGAAATGGTTATATTTTCTTATTCCCTGTTTGTGGCACAGTGTTTGCACTGCTGTCTCACAGCGCCAGGGACCCAGGTTCAATTCTGACCTTGGGTGACTGTATGCAGTTTGCACTTTCTCCCTGTGTCTGCGTCGGTTTCTTTTGGGTGCTCCGGTTTCCTCCCACAATCCAAAGATGTGCAGGTTAGGTTGATTGGCCATGATCAATGCCCTTTATTGTCCAGGGATATGTAGGTTAGGTTAACGGGTTATTGGGATAGGGTGAGGAAATGGGCTTTCAGAGGGTTAGTGCTGACTCGATGGGCCGGATGGACTCCCTTTGCGCTGTCGGGGTTCTATGATTCTAGCAAATGGGTGGTCACATAACTGTTACCTCTTGCAACCAGTTGGACAGCCACAGAACAGAGCAAGGACTGTGTTGCCATAGGCTTTAAAGATCACTGTTGCACTCAATGTTAATACCAGTGAATCACAATTCCCATTGATGCAGACAGTAAAATAAAATGAATAAAATAAATGAATAAAATGAATAAAACCCCCCGAACTGCGACCGTTTAAAAAAATAGTGGCAGCACTGCGCATGTGCGCCGATGATCGTGCGCGCATGCGCAATGCGTCCAAATATTTTTTACATGTTCGCGGCCATTTTAAAGGCCGCTTGCAGCCGGCGCGGGGATTTGCATGATCGGGAGCGCCGCGAAGGACGGCTCCGCGACCCTCCCGACACCTGCCTGCGACCCACCCGCAGGTCGTGCCCCCGAGTTTGAAGAACACTGAACTAGAGCACCCGGAGAAAACTCACGCAGGCATGGGGAGGACGTGAAGACTCAACACAGACAGTGACCCAAGCCAGGAATAAAACCCAGGCCCCTGGTGCTGTGAGGCAGCAGTGCTAACCACTATGCTACCATGCCACCGAAATCTGGAAAACTTGAGGGAGCCTTTCAATATTCACAAGATTGTGCCTGCAAATATGTGATAGTCTGCTGCATCTTTACCATCATGAAATCAGGTACTTCTGACCCGCCCCCGCCCCCGCCGTGTCCAGAATTCTCCACCACCAGAGATTCGGCGGGGGTGGGAATCGTGGGAATCGCGCCGCACCGGTCAGCGGGGCACCCCCCCCCCCCCGAGATTCTCCGGCCCGCGATGGGCCGAAGTCCCGCTGCTGTCAACCCTCTCCCGCTGGCGTGGATCAAACCACCTACCTTACCGGCAGGAGCAGGCGGCGCGGGCAGTCTCCGGGAGCCTGGGGGGGTGCGGGGTGATCTGGCCCCGGGGGGGTGCCCCCACGGTGGCCTGGCCCGTGATCGGGGCCCACCAATTGGCGGGCAGGCCTGTGCCATGGGCCCCTCCCCTGAGCATGCGCGGGGATGACGTCAGCAGTCGCTGACGCTCCGATGCATGCGCGGACTTCCGCCGGCCGGTGAAGTCCCTTTGGTCCCGGCTGGCGTGGCGCCAAAGGATTCCACGCCAGCCGGCGGAATGGGGAACGGTGGAACCACTCCGGCACGGGCCTAGCTGGAGTGGTTCACGCCACTCCATCACGCCGGGACCCCCTGCCCCGCCGGGTAGGGGAGAATCCCGGCCAAGGTCTTTTTAAAAATTAATTTTACAGGATGTGGGCTTCACTGGCTAGAACAGCATTTCTTCCCCATCCCTAATTGCCTTGCGAAGTTGGTGGTGAGCTGCTTTCTTGAACCGCTGCACTCCAAGTGCTGTAAGTATACCCACAGTACTGTGAGGGAGCTTGACCCAGCAACACTGAAGGAATGGTGATATATTTCCAAGTAAGGATGGTGTGTGACTTGGAGGGGAATCTCCAGGTGCTGATGTTCCCATGTATCTGTTGCCCTTGTTCTTCTAGATGATAGTGGTTGTGGGTTTGGAAGAAGCTGTCAAAGGAGTTTTTTGAGTTCCTGCAGTGCATCTTGTAGATGGCACACACAGCTGCTCCTTTACATCGGAGGGAGTGAATGTTGGAAGGGCGAGTAATCAAGCTGGCTGCTTTGTGCTGGGTGGTGTTGAGCTGCTTGAGTGTTATTGGCGCTGCACTCCAATAGCCAAGGTCAAGTGGGGAGTTTTCCATCCCACTCCTGGCTCCTGATGATGCCACACAAAACAACGGAGATTTTGGATGGTCCTCCAGTTTCTTTCTTTTTAGACTTTTGTTATGGTCCAGGGTTTAGAGAACCCCAAAGAGTATCATGGAATTCACCTGACCCACAACTTTTAATAGACTGTGGTATGGGGAACACACAGCCCACTCTCTCGGTGTGGTACAACAGAAATGGAAAAATAATTTTTAAAGCAAAACAATGTTTATTCTATGAACTCAAGTTAAACTTTTTGAAACATACAGTGAACATCTTAGCAACCAACAATTCAAATACAATCCCCAAAGAATATAACACTAAGTAATCCTTAATAACTTCCCAAACAACATCTAGAAGACAGAAGAAACACCTTTCAACAGAAGCACATTAGGTTTGCATTCACTGCTGAGAACATTTATAATTCTGAATTCACCAAATGATCAAGAGATAGTCTTATCATGGCAGAGAGATTAACAGAACAGCTGCTCTTTCTGGCTTCAGCTCCCACACTGAAAATGAAACAAAACACACCCTGCAGCAAACAAAAGTAAAAAGTAAAAAGTAAAACAAAAGTAAAAAGTAGACAGACAGCCCAGCTCCACCCACTCTCTGACATCACTGCAGTAGTAAACACTCATTTCTTAAAGGTACTCTCACTACAGATATTTATAGACACACCCATTCATAAACACCCATTTCTTAAAGGTACTCTCACATGACACCTACTCCCAAGAAAAAAAAATAAACCATCACCTTCAAGCTGGTTTCATTTTTCACCTTTCACCATCCATTAAGAAATGCACACAGTAAATATACTTTATCGCTTAAAAAAAACACACACACAAATAGGTACAATAATATAGTCCATTTTATTTTCGTTTTTCTTCCAACTGAAATCTTTCTCGATTGACAGTCTCTTCAAACAAGAAGGTCTCTGCAAAATCCATCCATTTCTCCACTACTCGGCATATCTCTTTAAAGTCAGATACTTTAGTTCAATCTGATCACAGAGTCCCTTGTAAGTCTCCAACACAGGAGCATTGGTTAGCACAGCTTTCAGGCAGTCAAATGCCTGTTGACACTCTGCTGTCCACTGGAATTTGTTACGCTTCTTGACCAAGTCCACCAGTGGAGCAATCACGCTGCAAAACATTTGCACAAATGTTCGATCAAATCCACTCATGCCAAGAAATTACATTATTTCTCTTTGCCTTGAAGATATCGGAAACTCCTCAATAACTGTTGGTTTCACATTCCGTGTGACCATTCGACCCTGACGGATTGTATGGTCAAGGAAAGTGACTTGGGCTTTTCCAAATACACTTTTGGCTAAGTTTATCACCAAACCTGCCTCCGGACGTCGATCGAATAACTCAATCAGATGTTTTAAATGTTCTTTCCATGTCTGGCTGAAAATTACCAGATCGTCGATGTATTCCGCACAATTGGGTAATCCAGAAACAACTTTGTTCGTTAACCGTTGAAATGTGGCTGGTGTGTTTTTCATGCCAAGTGGCATAAATTTGAATTGGTATATACCATCTGGAGTCACAAAAGCTGAAATCTCCTTCGCCCTTTCGGATAAAGATACCTGCCAGTAACCTTTAAGTAAATCCAGTTTGGAAATAAAAGCTGATTGTCCCATTTTTTCAATGCAATCTTCCAAATGTGGGATAGGATAAGAGTCCATTCTTGTAACTGCATTAACCTTTCTATAATCCACACAACCATTGGGTACCATCTGGTTTGGTACTATCACTATGGGTGAGCTGCATTGGCTGCAACTTACTTCAATTATGCCATTTTTAAGCATACTCTCAATCTCTTTGTTAACCAGTGCCGATTTTAAAGGGTTAAATCTGTATGGATGTTGTTTAATTGGAACAGCCTTTGCCACATCCACATCATGTATAGCCATTTTAGTACTACCCAATTTATCTTCACAAACTTGCCCACGTGATATCAATAACTCTTTCAGGTCAGTCCGTTTGTCCTCTGGAAGGTAACTCAACAATTTATCCCAATTTTTAAGAACATCCCCATTTTCCAATTTAATTTGAGGTATGTCAAATTCACAGTCATCTGGATTTGATTCATCACTTTGAGTTAGAATCATTAAAACCTTCATTTTTTTCTCCTTCCTTTTCAAAGTGCCTTTTAAGCATGTTCACATGGCACATTCGGTGAGACTTCCTTCTATCTGGTGTTTTCACTACATAGTTCAGCTCACTTAATTTCCTTTCAATCTGATAAAGTCCACAAAACGTAGCTTTAAAAGGTTTACCTACCACTAGTAACAATACTCAAACTTTATCTCCACTGGCAAAACTACGCACTTTGGATTTCTTGTCCGGTACCAGTTTCATCACATTTTGTGCAACTTTTAAATGTTGTCTAGCCAATTCACCTGCTCTATTTTATTGTTCCCTAAAATTTGACACATAATCCAATAATGTAATTTCCGATTTCTCACTCACCAATTTTTCCTTAATCAATTTAAGTGGTCCTCTTATATCATGACCATAAATTAGTTCAAAAGGACTGAATTTGGTTGACCCATTAGGTACATCCCTAATTGCAAACAGTAGGAATGGAATTCCTTTATCCTAATCCTTTGGATAATCTTGACAATAAGCCCTCAACATTGTCTTTCATGTCTGATGCCACCTTTCTAACGCTCCCTGTGATTCAGGATGGTACGCAGTTGATTTAAATTGTTTTATTCCTCAGCTATCCATTACTTCTTTGAAAAACCTCGAGGTAAAATTCAATCCTTGATCTGATTGTATTGCTGTGGGTAGTCCATATCTAGTAAAGAATTTAAGTAACTCCTCCACAATCTTTTTAGCTGTAATATTACGTACTGGAATGGCCTCTGGAATCCATTATATTCAAAAGATATTGATTCCCACTTTTTGTTTTCGGAAGCGGTCCTATGCAATCAATTAGGATCTGTGTAAAAGTTCCTCAAATGCTGGAATGGGTATTAAGGGTGCTGGTTTTATCACTGCTTGAGGTTTCCCTATCATTTGAAATCTGTGACATGATTGACAAAATTTAACCGCATCTCTATGTAGTCCAGGCCAATGAAACAGTTTTGGGATTTTAGCTTGAGTTTTCCTTGTTCCCAAATGACCTCCCACTGGTACCTCATGTGCAACTCGCAACACCTCCTTTCTATACCCTACTGGCAATAGCACTTGATGAACTTCTGCCTGCTTTTCATCCGCCTGCACATGTAAAGGTCTCCATTTTCTCATCAAGACATTACTTTTATGGTAATAACACTCTGGTATACAGTCAGATTACTCTTTCGTATATGCTTTCTGATACATCCGTTTTATTTCTATATTTTTCTGTTGTAACTCCGCCAATTTTCCTGAACTAAAAATATCCGCCTCATCCTCCACCTGTTCTTGTTCTTTTTTAACCATCTAATCAAAAATCATTTCTGATAATTGCACGTCAACTTCATCTTCACTCTTTGATTTCTTCTCTTGTCTTAATCTGTGACGTTGCGACCTTGTTACTACACAATCTAGAAAAATCCCAAGATATTCGTCCTTCAACACCAATTGTCTGATTTTCCACTGGCTTATCAACCACAGTAGGCATCACTCCCACCTGCAATCCAGCTATATCATTACTCAAAATAAACTGTATTCCTGGACAAGATAGTTTCTCTATTACTCCTACTACCTCTTCACCACTCTTCACTGGACTTTCCAACCTTATAATGGAACACTACTCCTCTCACCCTGAATTCCACACATTACCACCTTTTCTGGCAACATTCTTCCCAAACTACATAACTCCTCATCCCTTACCATTAAAGATTGACTAGCTCCCATATCTCTTAATATTGTGACTTCTTTACATTATCCTCCTGATACACATGAGTAAACTTTACCCACACCAGTAAATTCTTTGAAGACATCTGGCACCTTCTTATCAATCACGTCTTGATCAGGCTGCACAATCTTTTGCACCTCCTTCGCTTAATTTGGGCTTTCCTTTACCACTTTAACAAACCCCACTGTCTTATCCTGATTTACCACATCAACCTTCCCTGTGCTTTTCTTCAACCACCAGCACTGTGACTTTACAAGGCCTAGTTTATTACAGTGAAAACATTTAAAATTTTTCATGTCTCTTCCACCCTCCTGGATTTCTTTTTTAATCTGAGGTACACTCTCCTTATTATCTCCCCTCAGATCACCTTTACCACTTGAGTATTTCTCATGTCCCCAGTTTCTATCCCTCACAGGCTGAAACTGATGTCGGAAACCAAGTTTTGATTTATAAACAAATTCACAATGATCTGACATTTCTGCTGCTAATCTCACAGTTTTCACCCTCTGCTCTTCCACATGAATTCTCACTACATCAGGAATTGAATTTTTAAACTCCTCCAAAAGTATAATTTCTCTGAGAGCTTCATACGTTTGTTCTATTTTCAAAGCCCTTATCCACCTATCAAAATTACTCTGTTTGATCTTTTCAAACTTCATGTATGTTTGACCAGTTTATTTCCTTAAATTTCTAAACCTTTGGCTGTCGGCTTCAGGCACTAGTTCATATTCACCTCAGGTGGATTTTTTTTCACCTCCTCAGATGACTCAGATACCTCCTCCGGTAGTGATGCAAACACTTCACTAGCCCTACCTAACAGCTTTGTTTGAATCAGTAATGCCCACATGTACTGTGGCCGTTTCATTTGTTTAGCTACCTTCTCAAATGAAATGAAAAAGGCTTCTACCTCCTTCTCATCAAACTTTGGCAATGCTTGGACATATTTAAATAGATCCCCACCAAGCCTTCGACTATGACACTCTTTCTCACTATCCTCAGCACTGTCATCCAACTGTACGTTTCCCTTTATGCCTGCCATTTTTAACTGACTGTCATGTTTTATGACCATTTTCTGAAGTTCAAACTCTCTCTATCTTTTTCCCTGATCTGTATCTCCCTTTCTTTTTCTTTTTCCTCTCTATCTCTTTTGTATTCAAGCTGCTTTAATCTTTCTCATGTTCCATTTGTTTAAGTTGTAACTGAATTTTTGTGATTTACAATGATGCAAATCAGGCAACATTAAATGCTTAGCCACCACCATAATTACCTCACCTTTTTGAATTTTGTCAGGTAATGTTAACTGCAATGCATTTGCCAAATCTATCAATCTGCTTTTAGTCTCTGTCCGTAAGGTACTGCGTGTGACCATCTCCACCCCCAAAAACTTCTGAGCTTCTGAAAGAGCCATTGGCCACAACACACTCCCTACTTAAACTAAAATACCACACCTGAAATGCACCCACAATATGCTCATGCCTCACTGTCTTTAAGTTCACTAATCCAATCCAATAGATGGACTTGTATCCCCTTTGAGCCCCCAATTTGTTATGGGCCAGGCTTTTTGAGAACCCCAAAGTGTATCATGGAGTTCACCTGACCCACAACGTTTAATAGATTGTGGTATGGGGAGCACACAGCCCACCCGACAGGTGTGGTATAGCAGAAATGGAAAAGTATTTTTAAAGCAAAACAATGTTTATTCTATGAACTCAAGTTAACCTTTTTTAAGCATACAGTGAACATCGTAGTGAACATCGTAGCAACCATCAATTCAGATACAACCCTCAAAGAATACAACACTAAGTAATCCTTAATAACTTCCCTAACAACATCCAGAAGACAGAGGAAACACCTTTCAACAGAAGCACATTAGGTTTACATTCACTACTGAAAACATTTATAATTCTGAATTCACCAAATGATCAAGAGATAGGGTGCGATTCTCCGCTCTCCAGGTCGGGTGGGAGAATTGTGGGAGGGCCGCTCTGACACCCCCCGCGATTCTCCCACCCCCCCCCCCCCCAACGTGACACGCCGCTCGTAGAATCACTGCCCGCCATTTTTCACGGTGACCCGAGATTCTCCAGCCCGGTTGGGCCGAGCGGCCTGACGTTCCCACCTGTTCATGCCAGCGGCAACCACACCTGGTCGCTGCCGGCGTGAACATTGCGCGAAAGGTAAGTTTGGGGCCTGTGGGGGGCGGAGAGGGGATCGAGCACCACGGCCATGCTCAGGAGGGGACTGGCCCGCAATCGGTGCCCACCGATCATCGGGCTGGCATCTCCAAGAGACGCATTCTTTCCCCTCCGCTGCCCCGCAAGATCAAGCCGCCACGTCTTGCGGGGCAGCGGAGGGGAAGACGGCAAACGCGCATGCGCGGGTTGGCGCCGGCCAACCTGCGCATGCACGGCTGATGTCACGTAGGTGCCTCCAGCTGCGTCATTATCAGCACGCCGCCTTGACGCCAGTGTCAAGGCCCAGCGGCCGTGTTCCCCGCAACGCCGCTCCTAGCCCCCCGGGGGGTGGAGAATAAGGGGCGAGGAGCGGCCTCCGACGCCACACACTCAAAATTCATGCCGGCATCGGCCGTTGCGGAGAATCGCGCCCATAGTCTTTTCATGGCAGAGAGATCAACAGTACAGCTGCTCTGTCTGGCTTCAGCTCCCATACTGAAAACAAAACTAAAAAACACCCTGCAGCAAACTGCCTGAAACAAAAGTAAAAAGCTGACAGACAGCCCAGCTCCACCCACTCTCTGACATCACTGCAGTAGTAAATACGCATTTCTTAAAGGTACTCTCACTACAGATATTCATATACAAACCCATTTATAAACACCCATTTCTTAAACGTACTCTCACATGACACTTTATAACGGTTTTTATATACCTGACTCAACCACATGTCGATCTTGAGCCACATGTAAGTCCGCCCAGGTTACGACAGCAGATTTCCTTCTCTGAAGGACATTAGTGAAACAGCTGTACTTTTTTTACAACAATCGACAATGGTTTCACAATCATCATCAGACTTAATACAACAGCTTACCCTTGCATTAAATTACATCTGCTATCTGTTTGCCCATTCTGCTAGCCTATCTATGCCCGCTAATAATCCATGTTATCAGCCACACCTCCAATTTTGGTATAATTGGCTAATTTTTAAAATTTAAGTTGCATTATCAAGATCCATGCCCTTTATATTTCATAAATAAAAGTGGTCCAAGTACTGTTACTTGGGAAACACTACTGTCTCACGCTCTCCAGTCCAAAAACAATCTTCTGCCTTGACTCATTGCTTTCTGTTCTTAAGCCAATTTTTTGTGCAATTTTGCACTGACTCTCGTATTCCATGAGCCTCAATTTTGTTAATTTGTCTTTAACGTGGCACTTTATCAAATGGTCTCTGAAACTCCACGTGGGCAACATCCACCGCATTCCACTCATTGACTTTCTCTGTTACTTCTGTTTGTCAAAACATTGAATTAGATTAGTCAAGCACACTCTGCCTTTTACAAATTTGTGTTGGCTATCCTGAATTAACTCAAAACTCTCCAAGTTCTGATTATTTCTTTCCCTGATTATGGATTCCAAAACCTTTCTCATGACTGATGTTAAACATTGACTCGCCATATGTCGTTTCTGTCTCTACGCTCCCCTCTAAATTACACATGGCCAGTTACACCAATTACACCTGAGCTGGTGGCTGCAAGGTTCAGATAAGTAATGGTGCATTTTCATCCGAAGTCTACTGTTGCTTACACCCTTAATGGTGTAAGCGAACCATGAGAACCTTCTCCTCCATTGGACTTGGGAGATTCATGTGTGCAGTCCCTTGCCGGCTCTCTACTCTTCCCAGTGTGACCTCGGTCTGCAAAGGTGAATGGAGCATGTCAGTGGTGTCTTGTGATGTGCTTAGGAATGTGTCTGCATTGTTAAATAGCTGCCAGTATGTGTAAACTACAAGGGATGGATGTGAAGTGGTAGCATTGGTAAGTGTGTGAGTGTGAGATTTAACATGACTCCTGAACATTCAACATGAATCCTGATCGCGGCTGGGTGTATGATGGACTGGAGTGCATTGAGCAGCATGAGGGATTGTTGCTGCAGCAGGGAGAAGATGTCACTTGAAGACATATTCACTGGCCTTAATTAGTAATTTGAAGCAATTGATTTTTATCTGGTAATGTAGACAGACCCTCATGGCCAGATGCTGAGAATTGACCTTCTCAGGCTTACTCACATTTCCTATAGAAGGTATAACTTGAAGACCTGCCATGTGGACCTCCTGGACTAAGGTGCCACATCAGTGAATGTGGGAGCTCACTCTCAGGCTTGTTGTTCAATTTGCAGTCCTTTTCTTTCTTTCAAAGACTTTCAGACACAGTTGCAGTGGATGTTGGAGCAAGAGTGTACCTGCCATTTAAGAGGGGCAGGCTCATTTTAAGAAGTACAGGTTAGATGCATATTGTGTTAGTCACACATACTGCTTGGCCCACTGTTGAGTGTGCAGACAAAATGTTTTGTACTAGGCTGCATACCACAATTATTGAAATTGAACAGGCAGCATGGAGCTTGTGTACTGCCTCGTCTCAACATGAGCAGGTATGCATCACAATCCCCATGCCTGACCATAGGGCTAACCAAGGTTTGGCTCACTGTTTTAATTTTCATTGCTTTTGTGGGGCAGGCACAAGAATCAGGAGAACAATGGAGTGAATTTCCTCAGAAATCTGGTGCACGCTCAGCAGTAAACCCATTTCTGAACATGTTTCAGGGATAGATAAAGGGCAACCTGTCAATGTGGTGGGCGGGATTCTCCGGTCTCCGATGCCAAAATCCCATTTGGTGATTGGTTGGAAAATCCACGTTGGCGCCCAAACGGACGGTGTCGCTCTTGCGATGCTCCGCTCCCTTCTAAACAGCATACTCTAGGTGTACGCCTGCTGTGTGGATGGCCTCACAGGATATTACCTGAGGCCCCCCCCCCCCCCCCCCCCCCCCCCCCCCCCCCGATGTTCTGCCCCGATGGCCCGAGTTCCCGGCGGCGTGGGTCTCTCATGCTATTTTTTGTCAGGAACTCGGCATAGCTTCTACAGACTGAGTCCAGTGCCGCCACAGTCGGGGAGAGAGCCGCTCCACGGGCAGGGTGGGCTTTGGCAGGGGCTAGGGGCATTGGTGGGGGTGGTCCAGGTGTGGCGCGCCTGGCATTATTTGACAGGCCGGGTCTGTGCACGGCCGGCGCCATGTTGCACGGCGCAGCTGCTGCAGGACACTGCCGTGCGCATGCGCGGCCACGGACCCGGCAATTCTCCAACCGTATCGGCAGCTAAACGCTGCATGCCTGGTAGGGTGGCACTGCCAGGCTGACAGTGCCAAAATGTCCAAGTGCCAGGGAGAGTTCCAGTGTGCCACACTGCCCTATGTCCAATGACCGGGCGTGAATATTAAGTTCCAGGTGCCAGGAAAATCCGGCGAACACATATATTCTGATCTGCATAATGCCCCCTGAGGGCGAGATCCAGATCACAATATCTCGCGCAATGTTGTTACAAATCTCGCAAGGGGCCTCTCCTGAGATTCAATGCCCTCGTCCCAACACCAAGGCTGGTTTGGCAAGGTAAGATCCAGACCTGTATGCACTCACACTTACATTATTTTGGGGGTTTGGGGAGTCTCTCACCGGTCAATCACAATTTAGCAATACTTTCTGCAGTGAGGAACTAAACTTGCCCACTTGACCAGCTCCTGTGAGATCGGGACTCCATTTTGAAAGGGTACCTCGATCTCAGAGTGAACTTGAGAGTCCCCCACACCACCCCACCCAGGAAAATGCGACCACACGCAGGTATGGGCAACACCTCCAACCCTCAACCCTGAGGGAAACCTCACTCCCATTAATAAAAGTTAGGGTGAGCCAACCCCCACCACCCAGGCATGAGGGTGACTCTATCCACACACATCTATCCTTTGGGCACCCCCACCCGCAAGTGAGCATACCCTACTATGAGGTTACACTATGGCGTCGCACTATGGGTCCTCCCTCACCTTTCGGGCCCCCACTTTCAGGAACCCCCCCTTCATCCCCCAACTTTCATGACACCCCTTCTGCACCCCTCTCCCACCCCCTTCAAACCCCCCTTCAATGGGCATGGCCCCACCCTCAGACCCACTTCTTGGCACTGCCAACCTGGCACCTGGATACTGCCCCAGACACTCTGGCAGTGCAACCTGGCACTGAGAGTGCCAGTTTGGCATTGCGGGTACCCAGGTGCCATCCCTGTACCCGAGCATCTGGGTGATTCCAATGGCCTCCTAGACCACCGGAGTAGTCATCACCCCTGATCTCCGCTTGTGAAGACCAATACTAATATGTGCCCGGGTGAGACCTCACCAGCGCTGCTGGTGATTCCTGGGAGGCAGGAGACTGTGACCTCTACCCGGCCATGCATATTTAGATTAGCCAAATGGCTCATTTAAATATGATTATCTGGATCATGGCCAGCGAAGGTGTGATCCAGATCGTGCTGGGTATCGTAAGTCACCTTTTGGGACTCCCCAGAAATGCTCCCAGCACAACAGGCTCGGTGCCAGGTGCAACATGGGGTGAAATGGTGCCCGATGTGTCTGCACCATCTCCCTCAATGATCATTATGACTTAATGCCATTCTCCTGCCTTTTCCCCATAACCCTACTGAAATAATCTTCTATTGCCCTCCTGAATGCCCCCATTCATCATCAGTTTGTCACATTTATCAACTGTTTTGTATCCTGCTTCTTTTGCTGTTTGCTGAGGATAGCCAACAATAATTGGTAACAGCTGGTGTATTGGGACAATATCAAAAACCAATCATTGCATGTTGAAAGTTGGCTGACTATTCTGGCTACGTTTGTACCAGCTCCTCAGCCTCAGGATTCTGTATTTCACCACGGACAATTCTCTCTGCAAAATGGTGAGACAGCTTTAGTCCTTCAACTGTCCTCCTGACCGGATCCTAGTGTCATTATATCCTGTATTACCATTATGATAGTTATTTACTGCTCTTGGAGCGCCACAGTTCCTGCATTTTCTTGCATTACAACCTCCTGCTTTGTGAGTAGTTTTCTCCCTTGTTGTAGTTGTCGCTCCTCTTTGATCTCATGCAGATGATTGCTGGTGTACTGGTGTTCCTATGCAATCTGATGCTGTATCGCAGCCTTCTTCCAAATCTGCCTTTCCAGGCTAGCCTTCTCTGTGTAACCATCACTGACGGCTCCTGCTGGATGAAGAACCCCTGCAATCTGCTTCCTAGCCTTCCATTCTCCAGTCACCCTGTCGAGGAGTTTTAGTTTACGTAGGCAGCACTCTGGTGCAGTGGTTAACACTACTGCCTCATGGCGCCGAGGTCTCTGGTTCGATCCTGGCTCTGGGACACAGTCTGTGTGGAGTTTGGACATTCTCCCCATGTTTGCGTTGATTTTGGCCCCCACAACCCAAAGATGTGTCGGTTAGGGTAGGGTAGGTGGATTGGCCACACTAAATTGCCCCTTAATTGGAAAAAATGACTCGGGTACTCTAAATTTATTTTAAAAGTTTTTGTTTCCGTACATTAGCCATCTCCGTTTGTATCTGTGCTGTTGGTAGCGGATTGAATTTTCATGGGTGCTGTTTATTGGGAAAAGCATTTCTAAGAGCTATATCTTCAGTAATTACTTTTGTGGGCCATGTTATCCCCCCAAACAGATCTCTGTGTCTGCAATGATTCTTTCAGCTCATTTGGATTTTCCTCCGAAAGGACACTCAATACTTTGACCGGGATTCTCCATGTCTCCGCACTGCAATCAGGCCTGGCGCAGAGGCGGAGAATGGAGTGTTGGACCCGCGACCCCTTCGCGCGATTCTCCGGCGACCGGACAATTGTCGGCAGTCGCGCGCGTGCAGTCGACGCAGCGCCGGTCGGGAGCCGTTGAAAGAAGCCTCCGCGACGATTCTCCACGGACGAACATCTGAGTTCCCGCTGCTTTGGTTCACGTATGGTCCCACTTGGCAGGAGCTCGGAGTCGCATCTGCGGTGGCCGCCCTGGTGGGGGGGGCGGGGGATCCATCACCGCGGGGGGGGGGGGGCCTCCACGACAGCCAGGCCCGCAATCGGGGGACACCGATCGGTGGGCACGCACCATCTGGGGGGGGCACGCTTCTTCAGTGCCAGCCTGCTGTGTGGGTCCGCCATGTCGCGCGGGACTGGCGCCGAAGGCCGCGCTCATGCTCCAACCCACGGATGGAAGTGCAGTGCCCGTCTCGGAGCACTCCGGGGTCCTGCAAGCCCCCTTAAAAACGGAGAATCACCACGGACTTTCTAGAAAAAAGTTTGGAGTGATTGACGCCCATTTTCACGCGGGCATGGGGACATAGCCCCATTATTGGAAAATCCCGCCCCTTATATTTTTGAATGTTTCCTCATTGTCCAATGTAATTTGATGAATGTCAAATTCAGAATTGTCTTGCTTTATCTCTTTTCCCTAAGTCGCAACAACTAACACTTCCTCCTTCTTTCCTTTTCTATCAAAATACCCTTTGAGCAGATTAACATGACACACTCCGTGAGTCTTCCTTCTGTCTGCTCTTCTTATCAACTGATTCACCTCACTCAGTTTTGTTTCAGTTTTATAAGGTCTAGTAAATCTTGTTTCTACTGGTTTGTCGAATGCGGGAATGGTATTAAAGGTGCTGATTTGATTACTGCCTGAGGTTTCCCTATTACCTGACATGTGTGACATGTACTGCAAAAATCAACTACATCCATATGCAGTCCAAGCCAATAAAAATGTCTTTGTATTTTGCTTGAATCTTCCTCACCCCTAAATGACCCCCTACTGGAATCTTGTACACTATGCTCAAAACCTCTTGTCATGTGAGAGTACCTTTACGAAATGGATGTTTAAACAATGTACCTTTAAGAAATGGAGCAGCTCATATTACTGAAGTGATGTCAGAGGGTGGGGAGAGCTAAGCTCACTTCTGCTTTTAGTTTCAGTTTTGAGAGAGAGCATCTGAAAAGTGCCTGGCTTGTTTGCAGTGAGCTGTTTGAAAGGAGAAAGCCGGTTTTGAGAAAAAGAGCTTGGGTGTGTCTGTGTTTGCAGTGAGCTCGATCTGCTGTGATCTCTGCCATGAAAGACTATCTCTGAATCATCTGGGTGATTTAAACTCATAATAGTAATGTCTTTAACCTGATGTGTTTCTGTTGTTAAAGGTGAAGTCTTTTGGAGGTTTGAAGGAACATATTGAGGGATTATTTAGTGTTGTATTATTTTTGGGGTTATTTTTGAAGTAAGGGGTGTTAAGTGATCCAATGTTTATTTAAAAGGGTAAGTTGAATTCATGGAATAAACATTGTTTTGTGTTTAAAAACCCACGTGTCCATAATTGTAATACCACACCTGGAGAACAAGCCGTGTGCTTCAAAAGCAACAATGCATTAAAGGTGAGGGTTGGTTGAACTCCATGATACATTTTGGGGTTCTGAAAATGCCGCAAAGGGAGATACAGATCAGGGACAAAGATAAAGAGAGGAAGTTTGAACTTTGGATAATGGCCATGAAACATGACACTCTTTTCAATAACCCACTGGTAATACCACTTGATGAACTTCTGCCCATTTCTCATCTGCTTCAATCTGCAAAAGTCTCCATTTCCTCATTAATATATATTATTTCTAATGTAATGGCATTCTGGTATGCTCTCAGATTCCATTTCTGTATATGCTTTCTGGTATAACGTCTTTCTCTCTGAATCTTTGTTGTAATTCAACCAATTTGTTTGAACTAAAGACACCCGCTTCATCCACCACCTGCTCTGTTCTTTCCTACCTCTCAAACATGGTCCTGACAGTTCATCCATCACCTGCTCTTTGTCTTGACTAGCCACCTGATCACACATGGTTACCAACAATTGAATCTCAACCTCCCTATTGGCACTCCTCAAGTTCTCTTCCTCCTGTCTCAACCTGTGGCTTTGTGATCTTATCACCATACAATCTCCCGGAAATACTCCCGGATATATTTCTTGTAACATTACAGTTGTTTGACTTTCCATTGGCTTTTCAACCACAGTAGGTGGCATTTCCACCTCTGATCCAGCTATATCATTACCTAGGATAAACTTTACCCCTAGAAATGGTATTTTTTCAATTACTCCTAACACCACTTCACACTTTTTACCGGACTCTATGACCTTAACTTACATAGTGGCACACTACTGCTCTCACTACCAATCCCATACCTTTTCCAACTATGTGCCTTCCAAACTACATATCTCCTAATCTCTCATCATTAAAGATTGACGCTCTTGTATCCCATAGGTGCACCCTGACTCTCACAGCCCATCCCCTGACCACCCCCACCACTCCCCCCAGCCCTAGCAGAAGCCCCCCGGCCAGAGGCATGGATCTCGGCCGAGTGTGGCGGCATCGGACACTGTCCGCAGCTGGCACGCCAGGTTCCCAACCGCTGAGACCACATGTGGCCTACACTGTCGGGAACCCGGCCCATCGGGGGTGGAGCATCGTGGGTGGTTGGGCTGATGACGTGCCAACGGCATTGCGATGCATGTGGCGCGCTGCCCGATGAAGCTGATTTGGAGGGGACGGAGCATCATGAACCAGCGTCAAACCAGTACCAGTCCCGATTCCAGCATCGGAAACCATTCTCCGCCCGATTGCCAATCCCAATTTTGCGTTGGGCTGCGGATAAATCCACCCTCTCTCTCCTTTGCTGATTTTTCCCTTTCCGTTTCAATCTTATTCCTTTCCATTTCCTTTTGAAAAACATTTGGCTTCTCTCTCTCTCTCTCCTCTCTAGCTATGTTTTCCCTTTCCCTTTCCATTTCCCTATGAAAAACCTCTCCTTTCCTTTGGCTTCATTTGCCATCTCCTTTTCTCTTAGCTTTTGCTGCATTTCTAATTCTTTCATTTTTAATTGGATTTGAGCTAATTCTAATAGGTTAGACTCTGTTAATGGTAAGTTTAAATATTGAGCTGTGGTTTGTATTATCTCTGCCTTCTTTGTCTCCCTTTTGGCCGGGATAACTACAGTTTCTCGGCCAAATCCCAACAGCTTTGCTTTTGATTCCCCTTGTAAATACTCCCAAATAATTTCTTCCACCCCAGAACATCTTTTGCCATTTCCAGCCACTCCCTATTCAATATTTCAAACCCGGAAAGAATGTAATCGACCTACTCGCTCACTGGGCTGGATTCTCCATTAGTGGGATTATGTCCCCACGCCGGTGTCAAAACGGTGGAGTTTCACACCAGAAAAGCTGGCGTGAAAGGGTCACTAATTCCCAGCCCTGCAGGGGGCTGGCAGGGACCCGGTGTAAATCTCGCAGCTCTTGCTGCAGATACGGGCCCCCGCACTTCCGGGTCAGAGGCCGCGCATGCTCCATGGCGGACCCGGACCGCGGAGCTAGACCCAAGAAAGAGACCCCCCAATTGGCCGTGCGCCTGACTCTCAACCCCCACACGAACTTTCACCAGCCGCCTATAAGGACCCCCCACTGGCCTCCGATCCGCCCGCCCCCAACCAGGGCGGCCGCGGACTGAGTCCACAGCCGCCATGCGAGTATCCCGACCGGCTGGAGCACATTAGTTTCACGCCACCTGCACTTTGGCCGGTCGGGGGAGGAGGATGGCAGAGCGACCCTCTGGCAATGGTCCCAGGTAGCCCGGCGTAATCCCCCAGTACGCTGCTTTTCGGGGCCCGCAGAATCGGTGAACCGGCGCCAGTCCGATTTCTTGTGGGAACACGATTCTCAGCCCTTGTGCCGGCCGCAATTTCGGCGTGAGGGTGCGGAGAATCCAGCCCACTGTCTTTCAGTTCAATAACCCCAAGCCAAAGAAGAAATTATATGTAAGAATCCAGGCCACAAGCCCCCAAGTTGTGACAGATGTATACACAACTCTCAACAGTGGCTAAAATACTGTACCAGAACTATAAAAAAT
Source organism: Scyliorhinus canicula (assembly GCF_902713615.1). Classification (NCBI taxonomy): domain Eukaryota; kingdom Metazoa; phylum Chordata; class Chondrichthyes; order Carcharhiniformes; family Scyliorhinidae; genus Scyliorhinus; species Scyliorhinus canicula. The sequence goes on along the minus strand of NC_052147.1, from coordinate 162,315,707 downwards.
TTTAAGTTTTAATGCAGTGCAGAAAGATTGATTCGGTCCAGGAGCAATAACACAAGAAATAGGGCTTGGTTATTTTTGAAACATACTTTTATTCAAACAAAAGAAAAACAATATTTAAACTTTTAAACTTCAACCCTAAGAATAACAGATTACAAGTAGGGCACAATTTAATGGAAAAGTTTCAAAGTTTGGTAGTGAGCAGGAACTGCCGTGAGCTTCCTGATGCTCGACCTAGTGAGACCATCACCAATATCAAACATTAACGAGGCACCAAGGGCTTCATGGCGCAAATGATGGTCCCGCCGGCTGACTCGCTGTGGCCACGTGAGCTAGCTCGCGCCAACAAGGGGAAGCAGCACTTAATCCGATCCCACAGAGCAAACCCCAAACAGCATGCAGCCATGCCACCAAGACCAGATTTTGGGATGCCAGCCTGGCCAGATTGTTGGACGCAGTTGAGTCCAGATGGGTGCCCTGTTCCTTCAAGGGGCTTGGAGGGATAGACACAGGGCAGCCAGTATTGCCTGGGAGGAGGTGGATGCGGCCGTCACTTTGTGGAGCGCCACAAGGAGGACTGGCATCCAATGCAGTAAGAGGATCAATGACCTCCACCGGTCCGCACATGGCACTGGCCTCGCTCGCCACTCCTAGGAGGCAGAGTCCCGGACATCAGAGTCCATAACCCCCCTACATGAAATGGGCCCTGGAGATGGCGGGAATGGCCGAGGACAGTTCGGTGACTGACGTAGAGGTTGGCTTATGGCGCAGAGGTGAGGATCCACCGGCCACCAGCAAGATGACCTGTCACATGTGATTTGTTAATGCCATACAAAATGATCCATCGCTCCCACTGACCACAAGTCCATTCTCCTGCAGGATCTCCATCCGACAGTGGCGGCCCATCAGGGGTGATCCCCCCCACCTTGCCTTCCATGAGAAGAAGGGGCGCTCCAGCAAGACCACTTATTCGTGGCACAGCTGTCATCCCCGCTCTCCACCAGCACAGAGAGAAAACATTGGTGGACAGGCTTATGGAGCACAAGCTGTTGAGCACCACACAGTTGCACGTCAGGTGGAGGCAGGAACACCCAGGCAAGACTTCTGGATCCCAGGACCCCTGCTGGAATGGAAGGGGGTGAAATGGATTGGATTGGATTGGATTTGTTTATTGTCACGTTTATCGAGGGACAGTGAAAATGTATTTTTCTGTGAGCAGCTCAACAGATCATTAAGTACACGGGAAGAAAAGGGAATAAAAGAAAATACATAATAGGGCAACACAAGGTATACAATGAAACTACATAATCACTGGCATTGGATGAAGCATACAGGGTGTAGTGTTAATGAGGTCAGTCATAAGAGGGTCATTTAGGCGTCTGGTAACAACGGGGAAGAAGCTGTTTTTGAGTCTGTTTGTGTGTGTTCTCAGACTTCTGTATCTCCTGCCCGATGGAAGAAATTGGAAGATTGAGTAAGCCGGGTGGGAGGGGTCTTTGATTATGCTGCCCGCTTTCACCAGGCAGCGGGAGGTGTAGAGGGAGTCAATGGGAGGCAGGTTTGTTTGATGGACTGGGCTGTGTTCACGACTCTCTGAAGTTTCTTGCAGTTCTGGGCCGAGCAGTTGCCATACCAGGCTGTGATGCAGCCAGATAGGATGCTTTCTATGGTGCATCTGTAAAAGTTGGTAAGAATTAATGTGGACATGCCGAATTTCCTTAGTTTCCTGAGGAAGTATAGGCGCTGTTGTGCTTTCTAGGTGGTCGCGTCGACGTGGGTGGACCAGGGCAGATTTTTGGAGATGACAAACAAAGCCCTGTCCTATCTGAAGCAAGCAAGAATAAGGGCCTCACTGGCTCTCCAGTCTTGCTGTACCCGCGCTGCTGCTGCCTGGTCCCGTGTTTCCTCCCCGGGCTCATCCTCCAGCCCCTCCTGGTCCAGCATCTCCTCACCCTCCTCCTCCTTCTGAGAGGTAATAATAATCTTTATGTGTGTCACAAGTCGGCTTACATTAACACTGCAATGACTTTACTGTGAAAATCCCCGAGTCGCCACATTCCAGCTTCTGTTCGGGTACACAGAGGGAGAATTCAGAATGTCACAACAAGCACGTCTTTCGGGACTTGTTGGAGCAAAAGGCAGCACCTGGAGGAAACCAACGTTGACACGGGGTGGCCACATGTTCCTCCCCCTCCATTAAAAATGCTAACCTTTTGGTGGGGGCATTCAATAGCCCCTTTCAAGACCATTGCTCGGGTTGCATCTGGATAAGGAAAATCTGAGTGTGTCCACTCAATGCTGACCAATGTCCATTGGCGTCATCACACAAGCTCCTCATTTGCGTATGCAAGATACCTTAACGTACGCTTAAGTTATCACCTGGGCTAACCAAATATCATTTTATCTAAACTGTCCTTGCATTTCTTTCAGGATACAACCTCACAATTTGCCCTTATAGCTCTCATTTCACATCCCACAAATGAGCACAATAAGGCTGAATTTCAGTTCCAATCTGTTTTAATTCAGAACTTCTGAATTGGTTGCAGGTGGTGATGAGTCATGTGCAATCCCAGACCACATTCAATGACTCATTACCAATGAGTAGATCCAGACATTTTCCCACACTTTTTTAATTGAGAAGAAGTCATTCCTAACCATAACCTAAAGTAGACCTGGCCTCTTTAGCAAACTAAACACATAAGTCTTCCCCACTTCCAAGCACAAAATATCAGTTCAAAAGTCAGTCTAGTGTTTCAAAAGTCAGAAATTTCAGTGCCGAGAGATGATTTATTCCATTCTGTCCCACATTAACTCTATATCACAGTGATACCTAATTCTAGTTTTCTGCTTTTTGCTTATACCCTCTAATATTTTCTATTCTTCAAATTCTCATTGTATGTGGTACTGCTAGAGTTTGGCGAAACACGAACATGGGTCATAAAATTGGTCCTCAGGTGAGAACAATAATTCATGACTTCATTTATTCAATTGTAGCTCATCATGTTGTCATGACCCATTAATAAACTGGTCATTATCACATACTGTTGCAGGACTTTGCTGCATGTAATTTGCTTGTTGTTATTTTGCAGCAATAGTGGCTGCTTGACTGTCTGAAATGTTGGTGCCCTGAGGCCATGAAACAAAGATGTGCAGGTTAGGTGGATTGGCCATGATAAATTGCCCTTAGTGTCCAAAATTGCCCTTAGTGTTGGGTGGGGTTACTGGGTTATGGGGATAAGGTGGAGGTGTTGACCTTGGGTAGGATGCTCTTTCCAAGAGCCGGTGCAGACTCGATGGGTCGAATGGCCTCCTTCTGCACTGCAAATTCTATGATATCTATGATATTTAAGTAGAAAAGGCTTTATTTTATTCTTGCCACCAGAAAGACTGACTTCCACTTCCATCAATTGCCTATATTGCAACTTTTCTGTTGTCCATACCTTTTGTCATCTCCAGAAAAGACTACTTCAATATTCTCTACCTAACGTTATCAGTGGTACCCACCATGCATTTAGTGCACTGGTGGTGGTGAAAGCGTTAATTATTTAGGCTGGCGGATGATGTATCAATCAAGTGGGTTGATTTGTCCTGGTTGATCTTCACGATTGTTGGTGTAATAATAATCTTTATTGGTGTCACAAATAGGCTTACATTAACACTGCAATGAAGTTACTGTGAAAAACCCCTAGTCGCCACACTACGGTGCCTGTTCAGATACACGGTGGGAGAATTCAAAATGTCCAAATTACCTAACAAGCACGTCTTTCGGGACTTATGGGGGGAAATCGGAGCACCCAGAGGAAACCCACTCAGACAATGTGCAGACTCCACACAGACAGTGAGCCAAGCTGGGAATTGAACCAGGATTCCTGGCACTGTAAAGCAACAGTGCTAACCACTTTCAATCAGTCAGAGTAGAGTATTACATTACACTCCTAACTTATGATATATAGGTTCTTAAACGAGTCATGAGGTGAGCCACTCACCATTGAGGACACAGTCTTTTACATGTCACCACAGTACTGATGTGGTGAATTCAGTTAAGTTTCTGGGAAATGCTAAGTGCCAGGGCGTTGATGGTGGGGAAGTAGATGATGCTGCCATTGAATGTCAAGTGCATACAACTTTTAAAATTTGTGCCACAATCTAAATGTTCACATTGTATCTCCGCCCCCATAGAAACCATAGAAAAGTTACAGCACAGAAGGAGGCCATTTGGCCCATCTTGTCCATGCCTGTCCATGGACACCCAGATGCCCTTTCAAATCCTGCCTTCCTACACCCGGTCCACAGCCCTGTAGCTTACAACACTTCAGGATCCAGATACTATTTAAACTCTGACTCCACCACCAACACGGGCAGCGAATTCCAGACTCCCACTAACCTCGGCGTAAAAAAGTTCTTCCTCATGTTCCCTCTACACCTCCTACTACTTATCTTGAAACTATGTCCCCTGGTTCTAGAATTCTCCACCAAGGGAAACAATGTTATCCCGTCCATCCTATTACTTCCCTTCATAATTTTGAATACCTCAATTAATTGCCCCCTCAGCCTTCTTTCCTTCATGGAAAATATCCCCAACCTATCCAATCTCTCCTCGTAGCTGCACTATTCTCCAGAGGAATTACGTTCTTCCTGTAATGTGGCAACCAGAACTGCACACAATACTCCAGTTGTGGCCTCACGAGTGTTTTATACAATTCCAACATTATACCCTTACTTTAATATTCTAGTAAGAACTCTTACAATATCAGGTTAAAGTCCAGCAGGTTTGTTTCGAATCACTAGCTTCGGAGCGCAGCTCCTTCCTTCACTTGAGGAAGGAACTGTGCTCCAAAAGCTAGTGATTCGAAACAAACCTGTTGGACTTTCACCTGGTGTTGTAAGACTTCTTACTGTGCCCATCTCAATCCAATACCGGCATCGCCACATCATTTAATATTCTATATCTCTGCCAATGAAGGTGCGATTCCATTTGCTTTCTTTACAACTCTATCAACTTGAACTGCTGTCTTCAGGGATCTGTGTACTTGTACGCAAAGATATACCTCTTGGTATATTCCCAATTATTGTGTACCCCCGACAACTGTTTGACCTCCCTAAATGCATGACCTGACACTTTTCTGTGTTAAATTCCATCTGCCACTTTATCGGCCACTCCCCCAACCCATCGATACCATTTTGGAGATGATAGCTATCCTCTACACTGTCCACCACTTGGACAATTTTTGTGTCTTCTGCAAATTTCCCAATCGGTCCCCCACTTCAACATCGTTAATATATAACACAAACGGTCAGGGTCCCAAATCCAAACACCATTTGAAAAAAACTTTCCATTTGCAAGGGCAGCCACTCCCCACTCATCCCCTGCCATTGATTAGCTACGCACATTTTGAAAGATACCGTGAAGAAAGCACTGGTGAACATCGGACTTGAAAGCTTTACTGAATCTTTAGGAGTGGGTGGAAAAGCTACATGATGGAATTTGGGATGCATCAGTTGAACAGAGTATGTAAATAACATTTTTCAACAATTAGAAATGGAGACTATTTCTTTCCAGAACACTGACCAGATCCTCATGGGAGCAATTGGCTTACAATGTTTATTTATGCAGTGGTGGTTGTGTTGGTGATTGTGTAGGTGGTAGGCTGAACCCTTTGAAGACTCAGCCTCCTTCAGCCCTACCCTATTAGGGATGCAACTGGAATTACTTCAATGTTTCACCACAAGATTGAAATTTAAGGCTGCATCATCTCTAGAAGTTTCTTTAAACTCAGGCACAATAGTTATTTTTGGCACATTAGCATTAGCACAACCAATGGGTTATTTAATAACTACAGTACAGAGTGTTATATAATTTAATAAATTATAATTTAATGGTGTTGTTGGATCTGGATTCCCTAGTCTTGTGGAAAGTGGGATAATAAACTATGATATACATTGTCAGAGTTCATTTTCCCAGTATTTAATAAAACATGATTAAAAATATAAGTGAATATCAGCGGAGGTCCCAATCCTATTGGTTCCTTACAGCCATGACCAATCATTTTCTATATAGTATCGGTTGCTGTACAATATAGAGAGCAATTAAGTCAACAGAACAACTCAGACTTGCCAGCACCATACAATTCCAGATGTGCACTGATTTCAGACTTCTGGTGTAACCACAGGCCATCACTGAATTAGTTCCTCGGGGAACTGCCCTCGGTGAATAATGTTCAGTTGCTCCATCATAGGTTCAGAAGTCTGGATGTTCGCAGATTGAATACTGCTCAGTTCCATTTGCAGCTCCTCTATTAATAAAAGCAGTGCATGCTGCATGCAGCAAATCCTGAACAACATTCAGGCTTGAGATGATAACGGATACATTTTATTCACACAACACAATCCTGCAGTAAGTCCCTCAGTTCCTGTCTGCCCACCAGCATGCGAGCCACGTCATGTGACAGATCTTTGCCCATTTGATTCTGAGTACAGCTCCAATGACACTCAAGAAGCTCAACAGCACCAAGGCAACACAGGTAGCTTGAATTTCTCCTCAGTCACTAGCTTCAGAATTCCCTCCATTAGCCTGATGGAATGCATCCCAGAGTGCTAAAAGAGATGGCTAGGGAAATTGCAGATGCACTAGTGATAATTTACCGAAATTCACTAGACTCTGGGGTGGTCTCGGTGGATTGGAAATTAGCAAACGTGACGCCACTGTTTAAAAAAGGAGGTAGGCAGAAAGCAGGAAATTATAGGCCAGTGAGCTTAACTTCGGTAGTAGGGAAGATGCTGGAATCTATCATCAAGGAAGAAATTGCGAGGCATCTGGATAGAAATTGTCCCATTGGGCAGATGCAGCATGGGTTCGTAAAAGGCAGGTCATGCCTAACTAATTTAGTGGAATTTTTTGAGGACATTACCAGTGCAGTCGATAACGGGGAGCCGATGGATGTGGTATATCTGGATTTCCAGAAAGCCTTTGACAAGGTGCCACACAAAAGGTTGCTGCATAAGATAAAGATGCATGGCATTAAGGGTAAAGTAGTAGCATGGATAGAGGATTGGTTAATTAATAGAAAGCAAAGAGTTGGGATAAATGGATTTTTCTCTGGTTGGCAATCAGTAGCTAGTGGTGTCCCTCAGGGATTCGTGTTGGGCCCACAATTGTTCACAATTTACATAGATGATTTGGAGTTGGGGACCAAGGGCAATGTGTCCAAGTTTGCAGATGACACTAAGATGAGTGGTAAAGCGAAAGGTGCAGAGGATACTGGAAGTCTGCAGAGGGATTTGGATAGGTTAAGTGAATGGGCTAGGGTCTGGCAGATGGAATACAATGTTGACAAATGTGAGGTTATCCATTTTGGTAGGAATAACAGCAAACGGGATTATTATTTAAACGATAAAATATTAAAGCATGCCGCTGTTCAGAGAGACTTGGGTGTGCTAGTGCATGAGTCACAGAAGGTTGGTTTACAAGTGCAACAGGTGATTAAGAAGGCAAATGGAATTTTGTCCTTCATTGCTAGAGGGATGGAGTTTAAGACTAGGGAGGTTATGTTGCAATTGTATAAGGTGTTAGTGCGGCCACACCTGGAGTATTGTGTTCAGTTTTGGTCTCCTTACTTGAGAAAGGACGTACTGGCGCTGGAGGGTGTGCAGAGGAGATTCACTAGGTTAATCCCAGAGCTGAAGGGGTTGGATTATGAGGAGAAGTTGAGTAGACTGGGACAGTACTCGTTGGAATTTAGAAGGATGAGGGGGGATCTTATAGAAACATTTAAAATTATGAAAGGAATAGATAGGATAGATGCGGGCAGGTTGTTTCCACTGGCGGGTGACAGCAGAACTAGGGGACATAGCCTCAAAATAAGGGGAAGTAGATTTAGGACTGAGTTTAGGAGGAACTTCTTCACCCAAAGGGTTGTGAATCTATGGAATTCCTTGCCCAGTGAAGCAGTTGAGGCTCCTTCATTACATGTTTTTAAGGTAAAGATAGATAGTTTTTTGAAGAATAAAGGGATTAAGGGTTATGGTGTTCGGGCCGGAAAGTGGAGCTGAGTCCACAAAAGATCAGCCATGATCTAATTGAATGGCGGAGCAGGCTCGAGGGGCCAGATGGCCTACTCCTATTCCTAGTTCTTATGTTCTTATGTATGCAGTGTACACCATCTACAAAATGCACTGCAGAAACTTGCAAAGGCTCCTATAGCAGCACCTCCTAAACCTCCAGCTTCTACCACTTGAGAGGACTAGAGCAACAGATGCATGGGGAACCCCCCCCCCCCCCACTTGTAAGGTCCCCCTCCAAGCCACACACCATCCTGACTTGAAAGTATATTACCATTCCTTCACTGTTACTGGCTCAAAATCCTTGAAATTCCTCCTTAACAGCACTGTGGGTATGCCTACACCACATGGACTGCAGCGGTTCAAGAAGGTGGCTCAACACCACCTTCTCAAGGCAATTAGGGATGAGCAACAAAAGCTGATCTCGCTAGCAATGCTCACCAATTAAGCCTCTCACAATGCTCACCACTTCCAAAGTTTTAATTAAAAGACAAGTCATGTCAGGAGAGCTCAAAGCATTGGTTTACTCCAGTTGCTCCATGTGGGACCAGTGCCCGGGTCCAGCATATGTACAAGAAGTGTCTCCAGCTGCAGCTCCTGAAGCCTGGGTTTCGGAACTGGAGCGGCAGCTGGGGACACTGTGGAGCATCTGCGAATGGAGAGTGTCATGGATAGCATGTATAGAGAGGTGGTCACACCGCAGGCTCAGACTCCACAGGCAAGAAGGGAATGGGTGACCACCAGGCACAGGAAGAGAGCTAGGCAGACAGTGCAGGAATCTCTTGTGGCCATTCCCCTGCAATACATATATACCGTTTTTGATACCGTTGAGGGGAATGACCTCTCAGGGGCAAGTAGCAACAGCCAGATTCATTGCACCACAGTTGACTCTGCTGCAGAGGGGACAAGCAAAAACTGTGGGAATGCAATAGTTATAGGGAATTTAATTGTAAGTGAAATAGATAGGCATTTCTGTGGCCACCAATGAGACTCCAGGATGGCATGTTTCCTCTACACATCTAGGGTCAAGGCCGTCTCGGAGTGAATATTCTGGAGGAGGAGGTTGAACAGCCACTAGTCGTGGTACACATTGGTACCAATTACTACCAATGCCACATACTATTCAGAGTAGAAATAACAGGATATATCGGAAGAATATGTGGCTGGAAAGATGGTGCAAGGAAGAGTGTTTCAGATACCTGGGACCAGTTCTGGTGGAGGGGTGACCTGTACAAACTGGAAGGGTTACCCTGGGCAGGACTGAGACTGATTCCTGGGGCGAGTATTTACGAGTGTGGTTGGGGGGAGGGGTGGGGTTCAAACTAGAATGGCAGGGGGATGGGAACATGATGCTGGGTGACAAGGGAAATATACAAGGGCAGTAATAAAAGAAAGAACAGTAAAATGCAATAACGGTAGACAGGGTAATCAAGGGTGAGAGGCAAATAGGGCCACAGTACAAGGAAAAGTCAGTATGATTAAAAATGGCAAAAAGGCAGACCTAAGAGCTTTGCATCTTAATGCAAGAAGCATTGGAAAAAGGTAGACAAACTGACTACGTAAATCGAGGTAAATGGATATGATCTCAAAGTCATTATGGAGACATGGTTACAATGAGATCAAAACAGAGAGCTTGATATCCAGGGATATTTGACCTTTCTGAAAGACAAGAGGGAAGAACAAAGAACAATACAGCACAGGAACAGGCCCTTTGGCCCTTCGAATCTGTACTGGTCATGAGATCAACCTTTGCCAAAACCCTCCGCACTTCCTTGTGCCTTATCCCTCTTTATCCATGTGTTTGTCAAGATGTCTTTTGAATGCCGTTAATGTATCTGCTTCTACAACCTTTCCTGGCAACGTGTTCCAGGCATTCACCACCCTCGGCGCAAAAACCCTGCCTCGCACATCTCTGAATTTTGCCCCACGGACCTTAAACCTATGCCCCCGGCCTGGGAAAGAATGCCTGTCCATCCACTCTATCCATGCCCCTCATAATCTTATAGACTTCTATCAGGTCACCCCTCAGCCTCCGTTGTTCTAATGAAAACAGTCTGAGTCTATTTAGCCTATCCGCATTGCTAAAACCCTCCAGACCAGGCAACATCCTGGTAAACCTCCTCTGCGCCCTTTCCAAAGCCTCCACATCCTTCTGGTAGTGTAGTGAACAGAATTGTGCGCAATATTCCAAGTGCGGCCTTACCAAGGTTTTATACAACTGTAGCATGACTTGCCAGTTTTAATACTCAATGCCTCGTCCAATGAAGGCAAGCATTCCTTATGCTTTCTTGACTACCTTGTCCACTTGTGTTGCCACCTTCAAAGATCTGTGGACGTGCACACCCAGATCTCTCTGACTTTCTATATTCCGACGAGTTTTGCCATTTACAGAATAAATTGTGCCATTTATGGTTACAGAAGAAGGTGGTGGGGTAGCACTGTTAATAAGAGGTGAAATGAGAACAGTTATGAGAAACAATCTAGATTCGGATGATGTAGAGTCCATTTGGGTGATGATAAAAAGAACAAGCGAAAGAAGATATTGGTAGGAGTAATACATAGACCCCTAAACAGTAGCCACGCTGTAGGGAAGGATATACATCAACAAATATTAGGAGCATGTAAAAAGAACAGAACAATAACTATGAGTGACTTTAATCTTCATGTTGATTAGAGCTAACCACTGTGGTTAGCGCTGCTGCCTCACAGCTCCAGGGTCCCAAGTTCAATTTTGGCCTCGGGTGACTGTATGTGTGGAGTTTGCACTTTCTCCCCGTGTCTGCATGAATTTCCTCCCGGTACTCCGGTTTCCTCCCACTGTCCAAAGAAGTGCAGGTTAAGTGGATTGGCCATGCTAAATTGACCCTTAGTGTCCAAAAGGTTTGGTGGTGTTACTAAGTTGTGGGGATCGGATGGAAGCATGGGCTTGGGTACGGTGTTCTTTCCAAGGGCTGGTGCAGATTCGATGGGCCGTATGGCCTTCTTCTGCACTGTAAATTCTATGATTATTTGGATTTGGATTTTGTTTATTGTCACAGTGTGCCGAGGTACAGTAAAAAAATACAGTGAAAATAAAAGAAAAGAAAAGAAAAGACATAATCTGAGTAGGAAAGGGTAGTTACAACAACAAATATTAGGGATAGTTTCCTAGACCAATATGTCATGGAGCCAACTAGAGAACAGGTTATCTTTAATCTGGAAATGGGTAATGAGGCAGATTTAATAGATGACCTCAGAGTAAAAGATCCCCTTGGAAGTAGTGATCATAACATGATGGAGTTTAATATTCAGGCGAATCTAGGACCAGTGGCATCATCTCCAAAAAAAGGGGTGCCCATTTAAGACTGAGATGAGGAGGAATTTCTTTTCTCAGAGTGTTGTGAGTCTTTAGAACTCCTTACCACAGAGAGCTGTGGGGACGAAGTCCTTGTATATATTTAAGATTGAAATAGATAGTTTATGATCATAAGGAAATCCAGGGTCATGGGAAAAGGGCAAGAAAGTGGACGTGAGCCATGATCCTATTGAATGACGATGCAGGTTCGAGGGGCAGAACAGCCTACTCCTGTTCCTATTTCTTATGGTTTTATGGGATGTGAGGGTCAGTGGTAGGCCAGCATTTATTGTTTATCCCTAATTTCCCTTGAAAAGGTGGTGTTGGGTGGCACAGTGATGCAGTGGTTAGCACTGCTGCCTACGCCACTGAGGACCCGGGTTCAATCCGGCCCCGGTCACTGGCTGTGTGGAGTGTGCACATTCTCCCCGTGTCTGCGCGGGTTTCAACCCCGCAACCCAAAGATGTGCAGGGCAGATGGATTGGCCACGCTAAATTGTCCTATACTTGGAAACAAAATGATTGGGTACTCTAAATTTAAAAAAAAGAAAAGGTGAAGAAAAGGTGGCTTTCTTGAACCAAACCACTGCAGTACATGTGGCCTAGGTACATATACAGTGCTAATAGGGAGGGAGTTCCTTGATTTTGAACCAACGACAGCGGAATGACAATAATAAATAAACTTTACTAGTGCCCCAAGTGGGCTTATATGTACACTGCAATGAAGTTACTGTGAAAAGCCCCTAGTCCCCACACTCTGGCGCCTGTTTGGGTACACTAAGCGAGAATTAAGAATGTCCAATTCAACGAACAAGCACATCTTTCGGGACCTGTGGTTGGAAATGGAGCACCGGAAGAAACCCACGCAGACATGGGGAGAACGTGCAGACACCGCACAGACAGTGACCCAAGCTGAGAATCGAACCTAGGTCACTGTCGCTGTGAAGCAACAGTGCTAACCACTGTGCGACTGTGCCACATTTCCCAGTTCAGATGCTGAGTGACTTGGAGGAAAACTGCCAGAATCATAGAATCATAGAATTTACAGTGCAGAAGGAGGCCATTCGGCACATCGAGTCTGCACTGGCTCTTGGAAACAGCATCCCACCCAAGGCCACACCTCCAACCTATCCCCATAACCCAGTAACACCACCCAACACTAAGGGCAATTTTTGGATACTAAGGGCAATTTAGTCCGGCCAATCCACCTAACCTGCACATCTTTGGACTGTGGGAGGAAACCGGAGCACCCGGAGGAAACCCACGCACACACGGGGAGAACGTGCAGACTCCGCACAGACAGTGACCCAAGCCGGGAATCGAACCTGGGACCCTGGAGCTGTGAAGCAATTGTGCTAACCACTATGCTACCGTGCTGCCAGGTGGTGATGCTCCCGTGTGTCTGGTGCCCTTATCCTTCTCGATGGTAGTGGTCGGCAGTTCATGAGGGGAATCGGATACTGGAATACTGTATCCACTCCCAGTGCACATTTTGCTCCTGGTTAGCTCCAAAGCAGGCAGATTGGTTCCATAATGAGTACAGAACCCAATACATTCTCTCTTCAACTGAGGCCGAAATGCATACTTCACCAACATTATTTCCCTTACCTGAGTGCCTGAACTTACAACTGCTGAGGTTGTTTGGTGCCTCATTAAGTGATCTGGAGGCTGATATTGAACATAAGCTATTTATTGGTGACCCATAACTGTATACATATCCAAGGTACTATCTCCATGCTTGCTTTTTAAAGACACTCCTACACTTGAAACAGGATTGGAAAATTAGAGTGTAAACAAATATGTGGCTGAAATTGTGACACAAGTGGCAATTAAGGTTCCATTTTTGAAACATCCACATAGTCCACCATCATGTGACTCTAATAAATACTGGTACTGCTTCCCTTGCGACATTAACTCTTGCTCTGCTGAACACCATTAAACTCCAATCACCCCCACCCACGCTAAGTTCTTATCCAAATTTATTTACCATATAATTTTCTTTACTTCCATGATAACACAACTCTCTGGCCAACACCACCACCCCAACTCCCTACACCCACCTCAAGTCTTTGACTTTACAAATTTAGATGGTCTGGGGCTTTAACATTTATCCAGGTCTCGCACTTGTTCTGTTTGGAGGAATGGGTTGCTTTGGCTAGGTTTTGTCAGTTCAGTACTAAAATTGTTATTGTCTGTGTTTCCAACACTTGATTGACTCCATTTTACTTTGTTGTGCTCCTTCAAGTTGAGCTTCTCTTTATCAACCGTTTGGACACAGTGGGTTTGTCTCTCATTCTAATCAGTGGAAATGTTCACTTAATTCATTGTTTTTAAATAAAAAATTAGAGTATCCAATTTATTTTTTCTAATTAAGAGTCAATTTAGCACGGCCAATCCACCTACCCTGCACATCTTTGTGTTGTGGGGGTGAGACCCACGCAAATATGGGGAGAATGTGCAAACCACTTCATCCATTCCTAGAGTGGACTCGCATTTTCTTTTTCCACAGGGTCGTACGTTTCAAAAATGGAACCTTAATTGCCACTCGTGTCACAATTTCAGCCACATATTTGTTTACTCTCTTATTTTTCAATCCTGTTTCAAGATTATGAATTGTTTCATCAGCACAGTGGATTATTCCTCTGCCTTTCAACCAGTTTTCTTTTCTGAACTTTGCTCAGCTTTTTGTGATGTGACTCGGTCCTATGACTCTGCCTTTGCATTCGATCAGGTTTGTTGTGTCATCTACACAATAGATTCCTCTGCTGACTTCCAGCTATTTTTCCCTTTTTATTTTGAATTTTGCTTTGTCTTTTATATTCTATCTAAGTCCCCTGGCTCTGTGTTCAACCATGTCTGTCAAAGGTGTGTTCCGGTGGGAGTCCTTCAGCCTCCAAGGACGGCCCATAGAAGACAAGGTAAAAAGTGCTCCGACACCAAGATACACAATGGAATTAAAGTCGTTCCAAGGTCTCAAATTATTGCTGGGACCCCGGGGCACATACTGTTAAAAAATAATCCTGAATAGTCATGGCAAACACCACAAACCAAAGCTTTGTGAATGTGAAGAAGCAACTGCTTTCATCAAACATATTGGCACATCATAACTCCTCCAGACCACTCATATTAACATGCAACGCTTCTCCTTATGGAGTAGGAGTGGTACTATCTCACTGATGGGTCGATGACACCCAGCAGCCAATCACATATGCATCCAGGTACCTGGCAGACACAAAGAACAGACATACACAACGGTGGAAAAAGAGGCATTGGCCATGAGCGCCGGTATGTGGCGACTGGGGGCTTTTCACAAACTTCATAGTAATGTAAGCCTACTTGTGACAATAAAGATTATTATTATATTTGCAGGAAAGAAGTTTTGCAAATGTGTCTATGGACGACACTTTATCATCATCGCAGACCATAAACCCCCATTGGGCCTCTTTAAGGCAATTCCTCCCATTGCCTTGGCTTGAATACAATGCTGGGCACTATTATTGGCAGCAGACATTTGAGCATTGCCCAGGAATGGAAATACTAAATGCAGGCTCTGAGTTGCTTACCACTGTCCAAGACCCAGATCGCCAGTGATGGACAAAGCACTTAATACTTAGCGTGAGGGGATCAAAGGATTTGGGGGAAAGTGGCAGACGAGGCTTGAAGGGCAGAACATCCGCCTCCTGATCCCAATTTCTCTGTTTCTATGTTTCTAAAGTCATTATGACTCATGGATACCCAGCCAAACAGATCCAGACATGGACCCATAAGGACCCTACGCTGGCAAAGTTATGCCACGTCATCCGAAGTGGCGGACAAGGACCACCAGCGGTCCTTCCTCACAAAACACCAGGAACTAAGTTTTGAAGACGGCATTATGCTGTGGGGTGGCCGAGTGATCGTCCTGCGTCCAGGTCAGTGCTCGATATTACAGGAGCTACGTCGAGGCCACCCAGGAGTCACTAAAATGAAGACACTACTACCTCACAGCGCCAGGGACCGCTGTTCGATTCTGGCCTTGGGTTACTACTGTCTCTTTGGAGCTTGCATATGCTCCCCGTGTCTGCGTGGGTTTCCTCCGGGTGCTCGGGTTTCCTCCCACAGCCCAAAGTTGTGAAGGTTAGGTGGTTTGGCCATGATCATTGCATGGGGTTACGGGGAAAGGGTGTAGGAGTAGGCCTCAGTAGAGTGCTCTTTCAGAGGGTCAGTGCAGACTGACCTCCTTCTGTATTGTAGGAATTCTAGGGATTCTATGGACCCATAAGGTACCATATCACCCATCCTCAAACACCTGAGCTAAATATTCAAGAACATAACAGAGAACATACAGTGCAGAAGGAGGCCATTCGGCCAATCAAGTCTGCACCGACCCACTTAAGCCCTCACTTCTACCTTATCCCCGTAACCCAATAAGCCCTCCTAACCTTTTTGGTCACTCAGGGCAATTTATCATGGCCGATCCACCTAACCTGCACGCCTTTGGAATGTGGGAGGAAACCGGAGTACCCAGAGGAAACCCACGCAGACACGGGGAGAACGTGCAGACTCCGCACAGACAGTGACCCAGTGGGGAATCGAACCTGGGGCCCTGGCGCCGTGAAACCACAGTGCTATCCACTTGTGCTACCGTGTTGCCCAGAGCAAACAAAGCAAACCAGGGGCTCGCTCGAGATAAAGTTAACAGGGCTCCTCTTTAATTATAGGACCATGCTACATTCAACAACAGGAGTGGCATCAGCGGAACTATTAATAGGTCAGCACCTCTATACCAAACTCAGCTTTGACAAAGAGGCATCGGACTCAAAACGTTAGCTCTTTTCTCTCCCAACAGAAGCTGCCAGACCTGCTGAGATTTTGCAGCATTTTCCCTATCGTTTCAGGTTCCAGCATCTGCAGTAATTTGTTTTTACCAAACTCAGCTTAATGTACGAAGTGGACAATGAAGTGGCAAATGAAATACAATATGGAAAAGTATGAGGTTATGCACTTTGGAAAGAGGAATTTAGGCATCGACTATTTTCTAAATGGGGGAATACTTAGGAAATCAGAAGCACAAAGCGACTTGGGAGTCCTTGTTCATGATTCTCTTAAGGTTAATGTTCAGGTTCAGTAGGCAGTTAGGAAGGCAAATGCAATGTTAGCATCCATGTCAAGAGGGCTAGAATACAAGACCAGGGATGTACTTTTGAGGTTGTATAAGCCTCTGGTCAGACCCCATTTGGTGTATTGTGATCAGTTTTGGGCCCTGTATCTAAGGAAAGATGTGCTGGCCTTGGAAAGGATCCAGAGGAGGTTCACAAGAATGATCCCTGGAATGAAGAACTTGTCGTATGAGGAACGGTTGAGGACTCTGGGTCTGTACTCGTTGGAGTTTAGAAGGAAGAGGGGGGATGTTATTGAAACTTACAGAACACTGCGAGGTCTGGATAGTGTGGATGTGGAGACGATGTTTCCACTTGTAGGAAAAACTAGAATGAGAGGACACCATCTCAGACTAAAGGGACGATCCTTTCAAACAGAGATGAGGAGGAATTTCTTCAGCCAGAGGGTGGTGAATCTGTGGAACACTTTGCTGCAGAAGGCTGTGGAAGCCAAATCACTGAGTGTGTTTAAGACAGAGATAGATAGGTTCTTGATTAATAAGGGGATCAAGGGTTATGGGGATAAGGCAGGAGAATGGGGATGTGAAAATATCAGCCATGATTGAATGGCAGAGCAGACGCGATGGGCCGAGTGGCCTAATTCTGCTCCTATGTCTTATGGTCTAATAGTTCTCAATTCAAGCAAGAAGTTAGGTTAAAAATAAGAGGCCCAGATGAAAATCAAGACAACAGGAGACCTTTAGGTCGGGAGGCACTGTCCACTTCAGAGACGGCTCCCCTTGGATACCAGGAGTCATAACAGAGAAAATGTGGCCAGTATCATGTAAGGTCAAAACAAGAGAGAAGACCTTCAGAAAGCAGGGAACCCTCCACTGAGAAAATGACTCATGGTATCCTCAATGTCCTTCATACCGGCCTACAGATATGGACGGAACCCATCATGGACCCAAAAGACTGTCAGTAATACGATGAGGACTCAGGCTTTGAAGTAGAGGTGACAGAACACCAGCCAGAAGTCACCATCGAGGAAGAGACCCCAAGAATGGCCCTTCGACATTCATCACAAAAGAGACGATCCCTCATCCACTGTACGCCCCACGGCCCAATCCCATTGACGGTAGACACATGGCCTCATACGAATAGGCAGAGAAGGCATCATTGTCTTGAGAGCAAGGAGGAACATTCGCACTGGGAGAGGGCGAGGACTGTGATAACCCGCACAAAGACAATAGGAGCTCACTATTGGATGTCCCCGTGTTTTCCTGGTGATGGGCGGAAGCTCGCCCAGCTGGGACTCGTTAACGCAGCCCTTTAAGTGCTGGCCCAAACCTAGTAGCCCGGGCGGCATGGTGACACAGTTAGCACTGCTGCCTCATAGCACCAGGGACCCGGGGTCAGTTCTGCCCTTTGGTCGCTGAATGTGTGTAATGTGTACCTTCTACCCGTGTCTCTGTGGGTTTCCTCCGGGTGCTCCGGTTTCTTCCCACTCCAAAGATGAGCAGGTTCGGTGGATCGACGATGCCCTTTCGTTTCCAGGGATGTGCAGGTTAGGCTATAGGGATAGGGCAGGATGGGCGGGGGAGAGGACTTAGGAGAGTGCTCTTTCAAAGGGTTGGTGCAGGTTCGATGGACTGAATGGCCTCCTTCTGCAGAATTCTATGGGCGGCGGCTTTATTGTTGGACCAATGGTAGTGGCTTTATCTCTAAGTTATAAATAAACAAAGTCAAGCTTTGAGGCCGTGTTTCCTGCATTACTACTACTAAATTGCAATGAATTGATTTTGTCTGAGGGAATTAGTAATAGATGTAATGCTGTCATTTGCTTACTGAAGAATATGAATCAGGACATTACAGAATAAGGTGCTGAAAATAAATAGAATCAGTAATGGTTATCTTACTCCTCATCTCCTCAGAACCCAGTTTCTTATACAACTGGAAAGGTAAAGATTATTAACATGTCAAATATTAGCTATTCTCATGACTTGTTATGTGCCAACCTTCTGCAAAATTCTGCTAGTCTATTTCCTTAATATGGGAGTCCATTACGGACCTGAGTTTAGTGAGCAAAATGTGATCTTTTGTGGCTAACTCCTTCACTCAAAAATGCTTAGAAGATGTGGGCCTCCAGCACAGAGTTTAAAGAGTTCACACGGGTACTGAAATATTCCAGATCCAAGCCAAAATAAACTTCAATTTTATTCAATGGCAGGGCCGTGAAATGTGCATATGGGGCGGCTTAAAAAAAACAGACATCTGTTTAATATGAGCTTACAGCAGTGTCCAAAGCAGTAGGAACATTATACAACAGTAGGCAGTAAAACCTCTGCCTCTCATTATGCTCTCATCAGTCTTCTATACACCCACCCTTTCTGCTCTGCTCAAAGCAGCAGATCGAAGAGACAGAGGACGTGATCTATCGGCCATGTCGTGCTTGAATGGGAGCACAATGTGGCCGGTAGTTGCCGGGTGAAGGATCCCGTGGGTTTCCTGGTAGCCAGAACACCTCATGAGGTCTACCCAGACCTAGCGAGGCATCGAGCACAGGATCCCACCCACAATGAGCATGACTGAGCCGTGCTTCCTTATGTAGGTCTTAATCCTATTAATGCCTACTACTCAGGATCAACTGGCCTCCTGGCATCTAACAGCCTCCAGGGAGTTCCCAGCCGGGCGCTGTGCAGTACTGGTCCACACAAACGTGGACCAGGCGAAACAACACCCTCGCTCTCCCAGGTCATCACAGGCCTGTGGGTGGTGAAAGATAGGTCAGTCTAGCCCCTTAGCCTTCCCCTTGGAGCGTGGGAACCTTGGCACTGCCAAGGTGCTCAGCTGGCACTGCCGAGCTGGGAGGAGCATTGCCAGGATGGCAATGCAAGGGTGCTTGGGTGGCACTGCCAAGAGTCAGGGCCCATGAAAGGAGGGTGGAAGAGGATATTAAAGGTGGAGGATGTTAGATTTGGAGGTAGGTGAGCATTTTGGTGATAGTGACCACAATTTGATTATGTTTACTTTAGCGATGGAAAGGGATAGGTATAAACCGCAGGGCAAGAGTTATTGCTGGGGGAAAGGCAATTATGATGCGATGAGGCAAGACTTAGGATGCATCGCCTGGAGAGGAAAACTGCAGGGGGTGGACACAATGGAAATGTGGAGCATGTTCAAAGAACAGCTACTGCGTGTCCTTGATAAGTATGTACCTGTTAGGCAGGGAGGAAGTGGTCGAGTGAGGGAACCATGGTTTACTAAAGCAGTAGAAACACTTGTCAAAAGGAAGAAGGAGGCTTATGTGAAGATGAGACGTGATGGTTCAGTTGGGTCACTTGAGAGTTACAAGTTAGCTAGGAAGGCTCTAAAGAGAGAGCTAAGAAGAGCCAAGCGAGGACATGAGGAGTCTTTGGCAGGTAGGATCAAGGATAACCCTAAAGCTTTCTATAGATATGTCAGGAATAAAAGAATGACTAAGGTAAGAGTAGGGCCAGTCAAGGACAGTAGTGGGAAGTTGTGCGTAGAGTCCGAGGAGATAGGAGAGGGGCTAAATGAGTATTTTTCGTCAGTATTCACACAGGAAAAAGACAAAATTGTCGAGGAGAATACTGAGATACAGGCTACTAGACTAGAAGGGCTTGAGGTTCATAAGGAGGAGGTGTTAGCAATTCTGGAAAGTGTGAAAATAGATAAATCCCCTGGGCTGGATGGGATTTATCCTAGGATTCTCTGGGAAGCTAGGGAGGGGATTGCTGAGCCTTTGGCTTTGATCTTTGTCTACAGGAATAGTGCCAGAGAACTGGAGGATAGCAAATGTTGTCCCCTTGTACAAGAAGGGGAGTAGAGATAACCCCGGTAACTATAGACCAGTGAGCCTTACTTCTGTTGTGGGAAAAGTCTTGGAAAGGTATATAAGAGGTAGGATGTATAATCATCTGGAAAGGAATAATTTGATTAAAGATAGTCAACATGGTTTTGTGAAGGGTAGGTTGTGCCTCACAAACCTCATTGAGTTCTTCGAGAAGGTGACCAAACAGGTGGATGAGGGTAAAGCAGTTGATGTGGTGAATATGGATTTCAGTAAAGCGTTTGATAAGGTTCCCCATGGTAGGCTATTGCAGAAAATACAGAGGCATGGGATTCAGGGTGATTTAGCAGTTTGGATCAGAAATTGGCTAGCTGATAGAAGGCAAAGAGTGGTGGTTGATGGGAAATGCTCTGACTGGTGTCCAGTTACTAGTGGTGTGCCACAAGTATCTGTTTTAGGGCCATTGCTGTTTGTCATTTTTATAAATGACCTGGAGGAGGGCGTAGAAGGATGGGTGAGTAAATTTGCAGATGACACTAAAGTCGGTGGAGTTGTGGACAGTGCAGAAGGATGTTACAAGTTACAGAGGGACATAGATAAGCTGCAGAGCTGGGCTGACAGGTGGCAAATGGAGTTTAATGCAGAAAAGTGTGATGTGATTTATTTTGGAAGGAATAACAGGAAGACAGAGTACTGGGCTAATGGTAAGATTCTTGATAGTGTGGACGAGCAGAGATATCTCGGTGTCTATGTCCATAGATCCCTGAAAGTTGCCACCCAGGTTGAGAGGGTTGTTAAAAAGGCGTACGGTGTGTTAGCTTTTATTGGTAGAGGAATTGAGTTTCGGAACCATGAGGTCATGTTGCAGTTGTACAAAACTCTGGTGCGGCCGCATTTGGAGTATTGTGTGCAGTTCTGGTCGCCACATTATAGGAAGGATGTGGAAGCATTGGAAAGGGTACAGAGGAGATTTACAAGAATGTTGCCTGGTATGGAGGGAAGATCATATGAGGAAAGGCTGAAGGACTTGAGGCTGTTATCGTTAGAGAGAAGAAGGTTAAGAGGGGACTTAATTGAGGCATACAAGATGATCAGAGGATTAGATAGGGTGGACATCGAGAGCCTTTTTCCTCGGATGGTGATGTCCAGCACGAGGGGACATAGCTTTAAATTGAGGGGAGATAGGTTTAGGACAGATGTCAGACGTAGGTTCTTTACTCAGAGAGTAGTAAGGGCGTGGATAACCCTGCCTGCAACAGTAGTGGACTCGCCAACACTAAACACATTCAAATGGTCATTGGATAGGCAAATGGACGATAAGGGAATAGTGTAGAGGGACTTTAGAAGGGTTTCACAGGACGGTGCAACATCGTGGTCCGAAGGGCCTGTACTGCGCTGTAATGTTCTATGTTCTATGAAAGATAACAATGGGTCTCTGAGAGATTGGGGGGGTGGCGGGTGAGGGTTCTGGAAAGAGTGTGGGGGCCGTGAAGAGGGGGCCCCCAAGGACCACATACCGAAGTTTCCTCACTTGGGAGGAGGGGTGGTGGTGTGAAATAATGCCCATATGTGTGGGGGTGACATTGCTCAAGGGTGCGGGGACAAGCTCACGTGGAGATCAGGGCTTCCTTCGAAAAGAGTGGTCCGATCTCTGAGGAGCCAGTCTGGCCAGCACGTTCAGCTTCCCAGGGATGACAATAATTCTAAATGTGCACTAAACCAGGGATAAACTCCACGGGGCCCAGAAAGGTGACTATGGGTGCGATATAGCTGCTGCATTGTGCTTAAGTAAGAGCGTGACAAGGACAGTAGATCTTGGGAGAGGCCGAAAACGCGAACCAGGTGGCGATCACTCCCATTGGCAAAATGAGGATCGCGCCATAGCTGGCGACAACCCAATAATCATCATAGAACATAGAACATAGAACAGTACAGCACAGAACAGGCCCTTCGGCCCTCGATGTTGTGCCGAGCAATGATCACCCCACTTAAATCCACGTAACCCGTATACCCGTAACCCAACAATCCCCCCATTAACCTTACACTATGGGCAATTTAGCATGGCCAATCCACCTAACCCGCACATCTTTGGACTGTGGGAGGAAACCGGAGCACCCGGAGGAAACCCACGCACACACGGGGAGGACGTGCAGACTCCACACAGACAGTGACCCAGCCGGGAATCAAACCTGGGACCCTGGAGCTGTAAAGCATTGATGCTAACCACCATGCTACCGTGAGGCCCCAGGCCAATCTCCATAAAATGAACGGGAGCAGCTCCCTATCTAATGGCCTCCCGTCATCTAACCACCTCCAGCAAGTGGTGACGCAGGTATCAATTAGCACACCTTTTTTAAAATGTGTGGCTGCTGCCTTGGTGATCGGGGTGGAGGCGGGGGGGCGGGACTCGGTCAGGGTGTGCCGCTATCAGTGTCGGGGGTGTGATGAGCAGGGGGTGGGGTTTCCCACATGTGGCCTGGGTGGGGGGTAGGGAGATGGGTGTCTCAGCACTGGCGTGTTCCCATTCCAGCGATAACCCCAGCCCCTACCTGTTTGCCCTGTGAACAACTGACCGCGGAGGCCTCTGTCCGCATAGGGAATTGGCAATTGTAGTTAAGTCAGCAATTCACAGCTCCAAAGTGGATTCCCGTGGGTAGGTGCTTGTACCATGTAGCAAGTGGGAGTTATTGCCCAGCATCCCAATCAGACTGTGATGCCTAGACACTGTGGCTGAACATTGCCGGAGGTACCACCATGGACGTAGCAGCCAACATCTGAACACCCAGGGCTGAGCTGCTGCATCGGGACATCTCGGCGACCAAAGGGTGGGCGCGTGTACCGGAGAGGGGACTAACGCCCAGTCGAGGTAACATTATGTTCGGGTGTCCTGGGTACAGGGACTGAGGTCGTGACCAGGGGCCCCCACTGTGGTCAAGGATGGGTGGGCTAGACGTGTCAGATGGTAGGAGTGGGGGGTTGTGTGTTTGGGGGGGGCAATGGGGTGGCGAATTGGGGGACTGGAGGGTCCCAGGTTGGAAGACACCGCTGGTTGTCAGTTTCACACCCTCTCCTCATCCTTACAGATATCACACGGAATGGATGATATCGTAGACCCCATGGAACTGCCCTCGTGGTGCTGCTGGCAGGCCAGGCGGTCAGATGCCAGAGGAGATGGCGGCAGCAGCTTCAGGAGAGGCTCGAGGTGACAGCCCTTGCATAGGGGCCCACCCATCAAGCCAGAGAAGGACCCAAAGAGGGAGGTTCGCGACAGCCTAAGGTGTACAGGCATCGCTGGTCTTTCGAACAGATGACGGGCAGCTTGCCACAGGAGGCTCTGCCTCGACAAGGAAACAGTGCGGCACCTGTGCCATGTGCTTGCAGATTTGTGGAGGAGATGGCCATCAAAGTCACTGCAGCCCTAAACCTTCACACCTCAGGATCATTCCAGGGCTCAAGCGGGGACTTATGCGGCATATCGGGCAGCACGGTAGCATTGTGGATAGCACAATTGCTTCACAGCTCCAGGGTCCAAGGTTCGATTACCGGTTTGGGTCACTGTCTGTGCAGAGTCTGCACATTCTTCCCGTGTGTGCGTGGGTTTCCTCCGGGTGCTCCGGTTTCCTCCAACATGTGCAGGTTAGGTGGGTTGGCCATACTAAATTGCCCATAGTGTCCAAAATTGCCCTTAGTGTTGGTGGGGTTAGTGGGTGGATGTGAGCTTGGGTAGGGTGCTCTTTCCAAGAGCCGGTGCAGATTCGATGGGCCGAATGGCCTCCTTCTGCAAGTTACAGCCCACAACTGCATTCTTGGGGGTAGCGGGCAGGGCCACTGCCAGGGGGCCCACCCGTGGAGCCTGGTGGAGGGGGTTGACCTTCTTATGGCACTAGATGCCAGTCCTCCTGGTGTCGAGCCCCACGCTGACGGCCTCCTAAGCGACACTGCCTGCCCTGTGGCTGACCCTTTGGGACACTCAGGGGAATAGGGCAACCCAGCTGGTTCGAATGCATCCTGCAATCTGGTCAGTTCGGCATCCCCAAATTGTGGGGCTGTTCTCTTCGGTGGCATGGCTGCGAGCTGTGTGGAGTTGACTCTGCAGGATTGGTTTAAGTGCTGCTCTCCCTTGTTAGATGGGGGCTGGTGAGCACGGTCCCGGTGAATCAGCCGGCGGGATAGTAATTTACGGCATGAAGCCCATGCGGCCTTGATAAGTGCACCAATTAACGTTTTATAGCGGTGACGGCCTCGCTGGGCTGAGCGTCTGGAAGCCCGTGGCTTTTCCATTAAATCACGCCCTAACTGGGGCAAGATAGCGGTGGGGAACTCGCTGGCAGAGCCATCGGGAAACTCCCAGCAAAACCTGCCACAAATGACTCTTAGAAACAATTCTGTTAGATCACGCCCAGTGACTTAGAGCCACCAAATAGCCAGGACATGTTTCCATAAACTGCAAAGGATATGAGTCAGTTGAGATAGAATGCAGACTAAAACATTTCAGCAAAGAGGAAATCTCCCAATCTAAGTATTTGTGCTGGTGATGCAAACACTTGAGTTGGAATCTAATTGAGGAGAACGTTAATAGTTCTGTGAACGAATAAAATTAATACCTAAGAATCAATAAAGACCAGATACCAGATATATGCTTAGACTGCTGAAGATCAACTTCACGTTAGAGAAAAGAATGAACAAGCAAACAAACTATGACAACGTTTTGAAGTCTGTGTTTACAGTGCCTGATTAATTATTTCCTGCTTACTTAAAGCAGGGGCCAGATGAAGAGTTAAGCTCTTAGGTCACAGCGCTTAGCGTTCTGAGGTCAAAATTAGTTGGATTTAATTTGAGCCTGATGAGGGTAAGGGAACAGAATTCATATCCATAGACGTATTGCCATTAATGCAGGGTGTTTATTAACTCATCTCTCTTAATAGTTTTGTGCAATAAGCCATCCAAGCTTCACTGATTGATTCCTAATTGATAGGTTAATAAATCACTCCTGCACCCTGACGACTTTGAATAAAATAAATGATTTAAAATCATTTAAATGATTTGTCCCATTCTATACATTTACATAAAAATGCAACACTTGGACAAGATTTTTGAAACTGACTGGGGCTTCATCTCATATCAGCATTTTCTGGCCTCACCAGCTTAAAGAATGAGAAGCTCTATCACTTTCACTTCTGTTTGTTCTTCAAATGCCCTTTCAGCGTTTCTGTTTCACTTGCTCTTCTGCATTGGCGAGTAAACTTTATTTTGATCATCAAGAAGTTATGAAGACATCCCCAGACTCTCTTCTAGAGTTTGATATTTCTTGCATTCCCTTGAACCAGTTCACAGCCAAGTTCCAGCTTTGCCTTGTCGTTTGTAGAAGGTTCAAACCTGCATGATACATAGCTACACTCCCAGTTAATGATATTCTCTGCCACCATTTGATTCAAGTTTAATGTTTCTTTTATTATTTAGCAAAGTAGATATTTTCAAATTTGTGCTGACACCTGTGTTATGACATTGAAAACACAGAGTTGGTCAATCATGTTTGTTCCTTGCAAGATCACAATGGTCTTGATCAAGCCCATTCAGTCTTCTTTAACGTTTCGATAAGTACTGCCTTCCTCACCTGAGAGATAAATCAAGCAAAGCTCTGTTTTTTTTACCTGTGTGGTAGGTAACATGCTACATAATCCTTGGTTAATGATGAGGTCTTCTGAATCTCAATGAAGAAGATTCAAACTTGTCCAGTAGTAACAAAAGGTTTATTAAGTAACTATAACAATAATTGCATGAGTTCTTTACTTTAACTTCGATACTAGTGATAAGGTTAACAAGATCTAACTACAGTAATTACACGTAACTCCACTAGCCATCTGAACTAATCTGACACTGCCCTGGTCATAGTGCACCCAAGATAGAGAGCGAGACACCATGTGGTTGCTTTTTATACCCCTGTTGGTCCAGCCCTCTAGTGATCATGTGGTGCTACTGATTACACATTAACCCCTTCTGTTACATGCACATTCAGAGATCACTACATCCCCCTTTTTCTTCTTGTGTTACATATTTTCAGTATGTGGTGAAGAAAATTGAACAAATATAATGGATGCAGTTTGCAACTACATTACATAAAATCAATGAGTTAGTCCGTCAAATGTTAATATATTTAGTCTCTTAGGTTTTTTTTCTTGTTTGCTTGAAACAGGTAGACAAATGATGTTATGTACAAGTTGTGATGATATAGATGATTATACAAAGCAAATTAATATTTATGAGTCCAATCTTAAATTTAAAAATGGTGAGTCCAATCTTTATGAATTTGTTCGGTTGAGTTGCTTTCTTTTTCTGTTTTCGAAGTGGTGATGTTGATGTCGCCATTTCTTTGTGAGCGTCCTCAGTGTTCTTGTGTTGGAGTGACCAACAAGTCATCATGAGGTGTTCAAAAGGTCAAATCACTTTGTTGTCTGATTTAGGCTTTCTTTGTTTCCCTCTATGCTTGTGGTAAGCGATTCTGTTACACCGTTGAAATCACCTGTGATTTCTGAGCTGGACGTTTTCCTGTGCTTACGGTATTGATTCTGTATGTCATCTTTGTTGTCTGACCTGGACTTTTTCCTGTGCTTACGGTATTGATTCTGTATGTCATCTTTGTTGTCTGACCTGGACGTTTTCCTGTGCTTGCGGTATTGATCTAGTGTGTCATCTGCCTTGATAACTGGTGTGCTTGCTTGTTCTGGAGCAGATGTGAACTTGTGAGATTTTTTGTCATGCCATGGCATGTTTGTAGTCTTGTCATTGTTCTGCACTGTGCTGTGGCATTGTCCTTCATGTGCAGAGTTGTACCATATTGTACAAGTCGTTGTTTCATTGTTGTTGTTTCTGTCATTTCTGTCTTTGTTGTTTTCATTGTCGTTCTTGTTGTCGTTCTTGTTGTTGTTTCTGTCATGCTTGTTGTTTCTGGTTTTGTTGTTTTCGCTGTTCTTATTGTTTTTCTTGTTGTGCGTGTTGTTTCTGTTTTTGTTGTTTTTGTCGCTGTTCTTGTCATTTTTCTTGTTGTGCTTGTTGTATCTGTTATGCTTCTTGTTGTCTTTGTTGTTTTTGTTATGCTGCATGTTGTTTTTGTTGTTGCTGTTGGTGTTCTTGCTTCTGCTGTGCGGCTTGCGGTGTTTGTTGTTCTTGTTGCACTCAATGAGTGTTCCGTATGGATGATTTGAGTCATTGTCACAGTTATTGGTGTCAATGCCCATTGTGGTATATGTTACATTGAGCATTTCGTCTCGAGAATTGTGAGAATAATCTGATGTATTGATGTTGGTGACATCAGTCATTTGTGGTGGATTTGATTCCTCTTCTTTGCTTCCTTGGTACTCCTCTTCGAGAGTCATTTCTGGTTCACTTGAATCATCATTGATTTCTTTGTGCTCCTCTTCTGGAGTTATTTCTGGTTCATTTGAATCACCTGTGATTTCTTGGTTCTCCTCTTCTGGAGTCAAAATTATCACAATTTCATCCTCTTGTGGGTCGTGGTGCTCCTCTTCTGGAATCAAAATCTTCACAATTTCATTTGACGCGATCTCTCTGGACTCATGAGTAGGCCAACTCTGATTGCTGAGTGCATCTGTACAGACAAGCTGAGATCTGTCAGTCTCATTGTGATCCTGCACATCCTGTATGCTGATTGTGATCACATTGTCACTATTCTCACATACAGTGGGTAGATATTCAGTGTCTTCTTTTTGGTTAAATGAGCTGGGTAGACTTTCATAGTCTGCTGTTGCTTGCTCAGATAAGGTGGATAGACCTTTATAGGTTGTTCATGCATGGTTTTCACTATGGAGTGTTTGCTTTCTTCCATTTTGGAGTCTGTCAACAAGCTGTCTGTGGAGGCTTGTGTCGCTCTCTTTGTGGAGTCTTTCATCGCTCTCTCTGTGGAGTTGTGTAGTGTTCTTGCTGTGGTGTCGATCTGTGCTCTCTCAACAGAGACATTCTATGCTCTCTCTTTGGCGTCGTCTTCTTCTTGGGTGTTTGACAGGTTGCTGTCATCCAATGTATCGACGATCTGCGATGGCATCATGGTATTGGATTCACCGATCATGAGTAGAGTTGTGTTGAGCTGTGCAACCGTGTTGCTGATGCTGTCATCAGCAGATCCGAATAACTCAGCCATGTCTGAGTAGTATTGTGTGTATTGTTCGATAGACAAATCATCTCTATCTGTTTTGGAGTTGTCATTGTGCAAAGTCTTCACTTTGGGTGGTGCAGACTGCTTGTTCCAGGGTGTTGTGCAAGTTATTTTCAACTGCTGGTGTAAGTTCAGGCATTGTTCTGTCTTTTGAGGTAAGAAAATTGGGTTTTGCAGCTTTAAATTTCTTTTATTCAATTTTCGTGCATTTCCTTTTTATGTGGGCGTGGTCCGGGTCCTCTGACGTCATGCCACTTGTGACGTCATGCACATGGCTCGATTGCGCATGCAAAATCTGAGTTTCCTATACTGTGCACTCTTTTCTCAACTGCGCATGCACGACTTCTTGCGCATGCGCAGAACACTGTTTCGCTGGTTTGCGTCTTTTAGGGTAGTGCGCATATGCGTACTGGCTGGAACGCTCTCGCTCAAGATGGCTGCCAATCAAAAAGTGCTGTGGCATCGAGTGAGATTCTGCCTCTGCCTCATGGTGAGTATTCGAGCCATTTTTACAGATTTTGTTTTCAAGATAATGATTCCGTCTTTGTAAAGACTCGCAATTTCTAATGTAAAATACTTTTTTTGTGTAAGTTCTTCTCTTAAATTTTTTTAAGATAATCCATAAATTAATTGATCCAATATCATAGCATCTCTGAAATCAGCATAACTACAGCCTTGTGCTAGTACCTGGAGGTCTGTAATAAAATCAATGATGAGCTCACCGTTTCTCTGGCATCTATGCCAAAAGATAAAACTTTCCAGCATCTCACCAGACTGACCTTTACAGTGTTCTTCAAATTTTGCGATAATCACTTTAAATTTAATTTTGGCTTCACCTTCCAAGAAATTAAAGGAGTTATAGATCTCTATAGCTTCATGTCCATCTCTTCCGAGTAGTATTGCTATTTTCCTTTCTTCAGAGACCGTGTTTAAATTATTAGCTGCCATATATACTTGAAACTGTTGTATAAACATTTTCCAGTTATTACTTAAGTTACCGTCAGTTTTCAGCTGCATTGATACTTGAATGTGGTCTATTGAATCGTTTAGTTGTCGAGGATCCATCTGCTACGAAGTCTTCCACAGTCGAATATCCGGTCTGAATTTTCTTCTTATTTTTCTCTAACCTAATCTAACTAGTTCTGTTAAAGCCCGAGCACCTGGTACCATGTTTTGTTACATGTGTGGGAGGTCACATGTGCTACTCAATCATTGGTTAATGATTAGGTCTTCTGAATCTCGATGAAGAAGACTCAAACTCGTCCAGTAGTAACAAAAGGTTTATTGAGTAACTATGACAATAATTGCATGAGTTCTTTACTTTAACTTTGATACTAATGATAAGGTTAACAAGATCTAACTACAGTAACTATACGTAACTCCACTAGCCATCTGAACTAATCTGATACTGCCCTGGTCACAGTGCACCCAAGATAGAGAGCGAGACACCATGGGGTTGCTTTTTATACCCCTGTTGGGCCGACCCTCTAGTGATCATGTGGTGCTACTGATTATACATTAACCCCTTATGTACATGCACATACAGAGATCACTACATAACTCCAGAATACCCTGTGAAACCTTTCACCCTATGGTTAGGTATCTATAAAGAAGAGGTGTTAATTTGCAATCTTTGTGGTTGAAAGGTTGATCCTTGTCTGTTGATGCATATTGGGAATTTGCGTGCGTTCTGTATGTACCTTTTGGATGACTGAAAGTAGTGGTTGGATAATTCTGCATGGTTTGAATCCGAGTGTGTGTTATGAATAATTGAGGCACGACAGCTGAAACGCAAAGTCAAATATTGTCCCCCAGTTCCCTTTTTTATCATGACATAAATTTACCAGAAATATATTGCTATTCAATGGCATCAATGGTCTAATTATTTAAGTATTTCACTTCACATGAGAGACCTCTATTTGGTAGAACATTAAAACTGCATCTAATAATAATTGGTGGTGCAGTAACTGTACCCTATTAGAAAATCATGTTCACCTAAAATAACTGAACATAGGGCCCCAACTTTAACTTACTATGTTGATAAGTAGTTGACAGTTTGGAAACCCCATGATTCAGTTGCTTTATTCAGCTCAGAGGAAGATACCTGATATCCAACTAGGGATGACGTTTGGGCACGCTTCATGCTTGTACAATTGGAATAGGTTCAGATTTTTAAATGAAAATAGTTCATGGAATTGTTTATACAAATGGATACAATAAAATTATTCTGGTTGAGTCAAAGGAATTTTAAGTTGTGTGTGATTTAATTTAACTTGCGTTGCAAGCCCCATAAACCAAAATAACTAAATTTACAAAACAACCCAGAAATGAAGAACTTGCCAGCAAGATTTCACTTTTGTTAAAATAAATCAGAACCAACGCAAAGTGAACACAACTTAACAAGCGACTGACACTTCAGATAAAAAGGTATATTTCACTTTAGATAGCTGATGCAAAAAAGATACGCTAGCAAAAGCACCCACATCACTCACCACAGACCTGTGACACTAATGGCTACACAACTCTGCAATAGTCTGTTTTTATTGTTGCAGGGGTCCTATCCAATAAACCTTCATGTTTTGAGGGTATGATTAACATCAGCATGGCACACTTCAACAAACCCTCTGTCTGTCCTTTGGGTCCCAATGGTCCAGTGTTGTTTTTCAGATTTATCTTTCAACCAACCAACTAATAACACCCTGGTCATGGATTGGCCATTTCTGGGAAAACATCCAGCTCTTTAGCATCTCTGACCTATTCAAACCTTCTCCTCCAGCTTTCACATTGCCTCCAAGAATGTTTATCTCCTTTTGTGCAAAGATAAAAACTAAACTCTTCTGAAGAGTCATTTGGTTCTTTTCCTCATAAGAATTCTTCTTTCCTTTTTCTGTATGTCTCCTGTTGCTTTGCATCGGCAATCTGCATTTTTGCCTTCATCCTCCAGCTCTTCTGTTTGTATCTCCCCTTTTTGTCTGAAGCCCCTCTTCGTATTTGCCAAACACACAGCTTCTTTATATCCTAACTTCATTCCTGTTCATAGTGCTGTCAGGCAAAGGGTTAACATATCACATGGACCAATACTTATTGTTTCAGAAAATTATAATTGATCTCTTTACAAATTCCTATGAACAATGATAGATTCCACAGGCATTTAAATAAGTAATCAATTTTCCTTACTGCATTGTTTACATGGGTCAAATGTTATCACCTTAGTTTTCACTTATTTGCTCAAGAGAGTAATGCAATCAGATACTTGTACTGTCATTGTCTAGACCAGCAGTAAATGAGCCCATGTTCAAGTGAGAGACAAACAGCAGGAAGATGAAAAGCTCTGCAGAATCTCCGGAACAAGTCTGGTGACCCTTTGTTGCACTCCCTCTATAGTAATAATATCCTTTCTGAGGTAAGGGGACCAAATACACACAACACTATAGGTGTGGTCTGAACAAGCTACTATACAATTGAAACAAGATCTCACTACTCCTGCACTCAAATCCTCTTGGGATAAAGACTAACAGTTCATTAGCCTTCCTAATAGCTTGCTGCCCCTGCATATTGGCCTCCAGTGACTGATAGACAAGAACACCCAGTTCCCTTTGTAAATCTATACTTTCTACTTTCTTACCATTTAGAAAATACTCTGCACATCTCTTCCTTCCATCAAAAAGGATGACCTCACATTTTTCCACATTATATTCCATCTGCCATGACCTTGACCAATCACTAAGTCTGCCCAAATCTTCCTGTAGCCGCTTTGTATTTTCCTCACAACACACATTCCCATCGAGCTTTGTATCATAGGCGAACTTAGAAATATTGGTCGGGATTCTCCGATCCCGCGCCGGGTCGTCGGGGGGGGGGGGGGGGGGGGGGGGATCGCGCCACGCTACTCCAACGCCGGGCCGGCGATTCTCCCGTCGCTGGAGAATCGGCGCCAATTGCGCCCACGGGTTGCCACCGTGCCAGTTGGGGGCCATTGAAAGCGCCCCCGCACGGCGATTCTCGGCGTGATTCGATTGGGCCGAATACCCGCCGATTTCCGCCGAGTCCCAGCGGCATTGATTATGTATGGTCCTACCCAGCGAGTCCTCGGAGTTCTGGCTGCTGGGGCCATCCTGCTGGGCGGCAGAGGTATCCGCTCCGGGGGGACCTCCACAATAGCCAGACCTGCGATTGGGGCCTA
Source organism: Scyliorhinus canicula (assembly GCF_902713615.1). NCBI lineage: Eukaryota > Metazoa > Chordata > Chondrichthyes > Carcharhiniformes > Scyliorhinidae > Scyliorhinus > Scyliorhinus canicula. The sequence goes on along the minus strand of NC_052147.1, from coordinate 162,283,073 downwards.
CCGATCGGTAGATGGGCTAATTTTGAGTGGGGCCTATGTTCCTCCGTGCCGCCCCTGTAGTGCTCTGCCATGCTGCCCGGGGGCCGGAGTGGAGATGGCAACCCACGCGCATGCGCGGACCTGCGCCAGCTGTGGCGCGCATGCGAGAACCTGCACCGGTCGTATTGCACCGGCTTTCGAGCGCACAGCACTCCGGCGCTGTGCTAGCCCCCTAGGATGGGCTGAATGCCTGGGCCTGGAGGCCCATAGATACCACCGTCGCTCATGCCGGTTTTGGCACCGGTGTCAACACTTGGTCGGGATTTCAGAGAATCCCGGCCTTTATATTTGATCCCCACATCAAAATTATCGATATAGATTGCAAAGAGCTGGGGCCCAAGTGCTGATCACTGGAGCGCTAAACTTCACTCCAACTGTTTGGAGTTCCAAGTATTGAACCCCAATGCTCATACAGGAGTTAACATCACACAGGATGCACTGATGTGAACTCCAATTCAAGGCTTCATGTTGAACTCTATCATTACTCACCCCATTCTAGGTCATGACAGAGGGTGTCTTTGAGGTGCCCCATGAGGATGCAGTCACCTAACAAGGGGGGGAGGAGGGGGAGAGAGAAATGTATCAGTGAGACCTTGGTGGTCCAGGAGCCTAATCCTGGTGGAAGTGAGAGGGACAGGTTTGAGGATATGCCAGTGTGAGAGGGGAGGATGTGTGGCTTAGGGGAGAGACACTCACTAAGGGGGAAGCACATGGGTGGAGGTCCCAGAGGAGCGGAGAGCTGAGGAACAGGGCTTAGTCAGGAATCTTCACTGCTCACTTTGGTTTTCTTCTCTTTTCAGCGCACAATTCTGGAGAATCATGTAGCCTGTCGAGTTGGCTTTTGTACCACATAAGATAGAGCAACAGCAGAGACAGCAACGTGACACTGAATGTTTCCAGGAACCAACACCCTGCAGAGGTGCGGAAGGCTGGGCCCATAGCTGTACCAGGAGCAGGCCAACAGATGGCGGGACCCAATTGGAGACAGTCTTGGCCAAGGACATTCAGATGCCAGGCATCCTATCTGCAGAGGTCGGAGCCGCAGTGCCAGAGAAGGCTACACCTGTCCCGAGGGATGGCGGGCGGACTACATTTGGCATGTCCTGCAAAAGCTGGCACCAAATGGAAAGGGAAGACACCCGCTGCCCATGGCCCTTAAGTCATAGCAGCACTGAACATCTATGTGAGTGACTCATTTCAGGGCAACACCAGTGATCTGTGTGGCATCTACCAGTCAGCCTCACACAAATGCATGATGTCCTTTATGCAAGGGCCCATATGTAAAGTGACTTAGACCAGGACCAGGAGAGCATATGCCAGGGCCATGGGCTTCACCCCTTTAGCTAGCATGCCCCAGGTGCAGGGTGTGATAGACTGCACCCAAGTGGCCCTGCGCTCACTTGGTTTAACCAGTGCATGTGCAGATTGAAGTCACCTATGATCACAGTATTACCCATGTTACATGTTTCTCTCATCTCCTGATTAATACTATGCCCCACAATTTGGTAGAATTTAAACTACTCCAATGTCCACTGCCCTTTGCTGTTTCTTACCTCCATCTAAACAGATTCCATATGTTGTTCTTCCAATCTGATATCCTCCCTTACTACAGTACTAATCCTATCCCTTATTATCAGTGTACCTCCACTTCCTTTCCTTCCTCGTCTGTCCTTCCTAAACGTAGAATATCCTTGAAAATTCAGTTTCCAGTCTTGGTCACCTTGCAGCCATGTTTCCGGAATGGCAATTATATCATACCAATTTACCTCTCTTTGTATCTTTAGATCACCTACCTTGTTATGAATTCTGCGCGCATTCAGTTAGAGCACTCTAAACGATGTCTTTCTGACACCATTCGACACATACTCGGTACTTCGCTTTGTTTCTCCTGCCTTTTTGTTCCATTACTGCTTCCTGTTACCAACATTACTTCCTTCCAATTTGGGCCACCCTTCAGGTTTCTATCCCCCTGACAAGCTAGTTTAACCCGACCCCAACAGCACGAGCAAATCTTCCCACAATTATATTAGTACCAGTCAGTTGCACTACCATCCATCTTGTACAGGTTCCATTTTCCCCAAAACCAGTCCCAATGCCTCAGAAATCTAATGCCCTCCCTCCTACACCATTTTTCTAGCCACATGTTTAATCAACCAATCCATCTATTATTATGCTCACTAGCACGCGGAATGGTGAATAATCCTGCAGTTCCTGCTCTTCAGGTACTGCTTTTTAATTTTCTTCCTAATTCCCAGAAATATGCTTTGAGGACCCCATCTCTCTTCCTATCTATCTCATTTGTACCAATTTGGACCACGACTTCTGGTTGATCACCCTCACGCCGAAGCAGCTGCTCCATGATATCCTTGAACCTGCCGCCAGGGAGGCAACACATCATCCTGGAGTCACGTTTACTGCTGCAGAAGCCTGTCTGATCCCCTGAATATGGAATCCCTGTCACTATTACCCTTCCATTCTTCTTCCTTCCCTGGACAGCTCAGTCGCCTGTGGTCCACAGGCTTGGCTCTAGTTTCACTCCCCTGAGGAACCATCATGCTCAGAAGCTTACAAAATGGAAAACCAACAAGCAAGTGCAATGGCCTCAGGGTCATCCTGAGCTATCTGCCTGATTGTCTCAGACTGCCTGGTGGTCACCCATTCCCTCTCTGGCTGCACAACTGTAATAAAAGGTGTGACCACCTCCCTAAACATACTATCCACGTAGCCCTCTGTCTCACAGATGAAAATGAAAAATGAAAATCGCTTGTCACGAGTAGGCTTCAAATGAAGTTACTGTGAAAAGCCCCTAGTCGCCACATTCCGGCGGCTGTTCGGGGAGGCTGTTACGTGAATCGAACCGTGCTGCTGGCCTGCTTGGTCTGCTTTCAAAGCCAGCGATTTAGCCCAGTGTGCTACACAGCCCCAACAGTGGCGCCAACCTCCGCACAGGTTGCGAAACTCGGAACTCAAACTTGCATAACTGGCAACGCTTCCTACAGATGTGTTTGTTTTGGACATATGGAGCTGGATTCTCCACCAGCTGCCACCAATAGTGGAATGCCCAATGTGGCGGAGAATCTAGTGGCAGAGTACAAAACATTTCCGATGCTCCAGTCCCCCTCTGTCAGTGCCATCAAGGCCCTGGCCTCCATCAGCAGCAAACAAATAGGTCAAATTGACACATTTGTATCCAATTAACAGGCTGGGAACCAGATTCTCCACACTTTGTTGACTCTCCGGCCCTCTAGGCCAGGATACACGTGGGCCTGGATTGGTATAAGAATTTCTCTGCATGGTCCTGATGCGATGAACCTCATGGTGGGCCGAGGGGTAAGTATTGAAGGTAGTTGTCCCCCAAGGCCACAGGAGGGTCCCCTCCCCTCTACAGTGCAAATCCTGCCTATCCCAGCTCTCCCATCAGACCGCTCACCAAAGACCCCCTTCAGTCCCCAGCCAGAGACCGTCCGTAACAGAGATATTCAGGAGTTAAGTACTTTCACAACATCTTTTTCTCAGCAGAAAACACTTAACTGCTTCTGATGTAGTCATGAGCTGTTACTCATAGCTCGATGTTTATAAACATTGCCGTTAGTTTCACTCAAGCACTGTGTACTTGAGATCCATACAAGCGTGAAGGGAAATAAAATTAAACAATCCAGACGTCTGGCTGTCTGGAACCTGTCAATTATAGCCTAGTAAAAGCATTTTCTCTTTGAAGTACATAGAAGCTTTGCAGATCAGATGGTCTGACGAGGTTTAAACCCTGGTGATGCAGGTTTTGCTTTCTGTGAAGTTACAGCTGCTGCTTTCTCTGCAAGAGGCAGATGAATTATAACCAATGATTTGTTTTTCACTGTTTCTGTCTGGACTGCTCTTTAAGTTCCAAGCAGCATTGACACAAGGCGGAGGGGGGGGGGGGTCTGTTAAGGGGAGGGGGGGGGAAGTCTGTTATGAGGGCATCTCTGTTATTGGGAGGGTCTCCTTATGAAGGGATCTCCTCAGTGGGGGGTCTCCATCATGCGGGGATGTCTCCATTATGGGGCGTCTCTGTTATGCAGGGGTTCTCCTTAATGGGGGGGTCTCTGGTGGGAGTCTCTGTTGGGGGAGTCTGGTGGGGAGGGAGGTTTGGTCACTTATGTGTTCATTCTACGGAGGGTGGGGCAGGGTTACCCTGTGATTCCCATATTGGGAGAGGGTCAGGACTAGAATTGCACAGCAAAGGGGAGGGGGGGAAATCAGCCGCTATACCTTCCTATCAGGCTGCCGGCTCAAATTGGTGGCCTGCTAGCGGGATTCATGACAGGAGCCCTTGCAATCTCAGTCAGGCATAAATTTGCATGGCAAGCGGCAGGGAATCTCCTCTGGGCACCACTCTCGGTGTGAGCGTAAACCAGAGGTGATTCAACTCTGGGGAGAGAACATCGATCTAATAGAAAGGTTTCTAAGTGTGGTATCGAGCGGAAACTGCTGCAAGCTTCCCGACTGTCGACCCGGCAAGGTCATCACTGGTATCAAATGTTAATCGGGCCCATTAATGAGGCCCCATAGGCTTCACACCACAAATGAATGTGCTGCCAGCTGAGTCGGCGGGACTGCGCCATCAGCTCCTCTCTAACAAGGGGGAGCAGCACTTGTTGGACACGGTCGAGACTAGACGGGATGCCCTGTTTTCCGAGGAGGAGAGTCTTCAACCTTGACCACTTTCCTCCACCCCACCAATGTGGACGGATTCAACCTTGGCCCTTGCTGGGTTTACATGGACACCATCGCCGCGGAGCTCCTGTTCCACAACAGAAGCCAGTGTCATCCGGGAGGAAGTGGCAGTGTCCATTAGCTTGGGGAGCATCATGGAAATGACCGGCACCCAGTGCCGAAAGAAGATCAACGACCTTCACCGGGCTTCATGGGAGCATTGACCATGCGCCCGGCACCAACCCGTCCAGCACCATACCGAGTTCTGGCCCACCGATGTCCAGTAGTGCTCCCATGCCAACCAAATGCCCATGCCCCCATCCCACCCACCACCCCCATGTCCCCCTGCCACCCCTATCCTCTACTCCCACCCCCACACACTGCGATGCATGGAGTGTGCAGTTCACAATCCCTTCTATCTGTCCCCGCAGGAGAGGTTGACCCGCAACAGATGGGAAAGGACCGACAGGTGGCAGGATGCCTGACATGAGAGTCCTCATGCCTTATGAACAACAGGCTCTGGAGGTGGCCAAAGACAGATCAGTCAATGACATAGAGGTCGGCGTACAACGCAGAGGTGAGGATCCATTGGCCCCCAACCAGATGACCTGTCACATGTGAGTAGTTAATGTTGTCAGATGAGGTAAATCTATCTTTTGACTGACATCAACACAATATGTGGAATAAGGGCAAAACTGGCTGAAACATGGACAAACTTAAAATTTTGCAACAGACAAAAAGATACACAGCTTTATCAAATCCACCTGAGTTGCTTAAACTGACAAAGACCAGGGGTGGGATTCTCCAATAATGGGCCTATGCCCATGCCAGCTTCAAAACGCAGGCGTTTCACTCTGGACTTTCCTTAAGCAAGTCCAGAGTGATTGTCCAATTTGCAGGAGGCTAGCAGGGCCCAGGAGTACTCCTTGCAGGTATGGTTGTAGATATGGGGCACTGCACCGGTTGGGGGTTTGCGCATGCGCACGGCTGCGGCCTGCGGCGGCCGCCCCGTACAACATGGCGGACTCAGCCCGCGGAGCGGCACCATGAATGTAGGTCCCCCCCGAGATCGTGCGTGCGGATCTGTGCCACCTGATTGCCGCCCTGGCAGTCTGTGAGGCCTCCTTGGTGAAGGATCCCGCCGCCCCCCGCCAGGTCGGCCGCGAACTGAGTCCGCAGCCGCCACCGAATGCTGCAGACGCTCAGGTTTCCTCCCCTGACAACAGTGCATCTCGGAGTCAGCCTCCGAAACAAAGTGGCATGACAAGGCATGTGCCACCTGCAAGTGGACTGGGGCCCTCCATCCCCAGGGCCCCCAGAGGAAGCCCAGCAGTGGCATCAAAGGCCATGAGATGCGTAAGCAGCAGGCTGCCACCATCTCTGATGTGCATCCTGGGGATACAGCTAGATGCAGTGGTAGAGCATGAAAGGCTCAGCAGGTCGAGGATCACTGATTGACAACTGGGGGGGAAAGGGGAAGTGGGGGGGGGGGAGGGAGACAGCACAGCATTAAAACACGTTGCACCCGAGACATATGGTGCCTCTGATGCGTTATTCCGCAATGTGGGCCAACCTCCAAGCCTCTGCCACAGTTCCCCGGCCATGGTGGTCCTGGATTTTGTGACCCCCTCCAAAGCATACCAAGTGCAGTTGATGCGTGTGAGCACACACTCAAGAGACAAGCAGGAGTCAGAACATGGCATAGATTGAGGAGCACCAGTGCTCAGCTCACAGCGGGGTAGCATCACCCACCTGCCTTCGACAATGACCCACTGACAGTGTCAACACACAGGCCCATCAGTGATGTACAGACCCTAGGAGGGCGGAACAGGGTGGTTGGCGGGGGTTGGGAGTTGGGTGGGGGACGAAATGAATGGGGGTGTGATGCGGGCCAGGTGGGGGATGGAGGAATGGGTGTGGTGGGACAATAGAGATGGAGTGGGGGGTTGGGGCGGATAGTTTGCCAGCATCTTCCTCTTGCACTCTATGTATTTTCCATGCATTTTATGATCTTCTTCCTTTTCAGAACCCGGAAATAGATGCCATAACTCTCATATATAGGAAAAGAATCACAGATAGTGGACAAGAATACATCTTTAAGGAACTTCAAGTAGTAAACAGACTGGAGTGAAAGGAACTCCATAATAGTTCAGTACTGGAAACACAGCAAAGAAATACTTGCAACCAACGGAGCAGCAACTCGAGCAAGAACCAAATTCTGTCCATTTTAAGAAAAGGGATCAACATAGGAGAAGTGACTTCACATGCAGAGTCTGTTTCATAAGAGTGCTATTACTTCTCAATCATTTCTAGTTATTTTCCTAATAGACTGTGGTGAATGTAATTCACACTGTAATATATATTATACCATGTCACTGTAAGCTCGACATACGAGCAGTTGCGTTGCCCTACCACTAGGAGGAGTTGCACTGGGATTGTACAGGAGTTTGTACTTGGGCTCCACCCACGGCTCCTCCCCCTAGACTGACGTATAAAGGATGATGCCGAAGAGCCAGCCACCAGTTCATCTGGAGTTCATCATGTTACAGGCTAGCTCTGTTGTAAGTTGATTAAAACCACTGTTCACATCCTAAAGCACATCCTGATGGTCACATCATAGACCAAGATACCCATTGTTTTTTCATCAATTATGTATTCTGTGTGCATGGAAACAGAAATGCAGGAATTCAAACCTAAAACTCTCACGGGGTTTTGTAGAGGGTTCCTGCCAATATAAGCACCCTACTTTCTTATGCTGAAAGCATCAAAATAGACCCTAAAGAAGTAAAGATAAATATTAGAAAGCAAAACAATATAACCCAGATGTTAGGCAAACGATAAAGCCCTATTCGATAGAAATGCTTGTCGATGCATGTTTCTGAGTAAATGTGCCTGGAGCTGAGGAATGTCAGTTATTTGTGTTAATATAACAAGACTCAAAAAGTATGGCACCTTCACTTCATTACACACCTCCAGGCATCACTTTCAGAGCAAAAAAAAGTAGAGCCTGGGAGAAAGACACTCAGTAATTTTTACCTTGATGCAGGGAGAATCAATTGGAAATAAAATGCTTTCAAAAAACCAAAGAAAGCAATTCTCAGACTTAATAATAATAATAATTGCCTATTGTCACAAGTAGGCTGCAATGAAGTTACTGTGAAAAGCCCCTAGAAAACGCAGAATTATGAGGTTGAGTGGGAAAATAAAGCACTAAAATAAAACAATGTTAGTTTGAAGTGAAGGCCTCAGGATAATAATGTTCACTAAGCCAATTATCTGTGTGTTCTCTGCCAAGCTCCCATTTTTCAATGCACTGTATAGAACCTCAGAGTGAGAAACATCTGTTTAATTTAAGCTGGCTGGTGGGTTGTTCTAATGTGGCACATACCTTTCACTGAAGGTTATCGAAGCCTGAGGCAGGAACCAAGTTCCAGACTCCTATGGAAGCCAGAATAAGGAATAACAATGAGTATTTAAATTCTTCCGACTTTCAGAAAAAAAGAAGGGGCAGATCAACATTTTACCGAAGTTAAATGTGGGTATTAGGAAAATAAATGAGTTACACATACTGTAAAATTAAATTTCATTTTAACATTGGATTTTGCAGATTTATATAACAGTCCAAGAATATAATTAAAATACTGCACGTGCTGGAAATCTGAATTAAAAACAGCCCAAGAACAACTCACGTCCTTGAAAACTGGAGAAGCCAAGGAGCAGATTCACTTTTTATGTTTTCCGAATAAAAACTGCCCTCGTTCCTCTAAATGTGTCCTTCTCACATCACCTCAGCAAGGGGGTAATTTGAAGGTTACTTAAGAATGATCCAACATGCTGTATAATCATTCTAGGACATAGTTCCAAATATGTCCATATTTCCTTGCACAATATCCTCTTGTTGACACAAATGTAGATGCAGGAGGTTGGGATGGGTATGGGAAGTGTTGAGGGTAGAGTAGTAGGCTGCTGAACATAACATTATTGAGAGAGAAAGTCACCTCATCAATTTTATTCCAGGCTTCAGGGAAATTCTTCAGTATTTTCAATGATTTGTCTTTTTTCTTGTGTCACCGTGACTCAATAGTAGCTTAGCAGTGCAGTGCTAAGGAAGAGCTACACTGTAGGAGACTGCGACTGAGATGTGGCAGCATTTGAAGAACTGCACGAGTACACTGCCTAGTGCCTGAACAAACGTTTAACCCTCGGTTAACAAGGTGAGTAAATGGGCAAATGAATATGAGACGCAGTATAATTTGGATAAATGCAAGGTTATCCACTTTGATGGGGAAATCGTGAAGGCTGATTATTATCTGAATGGTCATAAATTAGGAGAGTGGAACGTGCAACGAGACTTGGGTGTCCTCGTACACCAGTCGCTAAAGGTAAGCATGGGTACAGTCCTTCCTTCCTTCCTACCTTCCTTTCTTCCTTCCTTCCCTCCTTCCCTCCTTCGCTCCCTCCCCTCCTTCCCTCCCTCGCTCCCTCCTTCCGTATCAAGAGGAACTCAGAAGTTTCAGGGAAGAGATTTTTAAAAAGCAGAAAAGGGAAGCAAAGACTTATTGTGAGAAAAGATTGGCAGCCAACATAAAGGGAATCCCAAAGTCTTCTATGGGCATATAAATAGTAAAAGGTTAGTCAAAAGACAAGGAGGGCTTGTCATAATATACATCTATGTATATAATGGAGTGCAGACAGGCAGTGATTGACACACAGGATGACCAGGAAGCACACAGAACAGAGCAGCCAATCACCAGACTGGACACTACCACTATAAAGCCAGAGGGCACCAGTTTTCCCACTCTCTCTGGACCCAGCAACTGAGACAGTCAGAGTTCGTGAGCTAGCCAGTGCAAACACTATGTGGTAGCTAGTAAGTCTGGTCAGGCTAGTACATTGGTCTCCAGTCAAGTCAGCATAGTGTCAACCCACAGTTGAACATGTATAGTAGTTAAGACGTTAAATAAAATTGTGTTGCATCTTATCAAGTGTTGGATGTCTGTCACTCGCTACACTGCATCAAGTGTAGTCCACATCAACCCAGCCTGCCTAACACATCAGGGCTGATTAGAGACCAGAAAGAGGATTTACACAAAGTGACAGGGGCATGGCTGAGGCATTAAATGAATATCACATCTGTCTTTACAAAGGCAATAGATGCTATCCAGGCCATGGCGACAAATGAGGAAACTCAGCCAATACAATGGTTCAAAATTCCAAAGGTACTTAAAGTAGACAAGGACCAAATGAGGTGCATTGAAAGGAATTCAAGGAATTGAGAGTGGAAATTGCAGGGGCACTGGCCATAATCTTTCAGGTCTTCTCCACCCCCTCAAAATGGAGTACTCGAGGAGTACGCCGCACACCATCGGGACAGCCTCAGGATGCCACCTGATGCCCTCCCCAATGCTCCGCCCCCGATGGGGCGAGTCCGTGATGGCATCGGACATGTGTTCTCAAAACCTTTGGGGACCACGCGTGGCAACTGCGGACTGTGTCCAGTGCCACCACAGTCAGGGGGAGCCTTTCTGCTGGCAGGGGGCTCAGCAGGGGCTGGGGAGACTGGTGGGGGGTGGCCCGGGGGTGGCGAGGGGGGTTACAGGAGGGCAGTTTTTGGCAGACTGGATCTATACGCGGCCAGCACCATGATGTGCGGCACAGCCACCGCAGATCACCGCTCTGCGCATGCGAGGCCACGGACCCGGCAATTCTGCAGCCATATCCAGAGATAAAGCTGGGGGCTTTACGCAGCATGGCTGCTAGCTACCCACCGGGCGGAGCATTGTTGCGGGGCGGTGCCGACTTTCTGGTCGTAAGACCAGACGGATCCTGCGACATAGCTGCAGAATCAGAGAATCCAAGCCGTGGATTTTCAAAAGGACATAGACAATTTGGTGGAGTGAGTGACACAGTGGTGCAGTGGTTAACACTGTTGCCTCACTGTGCCAGGGACCCAGGTTTAATTTTAGCACTTTCTCTCCTTGTCTGCTTGGGTTTTCTCCGGGTGCTCAGCTTTCCTCCCACATTGCAAAGATGTGTAGATTAGGTGCATTGACCATGCTAAATTTCCCCTTAGTGTCCAAAGATGTGCGGACACGATGGGCTGAATGGTCTCCTCTTGTACTATATGAATTCTATGTTTCTAGGCATGAAGGGACACATTTGGTTGGAAGAACACAGAGAGAATATAAAATAAGGGGTACAATGCAAAGCGTGGGCAAGAGCAGTGGAATTGGGTATATATGTGCATACATCATTAAAGTGGCAGGATAGGTGGAGAGAGCAATTAATAAAGAATATACTTGGTTTCATCAATAGGGGCATAAAGTACAAGAGCAAGGAGGTTATGCAAAACTTACACAAGATACTAGTCAGATCTCAGTTGGAATATTGTGCACAGTTCTGGGTGCCACATTATAGAAAAGCTGTGAACACATTGGAGAATGTGCAGAAGAGTGCAGACGGAGAATAGTTCCAAGGATGAGAAACTTTAGTTTTGAGGAAAGATTGGAAATGTTGGAATGTTCTTCTTAGAGAGAAGGCTAAGGGGAGATTTAATAGACATGTTCAAAATCATGAGGAGGCTGTACAGAGTAGACAAGGAGAAGCTGTTCCCTCTCATAAAAGGATCAAGAACGGGAGGCCACAGATTTGAAGTGATTTGCAAAAGAAGCAAATGAGATGTGAGAAAAACGTTTTTCACACAATGGGTGGTTTGGATCTGGAATGCACTGCCTGGAAGTGTGATGGAGGTAGGTTCAATGAAGGTATCCAAGAGGTAATTAGATGATTATTCAAATATAAACAAAGCAGGTTACAGCAAAAAGATGGGAGAATAACATTAAGTCATGATGCTTATTCAGACAACCAATACAGGCGCAATAGACCAAATGGTCTCCTGGCCACAACAATTATGTGATATCAGGACCATCTCCAGTTTCAAAATCATACCTCTTGAGATTTTGTTCCTGTAACATTCCATCAATTGCCCATAAAGGCTATTTTTTAAAGTAATCTTTATTGTCACAAGTAGGCTTACATTAACAATGCAATGAAGTTACTGTGAAAATCCCCTAAAATGATTTCCGTGATTTGCCTCCAGGTGGTTCCTTTCAAACTGTCATTGTAGACCTTTAAGTCATTGCACACAATCCCTTCACCCAACATGTGAGCTCTAAGAGCAAGCCTGAGGTGTGGGCAGGCACTCGTGATCGATGATACATAAAGAGACCAGAGGGCAGGAATGAATGTTCATGCTCAGTACGTCATGTAAATATCCAGCTGTGCAAGACTTTTGACAATGGAAAATCAGCATGCATCATGGCAAAACTATCGCCTTCTCTTCTCTTGCTGAATAAGGGGAGAAGGAACAGTACTAAATCTCAATGTCAGCAAAGTGTCATAGCCAATTCATCCACTACCTATCCCTCACTCAACATTACAAAAAAACAAATTATTCAGTTATATTCAAACTGCTGTTTGTGGGAGTCTGGTGTGAGCAAATATGGCTGTTCTGATTCCTACATTACATTTCAAAAATACTTAATTGGCTGTACACTACTCTGACCTATCCAGTGGACATGAAAAGCACAATGGAACTGCAGAATATATAAATAAAGACTTAGGCACCTATGACAGGCACCTAAAAGCGCAGAACTATCACCATCAGTGACTTCGCAAGATCCATCAAATCATGGGATGTGAGCATCACTGGAAAGGCTCGCATCTGTTGCTCATCCTTAAATATCCTTGTGAAGATGGCGGTGAGTGGCCTTCTTGAACCACTACACTCCATCGGGTGTAGGACACCCACAGTGCTGTTAGGAAGAGAGTTTCAGTGTTTCATTCCAGTAACAGGAAAGGAACAGTAATGGGGCTGGTTTAGCTCACTGAGCTAAATCGCTGGCTTTTAAAGCAGACCAAGCAGGCCAGCAGCACGGTTCAATTCCCGTACCAGCCTCGCCGGAATGTGGCAACTAGGGGCTTTTCACAGTAACTTCATTGAAGCCTACTCGTGACAATAAGCGATTTTCATTTTCATAATGTAGTTCCAAGTCAGGACGGTGTTGTGGTATAACTAGGAGGTTTACGGTACCTATCTGCCATTGATGCAGAGCACTCGCTGCCTATTGGCTCAGGTCGGTCATGTGCCTCTCTGCTGATTAGTTGAGGCTAGTCACATGTGACTGCTCGCCCATTGGCCCAGAGGCAAGTAGTCCCGCCTACGAGGCGGGGTATAAGAACCCGTAGGACCCGGCAGTCAGCCTTTCTCTGTAAGTCGACTGCCGGGCACACAACTAGTTGATTAAAGCCTGATATATGGAACTTCTTCACGACTCAAGTCCAATTGATGGTACATCAGGTGTGTGGTTTGGAGATTAATTTGTTGATGGTGGGAGCTGGGTCCTGGGTTTGTAAGATGCTATTTAAGGAGCCATGGTAAGTTACTGTAGTGCATCTTGTGTGTGATCCACACAGCTGCCACTGTGCATTGCAGTGGAGGACGTGAAGGTTTAAGAAGGTGGATGGGGTACCAATCAAGCGGACTGCTTTGTATTGGATGGCATTGAGCCTTTTGAGTTTTGTTGGAGCTGCATTCATACAGGCAAGTGGAGAGTATTCCCTCCCGACTTGTAGGTGAATGGCAGACTTTGCGAGTCAGGTAATGAGTTACTCACTGTAGAATTCCCAGCCTCTGACCTGCCCTTGTAGCCACAATATTTATTTCTGGACAAGTTAATTTAAGGTCAATGGTAACACTCAGATATTGATATTGGAGGATTCAGTGACAGCAATGCCATTGAATGCCCTGGGGAGGGTTGCACCCAACAACCAAGCAAGAATGTTTTCCAGGTCTTGCTGCATTGGAACACGGAATGCTTTAGTAACTGAGGAGTCATGAAAGATACTGGGCGAAATTCTCCGCACCCGCGGAAAGTCGGCAAACGGTCGTAAAAATCGGGACCGTTTTACGACGGTCGCGAAGGCTTCATTTCCCGACCGATTCACTTCCTGGAAATGGGCTAGCAGCGCGGCCGCGTCAATTACGTGCGTGATGACGACGGAACGCGACGACGACACAAACCCGCCCATGTGACGCCGCCCGACGCCGTAAAAAGGCGCGGGCGACCACAGAATCTGTCGGGCAGGATGTCGGAGCCTAGGCGAGCTGCACCTCGCTTTATTGATGCAGACGTCGAGGCGCTGCTCGATGCCGTGGAGCAGAGGAGGGGCATCATCCGCCCGCGGAGAGGGCATCGCCAACCTGCCAGCACGGTACGCCAGGCCGAGCGTGACGTGGCTGCTGCCGTCAGTGCTGTGGGGCAGACCCCTTGCTCAGCAGAGCAGTGCCGAAAGAAGCTACATGACCTCACCAGGTCTGCCAGGGTAAGTGCCATGAGGGTGCCCCCTAGTCACAACCATCCCTCCCCCTTAACTGCCCGGGGGGGGGGGGGGGGGGGGGGAGAGGGATTGGGGCAGAGTTATTTGAGGGTGGTTCACAAAGTTGTCACAGACCCAGCGCTCTGGCCCCGAGGAGAGATGCAATCATCTGATGACAACTTGCCCCCCCCCCAAACTGTGCCAGTATCAGAACGGACTTCTGATACCTACCGTTTTGTAATGATCTACCTATGTTTCCTCCCCCAACAGGCCAAGGCCGGTCATAACCACCGTGAGCGGCACAAGACTGGAGGGGGTTCGCCCAACATGCACCCCCTCAGCACCTTTGAACAGAGGGCACTGGACCTTGTTGGGGGGTCTGCCACCCGCGATATCGCGCAATGCGAGGTTGGCGGAACTGCAGCAAGTGAGACAACCCTCCCTGACAAACACCCTCTCCCCCCCCATCCTCTGTCCCTTCACACACCCTGCCCACTGGGACACCTCCCCATCCTCTGTCCCTTCACACACCCTGCCCACTGGGACCGTCCAGCGGCCTGCCGAGCAAATCGAAATAACCCATCTCATTCTCTTCCCTAGGACGTGATGCCGAACGACCAGGGCCGTCTGGCTGCAGACGGAGACAGGAATCTGCCGCCACCTCACCCGGGGCCTCACAACAGAGGGTGCCCGATCAGCGGGCAGCCCTATCTGCCCCAACCCAATCTGCGGACCAGGACGCACAGAGGGTTCGAGGTCCACCACCACCACCAGAAATGGCCAGGGACAACCCTCCTGTCGCTGAGCGGCCCCACACCCTGGACGAGGACCTAACCATTGAGAGCGTCGGGCTTGCGGCACTGCTTTCTCCCACCACTTCCATCATCCCAGAGATACACACCCCGGCGGGCCTATTTAGTGATGAGTCTCCTGGGGCACAGTCTGGTTGGCACATCACAGATGAGCAGGTACAGCAGGTGGAGGTCGGAGCAACAGAGGGCCCGGACTCGCGGAGGCCAGACCAGGCCCAGGATGCAGCTGGCTCCCAGACGTTTTCGGAGTTCCTGGAGTTTCTCAACCCACCCGCACAACCGATGCCTCAGGAAACCCAGGGAAACAATGACGGGATGAGGGCTTCCTTCCAGACTCTGCAGACGCTGTTAGAGGAGTCGATCCGCGTCCAAGAGCAGGGAGTGGTGCCGCTCATGGCAGAGACCCAGTCCGACACCGCACGGGTGGCATCCGCGGTGGAGGCAATGGGTCAGGTTATGCAAGACGTTGGGATTAATGTGCACGCGTCATCCTCGGCCCTGGACAGGGTTGCCCTCTCACAGGCAGCAATGTGCCAGAGCCAAACCGACATTGCCGGCGCCCTGCGGGCCATGGCCGAGTCTCAGCAGGTCATTGGCCAGTCGCAGCAGTCAGTCGCCGAGAGCATCAACCGCCTGACACATGTGCTGGATGGCGTCGTGCACAATCAGGTTGAGATCGCACAGTCCCTGGCGGGAATGTCTAACTCCCTGGACTCCGTCTCTGCAAACCTTCGGATCCTGGTGGATACCGTTGCAGGCCTCCAGGACTGGCAGCGCCAGGTGTCGGTGGTGCGACGGGGAACCTCCCCGCTCGCACCTCTGTCCCAAAGTGAGGCCCGGGGGCCACCGGGCTCCCCGAGGGAGGAGGAGGTTTCGGGGCCCGTCCCATTAACTCCATCACGGGACGTCCCGGAATTCTCGGCCTCCCCCCGTCCCATCCCTGGTGCATCGGGTGGGCAGCAGGCAGAGCAGGGTGGCACAATGTCACCCGAGACGCCCGCAGAGCAGCCTGGCCCATCAAGGCCGGGTCACCCCAGGAAACGCTTGGCCAAGGAGAAACGAGTCGAGGGGGGCGATTCGCAGCAATCCTCCTCCACTCCTGCTGTATCATCTGGGGATTCACTTAGACGTAGTGGTAGGGCCCGTAAGGCAACTAAGATAGACACTGAGTAAGTTGGCACGGGTGAAGGGCACAGTTTAGTTGTAGGGGCTAGGGCACCTGTAAATAATTGTTAATATTAAACACACTGTTCCACCTTACTTGTAATACCGTGTGATTGTTCCACAGCCACAGGAATCGTGATGGTGACCGAGTGTCGCTGGGGGTGACGGGTGGTGAAACCTCGGTGCCGGGTGTGCAGTCCCTGCCCCTACCCCCCTCCCACAGCTAGCCCACGCGGGCACGTGATGGAGTGTCAGTGACGAACTCAGCGGCCACCAAGGTGGATGGTTCAGCTATTGCCATGGGTCAGACTCTCTCTAACGATTCTGAGCTCACAGCTCTTCGCAGAGCGGGCTGTCATCATTCCACATGGCACTGATCACACCCGCTGACACAGCCATCAATGTTGTGCCATTCCGTCTGGACCCAGTGATAAGCGTCATGTCGAAGTGGAGCAGTGTACACTGAGGGGGGGGGGGGGGGGGGGTTGTGGTGGTGGCAGTTGTGTGGTGACCCTCTGCATGACTAGCGATGCAGGTGGTGGTTTGGTGTTCATCGGGGACGTCACATGCGATGCGTGAACCGTGCTGCCACCATGGCGTCGCGTGCCCGCCGTCCTTGCCGGGTCCGTCGTGCCGCCTCCTGGACATCACCAGCACCTGGGTCGTGTCTGCGTGCTGCGCCCGCCACTCCGCCAGCGTCCTCCTCCTCCTTCTCCTCCTCCTCCTCCTCCTCTGTGCTGGCACCACTGCCACTAGCTTCTCCCTCCGCCTCCTGCAACAGGTCATCTCCCCTCTGCATCGCGATGTTGTGCAGCGCACAGCAGACCACTACAATGCGAGCGACCCTGTCGGCCTGGTCCAGGCACCTGAATCTCATCTTCAGGAGGCCAAGGCAGCGCTCCACCACACCCCTGGTTGCTGCATGGGCCTCGTTGTATCGTGTTTCCGCATTGGTCTGAGGCCTCCGTATCGGCGTCATCAGCCAAGACCTCAGCGGATAACCCCTGTCACCTAGCAACCAGCCCCTCAGCCGGGGGGGACGTCCCTCAAACATCGCAGGGATGAACGACTGCGCTAGTATGTAGGAGTCATGCACACTCCTTGGGAACCTTGCACAGACGTTCATGAACCTCATGTGGGGGTCGCATACCACCTGGACATTAATGGAGTATGTCCCCCTCCTGTTTGTGAACACGTCCCTGTCCACAGCAGGCGGGCGCATGGGGATGTGAACACAGTCGATTGACCCCTGAACCCTCGGTATCCCGGCCACACTGGCAAATCCACGGGCTCGTGAGTCT
Source organism: Scyliorhinus canicula (assembly GCF_902713615.1). Lineage (NCBI taxonomy): Eukaryota > Metazoa > Chordata > Chondrichthyes > Carcharhiniformes > Scyliorhinidae > Scyliorhinus > Scyliorhinus canicula. The sequence goes on along the minus strand of NC_052147.1, from coordinate 162,265,687 downwards.
TGACTTGCTCGGTCCTCGGGAAAGGTGATGTAGCGATCGGCGATGGCATAGAGGGCGTCGGTCACATCCCGGATGCACCTGTGCACCGATGACTGGGAGATCCCAGAGACGTCCCCGCTCGGAGACTGGAAGGAGCCGGTAGCATAGAAGTTCAGAGCGACCGTCACCTTGATGGCTACCGGGATCGCGTGTCCTCCCCCTGTTCCACGTGGGGCGAGGTGCGACAGGAGTTCGCAGATATTTATCACCGTCTGCCTACTCAGCCGGAGTCTTCTCCTGCAGGTGATGTCCGGCATTGTTAGGAAAGAGACCCGGACACGGTACACCCTCGGCTTTGGTCGTCGCCTCTGACGCCGTGGCTGCACCCTCACTCTCTCCTCTTCCTCTTCCTCCTCCTCCTCCTCCTCCCCCCCCCCCCCCCCATGCTGCTCGACGACTGGCAACTCCTCGGCCCTTCCCTCTGCTGCTGCAGCTGGCCCTGCAGCCACTGCGGGTTGTGGGTGTGGATGCTGCTGCATCTCCAAATCCAGTAGAGCGGCCCCAACCACTGCGCAGAACATAGCCGTTCTGTTCCCATGCATCGTGCTAACCTACAGAAGGGTGGTGGGGGGCAGAGAAACGGGACATGTTAGACGGACGTTAGTCGACACCTCGGCAGCCGCCAGCCATGGGATACCAGTGTGTCCCGGTGGCCTGGTCGCGCTGCTGACACGCGGTCAGCCTAACCCCTGGTCACTTCCTGCATCCAACGGCCAGTAAACTATGTCCTCCTCACGGGTGCGTCAGTGGCCTGTGGCCGGAAGCCACAGGGGAACCAGCGGCCGTGTCCTCGTCACCTGCACACCATGGCATGGTGGCAGACATTTTGTTACGGGGTTGGACGGCTCACTCTCTACCTAACCCCCCCCCCTCCGTCGCCCCCCACTGCTCCCTCCGTCTCCCCCACTGCCCCCTCCGTCTCCCCCACTGCCCCCTCCGTCTCCCCCACTGCCCCCTCCGTCTCCCCCACTGCCCCCTCCGTCTCCCCCACTGCCCCCTCCGTCCCCCCCACCGCCCCCGTTCTGGACCCCCTCCCGTTCCCAGGGATGCCTTCCCCGTTGTGGCCAGACTCGAGCGGTGCGCTGAGCGGTGCGCAGAGTGGTGCCCTGACCTCCTCCAAGCAGTCGTCAGCCAGGCCGACTGGTTGACGAATTTAAAAAGCAGGTGTGTTTCACGACGTCCAAACAGGGCGCCATGACGTCGGGACTTCGGCCCATCCGGGCCGGTGAATAGCGGGGGGGCTCTCAGTGGCGATTCTGGTCGTGTCAGGGGCGGGAAGGAGGCGTTTGTCGGGAAACGCGACTCCGACAATTTGCGGGGTTCGGAGAATAGCGGGAGGGCGTCGGAACAGCGTCGCCGTAAAAATTTCCGACGCCCGCTATTCTCCGACCCGTCGTGAGTCCGGAGAATCTCGCCCACTGAAAATTGTGCAATCCTCAGCAAATATCCCAGCAAATACCCCCACTTCTGCCCTTATATCCCTGGTTCCCATTGACTTCAATCATGTTAAGTCTCCTTGATGTCACTCTGTTAAATGCTGCCTTGATATATAGGGTAGTTTGGATCAAGTCTGCAATGAAGTCAGGAGTTGAATGGCCTTGCTGGAACCCAAATTGAGCATCAGTGAGTAGGTTATTGCAGAGTAAGTGCTGCTTGATTGCACTGTTGTTGACTCTGTCCCTCACTTTGTTGATGATCGAGAGTAGACTGGTGGCATGGTGGTGGGCTGGGTTAGATTTGCCTGCTGTTTGTGGACAGGACATGCCTGGGCAAGTTTCCACATATTTAGATAAATGCCAGCATTGTAACTGTACCAAACAGCCCAAGGGCATAGTTAGTTCTGGAGAAGAAGTCTTCAGTACTACTGCCAGGATATTGTCAGAGCCCACAGACTTTGTATGCAGTGACTTCAGTTGCTTCTTGATATCACGTGGAGTGAATCAAATTGGGAGAATATTTGCATCATAATAGTGGGAATCTCAGGAGAGTGTCAAGATAGATCATTCGCTCAGCACTTTTGACTGCAGCAAATGCGTCAGTCTTGTCTTTTGTGCCAATGAGCTCGTGCATCATTGAGGATCGGGATATTGTCGAGCCTCCTCTCTAGTTAATTGTTTAACTGATCACCACCATTCACAACTCGATGGAGCAGGACTGCAGAGTATAGGTCTGATCCATTGGTTGTGAAATTACTCCTGCTCTTTGGATGCATGTGGCCCTGTTTTGCAGCTTCATCAGGTAGGTACCTTGGCATGCTCTCCTACATTCCTCATTGAACCAGGTTCAGAAATTTAGAGTACCCAATTCATTTTTTCCAATTAAAGGTCAATTTATTGTGGCCAATCCACCTATCCTGCACATCTTTGGGTTGTGGGGGCGAAACCCACAGAAACACGGGGAGAATGTGCAAACTCCACACGGACAGTGACCCAGAGTGGGGACCTTGATTCATAATGTTCCTGTGAAGCATTTTGAGACATTTTATTACATTAATAGTGCTATATGAAAATAATACTATTGCTATTACCTTATTCAGAGGCCAATTCCAGTTTCAGATTTGCCATGGACCCTGATCCATGAATTCAGCTGTGGTCACAATCCGCTTTGCTGGCTTGAGATAGAGCAGTCAGGTCGCGGTCACCTCCTGCTGGAAAACACATGCCAAGGAAGAATGTGACTGGGTCTAGCTCTATTGATCGATTTTTCTCCCTCCAAGGTACAGTCACATACCAACACAGCATCATTCAAATGAAGAATGTCCACTTCAGTGAAACATTGGCCATGTCACCCTTCAAACAGGAACATAGAAAATGTGTCACAGAAGGAATAAAACACTCAAAAAGTAAATCAAACCATTTATTTACATGGCAAAAAAGGAAAAGTAAAAATTCTGGAGAAATTGATATAATGGGCATGATTTAACAAAAACATTTCTGAGCGTTATTTTGGGTGCGATTGGTGAGGTGTTTCTCGATTGGCGAGATTGCGTACGGTATTTAACGGCTCTTAGTCTATGAATTGAGCCTCCATGAGCTGCTCGCTATTACTGGCTGTCTCACCAGACTCACGCCTTAGCGTCTCGCCGCTAACAAGAGGGAGTTGTTTTTAAACACTTCTTCACCACTCACTCCCAATCAACACACAAGCATAGCAGCGCGCAGATCTGCTTCTCACTTTGGGGTGCCGACCTGGCCAGGCTTCTCAATGCTGTGGATGTGAGATAGGACATCCTGTTCCCCGAGGGGGTTGGAGGACCAGCAGCAGGGCCACCAATATCACCTGGTAGGTAGTGGCAGCTGCTGTTATTTCAGGCAACATGACAAGGAGGACCACCGTCCAATGTTTGAAGAAGGCTAACAACCTCAACCAAGCTGCAAGGGTAAGTTACCACCTCTCTCCTGGCTTCAGTTCTGCCTGCCCCTCCTCAAATTCCCAACCCCACCCCCCTCATAAATCACTGCTTAACACCTCAAATCCACCCCACATTTGATCTTCATGCTTGCTCCTCCGCGAGTCCTCGTGCGAGTGCTACCCCTTATGAGAAAGGAGCCCTGGAGATTATGGGGTTAACCGAGAAGCGGGCAATCACCAACAACGCTGTAGAGGTGAGGATCCACTGCACCTTCACCCAAATGACCTGTCTCAAGTGATTTGTTCATGTCAGACAAAATGATCCTTCCCTCTCAATGACCACATGCCCATTCTCTCGGAGGATCTCCACCTGATGAGGTTGTGCCATCCGGAACCATTCCGCCCCCACTGCCACCCAAGAGAACATCTCGGAGGAGAGCTCCAAGGAGACCACCATCGAGGCGTGAGAGCTATAACCCCGACCTTCCACCAGCACAAAGACACACACCTCGTGGGTGACATTTGTGGAGAGGCTGCTGGGGCACAATCTGGTGAGCACCACACACTTTCTGATACACACCAGATGGAGGCAGGAGTCAGAAGTCGGATATCTGCTGGATACAGGATTCATCTGAGTTCCAGAACTGATGCAGGTGATGAGACATGGCCGTGAGATTCAAGAGGAGTTTTCAGCAGCATTCCAGCGCCTGCATAGTAGTTTGGAGGAGTCCCAGAGGCTATGGGTACAGAAGATCTCCAGACAGAATGTGTGGCACCAAGGCCAGCACTGCTAGGGTGGCAACTGCAGTGGAAAACCTAGAACACGAGCACTATCTTCAGTGGTAGTGTCCAATCATGGCTCAATGTGTGACGATAATAGCTGAGAGCCTTGACATCATGTTCCAGTCACTGAGGGACATGTCCCATCCACAAGTTGACATTGCCGAGGTACTGAAGAGCATGTCCCTGCCGCTGAGGGACGTGTCCCAGATGCAGATGGACTTTGCTGAAGCACTGCAGAGGGCGGGCCCGGCACAGAGGAGTATTGCTGAGGGTGTGGACACTATGGTGCGGACAATGGGGAGGCACCAGGACTGCCAGAGCGAGGTGATTCAGGGCTCTGGAGCTCACTCCAGCTGCCCCTGTGTCCCATGGAGTTCCCTGAGAGCATTGTCAGGGAGGAGGAATCGCTGGAAGCCAACCCGGGGCCTACCACCAAGGAGATGAAGGCGATCTCCAGTTCTTCCAAATCCCCCCCCTCCTGACGCCGGCCCACCGCAAGGCAGAACAGATTGGCACAGCAATGCCAGTGACAACGGTAAGTCGGCCAGGGCCCTCCAGTACCAAGTCCTCCACAGAATGTCTGCCAAGGACATCAAACACAACAGGGTGCGAAAAGCAGTAATCTGCCTCCACCTCTGATATGCATCCTGGGGACACACCTAGACATAGCAGTAGACCATGAAAGATCCCCGTGGCCCCAGATGGCACTGCAGACCCTGCCCCGCATGCCCACACCTTCCCCATCCCCGACAAAGAAACTGTCCAGGATATGTTTCACCATGTCCAGACTATTGTCATTGAAATGATCTGTCAATCAATGTGTTACCTATTCCACGTATCAGTGCCATTCTCCGTCCAGAAGCAGCAGCTGTGCAGGACCTCCCACATGGCCCAATCTCACCGGAACCAAATCCTGGCATCCACAGATTCCACTGGTGCTCAAGGTGCAGTTGAATATCCTTGACTTCCAACGTGTTTAACCCGCGGTGACGTGCAGTTACACGCAGCACTCATCATACCAGCAACAAAAGCATCAGCAATCTGTGAAAGCATTTCTTCAATTGCATCATCAGGTGGCCTATTAGGGCCAATGTCACGTACCAAGTCGCGCCTTTCTTCAATCCGGATTGCCTTCTCAACTCATACATCCCCCTGAGTGTTCTTGGACCCAGGCATCTTAGAAAAAATTACCCTTCTTTCCAGCTACAGAAAAGGAAGGAAACAGCAAAAGTAGCCTCCAGGCATCTGCAGCCATAAGCAGGAGCAAGCAGCAATCGCACCCTGCAGCTGTGAAGTGCTCTCACAACTAACAAATGAGGCTAATTCCTCATTTGCCATAGCCTTCACCTGTGAAGCCAGAGGCTGCTCACAGTCAAAGAGAGTTATAGTGACCTTCAGCATATGGTAGGCTATATAAGGGGTATCGCGGTACCTAGGTGGGATGTACCTTATATTGTAGTATGAGTGGTAGAACCTGGCTGCTGGTTCCGGCAGCAAGCGGAGCATGAGAGTCTGTGTTTCACCCACAGCAGTCATTCTGTACCGGAGCTGCTGGGGTAACTACTTGTTCATTAAAGCCTTCAATTAGACGACATTCTCGATTCAGTAGTGATTGATCGTGCATCACAGCATATAACCACGAACAGGGCTCTGTCCTAGGATGTTTAGTGGGACAGACAGGCAGCAGCTGTAGTTGCCCTTGTTGTGGGTATCCGCAATATTTAAAGGTGGCCTGAAAGCCTCATGGATGAAAATCAATTGCCCCCCCCCCCCCCCTCCCCGGCCTAGGGACGACACCCGACCTGGACGGTTTCAGCCTCCTACCAGGCCCAACCCCCATGAGGCATCCCCCACTCTCTCCGAGTATTGGGGCATCAGCTGCAGTGCCCTTGAGCTGCATGCCGGAAAATGGAAATGGCTACTCACCTTCTCAGTTCCTCTCAGAATCCATTCTGCCAGCTTCACATTTTTAAAAAGGAATAATAAACGACAGCCACATGATTTCTCGCTCAGGAGCCAGTTAATTCCTGGGAGGCCGATACAATTCGACGTGAATCTCGTTAATGAGATGAAAATTAATGCAAATTGGGGTTACTGATATGCTCTCCATATTTGGGCATGATCCAGAACTTGCATTCGGGAGAGGGCCGGTTAGATAGCAAGCTGTCTTTCCCGCTATTTAACCAGTTCGCCCAAATTCACGGCAAGCACAACGCGGTGGTTAAATCGCACCCAGTATATATCTGTTGAGATTTCTGATACATTCTTTTTAATATCCGTTAGAGACAAGCTTCTTGAAGCAGTTCTGGGAACATTTACTGAAGTAAGCCCTTTTAGCATTTACTCACTCCACAACCATTTCCACCATTCAACCACAGTCACTTCCTGAAAACATGTGTCCAAAGCTTGGAAAAATAAACTGTACAATGGACTGATTAATGTAACTTCACATGTGGTTGTGGAAACAGAATGGATCCACTTCCAATAGCATGGCATCCTTCTGTAATTAGAATTCACAAGTGAGAAACCAAACCAGTGAATTATAACACCAGCATTCATTCCTTTAATTCGAGCATATTGGCAGCTATCTTTGATAATTGGTATCTAGTTATTCAGCTAATTCAATAGCCAAACACAACTGTTTTCTTTGTTTTTGCCAATGGACTGCTGAAATGCACTATTTACATATTAATTCACCTGAATATTGATTTATTATTCATTTATTAAAAATGGGGTGGGTCCACCGCCCCGCGACACCGGAAAGGTGGGTTGAGATTGGACAGAGAATCGGGGTTGGAGCTGGGCACTGAACTGATCCCCATGTTCCCGGGGCCGCGCTGGCAGCGACAACACGCACCGTGCCGGCATGCAAAACCGCCATTTGCATCCGTTAGCGAATCATGACCGGATCTGCCCGATATTCTCTGTGCCTCGGAGATCGCACACCCACCAAGCGGAAGTGACACGGGCGTGGTTCACTTCAGGGGTGAGATTCTCCGACCCCCGCCGGGCCGGAAATTCGCCGGGGGACGGCGTGAATCCCGCCCCGACGCCCCGACGCCGGATGCCGGATTCTCTGGCGTGGGTTTTTCGGCGGGGCGGGAAACGGCGCCGCGCCGTTCGGGTCTGTTGGCAGCGGGCCCCCACCCGGTGATTCTCAGGCCCGCGATGGGCCACGTGGCCCCCGTTTTCGGCGGATCCCGCCGGCGTAAAATCCACCAGGTCCATTCCAGCGGGATCTGGCTCTGCGGGCGGCCTCCGTGTCCACAGGGGGAGCCGTGGGGGGATCTGGCCCCGGGAGGGGGGGCCCATGGTGGCCTGGCCCGCGTTCGGGGCCCACTGATCCACGGGCGGGCCTGTGCCGTGGGGGCACTCTTTCCCTCCACGCCGGCCGGTGTAATGGTCCGCCATGGCCGGCACGGAGAAGAACCCCCCCCTGCGCATGCGCTGGGATGATGCCAGCACAATGTTCAGATCATCACCAGTCATTTGGGAGCCCACCCAGGCCACCCCCGGGAACCTTCAGACTCTAGCTGACCTGTCAACATAACGGTCGTGGTCTAGCAAAGCCAGTGGTGCAATAGGTGCACTCCTCAGTGCACATATCACAAGCACTGCCCCACTGCAGCGGGAGCAGGGGAAGAACAGCATGCACCACATCCTTTGGCACCCGCCCAGGCACACTGCCCCTCTCAGGGCAGAGGCGTCACCAGTGGTACTATTAGGTAGTCCACTCCACATGACCATTGGCTGTTCCTAAGCCATGCGTACCTGCCATACTCCTATTCCCATTCATCCTGCCCAGGACTGGTTGGCCCAGCCAATGTGCCACACTCGGGACCCACAGTATATTGCAGCTACGATCCCAACAGGTGCCCACCCCCATCGATGGGAGCACGCCACCAGGTATGGAGCTGGTTAGTGGTGCACAGTGACCTCAAGGAGGACACCCACAGTAGACCACACTAGAGAGAGAAGGACAGGGGCAGCAGAGCATATTGCTGACATGGGTTGCGGCAACCACTGGTACCCCTGCTGACGGGTGTGGGTGGTGGGGTTAGTGGCACCCCGCCACACTTCCCGGTACCAGTCACTGATGGGCCAGGGGTGTGATGTGAAAGGGAAAGTGTCGGGAGGAACTCCCAAGGGGTAGGGGTGGTGTTGGGATTGGGATGAGGTGACATTTGTGTGTGGAACTGCAGTACAATCAAGGGCTACCGTGCTGCCTGTTGGACCTGGATGGGCACGGATGTACTTAACATGCTAACATGTCTACCCTTGTCCCCTGTAGAAAATGAATTTCAGAGTACCGCCAGTCTTCTGCCTGGCGATAGCAGCCTTTGCGAACGCAGAGCAGCTGCAGGCACAGGTGCTGCTCAGGGAGGACTCTGCACAACAGGAGCCTGCTCCAAAGGAGCTGGGGCCAGGCAGTAAGGCAGGAGGCTGCCCACCCAATAGGTCAGAGGGGAGAAGCAATGGAGACATCACATCAGGACATGTGGATACCATCGGTGCCTGTCCTTCGAACACCTGCTGGACCGAGCGTGTCGCCAAAGACTTTGACTAACCAGAGGGACTGTGTGACATCTGCACCTGATGGTGACACCCCTGGAACTGCGGAGGTATGAGAAGGACACCCGCTCCGAGTGACAATCAAGGTGACAGTCACCCTGAGATTCACACACAGATGCATCCGCGCTAACACGGATGCACGAAATGCCCAGGCAGCGAACTATATAAACTATATACCAGGCCCACAAGGATGTCCGGATAATGGACTCACTGCCATCGCTGGCATGCCCCAGGTCCAGGGAGTGATAGGTGGGACACAAGTCCCCTTACAGCACTGGCGCATGAGGGGCTGCCCTTTATCAATAGGGAGGGCTTCCAATTCATGAATGTGAAGGTGGTCAGTAACCATCAGCTGCACATCATGAACATCTGTACCAGATATCCAGGTGCGTGCACAACACCTATGCCCTGGCGCACTCAATGGTGCCCGACACCTTCAAGGCTGCCCATCGAGCAAGGGGTTTGATTTTGGAGGACAAGGCTTATCAGCTGCAGTCGTGATTGATGTCTGTCTTGAGGCCCCAGATCGATAAGGAGAACCACAATAACGATGCCCATGCAGCATCCAGATGCATCACTGAGCAATGCACCAACGTCCTAAAGATGTGGGTCCGATGCCTGGACCGCTCTGGCGGGGCCCTCCAATATAGCCCTGGGAGGGTCTCCTGCATTGTGCTGGCCTGCTGTGCTGTGCGCAACATCCGACTGCACGGGGGGACATGTTGGATGATCAGAAGGAGGAATGTCAGGCCTCATCCGATCAGGAGGATGCCGAGGATGGCCAGGATGGACAGGCCATGGGGCCCAGGCAGGCACACGAGGCCGCGCAACGTGTCCACTAGGGTCGCTGTGCACAGGAGAACATCATCACCTCCAGGTTCGCCGTCTAGGAGGCTTGGCCACTGGCAGCTCAGCCTCCCTGTTCTGTCTCCCCACATCGACCCCCACCATAGCCACCCACCCTCTCCACTGTCCCCCTCCCTTGACTCCGTCCCCCCACCACAGCGCCTCGAGCCCCTTCCGAGCTTCCCGCCAGCTTCACCGCAGGGTGTTCGCCCTGGGTTGGCAGTATCAGCTGGTTTGGTCAATGGGACAAGGGGTGATGACGACTCGCTGTGATATGAATTCTGAAGCTCCGCAACATCTGGCAAAGCCTAACTCCTGCCTTCGGTGTGACATTTCACTGTCCGCCCGCGTATTTAATGCTGCATACAAGTATTGAGCTCCTGACCCCTAACGCTATCCTGTGTGCTGCACCCCTGCCAACTTAACTGGTATCTAATTTACTTAGCTTGCGTGCTCTAATGCTCCATCTCGGTAGGTCTCCAGGTGGCACATCAGACGTGGAGGCGGCTTACTGCATATCGCACATGCCACCTGGATTCCCTTTGGTGGCAGTCCTCTGGAGGGCCTGGACCTGAATGGGCCAGGATGTTTCAGCTAGTAGGAGAAACTGGAAGCTGAGGCTACAGCCTCACATTGAAGGAAATTCCTTCAAAACAGAGATGAAGAGGAATTTCTTCATCCAGAGGATGGTGACTCTGTGGAACGTATTGCCACAGAAGATTGTGGAGGTCAAATCACTAAATACCTTTAAGACAGAGATAGATAGGTTATTGATTAATAAAGGGATCAAGGGTTATGGGGTGAAGGCTGGAGAATGGGGATAAGAAACATATCAGCCATGATTGAATGGCGGAGCAGATTAGATGGGCCAAATGGACTAATTCTGCTCCTAAGTCTTTTGGTCTTATGGTCTTATGGCCAAATTTCAGATGTCACAGGTAAAAAAGTGCTATCCTATTCTGCCCGCTGCCCATGAGATGTGCCAGTGTCAGGTGGGGGGAATCCAGAGGCGCTGCCATGTTCCAGCTCCTTCCCTGCAGGAGTCACTAGCAGAGGCCCCTTCACCACCTGCTCCCTTTGGGTGCCCAATGGCCCACAGTCTACTCCTTGGGATGGGGGTGCATCTTGAGTGAGCTCCAGACGCTCCACCTCGATGGAGGGTCTCAATGCATTCGGCCATAGAGCACAGGGACTGAGCTATGTCCCTCTGGGACTGGCTCAGGTCTGCCAGCATCCAGCCAATGCTCTCAACACCCTCAGCGAAGCCCTTTTTGATAGGGCAACGCACTGTAGCACCGTATTAATATCTCTGGTGCATAGCTGCCTATGACAGGGCTGCCTTGTCCTACGCCACAGCCCCCACCCACACACTTTGCCCCAGATCGTGGACATCTTGACCCATGGCCGTGACCCTCGCACCCAAGACTTCCACCAAACATGCCACCTGTTCAGTGCTGGCCTGGGTAGCATGCATTGTCGGCATTGCCTCCTGCCCCCATAAAAGGACGGAGGAGGAGGGGTTTGAAGGGTGGGGTGTGCATGACAGGTATGTAGGGGACTGTGGGAGGTTGGTGAGGGTGACGTGTGGGGGTACTGGAGGGAGCTGTAAGAGGGTGTGGGGGGTCCTGAAGAGTGAGGACCCCCAGGACTGCTTGGCAGGGTGTCCTCACTTGGGGAGTGGGGGGTGGAGTAGTGCCCATGAGTGTGGGGAGTGACATTTCCAATGGGTGGGGGACCCACAAGCTCACTTCGCGATCGAAGCACCCTTTCAAAATGGTGGCCCAATCTCTGAGTTCAGCTCCTCAGTGCTGTAAAACATTCTCTAGGCTAAACCAGTGAGAAACTCTCCAGGGCCCAAAACAGTGACTATAAAGTATCTTTTGATCACGGTGGAAACTTGCATTTCCCTGAAAAAGTCCAAACAAATGAACTTAGAAATCTTTCCATTAAGGGCAGCACGGTGGCACAGTGGTCAGCACTCTCGCCTCACAGCGCTAAGGTCCCAGGTTCAATCCCAGCTCTGGGTCACTGTCTGGTGGAGTTTGCCCATTCTCCCTGGGTTTGCGTGGGTTTCACCCCCACAACTCAAAGATGTGCAGGATAGGTGGCATATGGGATAACAGGGATATAGTGGGGAGTGGGCCTAGGTAGTGTGCTCTTTCACAGGATTGGCAAAGACTGGAGGGGCTGAGTGGCCTCCTTCTGCACTGTACGATTTCCACAGTGGGTCTGAAACCACGGGTCATAATCTCAGGATAAAAGGTAGGCCATGTAAGTCCAATGAGCAATTTCGTCAATGAGGAAGGTGGTGTGGGCAGCACGTTGGTGCAGTAGGTTAGCCCTGTGCCTCATGGCGCTGAGGTCCCAGGTTCGATCCCGGCTCTGGGTCACTGTCCGGTGGAGTTTGCACATTCTCCCTGTGTCTGTGTGGGTTTCACCCCCACAACTCAAAGATGTGCAGGATAGGTGGATTGGCCATGCTAAATTGCCCCTTAATTGGGAAAAATGAATTGGGTACTCTAAATTTATTTTAAAAAAAAGAAATCTTTCCATTAAATTCCGCCCTTAATATCAGCCTCTCTGCTACTGAAATTAATACTGATGCCGTTTTTATTTCCAGACTCAACTATCTAAATTGTTAACTTCCTAAACTCCACTTTCCATAAACTTGAGCCAATACAAATCTCTGGCAAATGTAAACCTGGCGTTTAGAAACACTCATATAATTTATTGTGCTCAATTTCCAACTGGTCAGTATTGAGTTTGAAGGAGTCAAGATAGAAAAGATCACTGCATTGTGTAATAGTGGTTACTGGAAGAGCTAATGGCATTCCTAAATTTTACTGTAATTTTAGGACTCTATTAACTCCTCTCAATCAGCACTGTATTAGAGGCAAAACAGAAAATGATGGAATTATTCAGTACACTTGGCAGCATCTGTGTCGCGAGAACAGTATTAATTGTCTGGATTCACTGTTTTTCAGGCTAAGTGCCGATGAGTTGAGCGCGACGCGGTGATGCCATTTCGGAGATGGCAGAGGATAGGAAACCTGCATCAAACCGGCGCCTCCCCCGATTTGGGTGTCAGAAGGGATTCTCCATCCGACCGCCGATTACGCTATCGGCGTCGGGGAACGGTGAATCCCGCCCACTGTCTCAGTTCAATGGGTCGGGATTCTCCGACCCCTCGCCGGGTTTGAGAATCGCTGGGGGGATGCAAGAATCGCGTCCTACCGCCCCGACGCTGGCTTGCCTATTCTCCGGTGCCGGTTCTCAGGCGCCCGTGGGATTGCCGCCGCGCTGGTTGGGGGCCGTTGAAAGTTGCCCCCCCAGGCGATTCACCGGGCCGCGAGGGGCCGAGTGCGGCTGGCATGGGTAACTCAGGTCCCACACGGCGGGACCTGGAAGGTGTGTCTACGGGGGCCGTCCTGGAGGGGGGGCGGGGGGGGTCCGGCCCCAGGGGGGGGGGGGCTACGGTGGCCTGGCCCGCGATCGGGGCCTACCGATCGGAGGGCGGGCTGGTTCCGTGGGGGCCTATGTTCTTCCGCGCCGGGCCCCTGTAGGGCTCCACCATATTGCCCGGGGGCCCGTGCGGAGACGGGAACCCACGCACATGTGCAGAATCCGCGCCGGCTGGAGTTGCATGGACCGCTCCGGTGCTGACCTATCCCCCTAGGAAGGGGAGCATTCCACAATATCGAGGACCGTTCACACCGTAGTGGTTGGCCCCGCTTTTCAGGCCAGCGTCAGAACCTGGCCGCGGGATTGGAGAATCCCAGCCATGACCATTCATTCTATGTGTCTCTCCACAGATGCTGTCCATACCTTTTGAGTATTTCCAGCATTTTACATTTTTATATTGTATTTACAACATGGACGCCTTTTGCTTATGTCTCAATGACAGTACTTTGATTTATGTTACTCTCGTCCTTCTTACAAGATTCCACTTCATCGGTTCATTGCGTTTGTGACACCATTGATCTTAATTCCGCTCCAAGAGCAAAGTTACTCTTAATATGGCACACCCATTGGGCAGGTAAACATTCCCAAAGTGGATTTTTAATTTACCTATTTGCACTTTACACTTGGACAGAAGAAATTTATGCACCTTTTTAAACGTTGCTCAAGTTCCGGTCTCATCAAGAGAAGGGAAAATACCTTCTACTCTCTTGCTGCAGTGTTCTTTGACTCCTTGCAGCCAGTACTCCTTCTAAAGTCACCTTACAAACAGACAATTTTGCTGTTGCACAAAGAGACATGCATTGCAAGTTTTTGGGAAAGCCCACCACATAAAGTGCAAATCAGGCAGTTAATGGGCAGCAGAAGATCTTCCCCAGGATCAAGAACCCTAGAGTTGAAGACCCCACCTACTGAGTGCTCTCGGCCAAGCAGAGGCCAGCAGGAAGCCGCAACAATGCACTTATAAAAGCATTCCATATTTCGGACATGTCAACACATATTTATCAAACAAAGCAAAGCTCTTCATGTTTTTTGAGACTGCAACTATCAGCACCTTAGAACATAGAACATAGAACGATACAGTGCAGTACAGGCCCTTCGGCCCACGATGTTGCACCGACATGGGAAGTCAAAAACTAAAGGCCATCTAACCTACACTATGCCCTTATCATCCATATGCTTATCCAATAAACTTTTAAATGCCCTCAATGTTGGCGAGTTCACTACTGTTGCAGGTAGGGCATTCCACGGCCTCACCACTCTTTGCGTAAAAAACCCACCTCTGACCTCTGTCCTATATCTATTACCCCTCAATTTAAAGCTATGTCCCCTCGTGCTGGCCACCTCCATCCGCGGGAGAAGGCTCTCACTGTCCACCCTATCTAACCCTCTGATCATTTTGTATGCCTCTATTAAGTCACCTCTTAACCTTCTTCTCTTTAACGAAAACAACCTCAAGTCCATCAGCCTTTCCTCATAAGATTTTCCCTCCATACCAGGCAACATCCTGGTAAATCTCCTCTGCACCCGTTCCAAAGCTTCCACGTCCTTCCTATAATGAGGCGACCAGAACTGTACGCAATACTCCAAATGCGGCCGTACCAGAGTTTTGTACAGCTGCAACATGACCTCATGGCTCCGGAACTCAATCCCTCTACCAATAAAGGCCAACACACCATAGGCCTTCTTCACAACCCTATCAACCTGGGTGGCAACTTTCAGGGATCTATGTACATGGACACCGAGATCCCTCTGCTCATCCACACTGCTAAGAATTTTACCTTTAGCCAAATATTCCGCATTCCTGTTATTCTTTCCAAAGTGAATCACCTCACACTTCTCTACATTAAACTCCATTTGCCACCTCTCAGCCCAGCTCTGCAGCTTATCTATGTCCCTCTGTAACCTGCTACATCCTTCCACACTGTCAACAACTCCACCGACTTTAGTGTCGTCTGCAAATTTACTCACCCAACCTTCTGTGCCCTCCTCTAGGTCATTTATAAAAATGACAAACAGCAACGGCCCCAGAACAGATCCTTGTGGTACGCCACTCGTAACTGAACTCCATTCTGAACATTTGCCATCAACCACCACCCTCTGTCTTCTTTCAACTAGCCAATTTCTGATCCACATCTCTAAATCACCCTCAATCCCCAGCCTCCGTATTTTCTGCAATAGACGACCGTGGGGAACCTTATCAAACGCTTTACTGAAATCCATATACACCACATCAACTGCTCTACCCTCGTCTACCTGTTCAGTCACCTTCTCAAAGAACTCGATAAGGTTTGTGAGGCATGACCTACCCTTCACAAAACCATGCTGACTATCCCTAATCATATTATTCCTATCTAGATGATTATAAATCATATCTCTTATAATCCTCTCCAAGACTTTACCCATAACAGACGTGAGGCTCACCGGCCTATAGTTACCGGGATTATCTCTACTCCCCCTTCTTGAACAAAGGGACCACATTTGCTATCCTCCAGTCCTCTGGCACTATTCCTGTAGCCAATGATGACATAAAAATCAAAGCCAAAGGCTCAGCAATCTCTTCCCTGGCTTCCCAGAGAATCCTAGGATAAATCCCATCAGGCCCCGGGGACTTATCTATTTTCACCTTGTCCAGAATTACCAACACTTCTTCCCTACGCACCTCAATGCCATCTATTCTAATAGCCTGGGTCTCAGCATTCTCCTCCACATTATCTTTTTCCTGAGTGAATACTGATGAAAAGTATTCATTTAGTATCTCGCTTATCTCCTCAGCCTCCACACACAACTTCCCACCACTGTCCTTGACTGGCCCTACTCTTACCCTAGTCATTCTTTTATTCCTGACATACCTATAGAAAGCTTTTGGGTTTTCCTTGATCCTACCTGCCAAAGACTTCTCATGTCCCCTCCTTGCTCGTCTTAGCTCTCTCTTTAGATCCTTCCTCGCTTCCCTGTAACTATCAAGCGCCACAACTGAAACTTCACGCCTCATCTTCACATAGGCCTCCTTCTTCCTCTTAAAAAGAGATTCCACTTCTTTGGTAAACCATGGTTCCCTCGCTCAACCCCTTCCTCCCTGCCTGACTGGTACGTACTTATCAAGAACATGCAATAGCTGTTCCTTGAACAAGCTCCACATATCCAGTGTACCCAATCCTTGCAGCCTACTTCTCCAACCTACACATCCTAAGTCATGTCTAATGGCATCATAATTGCCCTTACCCCAGCTATAACTCTTGCCCTGCGGGGTATACTTATGCCTTTCCATCACTAACGTAAAGGTCACCGAATTGTGGTCACTGTTTCCAAAGTGCTCACCTACCTCCAGATCTAACACCTGGCCTGGTTCATTACCCAAAACCAAATCCAATGTGGCCTCGCCTCTTGTTGGCCTGTCAACATATTGTGTCAGGAAACCCTCC
The DNA here is from genome assembly GCF_902713615.1 of Scyliorhinus canicula. NCBI lineage: Eukaryota > Metazoa > Chordata > Chondrichthyes > Carcharhiniformes > Scyliorhinidae > Scyliorhinus > Scyliorhinus canicula. The sequence goes on along the minus strand of NC_052147.1, from coordinate 162,249,212 downwards.
TGCTCACATTGTACAAAGAACGACCCATCTAATGTACTCGAACTATATCTTTTCCAGTCAATATTTGGAAAGTTAAAGTCTCCCATAACAACTACCCTGTTACTTTCGCTCTTTTCCAGAATCATCTTCACCATCCTTTCCTCTACATCCCTAGAACTATTAGGTGGCCTATAGAAAACTCCCAACAGGGTGACCTCTCCTTTCCTGTTTCTAACCTCAGCCCATACTACCTCGGAAGAAGAGTCCCCATTACTGCACCTGGGATCCGGGTTCAATTCTGGCCAAGGGTAATTGCCCTTGTGGAGTTTGCACGTTCTCTCCATATTCATGGGGTTTCCTTAGGGTGCTCTGATTTCCTCCCACAGTCTAACAATGTACAGGTTAGGCGGATTGGCCATGTTAAATTTCTCATTAGTGACAAAAGATGTGAGATTAACTGGGGTTACGAAGATAAGGTTGGGGAGTGGGCCTGGGTAAGGCGCTCTTTTGGAGGGTCAGTGCAGACTCAACAGGCCAAATGGCCTCCTTCTGCACTGTTGGGATTCTGTGGTTGTATGAATATACTTGAATTGGAAGTGATCCAATGAAGGTTCACTAGATTGGTCCCAGGGAAAAAGGTATTGTCCTACGATGAGACACTGAGGGTTGGATTCTTCAGCCCCGCATGCCAACCGCACGATCGCCATGTAAAGGCCCATTGACCTCGGACAGGAATTTCCAGTCGCAAGGCGAGCGCGGCAGGAGAATCCCACTATGAGTAAATTTGGCTTATATTCTCTAGTCAGGCTTGACCAAAGTACGCCCCACAGGCCAGATGTTGCTATCCAAGAGTTGAAATTCAAGATCAGTCATAAATGATGGAGCAAGTCAATGGGCCATGTGATCTATTCTTGTTCCTATTCCTTGTGTTCTTGTGGCACCTCTTCACTGCTCAGTACCAACACCAAGGAATGGGTGACTACTTCCTGGACTACAGCTACCCAAGGCCCAGGATCACCAGGGGACCCAGGCACAGGTGAGTGCCATGAGGTAGGGGAGAGGAGTTGGCAGCAAAGGCTATCAGCAGGTCAGCTCCTTTCTGATGTTGGTATGGTCCCTTAATCTTTTGACTAAGGGAGAAATCATACATACCCACTCCCCAGGAGCTTTCAAACATCCCCAGTAGGCTTTGGGTTTTTGGCTTGACTGATGGCGACTCTCCTCCCTGCTGCTAGGTACCAGCAATAGCGTGATGACCCTTAAGTGGGCAGTAACTTTCCACTTGAGGGCCTCAGTTGGCAGTGGCTAGTTTTCTATCCACAAACCATTCCACCCTGGACTTAATCAAGGTAGATTTCAGAAGGTATTGAAATCCCTACCTGCTAACCCCCCCCCCCTTCCCCGACTACAAATGCTCCTGCTATCAAAGTCACAACACTGGACATTAATTCCTGTCCAGAGATAGATCTTCCCCAGAGTCAGCTTCCTCCATACATGTCATATGATGCTGTTTGAATGAAAGGTTAATTCAGCAGAAATAAAACAGCCGAGATTAAACGAGTCAAGAGAGAATATTGGAACAAATCCAGGCCTTGGGTTATTGATTTCCTTTGTACTAGAATTAATCCTGATTGTGGGCTTTAATCTTTAAATCAATTAACAATTCAGGAATCGTGGGCGGGATTCTCTGATCCTCAGGCTAAGTGTTGATGTCGTCGTAAACGCGTCGCGTTTTACGACGCCGTCAACAGGCCCCTAGGAACAGCGATCCTGTGCCTCACAGGTGACCTGCGCGGCACTGGAGTGACTCACGTAGCTCCAGCTGCCGATACCAGCGTCAGGATGGGCGCTGCGGGCCTGCGCATGCGCGCTGCGGTTGATGCGAATTTGCGCATGCGTATGGGTTGCCTTATCCGCGCCGGCCCCGACGCATCATGGCAGAGAGCTACAGGGGCCCGGCGTGAAGGAACATAGGCCCCCACCAGGGCAAGCCGGCCGGCCGATTGGTAGGCCCTGATCGGGGGCCAGGCCACTGTGGCAGCCCCAGGGTCGTATCCCCCCTCCCCCCCACCAGGCCGTCCCCCGCAGGATGAACGGCGAGGTCCCGCCGGGTAGGACCACACGAGAACAACTCCGGTGGGTCTCGGCCTATCTCGGTGGCCACTTGGCCCATCGCGCACGGAGAATCACTGGGGGTGGGGGGGGCGTAGAGTGGCCCCCGACCGGCGCTGTGCTGACCATATCGGCGCCAGTGGGGCCGATTCTCTGGTCACTGGAGAATCGGCAGACCGGCGTCGGAGTGGCATTGCATGAATCACGCCCCCACCTCTCCCCCCCCCCCCCCCCCTCACCCTCCCCCCCCCCCCCCCCCCCCTGGTGATTTTCCTGACTCGGCCCGGGGTCGGAGAATCCCGCCCCATGCTTTGAAATTGGTCTCACTATTTGAACGATTCTGCTGGTGACATTCATTCTTTAAATGGGTATTGGGTCTCACTCTTTAAATGTTTTATTCCTGATGGGCCTTACTCTCAAATTTAAATATTGAGCACTTATATCAGAAATTTAACACACATGGATAAATGCCCAGAGGAAAGTCTTCAATCATTCACAATGTAAACCAATCTGAATAAATGCAATACAAAGGGTAGGAAGGAATGGTCGAGGGAAATAAACGTTATGGCCGTTCTTTGAATACTAAATCCACTTTACTCGACATTTCAACTCATCGTTTCAAGCTTTCCCATTTTTCTTTTAATGGCTAAAGTCAGAAAACATATGACATACTTTAAACTTTAACGTTTGCCTATTAATCTGGATGAACAATTGGGATTTTCCCGAGAAGCAACTTTGAATTTCTGGGATTAGGTAATGCAACACATCAGTTGGAACACACAGCTCCCTGTGAAATCTCACTGAAATGCACAAAGTTACAGAGCTTGTGATTTACACGTCATATTTTGCAAATCCTGAACAGAGACAGCTTTGCAAAAGCAACCGAGATGAGAAGTGAAGCTTTGAAACTGTCCTAATGGAAGCCCATACCACAAAGGTCCATTTTTGTTTTTCTTCAAAGATGAAATTTGGGGATGGATTCTCCATTGCCTGCTGGTAGCGGGTTTCCCGGTCCGGCAGAGAATGGAGCGTGGGCTGGAAAATGGGATGAAACCGGGCGCCAATCCCATTCTGATTCTCGATCCCGTTAGCGGTGGGAGAGAGCTAGATGCCCGGTGTCGGCAGGAACATGCGTATCAGTGCTTAGGACCCATCAGCAATCACATTGTTTTACCTGCAATGTGGGTAATCTTTAGGTGATACAGTTGCGAAAGCAGTCTCCATTGGAATAACCTTGCATTATGTGTTTTGAATTTCTCCACAAATGTTAAGGGGCTGTGATCTGTTTAGACTGAGACCTCTCTCTGTCCAAATCAGATAAATATTTCAAAGTGTTTGAGAACCAGTAACAGTCCCAGAGTTTGCTTCATTGCGGTGGAATAATTATTTTGGTGTCTGCTCATTAAAAAAAATATCTAACTGGGTTCTTGATGTCCGATCCATTATTGGTGAGGTCACACCTGCAGTTTTGTTGTCCTTATCTGAGGAAGGATGTTCTTGCTATGGAAGGAGTGCAGCGAAGGTTTACCAGGCTGATTCCTGGGATGGCGGGACTGTCATATGAGGCGAGACTATATTGGTTAGGGTTATATTCATTGGAGTTTAGAAGAATGAGAGGGGATCTCATAGGATCCAGTCTGACAGGATTACAAAGGGTAGATTCAGAAAGAATGTTTCCGATGGAGGGGGAGTCGAGAATGAGGGGGTCATAGTTTGGGAATAAGGGGTAAACCTTTTAGGACTGAGGTGAGGAGAAATTTCTACAGTAAGCAGCCCACATTGGGCAAGAAACATTTGGCTGAGATAGTTTTTAGCAGAATGATCTATGGAAAACAAGTAGCCACATCCCTCACTGGAATAAGAATTGTGTGGTGGAATGGATAGGTTTTATTGCAGGTTGGGTCCTCCTCACAGCCTAGCACATGTGACAAGTTTTACAGAACTCAACCACGTCCTTATGGAGATATGGAAATAGAATTGCTGGCTTCTGTGGGCATGGTACGATAGCACAGTGGTTAGCACTGGCTTGGGTCACTGTCTGTGTGGGGTCTTCACATTCTCCCCGTGTCTGCTTGGGTTTCCTCCGGGTGCTCCGGTTTCCTCCCACAGAACCCCCGGAAGATGTGCTGTTAGGCGAATTGGATAATCTGAATTCTCCCTCAGTTTACCTAACCAGGTGCCGGAGTGTGGCGACAAGGGGATTTTCACAGTAACTTCATTGCAGTGCTAATGTAAGCCTACTTGTGACACTAATAAAGATTATTATTATTGTTGTGGGCTTTACAGATACCAACATATCTATTCGGAATTTTGTGGACTATCCTCAGTATCTCCCTATGGTGTCTTGACAGCACCATTACCTACCACTTCCTCTGGTGGAGCACTCCAGAATTATCTCTGCTTCTGCCTCAGTTTGGGCAGTCTGTGCTAACTTTATTTCAAAAATGTTTTGTCTGGGGCAGCACGATGGCACGGTAGTTAGCACTGCTGCCTCACAGCACCGAGGTCATGGTTCGATTCTGGGTCACTGTCCGTATGGAGTTTACACATTCTCCCCGTGTTTGCGTGGGTTTCGCCCACACAACCCAAAAGATGTGCAGGGTAGGTGGAAATGCCACCCTAAATTGCCCCTTAATTGGAAAAAATAAATTGGGTACTCTAAATTTATTGTTGAAATAAATAAGCAATGCTTTGACTACCTGAGGCTAGACCAAGGAAGACTTGCTTAATACCTCCTTTAGCTCACCTAAATTTCTGAAGAAAGTTTTAGATAGCCTGATGGCAGGGTCATCCACCGAGAGTGCGAGTTAAGCCTTGTCTGCTAACAGAGCTTGTTTGGCTCTGGACTGAGTCACCAGGCAGGGAAAAATGCCAGGAACCTTCTCTCTAATTGTTCTGTCTCCCTGACGTTATTTGGTCTCAGACCACTGGGGCAGCTACCACCTTCACCCCTGCGAGGTCATTACAGAGCATCCACAGGTAACCAAGGGACAACCCGCACAGTTACTGATCCTAAAGTAAGGTTACGCTCCTGGTGCACCAGACACTTTTTTCTAATACTTTGGCATTCAACTCACTCTCTGGTGGAAAGTTTATGCCTTTCACAGAAGAAGGGATTGGGTGGTCCCTGCCCCTAAATATGATGATGGGCTTATTTTGCCTCACTCCAGGGGTGTGAGGTCACTCCTTTAGACAAAAAATCCTGATGACTCTTAGGTCAGAGCCACAGCCTTGTCCGCCATGGCCGACGTGGAGAAGAGAACCCCCTGCGCATGCGGCAGATTACGCCGGTGGTTCTGCGCATGCGCGGAACCACGCTGGGCTTTCGACACATGCGTGACTCGCGCAGTCCCTTCGCCACCGGTTGGAGCAGTGCCAACCCCTCCGGCATCCACCTAGCCCCCGGAAGTGCGAGAATTCCACATTTTTGGAGGCTGGTGACGCTGGAGTGATTCGCTCTGGTTTTCCCGCCGGCGTGCGGACTTAGTCCTTGGAAAGGAGAATCCGCCCATGTTTCAATCAAGTCAACTCTCACTGTTCTAAACTTCAGTGGAGACAAGTCTAGCCCGTCTAGTGTTTCTTCATAAGACAACCTGCCCATTGTAGGCATTCGTTTGGTAAACTTTCTCTGAACTGCATCTCATGCATTTACATCCTTCCTTAAAGAAGGAGAAAAATTCTGTTCACAGTGTAGCCACCTAAGATGGCCACAAACGGACACAAAATGGAAGACTGCAAAGAGTGCAGGGTAAACGGACATGTTAAAGAGCAAACAGTTTGCAGAAGCAATTACGCATTGAAACAATTGCAGAAACCAGTTTCCTGGCAGCTGCAGAGATCAGGCAGCGCTGTAAATGGGAAAGCCGTTAACATAGTAATGAGGTGATACCGGGCAGTCCCAGGTACAATGGATACAATTAAGTATCAATTGATACTTTTAATAGCAGCCCAGACACGATGGAGCCAGAGAAGCCAGGACAATGAGTCCTAAGAACCGCCCCAGCCATCAAGGAACGGCCCTAGGATTGGGGGGTTCAAACCATATCGATTGGGAAGAGGCCCAATCGATCCCCAGCAGGTGAGGAAGCCCGCCCCAAGGGGCGCGGACCCCTGGGACCTATAAAAGAGAGGTCCCACGCATGGTTCAGTCTTCTGATTCTTTCTCCTGATTCCGGCTTCTGAATCCAGCCTCGAAACCCCTGTCTTCTCCATCAGCCGATTGAACTGAAGCCACCAATAAGTAAGTGCCTAACGACGATCGCTACCTGACCCCGGCATTACTTATACCCTTGCCGACTGATAGTGACCCGAAGCCTGCAGCCCAGAACGGAACGAAGGCCTTGTTCCCTGAACCTCGCAGTTCCTTCTTAGATAAGTATTAGTCGTTTAGTGGTAGAAGTAAGTTAGTCTTTAGCGTGTGCATGAGTGTTATTATAATTGTGTTATAATAAACTCTAATTGTTTTGGACTTACTAATTGGTGTACAGCTTTATTGCTTTGAACTTGACCTTGATACTTGTGACGGTGTCTTTACGGCACCTGGCAACTCCAGAGCTTAGAACGAGAAACAGAGCCAAGTGAGTGTTAAGCACACTCACCCAAAACGAGCAACACACAGACCTCCAGATATCTCACCAGTCTTGTACAACTGAAGCATAACCTCCCTACTTTATGTTCAATTCCCCTCACAATAGACCACAACATTCTATTAATTTTCTTAATGACTTGCTATACTAGCCTTTTTTGATTCATGCACTAAGACACTCAGCTCCCTATGCATTTGAGTTCAACAATCTCTCATTTGGAGAATGTGTTTCTTTTTCATTCTTTTGACAAAATGGACAATTTCACATTTTCCCCCATTTGCAAGATCTTTGCCCACTCACTATCTATGTCCTCTTGAGGCATCATTATGTCCTCTCTCACAACTTACTTTTCTACCTATCTTTCTATCATCAGCAGAATTAGAAACCATACCTTTGATTCTTTATCCAAGTAATTTGTATAAATTGTAAAATATTGAGGCCCCAGGACTGATTCCTGGGGCACACCACTTGCTCCAACTCGCCTACCAGAAAAAGACTAATTTATGGAAAATGAAATGAAAATCACTTATTGTCACAAGTAGGCTTCAAATGAAGTTACTGTGAAAAGCCCCTAGTCACCACATTCCAGCACCTTTTCAGGGAGGCTGTTACAGGAATTGAACTGTGCTGCTGGCTTGCCTTGATCTGCTTTCAAAGCCAGCAATTTAGCCTTGTGCTAAACAGCCTTTATTTCCTGTTAACTGGTCAATCCATGTTGATATGTTAACTTCTACATCATGAGCTTAGAAGTACAACATCCTTGAGGGTGGGTTTGTTATTGCTGTTCGGAGGACTTTAAACTACTTCCCTGCAAATGAATTAATAGACAACAAGAACAAACAACCACATGATTATCAGGGAGTAGAATCCAAGATAACTACTGATGCACAAGGTAGTCATCAGGATAAAGACCACTCCATTGCTGCACAAAGAAGACATCCAGGATATAACAGGATGTTGCCCATCCCCCAGATCAAAGCATGGCCACCAGTTCTCAAACACGGCAGGGAACATCTCTACCACATCACTAAGGACACCAGATACAATCAGCTTCCCTTCGTCCTCACCTGAATTCCTCAGGAAAGGCCATGCAGCAGAAACTCAACCGTGCAGAGGTGGACTGCCACCAGAGACGGCGCTCCCTCTGCAACCATAATTTTCTTGTACTCCACCACCACCTCCATAAAGACACCTCACAACTCCTGAAACTGGGCTAGAACGTCCTGCACCGCAGAGCCAAGACCGTCAGCCAGATCACCTTCATCACTAGTAGCCATCATCTGTCGGTGTGCACCATGCTGTCAGGGCACAAATGTACCACCGAAGGCAAGCCCTTACCCCAACTCCCTCCAGCTTCCACGAATCAATGAGGAATAAAGCATATTGCCTTGACTCAAAATGGCGGAAACATTGCCCAACAAATTTCGGTGCACAGCAAAAGCCATGTAAACCGGCAAAAGGCATCAAAGAAACGTGCACAAGGATAAAAATAAAGATTGAAATATGAGCAGACCTGGAGAACGCAAAAATGCAGCCGCTCCCGTGTTCACATCATGTGATCCTTGGCAAATGGAATTTAACCCTGAAAAGTGTGAGGTGATGCATTTTGGGAGAACTATCAAGGCAAAGGAGTATACAATGAACGGTAGGATGCGAGGAAGTACAGAGGACCAGAGGGACCTTGAGATGAATGTCCAAAGATCTCTGAAGGCAGCAGGACAGGTAGATAAAGTGGTTAAGAAGGTATATGTGATACTTTCCTTTATTAGCCGAGGCATAGAATATAGAAACATAGAAAATAGGTGCGCGAGTAGGCCATTTGGCCCTTTGAGCCTGCACCACCATTCAATGGGCAGCACTGTAGCACAGTGGTTAGCACAGTTGTTTCACAGCTCCAGGGTCCCAGGTTCGATTCCGGACTTTGGTCACTGTGCGGAGTCTGCACGTTCTCCCCGTGTCTGCGTGGATTTCCTCCGGGTGCTCCGGTTTCCTCCCACAGTCCAAAGATGTGCAGGTTAGGTGGATTGGCCATGCTAAATTTTCCCTTAGTGTCCAAACAAAAGGTTGGGTGAGGTTACGGGGATTGGGTGGAGGTGTGGGCTTGGGTCGGGTGCCCTTTTCAAGCTCGGTGCAGACTTGGTGGGCCAAATGGCCTCCTTCTGCATTGTAAATTCTTAAAAAAAAATATGATCATGATAGCTGATCATGCAAATTCAGTATTGCACTCCCGCTTTCTCTACATATCCCTTGGGGGCGGCATGGTGGCACAGTGGTTAGCACTGTTGCTTCACAGCACCAAGGTTCCAGGTTCAATTTCAGGCTTGGGTCACTGTCTGTGCGAAGCCTGCACGTTCTCCCCATGTCTGCATGGGTTCCCTCCGGGTGCTCCGGTTTCCTCCCATAGTCCAAAGATGTAGGTTAGGTGGATTGGCCTGCTAAATTGCCCTTAGTGTCCAAAAGGTTAGGTGGAGTTACTGGGTTACAGGGATAGGATGGGGGCATGGGACAAACAGCTTCCTGTGGTAGAGAATTCCACAAGTTCGCAATTCTTTGAGGGAAGAAGTTCTTCCTCATCGCAGTCCTGAATGTCTTCCCCCTTATTCTTCGGCTGTGACCCCTAGTTCCCAACATCCTATAATCTACAGTCTGTGTGCATTCTCTTCCAGGAATACAAGTGACCCCTTTGATTGTCTATGTGACATGCACCCTTGTCCGCCTCCAGCTTCCCTTATCTGGTCTTCCCTCTGCCTTCATTGTTCATTCTCTTCATCCACCTCCTTGCCCCTCTCTGCCTGCCGTCATGAGCTCTTGCCCTTCCCCACCTCATACTTCCACATTGCCAATCCTCATCTTTGTTTGCTCATGCCCACCCTCACCTCGCAACCCACCACCGGTCCAACGTCAGACCTTTGTTGTGGTGGCTGCATGAGCCCCCCCAACACAGTGCTCCCTAGGTAGCGAGGTGGTGACCCCTGTCCTCCCCAACCCCATGCACAGCACTGATTCGATTCAGAGACACAGGAGGGTCCATGGGTCCAGCAGCACAGTGCTTTCCAACACCTCGGCATGGAGATGGAGGGCAGGAAACAGTCGCCCCGGCGGGGTGTTGGACAGCACATCTGAAGCAGCACAGCACTATGGCAGGTAAACGTTGCAAGTTGCACTCAGTTCGAAGTCTCTGATGAAGAGAGGGCCAAGATGCCGGTGATTCCTCGCTGACATGACAGCTGCTCAGAAGGTCTAATGAGGTTGTACTGGCCAGCTGTGAGCATCCATGAGATGCAAATGAATGAAAATGCTGTCTGTGCCACCTGTCAGCAGGAACAGCGACCCAACATATACCCGCTACTGGGAGAACTGCAACTTGATATTACGCCTTGTGTGTTTCCAATTTTTTGACTCTCGCTGGATTCCCCATGCCCACCCACCACCAAACCATCCATTGACAGTTTGAGAGAACTCTGCCCTATTTTCCCTGAACTAAGCAACAAGAAAGGAGTAGTCTGTCATCCAATTCAGAGGAGCAAATCTGCAGGTAAATTATGAAGAAGTGCAAGAATTATAGATGAGTTATAATTGGGGACTTTAATTACCCAGATGTAGACTGGATGTAATAGGGCAGAGAGGGGCATGAGTGTGTTCCTGAAAATTTTCTGTAGCAATTTATTTCTAGTCCAACGAGAAAGGAGGCATTGCTCTACCTGGTTCATCAGCAAGAAAAAGCATGACAACTTGGCCAAAATACACTTAAGACCCAAGCTGAATGTAGAAGGTTCAGAGGAGAGGTGAAAAAGCAAACAAGAGAAACAAAGAGAGAGCATGAAAAGACTTTGGCAGTCAACATAAAAGAGAATCCCAGTGTCTTTTTTTAGGCCTATAATAGTTAAAAGTTGGTAAAACGACCAGTAAGCCATGATAGGGACCAAAAATGGGATTTATGCATGGTGGCAGAGGGCATAGCTAATAATAATCACTTATTGTCACAAGTAGGCTTCAATGAAGTTACTGTGAAAAGTCTCTAGTTGCCACATTCCAGCGCCTGTTTGGGGAGGCCGGTACAGGAACTGAACCCGCGCTGCTGGCCTTGTTCTGGATTCCAAGCCAGCTGTTTAGCCCACTGTGCTAAACCAACCCCAGTATTAAATTAATATTCTGCATCAGTCTTTGCCTAGAATGATGATGCTACCCAGGCCATGGTGAAAGAGGAGGTAACTCAGATACACAGAAAGATTTAAAATTTATGAAGAGGAATCAGATCGGACTTAAAAGTTGATGAGACTCCAGGACCAGATGAGATGCATCCAAGGAGATTGAGAGTGAAAATTGCAGCTGGCCATAATTTATCAGTCTTCTTTAGACTCAGCGGTAATGCCAGAGGGCTGGAGAATCACAAATGTTACACTCATGTTCAATAAAGATAAGTCCAGCAACTGCAAGCCAGTCAATTTAACTTCAGTGGTGGGGAATCTTCTAGAAGCAACAATTTTGTGCCAATAGTAACCTATATAAATACAAGTTAATTCAATAAAGCCAAGATAGATACCTTCAGGGAAAAACATGTTCAACTAACTTGCTGGAGTTTTGTTGAAGAGGTGACAGTGAGGGTTGATGAGCGTGATGTTGTTGCCGAGGTAAAATGGATTTCCAAAAAACATTTGATGCAGCACTGTGTGACAAATTTTGAGCAAAGTTACAGCTGCTGGAATGAAAGAAAAAGTTACAACACAAATATGAAACTGGCTGAGTGACAGGAAACACCAAGTGGTGGTTAATGGATGGTGTTTGGGTTGGAGGAAGGTTTGCAGTGGAGTTCCCCAGGAGTCAGTGCTGCGACCGTTACTTTTCCAAAAAAAATTAATGACCTGGACTATTTGTGTACCTGGCTCAATTTCAAAATTTGTAATATATTTGGAAGCATTATGAACTGTGAGGAAGATAATGTGGAACTTCAGAGGGACATAGACAAGGACTCGATCTACCCGAAGTGTAGCGCGTACATTAGTCGGGTGTTACCCGGTGCCCAGAGCGCTGAGAAATGCCACACTATCTAACGCCTATCTGGGGACCTCAGCGAGGAACTCCACGACGAGACTGCACTGAACCACATTTTCTGCACTGAGGAGCTCTGCTTGCTGGAACTCAGTGTAGTGAGAAATCAGGACTCCATTATTAAATGGCATCCCGATCTTTTGAGCCCGCGAAGCAACCCCCAGCCCTAACTCAATATAAGAATACAAGGGGGTTCCCCCCACATGCCCATCCCACACCTGCACAAGGTACCCCCTTGCCCGATATGCGCCATGCACAAAATGCCAGCTTGGCACCTTGACAGTGCCAACCTGGCACCCTGGCAGTGACACCTGGGCAACCTCACAGCCATCTGACAGAGCACCGAGGTAGGTTGTAACATTGTGCACAGGTCATATATCCAGATACGTGCCCTCACCTCTATCACTAAACTCTACCCTGCACCCATGCCAACTTAACTGGTGTCTACTTTTACGGCCATACGGGCCCTAATGCCACATTTAGGTGGATCCCCAAACAGTACATCAGGAGTGGAGGTGGCCTGCTGTGATTCCTGTCCTGGAACTTGGGTCCCCTTTGGCAGGCGTGGTGTGGTGGTGTGGTGTCGCTCTGTTCTGCCTGTTGCCCAGCAGATGCACCATGTGTATGTGGGAGTTGGAGTCCAAAGTGCTGTGGTGTTCTAGCACCTTTCCGGTATGAGCCCCATCACTTCTCCTCCTTTGGGGTGCCTGATGGCCCCCGGGCTACTCCATGGTATGGGTGTGCAATCCCCTGAGGCTCCCCCCTCATCAGGCTCTGCCAGTCCTGGAGGCCCACTCTGGTCTTGACCATGCTTGCGGCTGTGGAGCACAGAGAGTGGACCATCTCCATCTGGGACTGCACCACATCACGTTACGACTGTGCCACCACAATCTGAGTCTGTGTCACATCAACCAGTGACTGTGCCATCTCCCTCTGGTACTGTGCCACCTCCCTCTGTGACTGTGCCACGTCGGTCAGAGGCTGAGCAATGCCACCAACACTTTCGACCATGACCCGCTATGACTGGGCCATGCTTAGGAGCACCACTGCATTGTGCAGGTGGCTCTGCCACATGGCTGCCTGTGAGAAGGCAGCCCAGTCCTGGGCCTCGGCCAGCGCCCACACAGAATGGCCCAGGTCTTGGACATGCTGATCCATAGCCAAAACTCTCACTGCCAAGGCCTCAACGTGGATGCCACCCGTGCGGTGTTGGCCTGGTTGGCACACATTTTGGCACCACATACTGCTCCTGCACATGGTTGGACTCCTCCACCTATACCTGCAGGTGCTGGATGCTCTCTGACAATCCCTCATATAGTCCCTGGCTCTGAAACTGCACCTCCATGGTCGATGGGACTGTCTGTTCCAGAAGACCAAAACCCAGCTGGACAGCAGCTAGCCCCTAGGGTCAGCTCGCCCTCCGACTGTCCGCCCCCCTTGGGAGTTCCTACCTGCTGCACCGGAGCGTGTGTATGGTGCGCACCAGATAGTTTCCCAGGAGCCTCTTAACGAGCCTCTTAACCCAACCGAGGTGAGAGTCACTGGGATGGTGGAGGATGTTGGAGACAGATTCGAGCCCCGGGGACTCATGGGTCGTGAGTCTGTGGTTCGCAGCCGTGTTGATGTCCTCATCGCTGCGCAGCATCTGGGGGTCTGACTGTGGCTGGGGTTGGGGGCTGGGGACACCAGAAGGATCTGTTCCATCACCAAAAGCTTGCAAGACACAAGACAAGATGCGTGTTTGACCACGTCCCGGGGGGGGGGGGGGGGGGGGTGTGAAGGGGGGTGTAGTGGACTGTAGTGGACTGAGAGTGTGGGGATGGGAGTGATATGGGTGTGGTGGTAGTGTGTGGGTGGTGTGGGGGTGAGGATGGATGTGCGGGTGGTGCGTGGGTGGTGCTGGGGGTTGTTGATTCATGTGTCACGGGGAACCGCAACTCAGTGGTGTCTCACTTCCTCACCCAATGCCGATCTGCACCCCAACGACTGCCCTATCTTTGGGCCCGCCGACCACGTCCAGGGTGCTCTGCTCTGCCGCGGTGAGAGGCCACAGGTATGGTGGATCCCTTCTGTCTTCTGCTTTCGGCAGTTATGGGTGGCCTTTTTCTGGGGGGGGAGCAGGGAACAGAAAATACAGTATTGGACAATCCAACTGATGCATGCAGCCCGGGGGGAGGGGGGGGCGGGGGTAGCTGGTGGTCTCAGAGGCCAGGGCACCTAACCATGGCTTTATGGGTGCTGGCATGTGTGGGAGGGTGGGGGTTCGGACACCCTCCGTGGTGGGGGGGATGGGGGGATATGGTTATGGGTGTGTGGACAGGGGTTGGTGCCAGGGGCACAGTGCTGCCTACTCACCCTGGTCGCCCTGAGGACTCGTGTAGTTTCTTACGGCACTGCTGTCCGGTCTAGATGGTGTTGCTCATGGCGCTTAAGACCTCTGTCACCTGTGCTTAAGCATTGCGAATGGTGGCGGCTGGCAGCCTCCTTCCTGGGCCGGGGTACAGGGTCACCTGCCTCTTCTCCACGGCATCCAGCAGGGTCTCAAGGTCAACATCCGTAAAATGTGGTGCCGCTATCCTTGGTGCCATCTTGTTGGCTTGTCAAACACCTGAGTGTCAATCGCGAAACCCGCACCGTTTCCCATTGGAATCGATTGTGTTCCACGTGGCACGGTGCTAGCCCCTCAACACTTGTTGAATTGGTCCAGATGTGGCGCCAGTTTCGCTGTCATAGAACTCTGCAAATCCTGCCCCGGTGCCAACACTTAGTCTCAGGGATGGATAATTCCGCTGCATATCTGTGCCTTGTCGCCTTCGAGGTCAATATCACACCATCCAGTGCATTTACTGCCTCTGCCAGGACAAGTCACTAATGTTAAGCATTGACATACAATCCTCATCTACATAAGGATTGTTGTTTAAGAAATATAATTTCATTTATATTTGTCATGTACTTGCCAATTTCTACAGATGTTTGGCCACCTCAGAGTGATTTTTCTGCAGGCAGAATGTTAGGAGAGGCTGCTGTGGTGTTCTTTGTGATTCTGTTATCAGGATGGTTGTCGTAGTGTTCACAAAGACCATTAACGAAACTAACATTTATTTATTCTACTTAAATTAAGCTCGAACATTTACTCCTGTAGTAAACAGTAACTATAGAAATCTGCACTCTACTCACACGAGTTTCTACCGTTAAACTCTAACTGTACTGATCTCTCCTATAAACTCTACTCCAGTGTTCCCTCTCCTAGAAGCCTGAGAGTCAGCGCTTTATATAGTACTGCATCTAGCTCCATTTAGTGGTTATACGTAACATGACATTAACTCTTTGTATGCTGAACATTTCTATAATGTTACAGCAGCTACCCACCTGAAAGTAGTGGGTCATCAATTAACCTCTTTAGACAACCAATTGAGGTGTACTTTGACACACACGGAAAATTTGGGCCCCGTGCTATATTGGAAATGTGCTTGTACAGTTGAGGTGGCTATACAGCAAGAGGCCATTGATCTTAGTAACAGGTTTTCAGCAGCCTTTTGAGGGACACATTTAAGATAGATGTTAAAATATTTGCTGCACGTTTCTAAGAGTGGGGAGATCATCCAGTGTGATTAACAGGTCATTCATCTCACTGGCATTTGTCAGAGATCACTGACACACAATGACTGCCATGTTTGCCTGCTTAATACAATCACTTCAGAAACAAATTCACCATATGAAGCCCTGAGGAGCTGGGAAACTTGGGTTGCGGCATGGTAGCACAGTGGTTAGCACTTTTGCCTCACAGCACCAGGAACCCAGGTTCGATTCCCGGCTTGCGTCATTGTCTGTGGGGAGTCTGCACGTTCTCCACGTGTCTGCATGGGTTTCCTCCGGGTGCTCCGGTTTCCTCCCACAGTCCCAAAAGACGTGCTGTTAGGTGAATTGGACGTTCTGAACTCTCCCTCAATGTATCCGAACAGGCGATGGAGTGTGGCGACGAGAAGATTTTCACAGTGGCGTCATTGCAGTGTTAATATAAGCCTACTTGTGACACTAATGAAGATTATGAAAAAGGAGTCCAGGAAAGATTTATGTTTTCAGTGGCTGAGAAAAGGTTACTCAAGGACCCCAAGGGAAAATATTAAGGCACATTATTTTATTCTTCAGCATGAGGCATTAAAGTTGGTGTGGTTTTATTTAAAGTTTTCTTGTCCGCCAGGAAAAATAAATGATAAATACAGATATTCCAAACTGTGTCTGTGGGAATGTTACTTGAACTTTGATGCAATCATGTTGTCTTCCAGAAACACAAGCAGTAGGATATCAAATGGGGCTGAATGCATCTGGAAATCTGCACAAAATAAAAACAGTTTAAAATATATACACAAGAGACTGGGTGGTGCAACTACTTGAAGTTCTGTTCTTTCAACTCAGGAAAGATCAATTGTGGTTCAAAGCAATTAGAGGTTGACTGGGCAAGCCAGACTAAAGTTTTGTCTGATCAACGGTCTTAACATTTTTTGTGAATTTTTCCTTTGCATGAGGTGTGGCTCTGAGCACATATCTTCTCTGTCATTGGGTGCTATTCTCCGGCCTCGTTGCCCTCTAGCTCAAACCTAACGGTCCTGGAGCAACACTTGCCCCTGGTCATCTGCCCCACCGATCACCCATGCCCCCAATGACTGCTGAGGCCTCTGGCTGTGCGGCTGAAGGCTATTGCTGTTAGAGAATTGGAGAATTGGCAGTCGTGGTTAAGTGAGCACAGTGGTTAGCACTTTTGCCTCACAGTGCCAGGGTCCCAAGTTCAATTCCTGGCTTGGGTCATTGTGCGGTTGGTTCCCATGGGTGGGCATGTGGGAGTCATGCCTAGCATTCCAATAATATCCTGATGCCTGGAAACTGTGCTTGAACACTGCAGGAAGCAACATCACACATGCAATACCAAACATCCAGGAGATGGGACACAGCTCCGGGGACATGTCCATGGCCGGGGAGGGAGTGATGCATGGAGAGATGGGTCCACGTCCGGTTGTCAGCCCACATTGCAGAAGAAAGTAGCAGAGGCATCATAATGTTTGTGCAAAAAGGAGTTTAATATGCTGTACAATACTCCACTCCCTTTGGTGCCGACCCCACCCCCTATCTTTCCACCTCCCCTCCCCCATGCCCTCCCTCGATGCCCTCAGTGATCCAGTGCCTGGCCCTCGTAGCTGTACCACTGCATCTAGGTGTTTCCCCAGGATGCGCATCTGAGGTGGAGGCAATCAGCTGCCTACCTCATTCTGTTACCCTCGATGCCCTTGGCGGGCGTCCTCTGTGGTCTCTGTGGCCGGAGGGCCCCCACTCACTTGTTGCCGGCACATGCACAGCCGTGCCACCCTGTCCCATGTGTTGACCTCGAGATGCAGCCTCATCAGAAGGGTGGAACTCGGTGGAGCTGGTTGCCAATATCGCCACTCCATGGCACTCAGCACCCCTCCTCTTGATTGGTGCCCATAGGGCCCTGGGGTTCACCTGGGAAGGAGGGGCAGCTGGTTTGAGCCCTGGCTGTCCCTGCATCATCTGGCTCTGCCAGGCCTGACGGTTCCCCATGGTCTGCACCATCGTGTCAACACCCTCAGTGATGCTCCTCAGTGACTGGGACATACTCTGTAGTGCCTCAGCAATGCCCATCTGAGACTGGGACAAGCTCCGCAGTGCCTTGGCCATGCCCATGTGAGAGCGGAACATGTCCCGCAGAACCTCATCAAGGTCAGCTTGGAACTGTGTGACACCCCTCAGCGAGTTGGACATTCTGCCGAGACCTTCAGCCAGGGCCATCACCGACTGCACGACGCCTTGGACACCTTCTCTCATGGTGCTAATGTTGTGCATCAGGCCCTCCACTGTGGTGACCACCCAGCAGGGTCTTGCCATGCATTTCCGGCAACATCTCCACGCCCGTAACCTCTGGAATCCTCCAACTGGTTATAGATCTGCTGGAGCAACGTTGACATCTCCCTCTGACCATCCCGGCCCTCCCTAGCGTCTCCATTAGCTCTGGATACCCCACTTCCAGAGGCTCAGCATCAGGCTGGGACCCACCTGGGTCCTGGGATCCAGCAGCCCTCCAACTGCTGTCTCGCCTGGGGGGTTCATGTGGTCTATGGGAGGGATTGGTCAGTTAGTCAGGCAATCACAACTCACCTGGATTTGATAGGTTCCCTGAGTGGAGCTGGTGGTTCCTCACCTCTGCGGCCTCCGCCAGCCTCAGCATTGGTGACCAGTCTGTCCATGGCCACCTTGGTCACTTC
This sequence comes from Scyliorhinus canicula, assembly GCF_902713615.1. Classification (NCBI taxonomy): domain Eukaryota; kingdom Metazoa; phylum Chordata; class Chondrichthyes; order Carcharhiniformes; family Scyliorhinidae; genus Scyliorhinus; species Scyliorhinus canicula. The sequence goes on along the minus strand of NC_052147.1, from coordinate 162,231,211 downwards.
CAGGTCCCGCTCCTCGAAGGAGATGAGGTTCTGATGTCCGGCCCACCATCAGTCTGGGCCTTGTCCCACTACATGTGTGAGAGATTTTCCTGAGGAGACGCAAAGGAGGCATTTGTTAGCCACATGCAGGGTTCACAGTGGTGGGAAATGGGTGTGAAGGTGGGGTTGGGGGGGCACTGAGGGAGGAGAGGGGAGGGAGGGGAAGGGATTGCCTTGGGAGTGGGAGGGGTTAGATGCTCCCTTGGAGGGGCGGGGGAGCGCTGGTGTCTTCTCATTCGTGCTGCCACGGTGTAGGATGTAGACCTGTTTCTGGCACTGGAGGCCAGTCCTCCTGGTCACACTCTCTGATCTGATGGCTGCCGCCACCTCATCCCAGGCAGCACTGGCTGAATTGCGGCTCATCCTCCAAGACCACACGGGGGAACAGGACATCCCTCCTGGCCTCCACCTTGTCAAGGAGCCTCCCAAGGTCAGCGTCTGCCAATCCTGGGGCTGGTCTCCTCGGCTCTATTATTGCAAGCTGGCTGGGGTTGGCTGAGCAAGTGCTGCTTGATCTAATTAGCGGGGGGGGGGGCTGGCAAGCACGGTCCCGGCAAATCAGCTGCCGATCTTCATTTGCGGCAAGAAGCCCCTGAGGCCTCGTTAAGTGGACCAATTAAAATTGAATAGCTTTTCCGGCCTCACTGGGCTGAACGCGGGGAAGCTCGCGCCATTCCCGCTCGCTACCATACTTCAAAGTTTTTCCGGAGAATCACGCCAATGTCTGCCTCGAGGCCCTGCTGCTCAGAGAATCATAGAATCCCTGCAGTACAGGAAGAGGCCATTCTGCCCATCAAGCCTGCACTGACCCTCTGAAGGAGCCCAGGTCCACGCCCTAGCATCATAACCCCACCTAACCTTTTCTCTTGGAAACTAAAGGGCAATTTATCGTGGCCAATCCTCCTAACTTGTACATCTTTGGACTGTAGGAGGAAACTGGGGCACCCGGAGGAACCATAGACAGACATGGGGAGGACATACAAACTCCACACGGACAGTCACCGAGGTTGGAATTGAACCCGGGTCCTTGGCGCTATGAGGCAGCAGTGCTAACCACTGAGCCACCGTAACACCCTTTTAACACCCTCTTAGCCAACTGCTTGGTTTTGCATGCCAGGTCTCAGAATATTATTAAATTATTTCTGGAACTGCTCCTATATCCTGCTAACCACACTGTGGTTGCTTCCCTCTGAAAAAATCTCCAGAGTCCCCTGCTTAGTTTGTCTAGCTGGCAACGTCCTGGAATGCTTCAGAAATAAAACATTCTTTTTAGCTCTCACCATCTCTAACACGACCCCTGGGGAGACATTGGGGGAATCGTGGGATCACAGACTATGTACATAGCTATGAAAGTCTGCTCTCTCTCAATGCTGAGGCTGCCAGCCATATTGATAGGGTCCTTTACGTGGCACCCGTCATTTCCAGCACTTGTGTCCTGATATGCCTGCCATCCTCAAATGGACGGATATACTGGAGATGAAATACTACTATTTTTCTGATCTTTTATGGGATGTGAGCAATTGTTGCTCTTTTGTTGTGCCCTTGGGAAGGTGGTGAACCTTCCACAAAATGCAAATGGGCGTGGCTGGGTAACCTCTAGTGGGGTCAGGACTGTTCACAGTCCTCAATGAACTGAGATTGGGGCAGACTCATCTGAGGTTTGAGATACCGTCACCATAATTCAGCAGTGGTGGGCACGAAACTGGCAACACACCTGGTAAATTGAATACAATGGGTGTGGTGGAACTATCACATTGATGAAATAGGATGTGCTCTTGAGACTAAAGCACATTGAGGAAAAAAGGAGATGCAATGTAACCTGAAAAACCACGCATTGACAGAGGTCCAGAAACAGGCTATTTATTTGCTCTAAGTGTTTGGAAAGACTGTTGAACGCCTTCAGTACACAGGGTGAGCAAATGACCAATTGAAAAATCTTTGCCAATCCTGCACTTTAGCTGAACATTTGAGTATCATTGCTTCTCTTTCTCACCCTGCCTTGAAAATAATATAAATAGGAATGTTGGCAAAGAAATATGGAAAAACACACAAGAACATATGCAGACTGCAGGAAAAGTCTGATCATGGTATTCCGCAATGCGAGGTGTTTTCACGTCAAACAGGACGATGTTAGAAAATTCCTGCACATGTGGTGCTCCAGTAACATGGTGAAAGAATAGCTATAAACTGGAATATATTACTTCTTCAGCAAGATCAACACAGGATACATGCCGTATAAGAGTGCTGTTCCAGTTTTGGTTTCATAACCGAAGCTTGGAGGGGATGAAACAAATTTTCACTTGACTGATTCCAAGGATCAATCGGCTATTCTATGAGGAAGGATTGAGTAGAATGGGTCAATATTCTCTGGAGTTTAAAAGAATGAGGGAAAATTTCACTGAAAGGTATAAAATGTTTGGAGAGCATGACCGAGTAGCTGCTCAGAGTCTGTTCTCCTGGCTGGAAAGTCTAGATCGAGGGAGAATAGTTTCAGTATAAGGGAATGGTCATTTGGGAATGAGATGAGGAGACATTTGGCTGTGAACCTTTGGTATTCACTATCCCAGGGCTAGTTACTACTCGGTCAATAGTACATTCATTGCTGAGATGAGTAGTTTTTTTCCTAAGGAAATAACTGGCTACGGAGGTAGGGTGCGCAAGTGGGGTCAATGTAGAAGACTAGCCATGAGTTTATTAAATGTCAGAGCAGGCCCGTGAGGCCGTACAAACTACTCCTGCGCCTATTTCTTATATTTTGATTAAGTACAGTTAACCTACCAAATGAGTCTGGACAGGTTTGAAAATAAAAGGGTCACTATAGCATTCATATTAGATGTTGTGTAAAACATTTTTGGAATGTTGTGACCGACACGGATCCATGATCACTGGTAAAATCATGGGAGAGGCCGAAATCGGGATCGGCGCTGGGTGCCGATCAGTTTGTGATCTAACCGGCATACTCCTGTTGGCGGGTTCCAGATCCCGCCCAGACGTGGCAAGACTTGTGGACTTGGCACCCTGTGAAGGTGGAGGACACCCGCTCCCGGTGGCCGTGAACGTCACCGCAGCCCTGAATCTTTCTGCTATCAGTTCAGTTCAGGGCTCAAGTGGGGATTTGTGCGGCAAATCACAAGTTACAGCCCACAAGTGCATCCGTGAAATCACGGGCAGCTGCCGATATGCATTCTGAGCTGGAGCAGGTCGATCAAGACACCCGGTGATGGAACCATCAATTCACCAGACACGTGTTTCCGATATGAATCTAGGCTTTAATCGACTTACTTCAGAGCCAGCCTGTTAACCGTTGATGAACTCGTAGTGAACTCAGGCTGACTCTGGACAAGGGTATTTATACAGCTGCACTAGGGGGAGGAGTCGTGGGAGGAGTCGTGGGCGGAGCCAAGGGTGGAGCCCAGTACAAGTTCCTGAGTGCTCCCAGCGCTACTCCCCCTAGTGGTAGGATAGCGCTACTGCGCTTACAAAGACTGTGAATTAACATATATACATCTATATATTACATTCACCACACCCGGGCAGCAGGATTCTCCACCATCACAGGGATGCCCAGGTCCAGGGGGTGATTGAAAACACGCACGTCGCTGTGCGTGCACTGGGGCACCAGGGAGCAGCCTTCATTAATAGGAAGAGGATCCGCTCCCTGGATGCTATTTTTTCAGCAAAACAATGTTTATTCTATGAACTCAGGTTAACCTTTTTAAAACATACAGTGAACATCTTAGCAACCGTCAATTCAAATACAACCCCCAAAGAATACAGCACTAAGTAATCCTTAGGCTTTCCTTTTAACATCCATAAGACTTAAAACAAAACCTTTTAACAAAAGCACCTCAGGTTTAAATTCACTACTGAGAACAGTTACCACATTGAAATCAGCAAATGGACACTCATAAACTTGCAGAGATTAACACACATCCTGCTGTGATTGCAGTTTCTCCAAAACTAAAATGAAACCAAACACACCCTGCAGCAAAAAGCCTAAAGTGAAAGTAAAAAGCTGACAGACAGCCCAGCTCCACCCACTCTCTGACATCACTACAGTAATACACACCCATTTCTTAAAGGTACTCTCATGACAGATATTTATATACATACCCATTTATAAACACCAATTTCTTAAAGGTACTCTCACTACAGATATTTAGATACACACCCATTTATAAACACCCATTTCTTGCAGTTACTCCCACATGACAATGCTCAGATCATGGGCAACCAGCACCTCCGGATCATGCACGTGCGTGCATGCTTCCCCGGGAATGTGCATGACAGGTACATCCTGGGACATTCGATAATCCCAGGCATCATAAAGGACCACCCCAGCATTACAGGTTGGCTCTTGGGATATAAGGGATAGCCGTTCAGGTCCTGGCTGATGATGCCATTGTGAAGGCCGGAGACCAATGCGGAGACCTGTTATAATGAGATCCATGCTGTCATTGAGCAGTACATCAGATTGCTCAAAAAGCAGTTTGAATGCCTGAACTGCTCTGGTAGTGTACTCCAGAGAGTATCCGTGTTTGTAATGGTCTGCTGTGCCATCCATAACCTGGCACAACAGTGGTGACATGCTGGAGGAGACATGCAGCCTCATCTGAGCAGGGGCCGGATCTGGAAGGTCTGGAGGACGAGCCAGGAGAGGACTCGTGGAAGCAGTCAGAGAATGGAGGACAGGCGGCAGTGAGGCGGCATGCCCGAGTACCAGGGAGGCCCTCATCATCATCCAATTCTCATAGGACGAGGCTTTGCTCATCAGCTGAACCCCCACCCCCGCCTTCGCCCAACCCAACCCACCATTCACCCCCGATCCCTCTGTGGTAGTCACCACTGCTGTATTATATTGTATATATTGGTATTACGGTAATGAAATGAAAATTACTTATTGTCACGAGTAGGCTTCAATGAAGTTACTGTGAAAAGCGCCTAGTCGGCACGTTCCGGCGCCTGTCCGGGGAGGCTGGTACGGGAATCGAACCGTGCTGCTGGCCTGCTTGGTCTGCTTTAAAAGCCAGCGATTTAGCTGAGTGAGCTAAACCATCTCCCTGTAAGGCCCCTGTACTACAGGTATGGGGGTAGATCCCTACCTGCTGGCTCCGCCCAGTAGGCGGAGTATAAATGTGTGTTCTCTCTGAACAGCAGCCATTTCGCCAGCTGCTGTAGGAGGTCACACATCTCTGTGTAATAAAGCCTTGATAACATTCTACTTTTGTTTTGTCGTAATTGATAGTGCATCACCTTCCATACAGCCCCATCCCCCTACACCCCCAATCCCTCCTTACCCCCTCTCCTCTAACTCTCCCCTCCCAACCCTCATCCCATTGACCACTCACACCCCCACCATTCCACCCCGTGTAACATCATCCCAGGGAGGTGGGCCAGTGCTGGCACTATCAGCAGGCCAATATAAAAGGCAGGGGAGTGATGACAATGCACTGTGTGTTAAGCTCTGGTGCTCTTCGGTTTATGCAATAGTCTGACTCCTGTCTTTCTGCTGACAACGCGCTCACACCCACTAACTGCACGTGGACCTGCAATGAAGACTCCTGACCAAGGACCACTGGGCCCGGGGCGGGCGGGGGGATCACAGGGCAAGAGGTGGTGAGGGAACAGGCCATCCTGCTGTGAGGAAAATTGTGAGAGGCCTCACATGTGTCAGATGTAACATGGTTTAACTGTGAACACTTGCAACCCGCATTTTCCCTCGCTACAGATTGTGCCCCGCCCCCACCCCCAGTGTCTATTGAGAGATCCTCATTCTTCTTAAGCCTCCATGCTCTGCTATTACATCTAGGAGTGTCCCCCTGATGCACATCAGAAATGGGGGCACAGAACATAGAACATAGAACATTACAGCGCAGTACAGGCCCTTTGGCCCTCGATGTTGCGTCAACCTGTGAAACCACTCTAAAGCCCATATACACTATTCCCTCATGGCCCATATGCCTATCCAATGACCATTAGAATGCGTTTAGTGTTGGCGAGTCCACTACTGTTGCAGGCAGGGCATTCCACGCCCTTACTACTCTCTGAGTAAAGAATCTACCTCTGACATCTGTCCTATATCTATCTCCCCTCAATTTAAAGCTATGTCCCCTCATGCTGGACATCACCATCCGAAGAAAAAGGCTCTCAATGTCCACCCTATCTACTCCCCTGATCATCATGTATGCCTCAATTAAGTCACCTCTTAACTTTCTTCTCTCTAACGAACACAGTCTTAAGTCCCTCAGCCTTTGCTCGTAAGATCTTCCCTCTAGACCAGGCAACATCCTTGTAAATCTCCTCTGTACCCTTTCCAATGCTTCCACATCCTTCCTATAATGCGGCGACCAGAACTGCACGCAATACTCCAAATGCGGCCGCAACAGAGTTTTGTACAACTGCAGCATGACCTCATGGCTCCAAAACTCAATTCCTCTACCAATAAAAGCTAACACACCGTACGCCTTCTTAACGATCCTCTCAACCTGGGTGGGAACTTTTAGGGATCTATGGACATGGACACCAAGATCTCTCTGCTTGTCCACACTACCAAGAATCTTACCATTAGCCCAGTACTCTGTCTTCCTGTTATTCCTTCCAAAATGAATCACCTCTCACTTTACTGCATTAAACTCCATTTGCCACCTGTCAGCCCAGCTCTGCAGTTTATCTATGTCCCTCTGTAACTTGTAACATCCTTCTGTACTGTCCACAACTCCACCGACTTTAGTGTCATCCGCAAACTTACTCACCCACCTTTTACGCCCTCCTCCAGGTCATTTATAAAAATGGCAAACAGCAGCGGCCCCAAAACAGATTCTTGTGGTACACCACTAGTAACTGGACACCAGTCTGAACATTTCCCATCAACCACCACCCTTTAGATCATAGAATTTACAGTGCAGAAGGAGGCCATTCGGCCCCTCGAGTCTTCACCGGCTCTTGGAAAGAGCACCCTACCCAAGCCCACATCTCCACCCTATCCCCATAACCCAGTAACCCCACCCAACACTAAGGGCAATTTTGGACACTAAGGGCAATTTATCATGACCAATCCACCTAACCTGCAATTCTTTGGACTGTGGGAGGAAACCAGAGCACCTGGAGGAAACCCACACGGGAAGGATGTGCAGACTCCGCACAGACAGTGACCCAAGCCGGAATCGAACCAGGGACCCTGGAGCTGTGAAGCAATTGTGCTATCCACAATGCTACCGTGCTGCCCTTCTATCCATTCTTCTATCCATTGTCTTCTATCAGCGAGCCAATTTCTGATCCAAACTGCTAAATCACCCTGAATCCCATGCCTCTGTATTTTCTGCAACAATCTACCATGGGGAACTTTATCAAACGCTTTACTGAAATCCATATACACCACATGAACTGCTTTACCCTCATCCACCTGTTTGGTCAACTTCTCAAAGAACCCAATAAGGTTTGTGAGGCATGACCTACCCTTCACAAAACCATGTTGATTATATCTAATCAAATTATTCCTTTCCAGATGATTATACATCCTATCTCTTATAAACCTTTCCAAGACGTTTCCCACAACAGAAGTAAGGCTCACTGGTCTATAGTTACGGGGTTATCTCTACTCCCCTTCTTGAACAAGGGGACATTTGCTATCCTCCAGCCTTCTGGCACTATTCCTGTAGCCAAAGATGACTGAAAGACCAAAGCCAAAGGCTCAGCAATCTCCTCCCTAGCTTCCCACAGAATCCTAGGATAAATCCCATCCGGCCCAGGGGACTTATCTATTTTCACACTTTCCAGAATCGTTAACACCTCCTCCTTGTGAACTTCAAGCCCTTCTAGTCTAGTAGTGTGGCGCTAACAATTATACTCAAAGCCGATAGACTAGTACAATAGAGGCTTTATTGCTGTACGATGTTGTCCCTCCATCTGCAACAGTAGACTAAGGGTCTGAGCAGCTCTCATACATTTATACATAAGCTCCCTGTGGGCGGAGCTAGCCGGCAGGGGCTGACCGGAGGAACCTGTATTACAGGTACAGGCATACATCCCCCTACTGCAGTACACATAACTGCAGTGGTTATCTCACCACATTCACCACCTGTAAAAAATGAGTCCGGCGGGGGTGACATGTAACTCTAATACAAAGGATGCTATTTACAAGAGGGTCCAACAAGGAAAATCAAGAGTCCATCCGGTTAGCAGGTTACAGGTTGAGACGAATCGGTGGCCGGACGTTCCGATGTGATCGGCGTAGCTGTGGTGGTGACGTCGGCACAGGCGGTGATGGCCCCGATGGTGCAGGTGCTGGCGGTGTTGGTGCTGGCTGCTGGCGGGATGACTCCGAGAGCAAGCCGAAATCTTCCGTGTCCTCCAGGGTGGGCAGGGGGATGAGGGATGGACCTGATGGGGACGAATATGGGGGCGCTGGGGTTGGCGCAGGAAGGGGTGTGGGCATGGGATCGGCACCTGAGGGAGCCAGGTCCCGGACCGAGACTGTGTCCTGGCGGCCGTCGGGGAACTCCAAGTAGGCATACTGAGGGTTGGCATGGAGAAGGCGTACTTTGTCCACCAGGGGTTCCGCCTTGTGGTGCCGTACATGCCTACGGAGAAGGACTGGGCCCGGAGTTGTGAGCCAAGTCGGGAGCGACACTCCGGATGTGGACTTCCTAGGGAAGGCAAAAGCACGTTCATGGGGTGTACTGTTAGTTGCGGTGCACAGTAGTGATCGAATGGAATGGAGCGCGTCAGGGAGGACCTGCTGCCAGCGAGCGGCTGGGAGGTTTCTGGACCGTAGGGCCAGCTGGATGGCCCTCCATACCGTCTCGTTCTCCCTCTCTACCTGTCCGTTACCCCGGGGGTTGTAGCTGGTCGTCCTGCTGGAGGCGATACCCCTGCTGAGCAGGAATTGACGCAGCTCATCGCTCATGAATGAGGATCCCCTGTCACTGTGGATATAGTCGGGGAAACCGAACAGGGCGAAAATGGAATCCAGGGCCTTGATGACGGTGGCAGACGTCATATCTGGGCATCGGATGGCAAAGGGGAACCTAGAAAATTCATCGACCACACTAAGGATGTAGGTGTTGCGGTCGGTGGAGGGAAGGGGCCCTTTGAAGTCCACGCTGAGTCGTTCAAAGGGGCGGGATGCTTTCACCAGGCGCGCGTGATCTGGCCGGTAGAAGTGCGGCTTGCACTCCGCACAGATCTGGCAGTCTCTGGTGACTATCCGTACTTCCTCGACGGAGTAGGGCAGATTGCGGGCTTTGATCAGATGGTACAAGCGAGTGACCCCCGGATGGCAAAGGCTGTCGTGCAAGGCACGGAGCTGGTTCACTTGTGCACTGGCACATGTACCTCGGGAGAGGGCGTCTGGGGGCTCGTTGAGCTTGCCGGGGCGATACAAGATCTCGTAGTTAAAGGTGGAGAGCTCGATTCTCCACCGCAAGATTTTGTCATTCTTGATCTTGCCCCGCTGCGTGCTGTTGAACATGAAGGCTACCGACCGTTGGTCAGTGAGGAGAGTGAATCTCCTGCCGGCCAGGTAATGCCTCCAGTGCCGCACCGCTTCAACGATTGCCTGGGCTTCCTTTTCGACAGAGGAATGCCGAATTTCGGAGGCGTGGAGGGTGCGTGAAAAGAATGCCACGGGTCTGCCGGCCTGATTCAGCGTGGCGGCAAGAGCGACATCTGAAGCGTCGCTCTCTACTTGGAAAGGCAGAGTCTCGTCTACGGCGTGCATCCCCGCCCTGGCTATGTCAGATCGAATGCAGGCGAAGGCCTGTTGTGCCTCGGCCGAGAGGGGAAAATGTGTGGACTGGATAAGTGGCCGGGCCTTGTCTGCGTATTGCGGGACCCACTGGGCGTAATAAGAGAAAAACCCAAGGCAGCGTTTGAGGGCCTTGGGGCAGTGGGGAATTGGGAGCTCCATGAGGGGGCGCATGCGGTCTGGATCGGGTCCCAGTAGTCCGTTTTGGACTACGTAGCCAAGGATGGCTAAGCGGTCTGTGCGGAACACGCATTTCTCCTTGTTGTACGTGAGATTAAGGAGAGATGCGGTGTGGAGGAATTTATAAAGGTTGGCATCATGGTCCTGCTGGTCATGGCCGCAGATGGTGACATTGTCGAGGTACGAGAAGGTGGCCTGCAATCCGTACCGGTCAACCATTCGGTCCATTTCTCGCTGAAAGACCGAGACCTCATTCGTGACGCCGAAGGGAACCCTCAGAAATTGGTACAGACGACCGTCCGCCTCGAAGGCAGTGTAGGGACGGTCCGATTTACGGATGGGGAGCTGGTGGTAGGCGGATTTCAGGTCAATAGTAGAGAAGACCCGGTACTGTGCAATCTGATTGACCATATCAGAAATGCGGGGGAGGGGGTACGCGTCGAGCTGCGTGTACCGGTTGATGGTCTGGCTGTAGTTCACGACCATCCTGTGCTTCTCCCCGGTCTTAACCACTACCACCTGGGCTCTCCAGGGGCTGTTGCTGGCCTCGATGATACACTCCCGAAGCAGCCGCTGGACTTCGGACCTGATGAAGGCCTTGTCCTGGGTGCTGTACCGTCTGCTCCTGGTGGCAACGGACTTGCAATCCACAGTCAGATTGGCAAAGAGGGAGGGGGGCTCGACCTTGAGGGTCGCGAGGCCGCAAACGGTGAGGGGAGGTAGGGGTCCACCGAATTTGAGGGTGAGGCTCTGGAGATTGCACTGGAAATCCAGGCCTAGTAGGAGTGAAGTGCAGAGGTCGGGGAGAATGTACAGACGGAAACGGTCAAATTCCACACCCTGTACAGTGAGTTTAACCAGGCAGAAACCCTGGATCGGGACAGAGTGGGAACCGGAGGCAAGGGAGATCTGCTGGTCGGCGGGATGGATCGCAAGGGAATAGCGCTTTTCCGTGTCCGGGTGGACGAAGCTCTCGGTGCTCCGGGAGTTGATGAGGCAGGAGGTCACATGGCCGTTGACCAGCACCGATGTGGAAGAGGGTGCCAGGTTGCGAGGACGGGACTGGTCGAGCGTAACGGAGGCGAGCAGTGGTTGGTCGGCGGTTGAGTCAGATGAGTCCAACGAGGAGCGGTAGCGACCCGTGTCCCGTGATGGCGGCCCCTGGAGACGAGATGGCGGCATCCGCAGTACCTGTGGGTAAAATGGCGGCGTCCATGGAGCGCACGTTATGGGGTCGGAACAAAATGGCGGCACCCATGGAACGCACATGGCTGTGGTGGATGAAGATGGCGGCGCCCATGGGGCGCACGTGGTGGGGGCGGCAAAAGATGGCGGCGCCCACTGATCGCACGTGGGGTTGGGGGAAGCGGACGGCGGGGCCCATTGAGGGAGCGGCTGAGGCGTGGGGACCGGCGGCGCGATAGCGGCGACCGTCCGGGACTGACACACCGCTGCAAAGTGGCCTTTCTTTCCACAAGCTTTGCAGGTCGCTGTGCGGGCCGGGCAGCGTTGGCGAGGGTGCTTCTGTTGGCCGCAGAAGTAACAGTGGGGACCCCCAGAGGGTGCGGTGCGGCGGGCAGCGCAGGCATAGTGCGCGGGGGCGGCTGCTGGGGGGGCCGTTTGCGGGGTCCACGAGGGGTAGGACGGATGGGCCTGGGGAGCCGTTTGCGGGGTCCACGAGGGGTAGGACGGGTGGGCCGAGTGGCTAGCGGAGTAAGTGTGCGCACTACGGGAGGCGGCCGTCATGGAGAGCGCCAGGGCCTTTGCGGCCGCGAGGTCGGGGGCGACCCCTTCCAGCAGTCGTTGCCGGATGGGGTCCGATGCAATGCCTGTAACAAAGGCATCGTGCATGAGTAACTCAGAATGTTCCGTGACTGTGAGGGCCCGGCAGTCGCAGTCTCGTACCAGAGGTATAAGGGCCCTCCAGAAGTCCTCAATCGACTCACCCGGCTGCTGGACGCGAGTAGAAAGTTGATGCCTCGCAAACAGGGTGTTCGCCGATGGTGCATAGTTCTCCTTGAGCAGTTCCATAGCTGCGGTGTAGTCGGTCGCATCTCGAATGAGCTGAAAGACGCTGGAGCTAAGTCTGGAGTACAGGAGTTGTTTTTTCTGAGCCTCCGTCGGGGGAGGGTCTGCTGAAGAGATGTAGGCCTCGAAGACTACGAGCCAGTGATCAAAGTCTTTTCTGGCGTGAGGCGAATGCGGATCCAGCTGCAGACGGTCAGGCTTGACTCTGATGTCCATGGTGACTGGGAAATCGTACAGCAATAAATTGTGGAGCTAACAATTATACTCAAAGCCGAGAGACTAGTACAATAGAGGCTTTATTGCTGTACGATGTTGTCCCTCCATCTGCAACAGTAGACTAAGGGTCTGAGCAGCTCTCATACATTTATACATAAGCTCCCTGTGGGCGGAGCTAGCCAGCAGGGGCTGACCGGAGGAACCTGTATTACAGGTACAGGCATACATCCCCCTACTGCAGTACACATAACTACAGTGGTTATCTCACCACAAGTAGCCTGTATCTCAGTATTCTCCTCGACAACATTGTCTTTTTCCAGCGTGAATACTGACGTAAAATACTCATTTAGCACCTCTCCTATCTCCTCGGACTCCACGCACAACATCCCACTACTGTCCTTGACTGGCCCTACTCTTACCTTAGTCATTCTTTTATTCCTGACATATCTATAGAAAGCTTTAGGGTTATCTTGATCCTACCTGCCAAAGACTTCTTATGTCCTCTCCTGGTGCTTCTTAGCTCTCTCTTTAGAGCCTTCCTAGCTAACTTGCAACTCTCAAGCGCCCTAACTGATCCATCACGTCTCATCTTTACATAAGCCTCCTTCTTGCTCTTGACAAGTGTTTCAACTGTTTTAGTAAACCATGGTTCCCTCGCTCGACCACTTCCTCCCTGCCTAACAGGTACATACTTATCAAGGACACGCAGTAGCTGTTCCTTGAACATGCTCCACATTTCCATTGTGCTCATCCCATGCAGTTTTCTTCTCCAGCCGATGCATCCTAAGTCTTGCCATATCGCATCATAATTGCCTTTCCCCCAGATATGACTTGCCTTGCGCTATATACCTATCCCTTTCCATCACTAAAGTAAACGTAATCGAATTATGGTCACTATCACCAAAGTGCTCACCTACCTCCAAATCTGACACCTATCCTGGTTCATTACCCAGTACCAAATCCAATATGGCCTCGCCTCTCGTTGGCCTATCTACATACTGCGTCAGGAAACCCTCCTTCACACATTGGACAAAAAATGACCCATCTAAAGTACTCGAACTATAATGTTTCCATTCAATATTTGGAAAGTTAAAGTCCCCCATAACAACTACCCTGTTACTTTCGCTCCTATCCAGAATCATCTTTGCAATCCTTTCCTCTACATCTCTGGAACTTTTCGGAGGCCTATAGAAAACCCCTAACAGGGTGACCTCTCCTTTCCTGTTTCTTAATTCAGCCCATACTATCTCAGTGTTCAAGTCCTCATCAAATGTCCTCTCAGCTACCGTAATACTGTCCTTGACTAACAATGCCACCCCTCCCCCTCTCTTACCACCTTCCCTGAGCCTACTGAAATATCTAAACCCCGGCACCTGCAACAACCATTCCTCGTCCTGCTCTATCCATGTCTCCGAAATGGCCACAACGTCGAAGTCCCAGGTACCAACCCATGCCGCAAGCTCACCCACCTTATTCCGGATGCTCCTGGCATTGAAGTAGACGCACTTTAGACCACCTTCCTTCCTGCCGGTACACTCCTGCAACTTTGAAACCTTACTCATGACCTCACTACTCTCAACGTCTTGTGTACTGGAGCTACAATTCAGGTTCCAAATCCCCTGCTGAACTAGTTTAAATCCTCCAGAATAGCATTAGCAAACCTCCCCCCCCAGGATATTAGTACCCCTCTGGTCCAGGTGTAGACTGTCCCATTTGTAGAGGTCCCACCTACCCCAGAATGAGCCCCAATTGTCCAGGAATCTGAAACCCTCCCTCCTGCACCATCCCTGCAGCCACATGTTCAACTGCTCTCTCCCCCTATTCCTCGACTCGCTAGCACGTGGCACGGGTAATAACCCAGAGATCATAACTCTATTTGTCCTGGATCTAAGTTTCCACCCTAGCTCCCTAAATTCCTGCCTTACATTCCTATCCCTTTTCCTACCTATGTCGTTGGTACCTATGTGGACCATGACTTGGGGCTGCTCCCCCTCCCCCTTAAGGATCCCGAAAACACGATCCGAGACATCGCGGACCCTGGCACCTGGGAGGCAACACACCAACCGCGAGTCTCTCTCGTTCCCCCAGAAACTCCTATCTATCCCCCTAACTATGGAGTCTCCAATGACTAATGTTCTTCTCCTCTCCCCCCTTCCCTCTGAGCAACAGGGACAGACTCTGTGTCAGAGACCTGTACCCCATGGCTGACCCCTGGTAAGTCGTCGTCCCCAACAGTCTCCCCAACAGAGGGAATGACCACAGGGGATCCCTGTACTGACTGCTTCCCCTCCCCCAGCCTCTCTCACTGTCACCCATCTATCTTTATTCTTTGGCGTAACTACCTCCCTGAAGCTTCTATCTATGACCACCTCTGCCTCCCGAATGATCCGAAGTTCAACCAGCTCCAGCTCCAGTTCCCTAACATGGTTTTTGAGGAGCTGGAGTTGGGTGCACGTCCCACAGATGAAATCAGCAGGGACACTGACGGCGTCCCTCACCTCAAACATTCTGCAGGAGGAGCATTGTACTGCCTTCTCTGCCATCCTCTCTAGATAAAAAACAAGAAAAAGAAAGGAAGAGCTTACCTGATTTTCCCTCAACCCCTTAGGTTAGAGGAGGTGGAAGGGTGGGGGCTTCTGCTTCTCATGCCCTGGTGGCCTTTGATATCCCTGGCGGACGTCCTCTGGAATGTCACTGGCATCGCTCTGCTACCCTGTTCTGCCCACGGACCTTGCAATGTGCCAATATCAGGAGGGGGGATTCAGGTGAGGTGGAGACCGCCGTTGTCTCCCTGGTAGCAGGCCCCGGGTCGGCCTCCAGCGCTCCCTGGTCCTGGACGGTGTCCGTGGGGCCCTAGGGATCTCCATCGGACAGAGAGGCAGCTGGAGTGAGCTCCAGAGGCCCCTGCATCATCTGTCCATTCTGGATCTGGCACCTCCATGTTGGCTGTGCCATGGTGTTGACGCCCTCAGCGATGCCCATCAGTAGCTGGGTCATGCTCTGGATGACCTGCGTCTGTCATGTTCTTCAGCAGCTTGGACATGCTGTGGAGTGCACAGGCAATGCCCACCTGCACCTGGGACATGCTCTGGAGTGCCAAGGCAATGTCTACCTGCATCTGGAACATGTCCCCCAGCGACTGGGACTCAAGGCCCTCAGCCCGGGTCGCCACTGACTGAACCACGGATGGCGTAGCCCCATCAGATGGAGATCCTGCGAGAGGCTGGTCAGTGGTGTATGACATGAACAACTCACTTGAGACAGGTCATCTGGGTGAAGGTGCAGTGGATTCTCACCTCGGTGGCACAGGCCACTCTATCTGTCGGTGACTATCCTCGGCCAGCCCGGCGGTGTCTAGGGCCTGTTCCTCATAGGGGTGAGGACTCTGTTCCGCCCCTTTCCTGCCTATTATGGGCTAACTTCTCCTGCGGGGACAAAAATAGGGCATTGTGAGTTGCATGCTTGATGCATTCGGGGTTCTATGGCAAGTGGTATCTGTAAGCCTTACTCCTGGGCATGAAGGGGTTGTGTTGGTGGATGCCAGAGTGTGCTCCGGCCCGTGCTGTGGTGGGGTGCGAGTTGCCAGCCGCTGACTTGTTTGGCGGGGTGGGGGGTTGGTGGTGGGGGTTGGGGCAGAGGGGGAGGGATGTCAGGGTGGTGGCATGTGGGACCGATGACAGGAGGCCGGTGTCAATTTACCTATTCGGCCCAGTGGAGATCGTTGGTCTCCTTCCTGCACTGGATGGCGGTCTTTCTGGTCATGCTGCCTACACTTATGGCCACAGCTGTCACTGCCTCCCAGGCCAGGTTAGCACCCCAAAGCATGGAGCAGATTGACATGGTGGCATGGCTGTGTACTGGCTGGAGTGTATTCGGAGGGAGCAATTATGAACAGTTATCCTTTGTTAGTGGGGATGTGCTGGGCGGGGTCCAGGTCATTTCAGCCATGAAGCCTGAGGAGGATCACTTCCGTCATAAGTAGCATTAAATACGGGTCACAATTTTCCCGGGTCATACCCGGGAAGTTGTGCCAATACAACACTTCGAACTTCTTCTGTTAAATCGCCCCTTATATTTTTTCCAAACTTCCTGCCTTGCTACCTTGTATTCTTCTACTCTTTCGGGTCGAGTAACAATACCTTGCATTTATATAGTGCCTTTAACGCACTAAAACACCTCAGGGCCCTTCACAGAAATATTATGAGACAATGGTTGCCACAGAGCCACATAAATTAGTATTAAGACAAGCAACTGAAATTTTAGTCAAAGACATTTAAGGAGCTGATGAAAGGTGGAGGAAAGGCAGAGATGTGGAAAGGTTTGGGCAGAGTGTGCTAGAAGTTAGGGCCCAGGCAACTGAACGGATGGCCGAAAATGGTGAAACAATGCAAATCAGGGATGAGCAAGAGGCTGTAATCGTCAGAGCGCAGAGATTTCGGGCAGCTGTCGGGCTGGGGTGGTTACAAGAGATAAAAAGCGTTTTGAATCCAAGGATGAGAATTTTAAAATTGAAGCATTTCTGGACTGATTGCCAATGTAGGTCAGCAACCAAAGGCTGATTGCCGAATGAGGTTTGGTGCAGGTTATGACACGAGCTGCAGAATTTTGAATGACCTTAAGTTTACTGAGAGTGGAAGGCAGGAGGCCAAGCAGAGGAGCATCAAAGCAGTTGAATCTGAAAATAACAAAGGCAGGGTCACAGAGGAGGATTGGCTCCAGAAATTCAAACCATCAATCTTCGTCATGGGCTGAGAACAGGGCTTCTCACAGAAATGTGTAAAATATAGAACAGAGAATATACAGGCTATCGGAAAGGCCTGATTGTGCTGTTCTGCAAAGCAAATATAGAAAACACTCCCCTCCTTGAAAAACAGGGTAAAGTGAAAACAGACCACCTGATACGTAGTTAATACAACTGGAACCAATCTGACCTCTCACTTCACAAATTTTATTAAATTCTTTCCTTCTATCCCTTGCGAGCTTCATTTGGAAGAAAGCTAGGTTGAAATATTCATGAGTATAACTGTGCAGTACTGTTAAGAATTTATTGCTGAAAATGCTGCTGTGGAACTATAGGATTTTAACTGATGCATTCTTGAAAACACTACAATAGCATTGTAACATTTCCTTGGTAATTTGGTCGATTCTCTGTAGCTTTGCCTGAAAAGAAATCCTTTTCACTCACCGTACTGTAGTCAGGCTCTGTAAAAAGCTAAATAATGCGATTGAAAGGGTTGGCCATTTCTTAAGAAAGAGGAATGAGGGAATGCAAATAACAACCCCCTTGACAGTATTGCTGTCGGATATCTAAGCGATCATGACAAGAACAAACTGTAAGATAAAATCAGTCAGTATGACAATTGTTTAACATTGGGAAAAATTGGAATGTGAAACTCAATCCACGTGCGCTCGGTGGAAGTAATTAGAGTGAGCTCAAGGCAGAACAGCAGCACATATCCAGGATTCCAGATGGCTGACATCATATACTAAAACAGCTAATGTCTAGAAGGAGAAAATAAAACAGAATCACGACACCTGCAGTATTTACAGGCCTTGTGATCCTAAGAGACCAAGATAAGCAAACTCACTCCCTAGAGTTTCTAGCTGGTATCTTCAGAATTAATTTTAATTTTTGTTGCTTAAACGTTGCCTGTGTGCCAATGGTTTATGAGCTAATTAATGTTTTGCACCTGTGCTTGTGGTTTGACAGTTTAACCTCAGCATGCATCTATCCCCACCTGAACGGTGAACTCAATTTACGTGCACTTCTTCGCAGCTCGGCCAAATCAAGCCTGAAGCTCCATCAGTGATGTCTAGGATGCTGATTGCAGATCAGAAGAGGCTGAGACCAGCCAAGAACAGAGACGGCGGTTAGGGAAAAATTGCAGTGAATTTTTATTTTATGCGTTGTCCATCCAGAAATTATCTATGACAGTTCAAACTGCACAAAGACTGCAGGAAATGGAAGGAATAGTGAAATTGGTCACTGTTTACGAAACCATATATTATCCAAGAATTATAGAATCATAAAATGGACAAGTCAAATCTGTGTCAGTTCCCTGTAAGTGGAACTGAGCTAGTCCCACTCACCCACTCCTTCCCCATAGCCCTGCAAGTTTTTTTAATCCTCAGCTGCTACAATTGAATCTACCTCCAGCACACTCAGGCAGTACATCCAGATCCTGTCCAGTGATTGCATAAAAAATATGTTTTCTCTTGTTGCCTTTGATTTTTTGTGCCAATCACCTTAAGAGCAGTGTCCTCTGGTTTTCAACCCCTTTGCAAAAGGGAACAGTTTCTCTCCATGTACACTCGCTCCATCCTTCATGATTTTGAACAACGCCTCTTCTCAACCTCTCTTCTCCAAGAAGTACAAACTTAGCTTTTCCAATCTATCCTTGTCACCGGAGTCCCTAATACCTGGAAAGATTCTCGGACATTTTATCTGCACCCTTCCCAAAATCTTCACATCCACCATGAAGCCTGTTGCCTGGAGTTGGACACAATAATCCAGTTGAGGCCAAAAACCAGTGTTTTATAAAGGTTCAGCGGATCTTTCCTGCTTTTGTACTCTATGCCTCAATTTATAAATCCCTAGAAGCTGCATGCCTTAATAACCACTTTCTCAACCTGCCCTGCCATCTTCAGTGATTTGTGCACATATACCCTCAGTTCTCCGATAGTGCACCCACTTTGAAATTGTACACTTTGGTTTATCACTTCCCATTTTCTACATTAAATTTAATCGGCCACTAGCTTGTCTAGGGTGCTCTTTGTTGGGTAAACAAAGGTAGTTTTGCGGGATTTCTATTTGTATTGGTAAATAATAGAAAGAAGGTATAGTTTTAGGTGGGTTTAATTTAGTATTTCTGTGTAAGGAAGGATAAACCTACAGTTAGGTTCCTGCTGTTAAAGCTGTCTATATGTGTTGGGGTTTTGGTTTCAATTCAAACCGTGCTTCGAGAGCTTACAGCGTGAAAAGTAAACGAGTTTGCAGAAGGATAACGTTATTGCTTGGTAACCTGGGGGCCACTTTCCAGAAGGAACAGATTTCCTTTATTAGTTTAACTGGAAAGCAGGGCAGTTGGAGATAGGACACCAGGAGTGAACATTTCCCAAAGCTGCCAGGTAAACACAGCACAGGACAAGGAGGCTGCAAAGAGGCAGACTTCCCAAAGAACCAGGTAAAAGTCCAGACAACCAGGGAATTGGGACTGAAAGAATGTCTTCGGAAGACTTAAGTTAAGGGAACAGAGACAAAGGAGTTGAACAGTGTCAGGTGGCACTACCAAAATGCCCAGATGGCAGTGCCAAGGTGCCAACGGAAGTGCCAGGGTATCACCTTGACCAGAGCCTGACCACCTGAGGGCCTTAGATGGCCTGGGAGACCCCGCAAGTACCGTTACACCTGGTCCATGTTTGTGTGGACCAATGCTAAATGGCGCATGGCGAGGTCCCCCTGGTGCGGACGTTCATTCCAAGGCTTTGCGAGAATTGGGCACCAAACTATTTAAATGAATATGTTTAATATGTTAATTGTTTCAAAATGTTAATCTGGATCTCGCCCTGCGAGGGCATCACCGAGTCAGGCGCGGCAAGGCCGTTTAATCATGCCCATTGTTCCGAAATAATATTGGATTAATGTTACAAGGCGTCTTATTTGATATTTGTTTTCTCTCTCTCTCTCACACACACTCTCTCTATTTTGCCCTTCCAAGTGATCATTTGTCATTTGTCATGTAGAATTAGAATCTGCAGAGAAACCTTCCTCCTACATTGCACCATCAATAAACATCACAGGTTAGCTGTAAGTTTAACTTACGTCTGCACTGCCAACTACATGCTGCCCTATAGGAACCATTGAATAACAATTAGGAGGAGAAAGATGGTTTCACAACCCAAGCTCATGCAATTCGAACCATTACCCCAACTGAGATCAAGTAAAGTGCAGCCAATCATAGCTAGCACCACAGATGTTTCTTAACAAAATAACCAACTGTGCATTTTGCGAGCCAACCAACAGCAGAAGCACTGCAATCAGAGGATTACAAGGACAACAGCTATACGAGAAATGAGCCAACAAGAAATTAGGCCACAGTATGGCAACTGAAATATTGGTTGCATTCTCTTCACGCAAAAGAGGTCAGTTTAAATGTGGTCATGACCGATGTACATGCTAATTTTTGATATTCCCCTGGTAAAAGTGTTCAAGCTTAGAATGTGGCCTAATATGCACAAAAATGTGATATATTTGAAACTTTTACAGGGTAAAACAAAATTCTGTGCAGGGTTAATGAAGTAATCTTTTCACACAGATGTTTTAAGGCTTTAAAATGGTTCATTGAAAATCACTGCAGACTTGGAAGCCTCGGCATTTCACTTCCTTCAGGTAAAAACTTAAGAACACATTTGAGAAACACATGGGTCATAGGTCAATATTTGAACCGATCTAATGATTCTTACAGTCCTTTAGATTTCGAGTAGATGTTATCAATCATGGTGCTCAAAGAAGAGCTTTAGCAGTTCTGTCTTGTCCCAGTAAACTGTACACCTTCTTCACAGAAACGATTGCTGACAAGATACTCAACCACCCTCTAGTGGCTGGATTCAGAGATATATTCCGGGAACCAGGAAAATTAGCATCAAAGCGCGTAGTTTACTTAGCTGACTGCCAACTTAATCTGAATGTATTGCTGGACATTTTGGCATGGCACTTTTATGTACCCATCCCACAGTATACTATCTTCCCACACCAGTTGGAAAGCAGAAAGTTTATTCACAGCACCAACTAGATGGTCCTTAACCATCAGTCAAACAACCATTTTACTGATCTCCAATATGTTTAGAATTTATCAACACTCACGAGTGTTCAAAGAATTTATTTTTAAAACGCCATCTTTATTGCTTTTTCTCCCCAGTCTCTCTGAACAAGGTCCTGGACACTCCTAACCAATTTTGAAGGGTTAGTGACCTCTCAAGCCACCGCAAGAGGATAATAAGAGTTTCCAAGCTATGTCAGTTGTAATATTCTAGCACCCTGGAGATACATTGATTCAAATCATTGAAAGTGTGAAATAGAGCTCTCCACCCCTGCTAGTTCCAATATTACTGAAGTTACAAAATACATAAAAGATGCTCTCCGTCCTCATGACAAGTCTGGTGCTGCCCAGATAACATGCAAATTGGAAGGATGGTAGCGAGGATGTGCCATGTTTAGGCCATGAATAGACTTTTTATGCTGATTTCATATTTTTCTTAGGAACTTTGTTTGTGCATGTTCAATAAACACCTGGGGAAGGATTCTCCAATTCTGAGGCTATGTTCCCATCTAGCATGGGATCGGTGGCCTTTTACGGCAGAAAAAAATGGCAGAAAATGGCCACCGATTCCCCATTTTCCTGGGGGCTAGCATGCCGGCAGCGTAGAGCACCCCGCTCTAGCTGCCGATATGGGCCAGAGAATTGCCGGGTCCGTAGCCATACATAGGCACGGCGGCTGTCTGCAACGGCCACGCCATGCTACATGGCGGAGGCCGCTCGCAGACCCGGCTCGCAAAATAGTACCTCCACTTTGGCCAGCTCGCGTGCCCCGGACCACCCCCCCACAGTGCCCCCAGCCTTTGACAAAATCCACCCTTGGCCCGCGGATCAGCCCTCCCCCGACAGTAGCGGCACTGGACTGAGTCGCAGCCACCACGCCGAGTTCCCGATGGATGAGACCGCACGCGACCGACGCCATTGGGAACTCAGCCGGTCGGGGGCGGAGCATCAGGGGGCAGGCCTCAGGCAATATACTGAGGCTGTCGATATGTCGCTTGGCAAACTCAGAGAGTACGCTGCTTTGGAGCGGGCAGCGCATTGCGAAAGCGGCGCCGCCCCCAATTCGGTTGGGAACTTTAATTTTCCAGCCTATTGCCAAACACGATTTCGATGTCGGCGACCGGAGAATCCAGCCCCAGTTCTCATCCCTCACTGCACAAGAACAGTTTATAAAAGTCCAGACAATATAATAATAATCTTTATTAGTGTATGCTTACTGCAATGAAGTTACTGTCAAAATCTGCTAGTCGCCACACTCCATCGCCTGTTCAGGTACACAGAGGGAGAATTCAGAATGTCCAATTCACCTCACAAGCACGTCTTTCGGGACTTGTGGGAGGAATATTCTGCAGGTGAGATGCTTATCATTTATTTCTGCTTCAGCTGAATCTGTGGATGCGCTGCACGCTGTTTGTGGAGATGTTTTGGAGAGCTCGTGTCTATCTTTGTTGCCTTACGGGCCCTACCACTACGTCTAAGTGATTCCCCAGATGATACAGCAGGAGTGGAGGAGGACAGGCTGCTCTGCGGGCGTCTCGGGTGACGTTGTGCCAACCTGCTCTGCCTGCTGACCACCCGATGCACCAGGCATGGGACTGGGGGAGGCCGAGAATTCCGGGACGTCCCGTGATGGAGTTAATGGGACGGGCCCCGAAACCTCCTCCTCCCTCGGGGAGACCGGTGGCCCCCGGGCCTCACTTTGGGACAGAGGTGCGAGCGGGGAGGTGCCCCGTCGCGCCACCGACACATGGCGCTGCCAGTCCTGGAGGCCTGCAACGGTATCCACCAGGATCCGAAGGTTTGCAGAGACGGAGTCCAGGGAGTTAGACATTCCCGTCAGGGACTGTGAGACCTCAACCTGTGAGTGCACGACGCCATCCAGCACGTGTGTCAGGTGGTTGATGCTCTCGACGACTGACTGCTGCGACTGGGCCATGACCTGCTGAGGCTCGGCCAAGGCCCGCAGTGTGCCGGCAATGTCGTTTTGGCTCTGGCGCATTGCTGCCTGTGAGAGGGCAACCCGGTCCAGGGCCGAGGATGACGCCTGCGAGGTGAAGCCCAACGTCTTGCATAACCTGACCCATGGCCGAAACCGTTTCACCCATTGCCTCCACCACGGATGCCACCCGTGCGGTGTCGGCCTGGGTTTCTGCCATGAGTGGCACCACTCCCTGCTCGTGGACGCGGTTCAACTCCTCTAACAGCATCTGCAGAGTCTGGAAGACAGCCCTCATCCCGTCATTGTGTCCCTGGGTTTCTTGATGCATCGGCTGTGTGGGTGGGTTGAGAAAGTCCAGGAACTCTGAAAATGTCTGGGAGCCAGCTGGATGCTGGGCCTGGCCTGGCCTCCAACAGTCCGGGCCCTCGGCTGCTCCGACCTCCACCTGCTGTACCTGCTCAGCTGTGATGTGCGACCCAGACTGTGACCCAGGAGCCTCATCACTAAATAGGCCAGCCGTGGTGAGTGTCTCTGGGATGGTGGATGGTGTGGGAGAAAGCTGTGCCGCAAGCTCGAGGTCGTCTTGGGTTGACGCCTCCTCGATGTCATCGGCCCGCTGAGAGGCCGCAGGGCGTTCGCAGGCCATTTCTTTATCTAGCTGTGTCGCCACCCTCTGGGCGTCCTGCTCCACAGATTCTGTTGGGGAGGATGAGACTCCCCGCTGGTCAGGCACCCTCTGTCGTGCGGCCCCGGGTGAGGTGGGGGCAGATGCCTGTGTCCATCTGGAGCCAGACGGCCCTGGTCGTTCGGCATCTCGTCTTAGGGAACAGAATGAAACGGGTTATTTAGAGACACTCGGCCGGGCGCTGGACGGTCCCAGTGGGCAGAGTGTGAAGGGACAGAGGATGGGGGAGGTATCCCAGTGGGCAGGGTGTGTGAAGGGACAGAGGATGGGGGAGGTATCCCAGTGGGCAGGGTGTGTGATGGGACAGAGGATGGGGGAGGTGTCCAAGTGGGCAGGGTGTGTGAAGGGACAGAGGATGGGGGAGGTATCCCAGTGGGCAGGGTGTGTGAAGGGACAGAGGATGGGGGAGGTGTCCAAGTGGGCAGGGTGTGTGAAGGGACAGAGGATGGGGGAGGTATCCCAGTGGGCAGGGTGTGTGAAGGGACAGAGGATGGGGGGGGGGGGGGGGGGGGTGTTTGTCATGCAGGGTTGTCTCACTTGTTGCAGCTCCGCCAACCTCGCATTGCGCGATCTCCCGAGTAGCAGATCCGCCAACAAGGTCCAGGGCCCTCTGCTCAAAAGTGGTGAGGGGCCGCAGGATGGGCAAACCCCCTCCTGTCTTGTTCCGCTCATGGGTGTTGTGAGCGGTCTTGTCCTGTTGGGGGAGGGGACATAGGTAGATCATTACAATACGGCAGGTATCAGCAGTCCGTTCAAATACTGGCACAGTTTGGTGGTCAAGTTGTAATAAGATGATTGCATCTCTCCACGGGGGCCAGAGCGCTGGGTCTGTGACAACTTTGTGAACCACCCTCAACTCACTCTGCCACGATCCCCCTCCATCCCCCGTGCCAGGGGGGGAGGTGGGTGATTAAGTAAAGGGGGGGAGGGATGGTTGTGACCCGGGGGCACCCTCTTGGAACTTACCCTGGCAGCCCTGGTGAGGTCGTGCATCTTCTTCCGACACTGGTCAGCTGAACGAGGGGTCTGCCCCACAGCACTGACGGCAGCAGCAACCTCACGCCAGGCCTGGTGCACCGCGCTGGCAGGGTGGTGATGCCCTCTACGCGGGCAGATGATGTCCCTCCTCTGCTCGATGGAATCGAGCAGCATCTCCACATCAGCCTCCACAAATCGCGGGACTGCTCTCCTCAGCTCCGACATCCTGGCCTAGTTTCTGTGCTCGCCCGCGCCTTTTTACGGCGTCGGGCGGCGTCACGTGGGCGTGCTCGTAGCGTCCCCGCGTTCCGGCGTCATCGCGCACGTGATTGATGCGGCCCCGTTCCTAGCCCATTTCCCGGGCGTGAATACCTCGGGAAATGGGTCGTGTCGGGCCGTCGCAAAACTCGGCTGTTTTCACGGCCAACTTCGCGATTTTCCGCGGGTGCGGAGAATCGCGCCCAGTGTGTTCATGTCCACAGATCCCAAGGCATGTAGATAACCAAGTAAAAAGTTATAGGGGAATACTATCCTCCATTAACTAAGATATAGCTAATAAAGGGGGAGGCATGATAGTACAGTGGTTAGCAATGCTGCCTTTTTCAATGCCACGGACCCGGGTTCAATTCCAGCCTTGGGTGATTGTGTGGCGTTTGCACGTTCTCCCCATGTCTTTCCTCTGGGTGCTCCAGTTTCCTCCCACATTCCAGGTTAGGTGGATTGGCCATCCAAAATTGACCTTAGTGTCTAAAAAGGATAGGTTGGGTTACGGGGATTGGGCGGGCGTGTGCGCCTGGGTGGGGGGCTCCTTCGGAGGGTCAGTGCAGACTCGGTGGGCCAAATGGCCTTCTGCAGGGATTCTATGATATGATTCAATGATTATAGGATAGAAGATTGTGTTAGAACTGTATAAAGCAGTAGTTAGGGGTAAGTTTGAGTGTTGTGTACAGAACTGGTCACTATATTAGAGGAAGGATGTGATTGCACTAGAGAGAATACAGAGGAGATTTACCAAGATGTTGCCAAGAATGGAGAATCTTAACTTTGAGGAAACATTGAATACACCTAAAGCAGACCATTTTACCAAGTTCGGAAATTTCTTCCATTTAAAGTACCCACCATGAGTACTTGTTGGCAGTTCTTTTCTGCCTACTCTTACTTATTGTGAGTTAACTTGTGCCTAACTAAACTAATCAGAAATTCATCCAGAGGATTTTATCATTAAATCATGTGGCTTGATTTGAGCTCCATTCCAGTAGACTAAAGTTCATTGTAACTCGCTGCTCGTTCCACTTTGTGTTTCTTTTTCTTTTCAAATAATTCGCTGTAAATTATATTTTCCACTGCAATTTACTTGAATCTAATACAGAAGAAGAAAAGAGAAATTCACTGTGATTTTGCCAACAGCCTCCTTCCATATCTGGAGGAGTTTAACCTTCAAGAGATCTGTCTAGTTGGCAATCTGTGCATCAGGAGAGTATAGTGAAAGATAGAGACAAGATGGAAAAAAAAGGAACAAAAAAAATAAATGGGCAAGACCAATTCAACACTTGGAGCAATACTGCATACAGTTAGAGCAAGAAATAGGATTTTGTACTGGTGAACAAATTATAACTGAAACCCCAACATCTGTTTTTCATCAGAAAACAGCTTTTCCAACAGAAAAATATCTCTGGCTAAAAAACACCCTCCATGTAATGATCAGAAGTGGTAACCAACACATTCAGCTTCAGAAAAAAATTACTCTCAAATATTTCAGTATAAGAGGGAGTCCCACAAATCACAGATCTGTTGTGAGATAGAATTTATGGCTTTAAACTATTATCCTTTTACATAACATGGCATCTTATTTGAATTGGACATGTCTGAAGTTCTGCTCTATGGGTAACCAATGCGATTCCACAATGCATTGGCAATCCTGCCGTCACCTTGTAAAAATATTGAAATGGACACATGGTTAATAGCTTTAATGAGGACCCTTTGTGCAGCTACTAATCATTCACAATGTGTGTTTTCTTTGTAGGGACTGTTAATGCAACAGCACATTTAATTACTTCATGAGGTGACCTTCAATCTTTCAGTCCATATGGCAACAGGAAACCTTCAGAAGAAATTTCCAGATGATCAGTAAACATCAGGCACAATAATGCTGAAGCGGAAAAAGACAAGTAGAATTACACCGTGAGGACCAAAGGCGTTTTTGGGAGGTATCAATATGGTGCAAGAGGAAAAGTAACATTTTGGAACTACTCCTGTTCAGGAGAACTCCCTTCCATCTATTGGAAAAACATAATAAGACAGTACAGCAAGCGCTTCCCAAACTGTGAGTCGCAGCCTCGATTGGGGTAATAGAAAGAGGAGACAATTTTCCAGCCTCATTTGCTGCAGTGGGTGCAGCAAGTCAGTGAAAAATGCACCAACTTCAACAGGGCTGGAAAATTCAGACCATGGCCAGGGCTGGAACACTTCATCCAGCGTCTAGGTTCACAAGCTTCCCCTGCTCCTTGATTATGCCTCATGCTGAGGCCCAGATGCATTCCGTCCTCCTTTGGCCTACTAATCTGTCAGTCACAACGATTCTTTGTCAGCAAGACATTTTAAACATTGTCTGCAAGGCCACATCCAGGGAGGATGAGGATGAATGGAGTCTGATTACATTGTGACTGGTGGAGAATGGGTCTGATTACATTGTGTGTGAGGGGGAATGGAGTCTGTGATACACCATGAATAATACACGACGAGTGATAAACGTAACTGGGGCAGCACGGTAGCATGGTGGTTAGCATAAATGCTTCACAGCTCCAGGGTCCCAGGTTCAATTCCCGGCTGGGTCACTGTCTGTGCGGAGTCTGCACGTCCTCCCCGTGTGTGCGTGGGTTTCGTCCGGGTGCTCCGGTTTCCTCCCACAGTCCAAAGATGTGCGGTTTAGGTGGATTGGCTATGCTAAATTGCCCTTAGTGTCCTAAAAAATAAGGTTAATGGAGGGGGGAGAGGGGAGGGGTTGTTGGGTTACTGGTATAGTGTGGATACGTTGACTTGAGTAGGGTGATCATTGCTCGGCACAACATCGAGGGCCGAAGGGCCTGTTCTGTGCTGTACTGTTCTAAACAGCAAGCCTCCTGCCTCTGGACCCGAACTGGGTCTGGATGTCGAGACTTGCCACTTTTATACAGAAGCCCGAGGGAGGAGCCACAGGCGGAGCCAGCCTGGACAAGCCCAGGCATGCACAATACAATACAATACATATAATACAATAACGTGGTTTACCACATTCACCCCCTGTTTAAAAAAAGCAACTAGCGGGGGTGAAGTGGTCTTAAAGGTCAAGTCTGTCGGGTGCCTTGACCTTCCGCCGTGATCGCCTCAGTCCCGGCTGTGGTGTGGGTGCCGGCGTCGAGACCTGCACGTCCGGGAGTGTGTTGTCATCTTCTTCTTCATCCAGATGTTGAGTCGGCGAAGGGGGGATGGTGTATGGGTGGGGGTGGTTGTCACCAGTGGGCCTGTGGGTGTCAGTTGGCAAGGGATGTGGGCAGGGGTGGGGGAAGACGGTGTAGGGTGGGGGGTGGTGGTGATGGTCTCCGGGGAGCCTGCAGGAGCCAAATCCTGCCGCCCGTCCTGGCGTGCCACGTAGGCATATTGGGGTTTGCATGGAGCAGCAGGACCTTCTCAACGAGGGGTTTTATGGCTCCTCGCATGCTGCCGGAGAAGGATGGGCCCTGGGACTGTCAGCCAAGACGGAAGCGAGACCCTGGAGGTGGACTTCCTGGGGAAGGCAAACATACGCTCATGAGGTGTCTTGTTAGTAGGAGTGACCGGATGGAGTGGAGCGCATCGGGGAAAACCTCCTGCCAGCGGGAGACTGGGAGACCTATCGACCGTAGGGCCAGAAGGAAGGCCTTCCAGACCGTCGCGTTCTACCTCTTCACCTGTCCCTTTCCCCGGGGGTAAGAGCTGGTCGGCCTGCTGGAGGCGATGCCTTTGCTGAGCAGGAACTGACACAACTCGTCGCTCATAAAGGAGGAGCCCCGATCGCTGTGGATGTAGGCGGGGAACCCGAACAGGGCGAAAAGGCTTTGCAGGGCCTTGATGACGGTGGCAGAAGTCATGTTAGAGCAGGAGATGGTTTGAAGGGGAATCTGGAGTACTCATCAACGATCAATGGGGGGGGGGGGGAGGGGCTCTTTGAAGTCCATGCTGAGGCGCTCAAAAGGGCGGGAGGCCTTTCCCAGATGCGCACTGTCTGGCCGACAGAAGTGCGGTTTGCACTCCGCGCAGACCTGGCAGTCCCTGGTCACGGTCCTGACATCCTCGATGCAGTAGGGCAGGTTGCAACCCTTGATAAAGTGGAAAAAACGGGTGACCCCGGGTGACAAAGGTCGTTGTGGAGGGCCCGGAGTCGTTCTACTTGTGCGCTGGCACATGTAACGCGGGATAGGGCATCTGGGAGCTCATTGAGCTTCCTGGGTCGATACAAGATGTCATAGCTGTAGGTGAAGAGCTCGATCCTCCACCTCAGAATCTTGTCATTCTTGATCTTGCCCCACTATGTATTATTGAACATGAAGGCAACCGACCATTGGTCAGTGAGGAGAGTGAATCACCTGCCGGCCAGGTAATGCCTCCAATGTCTCACAGCTTCTACGATGACTTGGGCATCCTTTTCGACGGAGGAGCGTCGAATTTCGGAGGCATGGAGGGTACGGGAGAAGAAAGCCACGGGCCTGCCCGCCTGGTTGAGTGTAGCGGCCAGAGCAAAGTCCGACGCATCGCTCTCCACTTGGAAAGGGATGGATTCATCCACAGCATGCATCGTGGCTTTGGCAATATCTGCTTTGATGCGATCAAAGGCCAGTCGGGCCTCAACCATCAGGGGAAAAGTGGTGGACTTGATCAGTGGGCGGCCCTTGTCCGCATAGTTGGGGACCCACTGGGCATAGTAAGAGAAGAACCCCAGACATCTCTTCAGGGCCTTGGGGCAGTGGAGGAGGGGGAGTTCCAGGAGGGGGCGCATGCGGTCGGGGTCAGGCCCTAGGATGCAGCCGAGGGTGGCCAGGCGGGTTGTGCGAAAGATGCATTTCTCTCTATTATAAGTTAGGTTCAGGAGTTTTGCAGTATGGAGCAAGCACCGGAGGTTCTCGTCATGGTCCTGCTGGTCACGGCTGCAGATGGTGACGTTGTCTAGGTATGGGAATGTGGCCCGCAGCACGTACTTGTCAACCATTCGGTCCATTTCCCTTTGGATGACCGAGACCCCGTTGGTGACGCCAAAGGGAACCCTGAGGAAGTGATAGAGGCAGCCATCTGCCTCGAAGGCAGTGTATTGGCGGTCCTTCGGGTGGATAGGAAGCTGGTGGTAAGCAGACTTCAAATTGATTGTAGAGAAGACTCGATACTGCGCAATCTGATTGACCATGTCAGATATTACATAGCATTTACAGTGTAGAAGGAGGCCATTCGGCCCATCGAGTCTGCACCGGCTCCTGGAAAGAGCACCCTACCCAAGGTTAACACCTCCACCCTATCCCCATAACCCAGTAACCCCACCCAACACTAAGGGCGATTTTGGACACTAGGCGCAATTTATCATGGCCAATCCACCTAACCTGCACATCTTTGGACTGTGGGAGGAAACCGGAGCACCCGGAGGAAACCCACGCACACACTGGGAGGATGTGCAGACTCCGCACAGACAGTGACCCAAGCCGGAATCGAACCTGGGACTCTGGAGCTGTGAAGCGATTGTGCTATCCACAATGCTACCGGGGGTACGCATCAAGCTTTGTGTACCGGTTGATGGTCTGGCTATAATCGATGACCATCCGGTGCTTCTCCCCAGTCTTGACAACCACCACTTGGGCTCTCCGGGGGCTGTTACGAGCCTCAATTATCCCCTCTCGCAGGAGTCACTGGATCTCTGACCTGATAAAGGCCCTGTCCTGGGCACTGTCACGTCTGCTTCTGGTAGCGACGGGCTTACAGTCCGGGGTGAGGTTTGCGAAGAGGGAGGGTGGGGCAACCTTAAGGGTCGAGAGGCTACAGATGGTCAGGGGGGCCAGGGGTCCATTGAACTTCAAGGTAAGGCTCTGGAGATGGCACTGGAAGTCAAGCCCCAGTAAGAGGGCAGTGCAGGGGTGGGGGAGGACGTAGAGCCTAAAGTTGGTGTACTCTACGCCTTTCACAGTAGGGGCCGCGACACAGTACCCTAGGATTTCCACTGCGTGGGATCCCGAAGCCAGGGAGATTTTCTGGGTCGCGGGAAGGATGAGGAGGGTGCAGCGCCTTACCGTATCTGGGTGTATGAAGCTGTCTGTGCTCCTGGAGTCAAAAAGGCAGGCCGTCTTGTGCCCGTTGATCCGGACGGTCATTGTGGACTTCGTGAGATGGTGCGGCCGGGACTGGTCGAGTGTGACGGAGGCGAGTGTCGGAAGGTGGCCGGAAGGCCGGTCGGAGGTAGCAGTGGCCAGCGTACGGTCGGGTGAGCAGGGCTCCCGGGAGGCTGTGGAGTGGTCCCAAGATGGTGGCCCCCATGAGTCGCATGTGGCGGGTGAGGTGCAAGGTGGTGTCCAAGATGGTGGCCCCCTTGGGTCGCATGTGGCGGGTGAGGTATAAGCTGGCGTCCAAGATGGCGGCCTCCGTGGGTCGCACGTGTCGGCCGGAATTAAAGATGGTGACGCCCACGGGTCGCACATGGCGGGTGGCGTGGCAGCTGTGGGTGGCCCCGACAGACAGCAGGCAGTGCTGCTGGGCCTAGAAGATTTAGGGGGGGGGGGGGGGGGGGCAGGCCTGGCAGGCTTTTGTAAAGTGAGCCTTCTTCCTACAGCCGTTACAGGTTGCGTTCCGTGCTGGGCAGCAATGTCGGGGGTGATTACACTGGTCGCGGAAGTAGCACTTCAGGCCTCCGGCATTGGCGGGCCGCGGCGCGGCGCAGGCTTGTGTCACATCCGGGTCGGTTGATGGCTGCGCCCACGAGGCCCACAAGGGAGGCCACCCCCAGTGAGTTGTAGAGTTGTATTGTCTCTGGGAGGCCGAGTGTCCCCCCTTCTAATAATCACTGGCGGATATAGTTAGAGTGCATGGCCACGGCATAGGCGTCCCTGATCAGCAGCTCCGCGTGCTGGGTAGTCAATATAACCTGGCAGTCACAATTCTGGTAGAGGATGCGCAAGGCACGCAGGAATTCCGTGAGTGATTCCCTAGGGCGTTGGCATCTTGAGGCGAGGAGGTGCCGAGCATATACCTGGTTAACGGATTTCACGTAATGTCCTTTCAGCAGCGTTATTGCCTCCACGTACGAGGGGGCGTCCTTGATGAAGTTAAAGACTCTTGGGCTCACCCGTGTGTGGAGGACCTGCTTCTTCTGGAGGTCTGTGAAGTCTTCGTTGAAGGATGCGAGGTACGCTTCGAAGCAGCTTAGCCAGTGTTCAAAAGTCTCTGTAGCGTCGGCTGTTTGTGGGTCCAGTTGCAAGCGATCAGGCTTGAGTGAGGAGTTAATCTTGAGGAAGAGTCCATCTTTAGAAGTTTAGTGTATTAAATTGATACACAATCAATAATACACGACAAGTGATAAACGTAACTGAGGCTTTAATACACTAAACAGCAAGCCTCCTGCCTCTGGACCCAAACTGTGTCTAGAGGCAGAGACTTGCCGCTTTTATACAGAAGCCCGAGGGGAGGAGCCAAAGGCGGAGCCAACCTGGACAATCCCAGGCATGTACGATACAATACAATATATGTAATCCAATAATGTGGTTTACCACAGTCTGATTACAGTAAGTGTGAGGGGGAATAGTGCCCGATTACACTGTGTGTGAGAGGGAATGGCAGCTGATTACAGTGTGTGTGGCGGAATGGCGGCTGATTAGTGTGTGTGGCGGAATGGCGGCTGTTTATAGTGTGTGTGACGGAATGGCAGCTGATTACAGTGTGTGTGGCGGAATGGCGGCTGATTAGTGTGTGTGGCGGAATGGCGGCTGATTATAGTGTGTGTGGCGGAATGGCGGCTGATTACAGTGTGTGTGGCGGAATGGCGGCTGATTACAGTGTGTGTGGCGGAATGGCGGCTGATTACAATGTGTGTGGCGGAATGGCGGCTGATTATAGTGTGTGTGACGGAATGGCTGCTGATTACAGTGTGTGTGACGGAATGGCTGCTGATTACAGTGTGTGTGGCGGAATGGCGGCTGATTACAGTGTGTGTGACGGAATGGCTGCTGATTACAGTGTGTGTGACGGAATGGCGGCTGATTACAGTGTGTGTGGCGGAATGGCGGCTGATTACAGTGTGTGTGACGGAATGGCTGCTGATTACAGTGTGTGTCGCGGAATGGAGTCTGATTATAGTGTGTGTGGCGGAATGGCGGCTAATTACAAGCTGAGAGGGAATGGTGGCTGATTAGTGTGTGTGAGATGGAATGGAGTCTGATTACAGTGTGTGAGGGGGAATAGGGTGTAGTTACATTGTGTGTAAGGGGGAATGAAGTCTGATTACAATATGTGTGAGGGGGAATGAAGTCTGGTTACACTGGGCGGAATCGCCCGGGGCGGGCGTCAATCCCGCCCCCGCTGTGTCCCGAATTCTCTGCCCCCCAAGATTCGGCGGGGCGGGAATTGCTCTGCACCGGTTGGCGGGCCCCCCACGATGGGCCAAAGCCCCGCCGCTGACAGGCCTTTCCCACCGGCATGGTTTAAACCACCTCTGGTACCGGCCGGATTGGCGGCGCGGGCGGGCTCCGGGCCCCTGGGGGGGGGGGGGCGCGATCTGACCCCGGGGGGTGCTCCCACGGTGGCCTGGTCCGCGATCGGGGCCCACCGATCGGCAGGTGGGCCTGTGCCGTGGGGGCACTCTTTTTCTTCCGCCCCGCCATGGCCTTCACCTTGGCGGGGGCGGAAGAGACCCCCTCCCCTGTGCATGCGCCAGTATGACGTCAGCAGCTGCTGGTGCACCGGCGCATGCGCGGACTTCCGCCGGCCGGCGAAGGCCTTTTGGCCCTGGCTGGCAGGGCGCCAAAGGCCGTTCACACCAGCCGCATGACGGGAACCACTCCAGCGCGGGCCTAGCCCCTAAAGGTGCGGGGAATTCCGCACCTTTGGGGAGGCCTGACGCCGGAGTGGTTCATGCCACTCCGTCCCGCCGGGACCCCCGCCCCGCTGGGTGGGGAGAATCCCAGCCATTGTGTGTGAGTGGAATGGAGGCTGATTGCATTGCGCGCGAGGGGGATTGGGATCTGATTATAGTGCGTCATAGAATCCATAACAGAAGAAGGCAATTCAGCTCATCGAGTCCACACCGACCTTCCGAAAGAGCACTACACCTAGACCTACTGCCCCCCCCCCCCCCCCCCCCCCCCCACTCCCCCACCTCCACTAGCCCCTTAACCTGCGTATTGATTCTGGCTAATCCACCTAACCTGCACATCTTTGGATGTGTGAGGCATGCATGAGAGGCCGATTGTAGTGCATGCATGCATGCGTGTTGGTCGAACATTGACTGCAACTGGATGCAGTAAAACGATAAACAGGCTTCCGACACAGGAGATGGTCCAACACTTTTATTGAACCTGTTGATTGCTGTACATAATCTGCTGTGGATTGACACTCTATTAACCTAACTGATAACCTCCTACTTGCTTGACCAGACTAGCTCTCTATCACATGGTGATGATGTGCATTGGCCTGTGCACTGCGACTATCTCCCTAGCCGTGTAATGTGAGAGAGGGAGAGCCTTAATGCCCTGTGGGCTTTATAGTGGTGGTGTCCTGTCTGGTGATTGGTTGTTCTGTGTCATGTGTGTTCATTGGTTATCCTGTGTGTCAATCACTGCCTGTCTGCATCTCATGATATACATGAGTGGATATTATGACAAACGGGACTTCATTGAGTTTGCTGTCAACATGGAATACGGACAGCTTGGCTGAAACAACATAAACAGAAAATGCTGGACAACCTCAGCAGGTCTGACAGCATCTGCGGAGAGAAAATGGAGCAAACGTTTAAACTCTGGGTGACTCGTGAGCCACCAGCTTTGTTTATCATGGGGTGGAGGGGAAGGATGGGGAATGGTGAGTATGGGGGTGGGGGGAGTGGGGCGGCAATGTGGCCAAGTCGGCATCCGCGAATCATGGGGCTGCTCTCCTCAGTAGCATGATTGCGAGCTGTATGGGGTTTGCTCTGCAGGATCGGTTTGCCTGCTGCTCCCCCTTGTTATCAGGGAGCTGGCGGGCACAGTCCAGGTGAATCAGCCATCAGGACCATCATTTGAGGGTAGAGAAATCAGTTCAGTCCATAAGAGAGTCATTCAGGAGTCTGGTAGCAGCAGGGAAGAAGCTGCTTTTGAACCTGTTAGTGCGTATTCTCAGACTTTTGTACCCTCTGCCCGATGGAAGAAGTCGGAAGAGAGAATAACCCGCGTGGGAGGGGTCTTTGATTATGCTGCTCGCTTTCCCCAAGCAGCGGAAAGTGTAGACAATGGGTGGGAGGCTGGTTCTCGTGATGAACTGGGCTGTGTTCACGACTCTCTGTAGTTTCCTATGGTCTTGAGCCAAGCAGTTGCCATACCAGGCTGTGTGCAGCCAGATAGGATGCTTTCTATGGTGCACCTGTAAAAATTGGCAAGAGTCAATTTGGACATGCCGAATTTCCTTAATAATGAATGTCAATGCACTGTTGTGCTTTCTCGGTCATAACGCCAACATGGGTGGACCAGGACAGATTTTTGGTAATGTTTACTGTGATGAATGTTATCAGTAGCTGATATAATGGTACCTTACCTTTAATGCATTGGCCCTTTAAGACCGGGCTTGGATCCCTGGGAGACTCCACTTCTGGCTCCGCACCCAGGAAACGGTATATAAGATAAGGCTCACTCAGGCAACATGTGATGAGCACACTTCTCGGCTGCTGTACAGTTCTCAGATGATTAAAGCCTTTGAATCATCTATCTTCTCTCCTGTGTTGTGATTGAGGGTATCTCATTTACACCTATGGATGCAGACAGGGGTATATATTAAGTACTGATTATTTTGACTTTGTTTGCACTTGGGGTAACATTAAATTTCAAATTGCTAAAATGGAGAGACTTTGGAACACAGTTTGGGAAACACTAAAGTGGTGGTTAGAATTCACTGAAGCTTGTGAGAATCCCAGTTTCCTTGAATGTTTCATCACTGAATTCCAAAATCCCGAGTATCAGGCGGTCAAAACACTTACTTTGAGAGCCACGTTTTTTGATTTCTAGGACTCTTTGATTAATTGTCATGAACTCCTATAACTATGAATCGCATATGCACGTCCAAGATGAAAATTCTAACTACTTGGCACAAGTTAACTTATTAAAATGTATATCACATCTGCAGCCTCGTTTAAAAAAATTAATTGCAATTTTCTGAGCACTCTCCAGCATTCCTATGTTTTGTTCTGCCAAGTTCAAGTTTCTTTTCCCTCAATAATTGTTTAATACGAGTGCTGACAAACATGGCAGGAAATAGACCTCTGATGGCCCAGCTGTGCAACAAGAGAATAACCACACTTTAATTCGGGAGCACCAAGCTAACCATCAGATAATGAATGGCTTAATTGATATATACTTCACATTTCAGTGACTTTTTTCCAAGCTAAGGCACCTCCTCAGATGGTCACATAATGGCAATTACTCATCTAGTAACCCAGACAGCAAAGTTAATGCTCTGAGGAAATGAGATCAACTCGGCAGTACGTGCTATTTAAATTCAGTTATAAAATCAGGAATATAAAACGGGTCTCAATAATGGTGACCATGAAAATCCTTGGTGGAGCGATCAATCACCCAGAGGGTGGTGGGAATCTGGAAATCGCTGCCTGAAAGGTGATTCATAGATTCATAGAATTTACAGTGCAGAAGGAGGCCATTCGGCCCATCAAGTCTGCACCGGCTCCTGGAAAGAGCACCCTACCTAAGGTCAACACCTCCACCCTATCCCCATAACCCAGTAACCCCACCCAACACTAAGGGCAATTTTGGTCACTAAGGGTAATTTATCATGGCCAATCCACCTAACCTGCACATCTTTGGACTGTGGGAGGAAACCGGAGCACCCGGAGGAAACACACGCACACACGGGGAGGATGTGCAGACTCCACACAGACAGTGACCCAAGCCGCAATCGAACCTGGGACCCTGGAGCTGTGAAGCGATTATGCTATCCACAATGCTACCGTGCTGCCATGTGATGGAGGGAGAGACCCTCATAACACTTAAGTATTTAGATGTACCCTTGCGATGCCAAGGCACACAAGACCAAGTGCTGGAAAATGGGATTAGAATACATAGGTCATTGCTTTTGTCTGCTGCAGAAACGATGGGTGACGGGCCTTTTCTGTGCTGTATATCCCAATGACTATGACACTGATTGTTGTAAGAGCCACCAGTGAATCACTCATGTCCTTTAGGGAAGGAAATCTGCCATCCTTACCCAGTCTGGTTTACATATGACTCGACATTCACAGCAATGGTGTTTGGCTCTTAACTACCGTCTTAAATGGTCTAGAAAGCAGAAATGTCATAGAAACAGACAGTGTGGAACAAAGAACAAAGCGATTTCCAGATTCCCACCACCCTCTGGGTGAGAAAGCCTTTCCTCACATCCCTTCTACACCTGCTGCCCCTTCTCTTACATCTATGCGCCCTGGTCATTGATCACTTTTACAGCACAGGAACAGGCCCTTCGGCCCTCCAAGCCTGCGCCGACCATGCTGCCCGTCTAAACTAAAATCTTCTACACTTCCTGGGTCCATATCCCTCTATTCCCATCCTATTCATTTATTTGTTAAGATGCCCCTTAAATGTCACTACCGTCCCTGCTTCCACCACCTCCTCCGGCAGCGAGTTCCAGGCACCCACTACCCTCTGTGTAAAAAACTTGCCTCGTAATCTACTCTAAACCTTGCCACTCACACCTTAAACCTATGCCCCCTAGTAATTGACCCCTCTACCCTGGGGAAAAGCCTCTGACTATCCACTCTGTCTATGCCCCTCATAATTTTGTAGACCTCTATCAGGTCGCCCCGCAACCTCCTTTGTTCCAATGAGAACAAACCAAGTTTATTCAACCTCTCCTCATAGCTAATGCCCTTCATACCAGGCAACATCCTGGTAAATCTCTTCTGCACCCTCTCTAAAGCTTCCAAATCCTTCTGGTAGTGTGGCGACCAGAATTGAACACTATACTCCAAGTGTGGCCTAACTAAGGTTCGATACAGTTGCAACATGACTTGCCAATTTTTGTACTCAATGCCCCGGCCAATAAAGGCAAGCATGCCGTATGCCTTCTTCACTACCTTCTCCACCTGTGTTGCCCCTTTCAGTGACCTGTGGACCTGTACACCAAGATCTCTCTGGCTCTCAATACTCTTGAGGGTTCTACCATTCACTGTATATTCCCTATCTCTATTAGACCTTCCAAAATGCATTACTTCACATTTGTCTGGATTAAACTCCATCTGCTATCTCGCCACCCAAGTCTCCAAACGATCGAAATCCTGCTGTATCCTCTGACAGTCCTCATCGCTATCCGCAATTCCACCAACTTTTGTGTTGTCCTCAAACTTACGAATCAAACCTGTTACATTTTCTTCCAAATCATTGATATATACTATGAACAGCAAAGGTCCCAGCACTGATCCCTGCGGAACACCACAAGTCACAGCCCTCCAATCAGAAAAACACCCTTCCATTGCTACTCTCTGCCTTCTATAACCTAGACAGTTCTGTATCCACCTTGCCAGCTCAATCCTGATCCCGTGTGACTTCACCTTTTGTACCAGTCTGCCATGATGGACCTTGTCAAAGGCCTTACTGAAGTCCATATAGACAACATCCACTGCCCTACCTGCATCAATCATCTTTGTGACCTCCTCAAAAAACTCTACCAAGTTAGTGAGACACGACCACCCCTTCACAAAACTGTGCTGCCTCTTGCTAATACGACCCCTTGCTTCCAAATGGAAGTAAATCCTGTCTCGAAGAATTCTCTCCAGTAATTTCCCTACCACTGACGTAAGGCTCACTGACCTGTAGTTCCCTGGATTATCCCTGCTCCCCTTCTTAAACAAAGGAACAGCACTGGCTATTCTCCAGTCCTCCGGGACATCACCTGAAGACAGTGAGAATCCAAAGATTTCTGTCATGTCCCAGGTGGCGTGGTGTCGCCCTGTTCTGCCCGCTGCCCACCAGATGCACCATGGACAGGAGGGGGGAGTCCAAGGCACCGTGGTTTTCTGGCACCTCCCCTGCGGGAGTCATGACACAGTCCCTGTCATCCCCTCCTTCCTTGGGGCGGTCGATGGCTCCCAGGCTACTTCATGGGACTGGTAAGCGAGTAGGGCTAACTCCTGAGGCTCACTCGCCACCTGCCGCTGCCAGTCCTGGAGGCCCGCTCTTGTCTTAACCAAGGTCCACATGATTGCAGCCATGGAGTGGATCACCTCCATCTGGGATGCATGACTATGCCACCTCCCTCTGGTTGCGTGCCACATCAGCCAGTGACTGTGCCATCTCCCTCAGGGGCTGGGTGGCCTCTCTTTGGGGCTGTGCCACGTAGGCCAACGTCTGGGCAATTCCACCAATGCTCTCAACCATGGCCCGCTGTGACTGGCCATGCTCTGGAGCGCTGCTGCAACGTCCAGGTGGCTCTGGTACATAGCTGACTGTAATAGGGCAGCCCTGTCCAGGGCCTCGGCCACCGCCTGTAAGATTGGCCCAAGTCTTGGAGATGTGGAGCCAAGGCCGAAATCTTCATCCTTAGGACCCCCACTGCAGAGGCCGCCCATGTGGTGTTGGGCTGGGTGGCACGCATGGCCGGCTACACCTCCTGTTACTGCACGGGGTTGGACACTTCCAACTGAACCTGCAGGTGCTTGATGCTCGCCAACATCCCCTCATGTAGTCCCTGGCTCTGTGACTGAAATTCCACAATCAATGGGACTGTCCGTTCCAGAAGTCAGAAACCCATCTGG
Source organism: Scyliorhinus canicula (assembly GCF_902713615.1). Classification (NCBI taxonomy): domain Eukaryota; kingdom Metazoa; phylum Chordata; class Chondrichthyes; order Carcharhiniformes; family Scyliorhinidae; genus Scyliorhinus; species Scyliorhinus canicula. The sequence continues at coordinate 162,191,593 of NC_052147.1, read as the reverse complement.
ACGGCAGTTAGATCCTGGGGTCAGCCCACCCTCCGACCGTCTGCACCCTTGGGAGTTCCTACCAATATTCTAAGTTCTCCCTAAGTGTACCCAAACAGGTGCCAGGGTGTGGCGTCCAGGAGATCTTCAGAGTGGCTTCATTGCAGTGTTAATGTAAGCCTACATGTGATAATAATAAGGATTATTATTATTATTGCAGCCACCTGTTGTACTGGAGCATGTGTGTGGTGCGCACCAGATAGTGTCCTAGGAGCCTCTTCACTAAAGTGCCCAACCGAGGTGAGTATCTCTGGGATGGTGGAGGATGTTGGAGACAGCTGTGACGGGAAGTCAGTGTCTTACCTCGACTCGAGCTCCGGGATGTCACAGGATGCGGGTCGATGGCTCACATCCATGTCAGTGTCATCATTGTCGTTGTTCGACACCTGGGGTTATGGTTATGGTTGGTTTTGGGTGGGGGACACCAGAAGGGTCCACCTCATCACCAACAGTTTCTGCAAGACACTAAACAAAATGCATGATTGCATCGTGGCCCGGGGGGGGTGGGGTGGTGGGGGTGCCTGGGGGGAGCTGGGCTGTGTGGGGAGGTTAGAGAGAGGTTGGCGGTGGAGAGGGGATGTGGGGGTGGTGGTGAATGTGGGCTGGTGGCGGTGGTGGGGGTGGGGGGCGGTTGACGGACATGCCATGAGGAACCACAACTCAGCGGGGTCTCACTTCCTCGCCTGATGCCAACCTCTGCCCCGCCGACTGCCCTTTCTTCTGATCCTCCGGCCACGTCCAGTGCCCTCTGCTCTGCTACGGTGAGGAGCAGCAGGTCTGATGGTCCCCCTCCAGTTTTCTCCTTCTCTCGGCGGTTGTGTGCGGCCTACCCTGGGCCAGGGGAATGAGGGACAGGAAACGCACAGTGCTAGACAGTCCGACGACGCATGCAGCCAGGAGGTGGGTAATTGATGGCTTCAGTGGCCAAGGCACCCGGCCATGGTGGCCATTATGGTGCGGGGAGGAAGGGTTTTAGGCCATCCTCCAGATGGGGATTAGCGGTGGGGTTGCAAGTGTTTGGGACGGGGGTTAGTGCCAGGGCAAAGCGCTACCTACTGACCCTGGTTGCCCTGAGGAGGTCATGCAGTTTTTTTCGACACTGCTGGCTGGTCCTCGCGGTGTTACCCACGGCGCTGTCGACCACTGCAACTAGAGTCCAAGCCCAACGAGCGGTGACTGGCAGCCGCCTTCCCACTCCAGAGTACAGGGCTGCCTGCCTCTCCTCCACAGCATCCGGCAGCGTCTCCAGTTCCACGTCGGTAAACCTTGGTGCCGCTTGCCTTGCAGCCATCTGGTTGTCTGGGGTGATTGTGTGTGGGCAGTGAAATGTGTATGTACAGCTGCAGCTTGTCAGCCACCTGAGAGTTAATCACGAACCCGGTTAATCCGGCACCGTTTCACGTTGGAATCGATTGTGTTCCATGTGGAGCCAGTTCTAACTGCTTAACAGTGGCTGAATTGGTCCAGGTGTGGTGCCAGTTTTTCTGTCGTAGAAGTCCACAAATCCTGCACCAACGTCAGCAATTAGTCTCAGGAACAGCCTGTGGTGTATATATTGTGGTGCTGGATTATCAGACAAAACTGAAATGGTTCAAGCTTACGCCTTATTAAATCTGATGCCATGAGGCCATCGAGAACTTTGAATTGCCTGTCTTTCAAATGATGGAGGAGAAAGAGAACCCCAAAATAATTTTTAAAGGGTATGAAAACATGTGCCTGCCAGTGAAGAACATGGTTTACTCTCCAAACCAAAAATCTGACGAATGGATACAGTCATACATGACAACTTTGAAAATATTAGCTAAAAGTGTGCGTTTGGCACCCTTATTGCTGAGTTAGTCAGAGATCTAATAGTCTATGGAGCCACTGCAACCTAATCTGCAAGCAGCTCCTGCGAGAGGAAGATTTGATATTACAAAAAGCCATTGGAATGCTAAATGAACCATCGGAAAAAAGCTACAAGGAGTTCAGCAGGAAACAAATTTGAGGTACAGGGCAGGCCCTGTCCAACAGTGGGGGACATCATCCTCGAGGTAGAACAGCATGTTTGACCTATGGCAAATGCTGTAATAAATGCGCAAAATCGAAAAGTTTTACAAAATGCTGTAGATTAAATCACAGCAGTTTTCCTTGACTGTAGAAAGTCAGTCCTCGAGGGTCCTCACCCTGTGCGCATTCAAACCATGCCCACATTGCTGAGGGTGCCTGCATGAAACGTTGCATCACACCCAATAGCTGCTGATATGATTGCATATGCTACGAGCATGCAGCTAATGCACATTGTGCTGGGTAAGGCCCCAACTGTGTTAGACAAGCTCTTTGAATAACATTCTACATCCAGGAGCACCTCCAGGAGCCAGTTTGAACTGTGTATAGGCATGCACATCCAGAGTCCTTGGTTGGCCTTCAGGTGGGGTCGGAGGGGCTGGCTGCTGATGTGCATCCATTCCAGCAACCTCTGTGCTAAAGGGGTGACCAACCTGTTCAGGGTGCTCAGATATTCTGTGGATGTCAGCGCTCGCACTCCATGAGAACTGATCCAGGCTACTGAGGGACATATACACGCATTCCTGGCTGAGACACTGTTCTTGCATCCATTCTGATTGCTCCTATATGTGTCTCTCCATCAGCCAATCTCTCATTTTTTTTTTATAACGTTGACCTCCTCCACCAGAGTGGTTCAGGTCACTGAAACCTTCTGCACGCTCTGCTCAGTGAGACAATAAAATTTAACAAAAATGTACCTTACAATGATGTCTTACAATGCTGTCTTACACTGCGGAATAGCAATACTGTTAAATACATTTGTGCCATTTGTGTGTTTACATGCACTAACCATGTCCTCTATCTCATCAATAAGTATTATTGGGGTCAAGGAGGAGAAGGGTAGGAAATGTGTACCTACAAATGCATGGTAGCCTGGAAGTTGCTCCTGTCACTCCCATAAGACTGACTGGCTTATTCCCTCTGAGTCACACTGCTGTGCCATGCCAGTATGCACCTGCGAGGCAGCTGGTCAAGGGTCATTTGAATGGATGTATCATGATAAATGGGTGAAAATAGGGCAGGTGAATGGGTAAAGGATTGTGGCAAATGTATTGTATATCAGACATGCCCTGAGGCATAATAATAATCTATGTTAATGCAGAATATCGTGATGCCAAGATGCTGACAGTGTCTTGTGGTGCGCCTCTGTGCTTTATGGCACTCAGTGCACTCCTTCAAAACACTATGAATAGGCAACAACAAGAATTATTGTTTCAAAAGGAAAGTCCATTTGTTCCAAGGTCAGCAACCAATTGGGTAGATGTTAGAGAGTTTGCACTGACCTGACGGCTCAATGTCACCATGAAGCCACAGTAACAACATCAACTCACAAATGGACGTCCTTGCTGACCGCTTTGTATTTGTGACCAAGCCACCCAACCCACACTGGGCCTACTCCACCTCGACACTACTTCTAGGGTTGGTGGGGACTCCTGTAACATGCCACCCTTCCGGGAGCAAAATCACAACACCTGGACCCCTTTCTCCTAACTTGAGTTTCCAATGTGGGAATGTTCCCAATACTGCATTCGTGATTCGGGAACAAATATTCAGCCCACGCTGTTCACAAATTGGGTGCCATGTTACCATACATGGCAACAGCTACTTTTCAAAGTACTTCATTGGCTGCGGACAGTTTTTGTGGCATCTTGGGGTTGTGAAAGGTGCTATATAAATGAAACTTCAGTATTTCATTGGGAGTCTTTGATCAGAAACAATAAAATCAACATGCGGCTTCAAATCAGTTGTTAGATGAAGCATGAGACTGCTTCTCAGCCTATTGCATCAAGTAAGCTACAGGAATGACTCATCTTCATTTGGTAATCATTAAAGATGTCCAAAATGAGAGTCGTGGGGTGGGATTCTCTGGAGAATCGCCGGGGGGGGGGGGGGGGGGGGGGGCGTGAATCCCACCCCGCTGCTCCGACGCTGGCTGCCGAATTCCCCGGTGCCGTTTTTTGGCGGGGGCGGAGATCGCGCCGGTCGAGAGCCATTGGCAGTGCCCCCCCCCCCCGGCGATTCTCCGGTCCTCGATGGGCCGAGCGGCCGCCTGTTTTCAACCAGTCCCGCCGCTGTGGATTACCGACGGGACATGACTCTGAGGGCGGCCTGCAGAGTCCTCGGGGGGCGCGGGGGGATCCAGCCCTGGGGGGAGGGGGGAACGACCACGGAGGCTAGGCCCGCGATCGGGGCCCACTGATCTGGGGTGGGCCTGTGCCGTGGGCAGCACTCTTTCCCTCCACGCCGGCCTGTGTTAAGCTCCGCCATGGCCGGCGCAGAGAAGAAATCCCCAGCACATGTGCAGGAATCACACCAGCGGTTCTAGGAACACGCTGGCACTCCTGTGCATGTGCCAACTCATGCCGGCCGGCAGATGCCCTTTGGCACCGGTTGGGCGGCGCCAACCAATCCAGCGCCGGCCTAGCCCCCGAAGGTGTGGAGGATTCCACACCTTCCGGGTGCCTCAACGCCAGAGTGGTTCACGCCATTCTTTGGCGCCAGTACGGCCCGCCCGATACCAGAGAATCCCGGCCATAGTGCCTGTGTGGGACAGCGATGCCAGAATGATCGAGTTTAACATGATCTGGGGGTAATAAAAATCCAAAACGAGGAGAACAATGGGTGACCTGAAACAAAGACAGTAAAAATCATCAGTCAAATTAACAGGAAGACAACCGAAAGAGAAAAGTTAAAATCTATAGAAAATGCAAACAAGCCTGAAAATAAGATTTGCCCCAAATAGTCAATGTTCAGCATAAACATTTTCTCTGAGTATTCATATGAGGAGCATGCCCGATCTAAATACATCCCAAGTAAAATCAATTATTTTGTTATAAATTAAATATTAGTAGGAGACAGGCTGTAGGGCTTCCAACAAGTAAACCCAAAGGGATACATGGATGATGTTTAACCTAAAGAGTGAATTGTGATTCCAGAGAGACTTGTAAGGCTCATTGGCACTGAGTTAATGTTGGAAGATCAGAAACAGGCTAATGTGGTGACCATATTTAAAAAGAGTGACAAAACAGACGCAGACTATGGATTCACTGGTCTTACTGGTCTCGACTCTGGTTGAGACGGGAGCGGGTCTCCAGGACTGGCAGCGCCTGATGACAGGGGGTAGTCTCAGGGGTTAGCTTCTCCCGCACTCCAGTCCCAAGGAGTAATGCGGGCACCCCGAGGGAGGAGGTGGAGGCAATGGGGCAGGTGAATCCCTGAGGGGAGGTGCTAGAACATTACGGCACCTCAAACTTCCCCCCTCTTGTCCCTGGCGCATCTGATGGGCAGCAGGCAGAACAGGGCAGCACCACACCACCTGGGACACCCAAGCAGCAGCCGGGCTCATCCAGAAGACGCCCGCCAAAGGGGGCCCAGATGACTGGGCAGGAATCACAGCAGGCCTCCTCCACTCCTGATGTACTGTCTGGGGACCCACTTAGGGGAGGCAGGAGAAACCCGGAGGCCGGTGCATTCGTCTTTAATCTTACGGATAAGATCAACATAAATACAAATAAACTTTGAACATTGTCTCACCATGACCTGATCAAGGATTGGGACAAGAGCATCGGAAACAGTTTGGCATCTGGTGCAAATCTTGTTTCGGGCCTCTCCTGAAATTCTCTGACATAGGGGGATTTGTGCTGGGCGCAACACAACCAGAGAATTGTCCCCTAAAAGTTGCATGATGACCATGAAATCATTGTCGATTGCTGTAATGAGCCATCCAGTGCATTAATATCTTTTAGGGAAAGAAATCCGATATCCTTCCCCGGTCTGGCCTACATGTGACTCCAGATCCACAGCAATGTAGTTGGCTCTTAACTGCCTCCTCAATGGGCTATAAATGGTGACCCAGCCAGTGATGCTCACATCCCATACATAAATTTTTTAAAAATCTAACTTCCAGAGCAGTGTTACATGAGATCAGAAAGTGAAGTAAAGAAGTGAAGCAGTGAGATTAACAAGGAGAAAGTGCAAAGGAGGAGAAGAGAGTTCATCATTTAGGGAGGGAGCTGGATAGAAAATGGAAAGTGAATGCAGGAAAGGGAAAGAATAGAGAAAATTTAAAAGAAAGTGAATAAGGAAAAGGGAAGGAGAAATGAGAGGGAGGGCAGAAGAGAAAGAGAGGAGAAGAGAGAGAGGGGAAGTGAGAGAAGTGAAAGAAGAGAGGGGAAGGGACAGAGATAGAAAAGGAAGGATCAAAGGACAATTGAAATAAGAAAGGAAAGTAAGTGATCAAGGAGACAGGAAGAATGCTGTTTACAGTTTGAGGGTCAGAAAATTACCCAAACTGTTTAATTCCCCTGCATATGCCATTAATTTATTGCAGATGCAAATCTTAATATCTTTACGGCAATTCAATACATATGTTTGTAATTGTGTGCTGAAAAAAAAATCATCTATACTTAGCTTTACTTAATAGAAAACATATGTGAGTGAATATTTGGCTTAGATGCATTGCCAACATTCAGACAGGCAGGAACAAAGTGGCAGCATTCTGGAAAAGCAATATAATTCTTTAAAATTGTTACTTGTTAGCATACTTACTGAGCCCCCGAAAATGTACAATGCGGGCGGCATGGTGGCGCAGTAGCTAGCACTGTTGCCTCACGGCGCCGAGGTCCCAGGTTCAAACCAGGTCCCGGGTCACTTTCCATGTGGAGTTTGCACATTCTCCCAGTGTATGCATGGCTCTCGCCCCCACAACCCAAAAGATGTACAGGATAAGTGGATTTGCCACACTACATTGCCCCTTAATGGGAAACACAATGAATTATTTATTTATATATTTTTTTAAATAAAGTGTGGTACAAAATGATTGATACTCAAGGCTGCACATTGTCCTTTGAACTATAGAACCAGAGTCTGAATTGAGTTCAGGCTGATAAAAACAATTCTTGTCTTCACTAATTTGATGGCCCCGCAAATAACTCATTTGGGACAACTCATATCAAATGCTTAATGAGTACAGTGAATATTTTACATAATAAAGTGATCATCTGGAAAGGATCCCTTAATCTAAGGAAACAGGGATTATCAGTGTTGTGAATAACCTTTACATTTTATGCACAAAATTAATTTATTTATACACAAACTATCAATCAATTTTTGCTTATCTGGATTAAACATAAAAGGTAGAGGAAAATCTGATTTGTTGCACTAAGAAAGTACAGATCACTGCTAATATTGCAAGACAGATTCTGCACTTGGACTTTTATGTGCCCCATGTGCTTATAGCATCAGAGAATGGAACTCATTGCCTATATCGTTGAGCCAAAGTCTGAAGCAGGCCAGCAGCAAGTGTGTTATAGCTCTTAACAGCAAACGTGCTGGGATGAATTTTCTTGACCATGTGAAGCTGGGTTTGAAGGTGGAGATTGTCTTTGAGGGAGCTGCAATGTTACTGCTCCTTGTGCATTCACACAACCAGGAAATCTAAAGGAAAGATAGGCTGCCCATGCCACAGAAGTGTGCAGCCAAGTAAGCTGATTAAGGACTCAATTAGGTATGATTTTGCTAGCAATTTGCTGGCAAAAAAACATTCAGATGTGGCAAGTCCCATCTACGTATGTGGCCTTCCTGCTGCAGCAAGGAGACTTGAAGCTCCATTCTGTAAAGAGTCAACTGCCGCAGGAAAGGTCACGGGAGGGATTCTCCACCGGCAGGATTTTCCGTTTTGCCGCCACTGGTAGTTTCCCGATGGTGTGGGGGTGCCCCACAATGGGAAACCCCATTGACCGGCTGGTGCAGAAATGTGGCGTGGCAGGACGGAGAATTCAGACCCATATCTGTAGCCCAAACAATGCACCCGGAGGAGTTTCCTCTGCACTTTGACGAGCCTAATGACTTCACCCTTAATTATTTTAACTTTGAACCAACTATGTCTAAAACCCCAATTACCAGAATCTTGGGGCTGGATGTTCCCAAGGGTACATGACCCCAATATTATGATCAAATGGAGCTCCTGAACCCTTAGGCAGCATCCTAATTGATCCTGCCTCTCTGCTCCCCTTCAAGGATAGCGAACAGGTGACCAGTCCCTTGATGACCCAAATGGAGAGCCAGCCTTGGAACGCCTACCAAGAGGGAGTGCCATTGCTGCTGCAGGTCAGGGACTGTGAGGCAGCCTCAATATGGATTCACCGTCGGAAGCGTGTAATTAAAGATAAAATGATTATTGTGAAAGCTATTATTTTCCTCAAAGCAGAGGTGCATCAATGGGGCCACATATGTCACTATTCCTGCCAGCAGCCCTCACTTTGGGGAATGGCAACTCCAACTCCTATGGATCCTTGGGCCTGCTGTAGGGAAACTGTCTCCATAGAGATGTCAGTAGCAGAATTATGGGGGTCTTGAAATGCAACTTAATTGGATGCATAAAAGACCAAAGGTGTGCAGGATCGGTGCATTGGCCATGCTAAAATTTCCTCTTAGTGGTCTGAAGATGTGCAGATTTGATGGATTTATGGGGATAGCGTGGGAGGATGGACTTGAGCAGACTGCTCTTTTAGAAGATTGATGCTGACCAGGTGACCTGAATGGCCTTTTTCTGCACTGTAGGGATTCTATGGGTCTAATGCAACCAGCTTAACTAGTTAACTGCCTCAATGGTGCTGACAGTCAATTTGATCGAGCAATGCTTCATCCTCCTGCAGTTGCGATTCAGGTGCCTGGACCGCTGTGGAGTGTGTGAGGGTGAGTGTGGTGTGGGGGTGAGAGTTGTGGGGGACTGAGGGTGGGGGTGAGGGTGGTGTGCAGTGAGGGTGGTGTGGGGGGTGAGGGTGGGGGTAAGGGTGGTGTGAGGGTGGTGTGCAGTGAGGGTGGTGTGGGGGTGAGAGTGGTGGGGGGGCGAGGGTGGGGGTGAGGGTGGTGTGCAGTGAGGGTGGGGGTGAGGGTGGTGTAGGGTGAGGGTGGTGTAGGGGTGAGAGTGGTGGGGGGGGTGAGGGTGGGGGTGAGGGTGGTTTGGGGGTGAGAGTAGTGGGGGGATGAGTGTGGGATTGAGGGTGATGTGCAGTGAGGGTGGTGTGGGGTGAGGGTGGTGAGAGTGGTGTGCGGCGAGGGTGGTGTGGGGGTGAGAGTGGTACAGGGGTGAGGGTGAGGGTGGGGTTGGGGGTGAAGGTGGTGTGCGGTGAGGGTGGGGGTGAGGGTGGTGTAGGCGCTAGGGTGGGGGTGAGGGTGGTGTGCGGGTGGTGTTGGGGGTGTTGACACACGTGTCACGGGGAACCATACCTCAGCAGGGCCTCACTTCCTTGCCCGTGTGCGAAATCCACCCCGGTGACCCGCTTTCCTCTGGGATGCCTGCCATGTCCAGTGCCCTCTGTTCTGCCACGTCAAGGGCCACAGATCGGGCAGTCTCCCTCCAGTCTACTCCCACCCCTGGCGGTTATGGACGGCTTACTCCTGGGGTGGGTGGGGGGGGGGGGGTGAACAGAGAATGACAGTGTTAGTCAGTCCAATGCATGCAGCCCAGGGGGAGAGTTGCTGGTGGTCTCTGTGGCCAGGGCACTTGGCTGGTATTGGTGCTGGCATGTAGTGCAGTGTGGGGGTTCGGCCGCATTCCGGGTTGGGAGGGGTGGTCGGGCTATGGGAGTGTGGGACACGGGTTGGTACCAGGGGCACAGCGCTGCTTACTGACCCTTGCCATCCTGAGCAGATTGTGGAGTTTCTTCTGGCACTGCAGGCACTGACCATCTCTGCCACCTGTGCCAAGGCACGATGGACGATGGCAACTGGCAGCCTCCTACCCGGGTCGGGATACAGGGTCATCCGCCTATACTCTACAGCATCCAAGAGGGTCTGCAGCTCATCGTCAGTGAATCTTGGGAACAAAGAGAACAAAGATCAATACAGTACAGGTACAGGCCCTTCGGCCCTCCAAGCCTGCACCAGTCATGATACCACCCTTGGCCAAAACCTTCAGTGCTTCCTAATGTCATATCCCTCTATACCCATCCTGTTCATGTATTTGTCGAGATGCCTTTTGAACACCATTAATGTATCTGCTTCCACAACCTCCCCTGGCAACACGTTCCAGGCACTCACCACCCTCTGAGTAAAACACCTGCCTCGCAAGTCTCCTCTAAACTTTGCCCAACTGACCTTAAACCTATGCCCCCTAATGACTGACCCCTCCATACTGAGAAAGAGTGCCTGCCCATCCACTCTAGCCATGCCACTGATAATCTTGTAGACCTCTATCAGGTCGCGCCTCAACATCGGTCATTCTAATGAAAACAGTCCAAGTCCATTCAACCTCTCTGCATAGCGAACACCCTCCAGGTCAGGGAACATCTTGACAAACCTCCTCTTCACTTTCTCCAAAGCCTCCACATCCTTCTGGTAGTATGGCGACCAGAAATGTGCGCAATATTCCAAATGCGGCCTCACCAATGTTCTAAAACAACTGTTTTAGTTTGTAAACAGTGCCTAGAAGAGCATGTCAGAGGATGGGAATCCTGCAGTGAGTAACTGACCTCCTGACTCCCCGGACAAGTGTAGCTGCAACAAAACTCAAGAAGATGGACACCATCCAGGACAATACAACATGCTTGATTGGCACCCCTTTCACAAACATTCACTCCCTCCACCACTAAAAGTACAAACTTGCCAGTTTTTGTACTTGAGGCCCCATCCAATGAAGGCAAGCATTCCTTATGCTTTCTTGACTATCTTGTCCACTTGTTATATCACTTTCAAAGATCTGTGGACCTGTGCGCCCAGATCTCCCTGACTCTATATTCCTTAGAGTTTTACCATTTACGGTATATTTCCCCTGCACGTTAAATCTACCAAAATGCATTACAAATGAATTAAACTCCATTTGCCATTTCTCTGCACAAGTCTCTAACCTATCTATGTACTGCTTTATCCTCTGACAATCCTCAACACTATCTGCCATCCACCAACCTTGATGTCATCCTCAAATTTACTAATCAGACCAGCAACATTTTCCTCCAAATCGTTTATGTACACTACAAACAACAGAGGCCCCAGCAAAGATACCTGTGGAACACCACTAGTCACAACCTTCCATTCAGAAAAACACTCTTCTACTGCTTTGCCTTCTGTGACCGAGCCAGTTCTGTATCCTCACCTCACCTGTTGCCACCTCACCTCTGATCCCGTGTGCCATGGGCAGCATGGTAGCACAGTGATTCGCACTGTTGTTTCACAGCGCCAGGATCCCAGGATCGATTCCTGGCTTGGGTCACTGTCTGTGCGGAGTTGGCACATTATCCTCGTGTCTGCGTGGGTTTCCTCCGGGTGCTCCGGTTTCCTCCCACAAGTCCCGAAAGACATGCTGTTAGGTGAATTGGGCATTATAAATTTCCCCTCTGCATCCAAACAGGCGCCAGAGTGTGAAGACTAGGGGCTTTTCACAGTAACTTCATTGCAGTGTTAATGTGGGTCTACTTGCAACACTAATAAAAACAAGGTTATAAGATGCCTTCACCTTTTGTACCAGTCTACCATGAGACACCTTGGGCGGGATTCTCCGATCCCCCACCGGGTGGGAGAATCGCCAGTGGTCGGCATGAATCCCAGCCCCGCCGTCCTCCCAATTCTCCCGCCCCACAAAAACCGGCCCGGCGTGAGTCGCGCCGCCCGCCTCAGAGAATGGCAAGGTCCGGCGCAACTCAATGGGCTCCGGGGCCTTCCGAATTCTCCGGCCCGCAATGGGCTGAAGTCCCGCCCGCCTGTAGCCGGTCCGGCCGGTGTAAATCAGAGTAGGTCCCTTACAGGCGGGACCTGGCGACGCGGGCATGCTCCGGTTTCCTGGGGGGATCGTGGGGGCATCTAGCCCCGGGAGGTGCCCCCACGGTGGCCTGGCCCGTGGTCGGGACCCACCGATCCGTGGGTGGGCCTGTGCCGTGGGGGCACACTATTACTCCGCATTGGCCGTTGTGGTCCTCAGCACTGGCCGATGCAGAGACGAACCCTCCCGCTCATGCATGGGGGTGACCCCAGCCGTGGGGTTTTCCTTGATCCGACCCACCAAGGACTTCTCATGCCCCCCCCTAGCTCTCCTAAGCCTTTTTTTAGCTCATTCCTTGCTACCTTGTAACCCTCAAGCAACCCAACTGAACCTTGTTTTCCCATCCTTACATACTCTTCCTTTTTGCTCTTGACAAGACATTCAACCTCTTTTGTGAACCATGGTTACCTCACACTGCCATTTCCTCCCTGCCTGACAGGGACATACCTATTAAGGACACGCAGTATTTGTTCCTTGAACAAGCTCCACTTTTCATTTGTGTCTTTCCCTGACAGTTTCTGTTCCCATCTTATGCTCCCTAATTCTTGCCTAATCGCATCATAATTACCCCTCCCCCAATTATAAACCTTGCCCTGCCGTATGGCCCTATCTCTCTCCATTGCAATAATGAAAGACACCGAATTGTGGTCCCTATCTTCAAAGTGCTCTCCCACAAACAAATCTAACACTTGGCCCAGTTCATTACCCAGTACCAAATCAAATGTGGCTCCCTCTCTTGTCGGCCTATCCACATATTGTGTCAGGAAACCCTCTTGCACATACTGTACAAAAACTGCCCCATCCGAACTGTTCAACCTATCGATGTTCCAATCAATATTTGGAAAGTTAAAGTCACCCATGACAACCATAACCATCCATAATCTGTTTTGCAATTTCTTCCTCCACATCTCTATTACTATTTGGGGGCCTATAGACAACTCCTAACAATGTGACCGCTCCTTTCCTATTTCTAACTTCGGCCCATATTACCTCAGTAGGCAGATCCCCTTCGAACTGCCTTTCTGCAGCTGTTAAACTATCCTTGATTAACAATGCTACTCTTCCACCTCTTTTACCACTTTCCCTACTCTCACTGAAACATCTATACCCCGGAACTTCCAACAACCATTCCTGTCCATGTTCTAACCGTGTCTCCGTAATGGCCACAACATCGGAGTCCCAAGTGCCAATCCACGCTCCAAGTTCATCTACCTTATTCCGGATGCTCCTTGCATTGAAGTAGACACACTTTAACCCACCTTTCTGTCTGCCGGTACACTCCTGTGACCTTAATACCTTCCTCAGTACCTCACTACTCTCAACACTGGCTTCTGGACTACAGCTCGTTTTCCCAGCCCTCTGACAAATTAGTTTAACCCCCCCTCGAAGAGCCGCAGCAAATTTCCCTCCCAGGATATTGGTGCCCCTCTGGTTCAGGTGCAAACTGTCCTGTCTATACAGGCCCCACCTTACCCAGAATGTGCTCCAATTATCCACATAACTGAAACCCTCCCTCCTACACCATCCCTGCAGCCATGTGTTTATCATGACCCCTACTAGTCCTCCTAATTTCCCATCTTAGTACTTTCCTACTTGCTTCATACGCCTCAAGTGTTTCGACTGTCCCCACCGTATTTTTCTTTTTTTTCCAAAACTCCTTGCTGCCAACCTGTTGGCTGGGATGTTGTGTGTGGGGAGTGAAGTGTGTATATGTGGCTGTAGCTTGTCAACCTCCTGAGTCTTAATCTTGGACCTGGCGAATCCCACACCATTTCTCATTGGAATCGATTGTGTTCCACGTGGCGCTGGTGCTAGCCCTCAGCAGTCGCTGAATCGGCCCAGGCACGGTGCCAGTTTTGCTGTCGTGGAACTCCACAAATTCTGCGCAGGAAATTCTCAGAAATGGAGAATCAGGGCAGCACGGTGGCCTAGTGGTTAGCACAACCGCCTCACGGCGCTGAGGTCCCAGGTTCGATCCCGGCTCTGGGTCACTGTCCGTGTGGAGTTTGCACATTCTCCCCGTGTCTGCGTGGGTTTGGCCCCCACAACCCAAAAATGTGCAGAGTAGGTGGATTGACCACGCCCTTAATAGAAAAAAAAATAATTGGGTAATCTAAATTTATAAAAAAAAAAAGAAATGGAGAATCCAGCCCAGGGAGTCCACACCAGTGGTAAATCATGTGAACAACTTTGAAGACAGTTGTGGCCTGAACAGGAAGCAAATCACAGGAAGGATCATCATGAGTCTCACTGACTGATCTTCATTCACAGTAGCACAGTGGTTAGCTCAGTTGCTTCACAGCTCCAGGGTACCAGGTTCGATTCCCGGTTTGGATCACTGTGCGGAGTCTGCACGTTCTCCCCGTGTCTGCGTGGGTTTCCTCCGGGTGCTCCGGTTTCCTCCCACAGTCCAAAGATGTGCAGGTTAGGTGGATTGGCCATTCTAAATTGCCCTTAGTGTCCAAAAAAAGGTTAGATGGGCTTACTGGGTTACGGGGATAGGGGCTGTGGGCTTAAATAGGGTGCTCATTCCAAGGGCCGGTGCAGACTCAATGGGCCAAATGGCCTCCTTCTGCACCGTAAATTCTATGATTCCATATTCATCAGCAATGCATAATTTATGACTGAAAATCACTTTCCTCTCATTCACTATCATTTTGTTCTGTCAGTTTCTGCTCACATAAGGTAATGTTCAGCTCCTTCTGTAAACTCTGGAGTCCTCTTCATTGCATTTAAGTATGTGGACAAGACGAGCAGCCAAATCCCTACAGGTTACAATCCAGACATTTTAAGAGCCAAATTGTACCATTTCTGTTGAATTTATCACAGTATTTCTGTTAACCTTCCATCATAACCTTAACCCCAGATGCCAAGAAATTAGCTTTAGACAAAGAAATACCCAAATACACACATTATTGGGTGCAAGGATTTATGTTCTGTTCCATGACAGTTTCTTAGCCCAGTCAATTTAGTTGTGAGAATTAGGATCAATTAGGTCAATAGTGGACTAGACAATCAGAGCAGCAGTTAAACTACAGACGATCTTTCAGTGGCTTTTCTGGCACCAGGTTCCACTCATCCAATGTAGCAGATTGTATTGGACAACGCTTTCAGCTATTTGGCCGTTCAAGTAAAATCAATAATATTTACCGTAAGCCAAGCCTTTAATTTGTGAACTAAATGCAAATTCTAAATGATCAAATAAAATATGGAGATAGATTTGTATATGCAGCCTTAGGTTATGCCTAAATCATTAAGAACTGGTACCAATACCACCAGAATCGAAAACTACTAATATCACTGTTATAAGGGAGGTACATTTTTCCTCAGTCATCTGGGCATCACTAGCAACAGCAGCATTTATTTTCGATCCCTAATTTTGATAGAGTCCCTACAATGCAGAAAGAGGCCATTTGGCCCATCGAGTCAGCACCGACCCTCTAATAGACGACAATACCTAGGCCCAGTCCCCCGCCCTAACCCCGTAATCCCACCTAACCGTCGGACACTAAGAAGCAATTTAGCATGGCCAATCCACCTAAACTGCACATCTTTGCACATGAAGGACATTGTCCTTGAGAATGTAATGGTGAACTACCTTTTTAAACTGCTGCAGTCTGGGTGGTACAGGCACATTCACTCTGCTGCCAGAGATGGAACACCAGAGTTTTGACCGGGGTTTGGCCCAATGACAGTAAAGGAATAGTGATTTCCAGCTCATGATGGTGTGTCAGGAACTTGCGTGTGACTCTGTCCCTATTGCAGCTGCTACCATTGTTTTTCTAGGAAGAGAATGTTGCTTTAGATGTGCTGTTGAAGGAGCCATGTCAAGTTGTTGCCGCACATATTGAAAATGGTACACACTGCTGCCAAGGTGAAGGTGGAGTGAATGTTGAAGGGACTGTAATGCTTGAGATTTTGGATGAGGTAGCAATCAAGTAGGTCGATTTGTTCAAGGTGATGTTGAACTTTTGAAATGTTTTGGTGGTGTACACATTCAACCAAATGGAGATGATTCCATTAAAGTCGGAACATGTTGATGTGACCATCAATTTACTCGAGACACGATAGGAAGTAAACTGTGGTTTTAATAGACTTACAACTGAGCCTGCCTGCGACCAGAAGAACTGAGGGCAGACTCACAAGGCTGCAGAACTTTATACTTCCGGTAGTGGGAGGAGCCATGGGCGGGCCCATGGGCGGAGCCGAATGTGGAGCCCTGTACAAGCTCCTCATCTCCCCCTGTGGGCAGAGCCACGCAACGGCTCACAGACAGAGCCCACAAGGACACAATACAATACAGTAGACACAATACAATAGTGTGAATTACATTCACCACATTCACCCGCTGTAAAAAAATCAAGTCTGGCGGGGGTGACGGGCCTACAGGTTGAGCCGGTCCGGTGGCCGAGTCGTCCTTTGGGATCGGCGGAGCACCGGGGTTGCAGCCTCTTCGGGTAGCTGGGTGGTGACGGGCAGTGTCGATCTGAGGGTGGACTCCGGGGGTGGTTCGGTCTGAGCTTCGTTCCTGACCGGTGCGACGGGCGAAGGGGGGCGCAGGAAACCTATAGGCGTGGGGGCGCAGGGCGTGGGGGGTTGGGTGGGGTGTAGTGTGAGGGGTACCTCGGTGGTGGTGGTGGTGGATCCTGCAGGCGCTAGGCCCTGGAGGGAAACGGTGTCCTGACGGCCGTCGGGGTATTCAATAAAGGCGTAGTGTGGGTTTGAGTGAAGCAGTAATACCCTCTCTACTAGCGGGTCCGTTTTATGTGTCCGGACGTGCTCCCGGAGGAGAACCGGGCCCGGTGTCCTTAACCAAGATGGGAGCGAAGCCCCCGTGGCAGTGCCCCTAGGGAAAACAAATAATCGCTCGTGAGGGGTCTGGTTAGTGGCAGTGCACAGGAGGGACCTAATTGTATGGAGCACGTCGGGGAGGACCTCCTGCCAGTGGGAGGTCGGGAGATTCCTGTACCAGAGGGTCAGTAGGATGGTCTTCCAGACCATTGCGTTCTCCCTCTCCACCTGCCCGTTCCCCCTGGGGTTATAGCTGGTAGTCCTGCTCGTGGCTATGCCCTTGTCGAACAGGTACTGACACAGCTCGTCGCTCATGAAGGACGAACCCCTGTCGCTGTGTACGTAGCTGGGGAAGCCGAACAGGGTGAAGACACTGTGCAGGGCTCTGATGACTGTGTGAGAGGTCATATCGGGGCACGGGATAGCAAAGGGGAAGCGGGAGAACTCGTCTATGACGTTGAGGAAGTACACATTTCGATTGGTCGAGGGGAGTAACCCTTTGAAATCGATGCTCAGGTGTTCAAAGGGCCGGGAAGCTTTTACCAGGTGGGCCTTGTCTGGTCTATAGAAGTGCGGCTTGCACTCCGTGCAGATCGGGCAATCCCTGGTGATGGCTTTTACCTCCTCGGTGGAGAAAGGCAGATTTCGGGCTTTGACGAAGTGGGCGAGCCGGGTGGCCCCCGGGTGGCAGAGGTAGTTGTGGATAGCCTTTAAGCGGTCGTCTTGCATGCTGGCGCATGTGCCGCGGGACAGGGCATTTGGGGGCTCGTTGAGCTTCCCCGGTCGATATATGATGTCATAATTATAGGTGGAGAGTTCGATCCTCCACCTCACGATTTTATCGTTTTTTATTTTGCCCCTTTGCGAGTTGTCGAACTTGAAGGCAACCGATCTCTGGTCGGTGATGAGGGTGAACCTCCTACCTGCGAGGTAGTGCCTCCATTGCCGTACGGCTTCCACAATGGCTTGAGCTTCTTTTTCGACTGAGGAGTGTCGAAGTTCCGAAGCGGAGAGTGTTCGGGAGAAAAAAGCTACTGGTCTCCCTGCCTGATTCAGAGTGGCGGCGAGAGCGACCTCTGAGGCGTCGCTCTCCACTGAAAGGGGACGGATTCATCCACCACCAACATGGCGGCTTTGGCGATGTCCTCCTTGATGCAGTTGAAGGCCTGGCGGGCCTCAGCTGACAGTGGGAAGAGTGTGGTCTTAAATAGTGGGCGGGCTTTGTCCGCATACTGGGGGACCCACTGGGCGTAATAAGAGAAGAATCTCAGGCACCTCTTGAGGGCCCTGAGACAATGAGGGAGAGGGAGTTGTAAGAGGGGGCGCATACAGTCCGGGTCGGGGCCCAGGACTACGTTTTCCACGACATAGCCGAGGATGGCTAGTCTGGTAGTGCGGAAAACGCATTTCTCCTTACTGTAGCTGAGATTGAGTTTCTGGGCAGTTTGGAGAAATCGGTGGAGGTTGGCATCGTGGTCCTGCTGGTCATGGCTGCAGATGGTGACGTTATCCAGGTACGGAAACGTGGCCTGCAGCCCGTGCTGGTCCACCATTCGGTCCATTGCTCCTTGGAACACCGAGAACCCATTCATGACTCCAAAGGGGACCCGGAGGAAATGGAAGAGGCGGCCATCTGCCTCGAACGCCATGTAGTGGCGGTCCTCCGGGCGGATTGGGAGCTGGTGGTATGCAGACTTCAGATCCACCTTGGAGAAGATGCGGTGCTGGGCGATCTGGTTGACCATGTCTGCAATTCTGGGGAGGGGGTACGCATCGAGGTGCGTGAACCGGTTAATGGTTTGGCTGTAATCAACCACCATCTGGAACTTTTCCCCGGTCTTGACGACCACCACCTGAGCTCTCCAGGGGCTGTTACTGGCCTCTATGACTCCCTCGCGTAGGAGCCGCTGGACTTCAGCTCTAATGAATACTCTGTCCTGCAGGCTATACCGCCTGCTGCGAGTGGCTACTGGTTTACAGTTAGCCGTTAGGTTAATGAAGAGTGGAGGGGGGGTAGATTTTTAGAGTCGCTAAGCTGCATATAGTGAGAGGAGGTAGGGATCCACCGAAGCTGAGTGTGAGGCTCCTGAGGTTACACTGAAAGTCAAGCCCGAGTAAGAGTGGGGCGCAGAGGTCGGGGAGTACGTACAGCTGGAAATTAGAGTAGCTGGCGCCCTGTATCGTTAGGGTCGCAACGGTGCGCCCTTGTATTTGGACTGAGTGCGAACCCGAGGCGAGGGAGATAATTTGCCGTGCAGGAAAGATAGGGAGCGAACAGCGTCTCACCAGGTCAGGATGTACGAAGCTCTCGGTGCTCCCGGTGTCCTGTATCCGTTGGCTTGACGGACATCATCGAGCTCCTGAGGTGCTTCGGACGCGACTGGTTCAAAGTGACTGCGTTGAGTTGCGGGTAGTCGGTGGCTCGATCAGCAGTGCTGGAGTGGCCCCGTGATGACTGTCCACGGAGGTCGTAGTCGTCGAGGTGAACTTCAGGTGATGGCCACGATGGCGGCCCCCGTTGATCGCACATGGCGGCCGATGAAGAAGGTGGCATTCAAGATGGCCACCCCCGTGGATTGCACGTGGCGGGTGGCGAGGAAGATGGTGCCCAAGATGGCGGCCCCCATGCCTCGCACATGGCCGGCCGCATGGGGGGAGGATTGCCATGATGGCGGCCCCCATGAGTCACACTTGTCGGGCGGAGTCGGCAGACACGCTGCAACATTGCTGGGTCTGCGGGCCTGCGAGTTGGGGGAGCGATTGCTCTGGACTGCGGGGGAGTTAGAGGGTTTTGATTTTGATAGGCATACTTTGGCATAATGTCCTTTTCGACCGCAGCTGCTGCATGTCACATTGCAGGCTGGGCAGTGCTGCCGTGGGTGTTGGGGCTGGCCACAAAAATGGCACGCTGGTGCTCCATAGTGCGTGGGTGGCCGCGCAGCGCAGGCCTGGGGCAGTCGCTGGTCGGGGGTCCACGGTGGGGTCGCTTGGTCTGCGGGGAATGAGTTTAAACTTTGAAACGCAACCTCCATTGGGGTTGCTAGCACTACCGTGTCCTCCAAGTTCTGGGCCCCTTTTTCGAATAGTCGCTGGCGCACATAATTAGACCGGACCCCCGCAACGTACACATCACGGACAGCGAGTTCCATATGCTGGGAGGCAGTTACAGCCTGAAAGTTACATTCCTGTGCAAGGGCTTTTAAATCGCGCAGGTAGTCCTCTAGCGACTCTGCGGGGTGCTGGCGGTGGGTAGCAAAAATGTGCTGCGTGTAGACGTCGTTTACAGGCCGCACGTATAATCGGTCGAGCATAGCGAGGGCCTCGGTGTACGAGTCGGTACTGTTGAGTTGTGTAGAGATGCGATGGCTCACCCGTGCGTGCAGTAGGCTGAGTTTCTGCTCATCAGTAGTCTCGGAGGTAGTCGATGCAGCCAGGTAGGCCTTGAAACACCAAAGCCAGTGTGGAAAGAGTTTCTTCGCCTCTGCACCCTGCGGGTCGAGTTCTAGTCGATCAGGTTTGAGGGCTGATTCTATAGTAGTTTTCTTAAGTCTATTAAATTGATGTGACCATCAATTTACTCGAGACACGATAGGAAGTAAACTGTGATTTTAATAGACTTACAACTGAGCCTGCCTGCAACCAGAAGAACTGAGGGCAGACTCACAAGGCTGCAGAACTTTATACTTCCGGTAGTGGGAGGGGCCATGGGCGGAGCCATGGGCGGAGCCGAGGGTGGAGCGCTTTACAAGCTCCTCATCTCCCCCTGTGGGCAGAGCCACGCAACGGCTCACAGACAGAGCCCACAAGGACACAATGCTATACAATGTAAACGTGTGTATTACATGATGTACATTCACCACATATGTACCTTGTTCATGGTCACTGGGTCAAAATCCTGTCATTCTCTTCTGAACAGCACTGCAGATGTACATACACCACACAGACTGCAGTGATTTAAGAAGGCAATTAGGGATGAGCAACGTATGTTGGCTCAGGCAGCATTGCTGCAGTGCATATATTACACTCTGCTGTCACTGTGCATCAGTGGAGGTGGGAATTAATGTTTAAAGTGGTGAATGGGGTATGAATCAAGCAGGCTGTTTTGTCCTGGATGGTATTAAGCTTCTTGAGTGTTAGAGCTGCATTCATCTGGGCAAGTGCTAAGTATTCCATCGCACTCCTGACTTATGCTTTGTAGATGGTGGACAGGCTTCGGAGATTCAGAAGGCGAGTTGCTTATTGCCCAATCCCCAGCCTCTGACCTGCTTTTGGTTCGTTCAGTTACGGTTCGATCAGTTCAGTTTCTAGTCGATGATAACCCCCAGGATGTTAATTGTGAGGGATTCACAATGGTAATGTCGTTGAATGTCAAGGATGGTGGTTAGATTCTCTTTTGTCGGAGAGGATCATTGCCTGGCACTAATGAGACACGATCAGATCAATCATAAATGTTATCTAGCTCGCACTAGGTGTAGATACAGACTGCTTCATTCATTTTGAGAGTTAGAAATTTTATTGAACATTGTGCAATCATCAGCAAACATTCCCATTTCAGAACTATTGGTGGATCCACCTGGAGATGGTTGGCTCTGGGAGGGAGCCTGCAGTGATGTCCGAGGAATGAGATTTTCCTCCAATGACCAGAGCTATCTTTCTTGCTGCTCGGTATGAGTCCAACCAGTGGAGAGTTTCTCCCTCTGATTTCCAGTGACTTCAACTCAACTGGAACTCATTGATGCCAAGGCCAATCACCCTCACTTCACTTCAGGAATTGAGCCCTTTTTCTATTTTTGGACCAACGCGTTAATGAGATTTGGAACTGGGTGGACCTGGCAGAAATCAAACTGAGCAACAATGAGCAGGTTATAGTCAAGTACGGTAGCACGGTAGCATAGTGGTTAGCACAATTGCTTCACAGCTGTAGGGTCCCAGTTTGATTCCCGGCTTAGGTCACTGTCTGTGTGGAGTGACCTCAGGTCAGACTGGCTATGGGCCACAAATTTCCTTCCCAAAGGACATCAGTTAAGCATAGAAACCCTATAGAAGAAGGCCATTTGGCCTATCAAGTCAGCACTGACCCTCTGAAAGAGCACCCTACCTAGGCCCACTCCCCCACCCTATACCAATAACCCCTAACCACACCTAACCTGCACGTCTTTGGACTGTGGGAGAAAACTGGAGCATCTGGAGGAAACCCACACAGACAAGGGAAGAAAGTGCAAACTCCACACAGACAGTCGCCCATGTATGGAATTGAACCCAGGTCCCTGGCATTGTGAGGCAGCAGTGCTAATCACTGTGCCACCATGCCGCCCCATTGGATAGGAATTCCAAAAAGAATCATATTGGACTCCAATATTGACTGTTTCTTTCTTCACTATTGCTGCCATACCTGCTGAACTTTTTCAGTAATGGTTGGATAAACCTTAGTGAAATTAATAGAGGGTGGTTGCTGGAGCATCCTTTAGGAAATGGAGCTTTCATTTACACTATGGGCAGAATTTCAAGTGAATAGACCCACCCACAGTGCCTATATCGGGTCAGGACACTGTCTGCCACCCGCCGGTAGGGCATCACATGGCCCGCCTATGGGCAACACCCAAAGTAGACCCACAGGGTGAGCCAGATGGGGCCGCAGAGTGTACAGCTAGCAAGTGAGGTGCCAGCCGACGGTACCCATGGCAGCAGGGATGGGCGCCAGGGCCAGAGGCCTCCAGGCTGCCAGGCATTGACGGGGCCATGGGCGGGGATGGGGCAGGGGTGATTGTGAGGAAAATGTGGGGACAGGATCCACAGTACCAATCGTGGCCACCATGTAGCCCCTTTGGCACGGGCGTATGCATCATGCTAACATGTCAGCCTTTCACCCCAGCAGACAATAGATATTGGAATTCAACCAGCAATGGTGGCTACCCACCTAGTCTCCACAGCCCTGTGGGATGCACTGCAGTTGTATGAGCTGGAACTGCTCGCAGAGGAGGACACTGCAGCAACAGAGCCTGCTCCTAGAGGAACAGGAGGCAGCTGGTGAGGATGGAGGGCCAGCAGCCCAACAGACCGAGAAAGAGGAAGAGGTACAAAGGAGGCAACGGATGAGGCCGCGTGTGTGCTGGCGCCTGTCATTCAAGGGCATGCCGTCGGTGACTCACTGTGCAGGGAGACAGTGTGACAGTGGGCAGCACGGTAGCATGGTGGTTAGCATAAATGCTTCATAGCTCCAGGGTCCCAGGTTCGATTCCCGGCTGGGTCACTGTCTGTGCGGAGTCTGTACGTTCTCCCCGTGTGTGCGTGGGTTTCCTCCGGGTGCTCCGGTTTCCTCCCACAGTCCAAAGATGTGCGGGTTAGGTGGATTGGCTATGCTAAATTGCCCTTAGTGTCCTAATAAATAAGGTTAATGGGGGTTGTTGGGTTACTGGTATAGGGTGGATACGTGGGCTTGAGTAGGGTGATCATTGCTCGGCACAACATCGAGAGCCGAAGGGCCTGTTCTGTGCTGTACTGTTCTAATTCTAATATCTTCCGGATCATTGTGCACCTGGCACCACGGGGGAATGGGGGAGGACACTCGCTC
This sequence comes from Scyliorhinus canicula, assembly GCF_902713615.1. Lineage (NCBI taxonomy): Eukaryota > Metazoa > Chordata > Chondrichthyes > Carcharhiniformes > Scyliorhinidae > Scyliorhinus > Scyliorhinus canicula. Next base: position 162,168,389 of record NC_052147.1, on the reverse strand, counting down.
CCGGTGGCCATCAAAGTGATAATCGCCCTGAACATTTACGCCACGGGGTCCTTTCAGGAGCCTGTCTGCGATCTCACACAGCTTCATGCACAGATGCATCAGCGCCATCATGGAGGCCCTATATGCTCAGTTAGCACAGTACAGGGGATGATTGATGGGATGCATGTCACCCTATGAGCACCTGCAGATGACAGGCTGCTCTTTACAAACCAAAAGGGATTACACTCAATGAACGTGCAGATAGTGTGTGACCATCAGCTGTGCATCATACATATCTGTGTCCGATACCCAGGCAGCGTGCATGACACCTTCATCCTGGCACACTCAGTTGTTCATGGCCTCTTCGAGGCGCACCTCCTGTTGGGAGTTTGGCTCATGGATGACACAGGTTACACATGCAGTCTTGGCTGATGATGCCTTTCCAGAGACCAACGCAGAGTCCTGCAACAATGACACCACTGCAGCAACCAGAGGTGTGATCGAGTGGTGCTTCGGTGTCCTTATGATGCGGTTCATGGGGCCTGGACTGCTGTGGAGGGGCCTTTAAGTATAATGCTGGGAGAGTTGCCCATATCCTGGTGGCCTTCTGCGTCCTCCACAACATTGTGCAGCAAAGGTGCGACGTGTTGTAGGAGGAGGATGAACGTCAATCATTGTCCGACAAGCAGGATGTGGGGTAGGGTAAGGATGGGCAGCACATAGGTCCCGAGCAGGCACAGGATGCTGCACAACATGTGCGCCAGGGCCAACATGCACGGGATGTTCTGACCATCACATCCCTTCCCCACACCTGCCCTCCACCCCAGTCAGCCCCCTCCACCTGCAATCCCTTCCTTTATACCTACCTGCTGCACCATTGGGTGCAGGCCCTGGGTTGGCAGTCACAGCGGGTATGATCCATGGGATGGAGGATAATGACAACCCACCCTGCGATGAGCTCTGCCCATGGTAGCACTTCTCACAGTCTACCTGGGTGATCCTTGCATGCAAGGCCATTCCGTCGTGCGGTCCCATCAATTCACTGGGGTAGGGACAGTGTGGGGGGCTGGGGGCGATGGGGGTGGGACGCACGAGCGGTGAGAGCTGGCTGAACCGCAGTCCCTGGGCCAAACCCACCCCCAACGTCCACCCATTCCATTCCCCCCCCCCAACAAGGTCGCGCTCATCAGCCCAAACCAGCTTACCCCTCACACTGTTCAGACAGAGCACCGAGGTATGCTGTAACATTGTGCACAGGTGTTTAGTGTGAAAACATATATACAGGAGGCAGCCACTGAGGATGTAGAGCCGGCTGCCCAACAGGCCGAGGAAGAGGAGGAGGAGGCGCCAAATGCAGACCTGTCTGGGATCTCACAGAGCTCAGTGCACAGATGTATCCGTGCCATCACGGAGGCCCTATAAACCTAGTCGGCACAATACATCAATTTCAAAGAGGATCAAGCCCACCATGATTCCCGGCCAGTGGGGTTCGCCGCCATTACCGAGAGCTCTGGGTCCCGGAGGTGATTGACGGGATGCATGTTTCCCGACAAGCACCTGCAGATGGGAGGTCACTCTGTCAGTTGCACATCATGCATGTCTGCGCCCGATACCCGGGCAGCGTCCACGATGCCTTTATCCTGGCACTCTCAATGGTTCCCAGCCTCTTCGACTTGCATCCCCGACTGGGGGATGGCTCCTGGGAGACAGGGGTTACCTGCTGCGGTCATGGCTTATGACGCCTATCCAGAGGCACAGACCAATGCAGAAACCCGCGACAACTACACCCATGTCATTCCCAGGGACATGATCGAGCGGTGCTTCGGCCTCTTGAAGATGCGGTTCAGCTGCCCAGACCGCACTGGAGGGGCCTTCCCGGTATGATCCTGAGAAGTCAGACACATGGTGACAGTCTGCGGCGTCCTCCACGGCATCGGGCAGCAGTGGAGTAATGTGCTGGAGGAGAAGGGTGAATGCCAGTCCTTGTCTGATGAGAGGGATGTGGGGCAGGGTGAGGATTGGGAACACATTGTGCCCGGAGAAGCACATGAGGCCTCACAACGTTGTGCACCAGGGCCAACACGCAGGGGACACTCTGCTTGCCTCCAGGTTCACTGACTTAGGAGAGAGCGACTGGTCAGGAGCATGGACACTGCATCCCAGCCCCATACTGCCCCAGACTGCCCCCTGTCTGAAACCCTCTCCGTGATACATATTTACCATACTACAGGGTGAGCCGCTGGGTTGGCAGAAACAGCGGGTGTCGTCCATGGGATGGAGGATGATGACAACCCGCTCTGCGATGAGCTCTGGCGTTCTGCAACATTTGACAATGTCTGAATCCTGCCACAGTAGCACTTTTCACTGTCCACCCTGGTGATCCCTGCATGCAAGCTGGCCATTCGAACATACGGTGCTATCAAATTCCTAGGGCGGCAGAGGTGGAGACAATGCGGGGGGGAGGGGGGGGGTGCGGATGCAGGTGGGACACCGGAGTGGCGAGCTCTGGCTGAACTGCAGTCCCTGAGCCAAGCCCACATTCAACATCCGCCCACCCTCCCCCAACCCCTCACCTGGTGTGGTGATATAACCACTGTAGATATATGTACTTGCAGTAGTGGGATGTATGGCTGTACCTGTAATACAGGTTCCTCCGGTAAGCCCCCTGCCGGCTAGCTCCGCCCACAGGGAGCTTGTGTATAAATATGCGTGTGAGTCACTGAGATCCTATTCTATACCTGCCGCCGGAGGAATAGCATCACACAGCAATAAAGCCTCGGTTGTACATGTCTTGAGTCTTTGTCTGCAATTGTTAGCGCCACACCTGGGCCAGCCCAGACCAGCCCACCCATCATCCTCTTCTGACAGAGCACTGAGGCAGGTTGCAACATTGTGCACAAGTGTTTAATGTGAAACGTATAAACAGATATGTGCCCTCGCCCCTATCACTACACTATGCCCTTCCCCATGTCAACCTAACTAGTGTCTACTTTTCTGGCCTTTCATGGCAGAGATGAGGAGATTTTGTTTTCCCTGAGTATTGTTAGTCTGTGTAATTATCTTCTCCAGGGTGTGATACAAGCTGGGTCATTGAATATTTTTAAGGATGAATTAGATAAATAATGGAATTTTTTGGCAGTTCATGTCGGCGGGATCTTACAGTCCCACCGATGGTGCACTCTCACCGTGGATTCCGCAGCAGTGAGGGGTGCGTCCAATAGGAAACCGCGTTGACAACGGCGGAACCAGATCTCACTGTTGACCACTAGTAAGCCGTCCTCCACCGCTGGAGAACACGCCGCGGAGGGGGAGGAAATTCACACCCAGAATCTTGAGGGGCAAAGGAGCCTAAGGGTAGAGGGAGTACACAGCAAAGGAGAAGTCACAATCGGATAGCCATGTTTTTATCAAATGGTAATGCAGGCCCCAGGGGCCAAAAGGACTATTTCTGCTACTAGTTCCTATGTTCAGGCATATGCTGCTCATATGGTACTATTGGTGTTGTTAATACTGCTCATCTTGTTCCTCATCAAAAGTCAAAGTTAGAACTACATGAGCTGCTCTGTCTCTGGGGTGTAGGCTGACAACAGAGAAGGGCAGATGAAGTTGTGTGAATTCCAAGACAGGTTAACTGACGTTTAAGAATTTGGAAATCACCTGTCTTCAGTAAGAATAAACTCTCTGAAGAAGTATTCTGAGGTTCCCACCGAGTCATGCTTGCAGACATTCAGCTTCACTGTTTGAAGGCTTCCTCGCCTATCAGTTTTACTGATGGGATCCATGTTGTCCATTCATTTGGTTGAACCTGACAAGTTGCAGGTAACTCAGAAAATCTGTGTATTGGCTGCCGGGTCGGAGAATCACCGGGGGTGCGTGAGAATCGCGCCACACTGCTCCGACGTCAGGCCGCAGATTTTCCGCCGACCATAGAATCAGCGGCCACTGTACCCGCGGGGTCGCCACCGCACCGGTCAGGGGCTTTTGAAAGCCTCCCCCCCCCACCGGCGATTCTCCGTGCCAAGTGCCCGTCGCGTTCAGCAGAGTCCTGCCAGCGTGGGTTACATATGGTCCTACCCTGCAGGAACTCGGAGTTCTGGTTTCGGGGACCATCCTGGTGGGGGTGCGGGGGTCCCGACTCCGGGGGCGGAGGGGGGGGGGGGGTGTGGCTGCACGGTGGTCAGGCCCGCAATCGGGGCCTACCGATGGGTTAGCGGGCTAATTTCGGGGGGGAGGGAGGGTACTATGTTCCTCCGTGCCGGGCCCCTGTAGGGCTCTGCCAGATTCCCCGGGAGCCGTCGCGGACACGGCAACCCACGCGTATGCGCAGACCTACGCCGGCCGTGGCGCACATGTGCGCACCCGCGCCGGGCATGTCACGACGGCTTTCGCGCGCACAGCATTTCGGTGCCGTACTAGCCCTCTAGGAAGGGGTGAATGCCTGGGCCTGGAGGCCCGTGGACGCCGGCGTCGCTCGTGCCCGTTTTGATTTCAGAGAATATTGGCCAATTCGTTGGGTTAAATCCTAAAATGATTGTCTTGTGTGCATTACTATTACCTTTAGGGGTTCTCTGCAGAAATTAATATCTGCTGGGGTTAAATCCAAAAGCGGGCAGAATTAGAAAAGCAAAATGCTCGGGATGTTCGAAATCTGAAATAAAAAACAAAAAAGCAGGCCTGGCAGCAGCTATGCAAAGAGAAACAGAGTCAATGGACAGAATTCTCCCATCTGGGAATACATGGCTGGGGCAAAGTGGATGAGGACTGTGGAGACCGATGGGAAAGCACGCCATATTTTCCATCCCTGGTATAATTAGATTCAGATTTATTGACTCGTGTCCCGAGGTACAGTGAAAAGTATTGGTTTGCATATAGTCCAGGCAGGTCGTTCCATGCATGAAAAATATTAGAGAACATACAATAAATACACTGGGTGCGATTCTCCCATGCCGCGCCGTATGGGAGAATCACCGTTCACGGCATTTTTTCCCGTGGCGCCGGTTCGACGCTGGCAGGCAATTCTCCAAGGAGCGGAGAATCGGCACCATTTGCGCCGGTGCGTTTGGAGCGGCGTCAGTTGCAGGCTGCTGTCCGCATCTGGGCCGCCGATTCTGCAGCCTTGATGGGCCGAGCGGCCGCGCGGAAACGGCAGTGTCCCAACGGCGCCGCTCACACCTGCTCGCAGCTGGCGGGAACTCTGCGCGTATGGTCGGGGGGCGACCTGTGGTGCGGGGTAAAACGCTCTTTCATTGGGGGGGACCTCCGATGGGGTCTGGCCCGCGATCGGGGCCCACCGATCGGCGGGCCAGCCTCTCCAGCTCCGGCCGTACTTTATGACACAGCCGGTCCCTGAACCCCCACGCCATGTTGCGCCGGGTCAGGCGCGTTGAAGAAGTCCCCCCGCATTCGCGGGTTGGCACGGCCCAACTGCGCATGTGCGGGTTCGATCGGCACCCATTTGGCGCCGGGAAGGGAGGCTGGAGCGGCGTGAATCGGTAGTGCCCGAGCCCGTCTCGCACCATCGTGAAACACGACGGCGTTCACGATGGTGCGAACACTCTGTCTCCATTTCGGAGAATTGCGCCCACAATGTAAATACATAGCACCATCTTTCGTGCTTGGCAGTTAATTGACAGTCACCATTAACTGGTGCATTTTCAATGACAGTGACCAATCAGATTCCACTTGCTAACCAATCGACATTCTCTTCTCATACAGTATAAAGTTGCTGTTACCGTCGATATTGGTATTCTAAAGATTGTCCTGATAAGTGCAAGACTAAAAGCTGTGCTAAACATCCGTTGTCAGTGAAACTTAATTTCATAATAAGGAAGAAAGGTTAAAAAAATATTCTTGATCTCAGAGTAGATCCTTATTTAATGCTGACACAATCCAATTGACTGCCAATTGGCAAAATGTTCTTTCACATTCAGTAACAGCCAAGATTTGGATTCAAAACATGTACAGATTTTAACTTCACATTTTCCTATTGATCGAAAAAGAAGGATTGAGCTATTCCAGTAGCTGATGGTTTTTCTACTAGATTGATCAGGATAATTAACTCAAAATAGAGCAGCGAGATAAAATAGGAGCTAACAGCTTGGAAGGATGGCACAGTGTCTAATGTTCCTATTAATGGGAAAATTATGGAATTTTGAGAAAGATATAGGCACGATTCTCGTTCACGTAAGCAAAACAAGGCCGGTGAATAGCGGGAGGCCGAAAACAAGAACTGCTCCAGGCGCCAAACAGTTTGAGATGCTACCGGCCTGCTCCCGTAGGCGACATCGGGATCCCACCGTAGCATGACGAGGAACCAATGATCTCCACTTACATAGATAGAATTTACATAGGATTTACAGTGCAGAAGGAGGCCATTCAGCCCATCGGGTCTGCACCGGCTCTTGGAAAGAGAACCCTACCCAAGGTTAACACCTCCACCCTATCCCCATAACCCAATAACCCCACCCAACACTAAGGGCAATTTTGGGCACTAAGGGCAATTTATCACGGCCAATCCATCTAACCTGCACACCTTTGGACTGTGGGAGGAAACCGGAGCACCCGGAGGAAACCCACGCACACACGGGGAGGATGTGCAGACTCAGCACTGACAGTGACCCAAGCCGGAATCGAACCTGGGACCCTGGAGCTGTGAAGCGATTGTGCTATCTACAATGCTACCGTGCTGTCCTTAAGCCCCATTTCCATACAATTAACGTGAGCAATCCCATATCCAATGGCCTCTCATCATCCAACAGCCTTCCCAGCAAGTGGTCACGCTGGCACCGATTAGTACTCCTTTTGAAAAACGTGAATCTGGCGGAAGGGCTTCTGTGGGGAGCCAAAGAGGTGAGTAGTCAGGCAAAGAGCCCCAGGGCGCTAGGCTTGTCAAATCAGTGCTTGGTGGGGTGTGGGGGTCCCTCCGCAGGGGTGGGCCTCCATGGGAGGGTGGGTGGGGGAGGTGCTGGAGGGTAACCTGGGAGCAACCACTCGTGGCACCACCATGCCAACCCCTGGATAATGTCTACCGTTCTTGGGGCAACCCTTTTCGCTGCCTGTCTGCCCCACTGACTACCCAAAACCCCCACCAAATGGTGAGGCCTCTGGCCGTGCAGCTGAAGGCTATCGCTAAATTGGCAATCGTTGTTAAATGAGTACTTCACACAACCTAAATGGATTCCCATGGGTAGGAGGGCCATGTAATATGTGGGAGTCATTGCCTAGCATCCCAATCACACCTTGATACCTGGACACTGTGTTTGAACACTGTGGGAGGCAACCTCACACATGCAACACCCAGAGGATGGGAGACAGCTCCTGGGACATGTCCACAGCCAGAGAGTAGGTGAGCGCCATGAGGGGGGAGATACCTGGAGAGATGGACAAAGGGTTCGGAGGTCGGCCCGTATTGCGGAAGAAAGTGACTAATGCATCATACTGGTTCTGTACAAAGGTGTTTAGGTGTTTGACAATTCCACAATCTCCCGATGGTGCTGCCCCTCCGCCACACCCACCCTTAGTCCCGTCACCTCATACCAACCTACCCACCCCCTCTACCTCTTCCCCGGTACTCTCAGTGAACCTCAACGTGCTTTGCCTTCCTAGTTCTACAACTACGTCTAGGTGTGTCCCAGGTTACACAGCTGAGGTAGAGGCAGCTATCATAATATACATCCAGGTATATGATGGTGTGCAGACAGGCAGTGATTGACGCAGGATGACCAGTGAACACACACAACACAGCAGCCAATCATCAGACAGGACACGACCACTATAAAGCCAGAGGGCACTAGTTTTCCCGTTCTCTTGGGATCCAGCCTCTGAGACAGTCAGAGCTCGTGAGCAGCAACTAGAACATACACCATGTGGTAGTGAGATAGTCTGGTCAGGTTAGTCTCAGGTCTCCAGTCAAGTTAGCATAGTGTCAACCCACAGTTAAAGCATGTATTATAGTTAAGAGTTCAATAAAATCGAGTTGCATTTCTTCAAGTGTTGGAAGCCTGTCTCTCTCTCTACTGCAGTAAATGCAGTCTTCGTAGACCCAGCTTACCCAACATATCAGCAGCCAGCTGCTTACCTCGTCCCGTGGTCTTTGATACCCCTGGCGGGCATCCTCTGGGCATTCTGGGACCGGAGGGCCGGCTCACTTGTCGGCGGCACATGCACAGCCATGCCGCCCTGTCCCGGCACCATCGTGTTGTTGCCCTCAGCGATGCTCCTCAGTGACTGGGCCATGCTCTGCAGTGCCTCAGACATGCCCACCTGTGACTTGGACAAGCTCCGCAGCACCTCGGCATTTCCCATCTGAGAGCGGGACATGTCCCCCAGAATTTCATCAAGGTCAGCCTGATACTGGGTGACATCCCCCAATAAGGCACACATTCTGCCGTAACCCTCAGCCATGGCTGCCACCGACTGTGTGAAGCCTTGGACACCTTCACTGATGGTACCAACGTCGTGCACCAGGCTCGCCACTGCGGTCATCACCCTAGCAGTGCTGGCCTTAGTGCCACGCATTGCCGGTGACATCTCCTGCACCAGTAGCCTCGAGGACTTTGAATGTCCTGGCTGCACCCTATCATCTCATTCAGCTCCAGGATGACCTCTTCCACATGCTCAGCATCAGGCTGGGACCCAGAGATCCTGGGTCTCCTACTGCTGTCTCGCCTGGGAGTTCCTGCCTCCACCTGATGTACATCAGCAGCGGTGTGGTGCTCACCAGATTGTGCCACAGGAGCCTGACCGCTAACCGAGGTGTGTCTATCTGTGCTGATAGAGGGTGAGTTAACAGCGGTGCCATAACTATTATGGTGACATCACAGAGCTCTCCAGCTCTGTGCAATTTCAGGGTCCTGGTGAAGATCACAGAGCCAGCTGGAGGGGTGGGGCCTAAACTCATTGGCAATGCTGGGATTCTAACGTCTAAAGTGAAGGGAGCCCAAATCTCAAATTTTAATTAAAGGCCCACCAACGGACATCAAGACTCCCCACGGATACCGGGTCCCCCAAATACATCGGGACATCCCCGGCGGAGCAGGGGAACACCCCCCCCCCCCCCATCTCTCATATGCAGAAGGGACCCTCTCCCCCCCTCCCCATGTAGTAGAGTAATCCCTCTTCCATTGTTCCCTGATAGTGCCCCGAGGTGATGGTTTGCTGGAATTACAGAAGTGTATACATCCATTTAAAGCTCCTCTGAAAACCTCCTTCAAACATCTGCTGGCTGGATCTGCTTGGAAGCTGCAGTGGAAGAGTGTTTAGAGGCCACCGCATGATGCGTCTCCAGAAAACCCAGGGAGGCCATGCCCCCTTTTACTGCACTAGCCACTGAAAAGCAGCAAGGTTTCCAGAGGCTTGAGAAAGTAACAGGCCAAAGAGAAGGTAAGTACCAGGTAAGTGGACAGAAGTTGCTTCATTGGACCTGGAAAAGGGGTGTTGGGCTAGGTCCTCATGGTGGGTGGGTGAGGGTGCAGTGGAAGGGGAGTGCATCTGATCCACCTGAAGGTTAATGGGGCCACAGCTGCTCCAGGGATTTTGGGGTTTGGATTTTCTCTGGGGATGTTTGGGCCTGGATCTGCTTCAGGAGTGGGGGGCAGTGGGTAGGGGGGAAGTTGTGGGGTTGTGTCCTTTCTGGTGGGGAGAGGGAGTTGGGATCTTATAGTCAGATTTCAGATTGGCAGGGAAGGGGTTGGGGGGTTGAAGAGGGGAACCCCCATGTGGCTGGGGTTCAGATGGTGGGGAACATCCATGGGAGAGTTGCTGGGTGGGGGATTGGGAATACCCTGGGGGTTGATTAGTTGGGGCTGGGGGTCCAGAGTTTGGGGGGTGACCCATGTGAAGGTCGCTCTGGGTGTGTAAAATAGTTACGCTGAGGTTAGAAGTGGGTTTAATCCTGCTAACTCTTTCGGAGTAGCTATTGATGTAAAACTGGCCTAATCATCCAAAGTTAGCGACATAAATTGCAATGTCCAGGGGAAGTTAACACTTCCAGACAATTATTGCATAAAGCCTTACTGAGGAACTTCCAACGTAGACGTTCCGAAACTGGATTCTGCGGAACGTGGATGCCTGTAGGGATTCTGTGGTTGGTCTGGCTGGTAGGTCATTGTTTGTACAGCATGCAAGAAACAATACTTTTCACTGTATACTAATAAATGTGACAATAATAAATCAAATCAAATCAGGTCCCTAGAAGAATGGGGGCCAGTGGTCCATGAACAGCCAATGCCTTGGGGGGGGTCTGACAAGAGCTGAGCCTGGGGGGTGGGGCGGTGGGGGACATGATGAGAGTGAGTGAGGGTGAGAGTGGGTGGGGATGAGGAAGTGCTTGTGAATGGGCCCTGCCATTAAAAATAACACAGGAAGATAAGACTTGGAAGAATTTGTTGAATAACAGCACACTTTTATTCTAACAAATGTATACATATAAGACATAGAAAGATCTTTTAAGTTTGTTTTTGCATGTTTGCACCTGCTGTGCGATAATAATCATTTTGGTGGTTTAATTCTTCAATATAAGGAGAATGTTTTTCAGGGGCTCATGAAGTACTTTGGGAAGTCAAAAGAACTGGAAATGTTTGGGAAGCCCTGCCCCAGCCCATCACTGGGGTACTCCCCAAACTGCGGCAGGATTCTCCGCTGGCTGACGACGAAATCCAAAATCGTGAATGAGCAGAGAATAGGTTCCGCCGCCAAAATCGCTGCGGTCGCCGATTTGACGGCAAATCGCGATTGTCCGTCACCTCGACAGTGGCGTCAATGCGTATCGGAACACACAGACGGTAAACACTGTTTGCAGGTCATTAGCGGGCCCAACCCGGTATTCTCCATGGCAGCCATGATTCTCCGCCTCCGATGGGCCGAGTTCCCGACAGTGCATTCAATTGTACTTTTTAAAATAGTGAAACCGATGAAGGCAAGAGGGGAGGTAAGACATAGAGGTGCGGCTGTGGGCCGGAGACTGGCCGGGCTGGTTGGGGTGGGGGTTGCGAGCCTGCCAGGGTTGGGGAGGAGAGGGCAATGGGGGAAGAGGCCCAGTGGCCGGGTTCACCCACATGGGACTGGGGCGGTGTCCAGTTATGGACCGCCATCGCTGCCGCCTGCAAGGTAGCCATCATGCTGTGCATCCCAGTGACCACCCAACTTGACCATTGGTACTCCAGAGTGACACCAGCCATAAGGGTGCCCCCAACCCCCACCGCCACATCCCACCCTCCACCATAACCCCCCCCCCCCTCTCCATATAAGGGCAGGGCCCGCAGTGCCAACTGGGCCACCATGTAGCCCATTGGACCTGGTTGGACACGGGAATACGCACCATGCTAACATGTCGATCTTTCACCCCCTGCAGACAATGGATATTGGAATACAACCAGCAATGGTGGCCTTCCTGCTAGTTGCTGCAGCCCTGGGGATGGCATGTGGCTGTACGAGCTGGAGCTGCTCAAGGAGGAGGAAGCTGCAGCAGTGGAGCTTTCAGCAGTGTAGCGTGCAACAGCGGAACAGGAGGCAGCTGCCAGGATGGTGAGCTAGCCGCCCAACAGGCCGAGGAGGAGAAGATGTCGCATGAGGCCTCGTGTGTACTGGCAATGCCTCTCGCTCGAGGAGCTGCTGGACCGGGCATGCTGTCGAAGACTCCAGCTGAACAAAGAGACAGTGTGACTTATCTGCCAGATGATGGCACACCTGGAACCACGGGGGAGGACACTCACTCTCGGTCCTTCCAGGCGCCGAGTAGGGACCTGTCCGGGATCTCACAAACCTCAGTGCACAGGTGCATCCGCGCCATCACAGAGGCGCTATATTCCCAGGTAGCTCAGTACAACCACTTCAATGTGTACCGAGCCCACCAGGATGCTCCGGGTCCAGGGATGCATGTACCCCTATGAGTACCTGCAGATGACAGGCCGCTCTACACCAACTGAAAGGGGTTCCAGTCGATGAATGTGCAGCTGATATGTGATAATCAGCTTTGCATCATACACATCTGCGCCCGATACCCGGGCAGTGTGCCCGGCACCTTCACCCTGGTACACTCAATGATTCCTGGCCTCTTCGATGTGGTGTTCCGGGACCTACCCTGTAGGAGACACTGGCACGGGCCCTATCATCTCCTTCTCCCTCAGGGTGCCCGAGGTCCCCGGTCTATTCCGTGGGACGGGTGTGCAGGCAGGCCTATAACCTGAGGCTCCCTCGCCATCTAGCGCAACCAGTCCTGGAGGCACGTTCTGGTCTCAACCAGGGTCTGCATGCTCGCGGCCATGGAGCACAGAGAATGGGAATGAGACTATGCCACATCACCCATTGAATGTGCCACCACCTTCCGGATTTGTGTCACATCAGCCCGTGACTGCGCCATCTCCCTCTGAGACTGGGCCACCTCCCTCTGTGTCTGCGCCACATCGGCCAGCACCTGGGCAATGCCAACAATGTTCCCAGCCATGGCCTGCAGTAACTGGGCCATACTCTGGAACGTCACTGCGTTGTCCAGGCGGCTCTGGGACACCCTGTCCTGTGCCTCGGTCAGCACCTGCACAGAATGCCCCAGGCCTTGGACATGCTGATTCATAGCAAACACGGTCGTCCCCAATTCCTCCACCATGAATGCCACCCTTGCGGTGTTGGCTTGGGTGGCATGCATGGTCAGCACCACCTCCTGCTCCTGCACGTGGTTGGGCTCTTCCAACTTCACCTGAATGCTCACCGACAACTTGGATGCTCGCGACAACCCATCATGTAATCACTGGTTCTGCAACTGCATTTCCATAATCGGTGCAACTGTCCGGTCTAGAAGCCCGAAACCTTACCATCGGCCCCCTCGGGTGTTCCTACCTCCACCTACTGTACTGGACCAGCTATGTGGTGCGCGCCAGGAGCCACTTCACTAAAGTGCCCAACCGAAGTTAGTGTCTCTGGGATGGTGGAGGGCGTTGGAGACAGCTGTGATGGAAAGTCAGTGACATCCCCTAACTCGAGCTCCGGGGTGACCTGCATCTCGGGTAGAGGGCCAGCGTCCGAGCCACTCTCAGTGTCACTGCTCAGCCCACGGGGGGGCTACGGCTCTGGCGCTAGCTGGAGGCGGGTATTGCCAGATGGCACCTCCCCATCTCCGGCAGTCCTACAAGATACAAGACAAGACGCATGATTAGACCGCGGGCCAGGGGAGTGGGGGGTTGGAGGGGGGGGGGGGTTGCAGGTGGTGGGGATGAGGGTGGAGGTGAGAGAGGTGTAGGGGTGGGGGTGGTGTGAAGGTGAGGGTGGGCATGAGGGTGAGGATAGGGTGGGGGTTGGTGTTGAGGGGGGTGACACACGTGTCACAGGGAACCGCAACTCAGCGGGGCCTCACCTCCTCGCCAGTGGCCGAACTCCACCTCGGCGACCTCCCTTTCCTCCAGGCTGCCGACCACATTCAGGCCTCTCTGCTCTGCCATGGTGAGGGGCCGCAGGTCTGGCGGTTCCCCCTTCAGTCTTCTCACGCTCCCGGCAGTTGTGGGCATCCTTCTCCTGGGGGGGTGACAAACAAAAAACGACAGTGTTAGACAGTCCAACGCATGCAGCCCAGGGTAACTGGTGACCTTAGTGGCCAGGGCACCCACTCATGGCGGCCGGTATGGGTGCCAGCATATGGTGCAGGGTGGGGGTTCATCCACCGTCCAGGTGAGGTTGGTAGGGTTGCGGGTGTGTAGGATGGGGGTTAGTGCTGGGGCACAGTGCTGCCTACTCACCCTGGCCACCCTGAGGAGGTCTTGCAGTTTTCCAGCACTGCTGGCTGGTCCGGACGGTGTTACCCATGGCGCTGACCGCTTCTGCCACCTGCACCCAGGCACAGCGAATGGCGGCGGCTGCCAGCTTCCTTCCTGGGACAGGGTGAAGGGTCATCCACCTCAACTCCACCGCATCCAGAGGGTCTCCAGCTTGTCATCTGTAAAATGGGGTTCCGCTCTCCTTACTGCTATCTTGTTGGCTGGGATGGTGTGTATGGGGAGTGAAGTGTGTATACGGCTGCAGCTTGTCAGCCTCCTGAGTGTCAATCGCGAAACCGACAAATCCCGCACCGTTTCTCATTGGAATCAATTGTGTTCCACGTGGTGTCGGTGCTAGCCCATTAACATTGGCAGAATTGGTCCAGGTGCGGTGCCAGTTTTGCTGTCATGGAACTCCACAAATTCTGCGCCGGCATCAACATTTGATGCTTGGGAGCCTGTAAGTTAAAATGCTTTTTAAATCTGTGTCCTCTAGTCATTGTACCAACTGTGAATGTTAATAGCTTTAGTTCGTCTATCATATCTAAATCTGTCATAATCTTGTATATCTCTAGCTAACCTCCCATTTGAGAAATGCATGTCAGCAATGCCCATCAGTCACATTCTAAAGGAATGATAGCTCCAACCTCACAACCAACATGAAGATGCTAAAGAAGAGTTAAAAACATAATTCAAGGCTAAAACTCTTTCTTCCCAACAGCTGCAAGAACCTGAGGGTCAAACCTTCACGGGGAATGGAATCCCAGGGTAGAGTGACCACCTTCCCAAAAACATGGCTTGCTCTATTAGAGCAGAAAAGGATCATTCCATGATGGGTCTTGGCATTGAAGTAGAATGTACTGACATTCCCACTGATGAGAGATAGGTGAGTTAATATTTCAAGTTGATGACCTTTCATTTGTTCGGGCGAAAGGTCAAATGACCTGAATCATTAGTCAGGTTCATCATCACAAAATGGAATGGGACTTGTGCCTTAAAAATAGGGGGTCTTCAGTCTTCACAGAGCAGAACCCCAATAATTCCAGAGCCACTGACTCCTGCAACCCCCAATAAATATGTGATTGTTCTAGCAAGGCTACACTGACCTCATCTGAATATATTTCCGGCAAGGAAGGGCTTGCTCAGATAATATTGTCTACATCACACTGGGTTGAGAATTATATTATCCAGCATTTCTTAACAGCTGTATGTCGTCATGAGAATGTCACTTTAAGAAATGTTTGGCTGCTTATGTTACTGCAGTGATGTCAAAATGTAGGTGGAGCTGAGTACTGGCTCTGTTTTTTAGTTTCACTTTGAGAGAAGCTTGGGTGTGTCTGTGTCTTTTTGGTTTCGTGTTCAGTGTTGGAGCTGAAGCCAGACAAAGCAGCTGTACTGCTGTTCTCTCTGCCATGAAAAGACTATCTCTTGATCATTTGGTGAATTCAGAATTATAAATGTTCTCAGTAGTGTCTTTAACCTGATGTGCTTCTGTTAAAGGTTATGTCTTTTGTAAGTCTTCTGGATGTTAAACGGACAGCGTAAGCATTACTTGGTGTTGTATTCTTTGAGGGTTGTATTTGAATTGATGGTTGCTAAGATGTTCACTGGATGTTTTAAAAAGGTTAACTTGAGTTCATAGAATAAACATTGTTTTGCTTTAAAAAAATGTTTTTCCATTTCTGCTGTACCACACCTGTAGAGTGGGCCGTGTGCTCCCCATACCACAATCTATTAAAAGTTGTGGGTCAGGTGAACTCCATGATACACTTTGGGGTTCTCTAAACCCTGGCCCATAACAATGTCATTCTAGAAATGAGAAGCTGGAGGGTGTGAAGAATTAACATCTATTTACAGTTAATGATACATCGGAGACACAAGGACAATATTTTAATGTAGAGTTAGAAAATGTTCTCTAGGAGCTACCCCCTGGCACTTTGAATCCCAAAGAAGGCATTCAGCATGTTGGGACTTTTGGTCAGAATATTGAATACTAAAGTTGGGACATCTTGTTAAAGTTGTACAAGACATTGGTAAGCCCACATATGGAATACCCTATTATAGGAAGGATATTGTTAAACTAGAAAGAGTGCAGAAGAGATTTAAGAGGGTGCTCCAAGACTTGATGGTCTGAGTTAGAAGGAAAGGCTGGAAAGGCTGGGACTTTTTTCCCTGGAG
This sequence comes from Scyliorhinus canicula, assembly GCF_902713615.1. NCBI lineage: Eukaryota > Metazoa > Chordata > Chondrichthyes > Carcharhiniformes > Scyliorhinidae > Scyliorhinus > Scyliorhinus canicula. Next base: position 162,152,490 of record NC_052147.1, on the reverse strand, counting down.
TGTAGGGGCTTGGGGTGAACCTATAGAGGTCTACAAAATAGTTATTATAGACAAGGTAGATAATCAACATCTTTTTCCAAAGGTAGAAAGAGGAGTCTAGAACTAGAGGGCATAGGTTTAAGGTGTAAGGAGAGAGATACAAAAGAGACCAGAGGGGGAATTCCTTCACACACAGGGTGGTGAGCGTCTGGAATGGGCTGCCAGAGGCAGTGGTAGAGACGGGTACAATTTTGTCCTCTAAAAAGCAGTTAGATAGTTACATGGGCAGGGTGGGTATAGAGGGATATGTGCCAAATGCAGGCAAGTGGGACTAGTTTAGAGATAGAAACTGGGCAGCATGGACAAGCTGGGCCGAAGGGCTGTGAACAACTATGAGTCTATGACTCTACTTTATATCTAAACTCTACGGTACTTTAATCCAGATTTAACACAGACGAGAGGCTCTTTATCATGGCCAAAATAGTGGAAACGGCTAAAAGTCCTGGGTTGGATTCTCCGATCCCCGACACCGACAAAATCGGGGGCGGCGCCGCTTTCGCGATGCTCCGCCCCCTGAAAAGAGACCTACTCTCGGAGTATGCCACATGCTGCATTCACGGCCTCAGGCTATAGCCTGAGGCCGGCCCCACAATGCTCCATCCCCAACCGGCCGCATTCCCGACGACGTGGGACATTTGTGGTCTCATCCGTCGGGAACTCAGCATGGCAGCTGCAGACTCAGTCCTGCGCCATCACAGTCGGGGGAGGGCTGATCCGCAGCTGGGGGGGATTTATTCTGGGCTGGGGACACTATGGTCGGGCGGTCCGGGGCGCGCAGGCCGCCGAAAGTGGGGACTATTTTTGTGATCCTGGTCTGCACGCTGTGTCCGCCATGAAGCACGGCGCGGCCGCTGCAGGCCGCCGCCGTGCGCATGTGCGGCCACGGACCCGGCAATGCTCTGGAATCAGGCCGGGGTTCACACATGCATGTCTTACAGAGGCAACTGGCCATTTAAATCAGCAGCTGCCTCCACTGAAATGAGATTATTGCACGTACACTGGTTTCTCCTTCATAAACAGATCTTACTCATTTCAATTGTGCGGCATGTACAGAACTCTGGACCTCACCACATAGCAAGGTGTTACAACAACAAAGCCAGCGAAAACAAAGAATAATGAAGAAATACAGTGGTGAGAAGAAACCAAAAAAGAAGCCAAAAAGCAAAGATTGAGGCATTTCCTTAAACCAAGTAAGGCAACACTAAAACTCAGCCAATGGCACATAGAAAGGCATTCTGGAGCCAACAAACTCAAAAAGAGCTCCCATTTTTACAGCAGGAAATGAAGTTGTGCACAGTAAATTCTTAGGAACGGATCTGTTTTCTCAAAACTTAGTTCTGGAGATCAAACTGTTCCCTAAGGATAGAAATGTTGAGAAGTGCAGTTAATTAGTGGCTGCAGCTTAGCATTCTGTGGAAATCAGTTCACACCTAAGACCCTTGCTGGAGACTGATATAATCTAAGTCCATTTAGCATTTACTTCCCAATTAAAATTTCTATTTGGGGCAATAGTTTTAAACTTGCCCATGTGGATGGTTCGCAACTCCTCATATACAAATATTGTCCAGATTATGCAGTTAGTATGAATACTCAGGGAATACTTGACCTGGTCATCCATGGTGTTTGGTTGTGCTGAGTTATTTGTTTATAGCCAGTATTTTCTGTTAGACTAGTTGGTTAAGAATCAACTTTCTGCCTTGACTAGGCCAATAACTACAATAATGGGCAATAACTACATTTATCTATCTACCCTCAAAATGACTGTATTCAGAACTCCTACCCACATAAAATGCTCCAGTTGAGGTCAAATAGGGCACGATTCTCTGGCCTTGTTACGCTCTTGCTCGAATGAAACGAGGCTGGTGAATCGTGGGAGAAGCAGAAAACAAGAACCGTGCCAGGCATCAAACAGTTTGCGATGCAACCAGCCTGCTCCTGTAGACCAAATTCGGAATCCCGCCATAGTTAGTCGAGAAGCCAATGATCACCACTGAAGCCTGATTTCCATACAATGCTTCTCCACCTCTTATTCAATGGCCTCCCGTGATTCAGCAGCCTATCCAGCAAGTGGTCATGCCGGCGCTGATTAGTACTCCCTTCTGTAAAACTTGAACGTGGCGGGAAGGTTTTGGCGGGGAGCCAAGGATGTGAGTAGCCATCTTTGCTCACATGCAAAGAGCCCGTGGTGCTGGGCTTGCCACCCCAGTGCACGGGGGTGGGGGACACCCTTGGCAGGAGGGACGCACTCTCGGCTAGGGAGGCGCACCTTCTGCAGGGGTGGGCCGCCATGTGTGGAGAGGACACGGGGGGTGCACCCGCACATGGTTCCACATATGTATCCCTTCCTGTCTGCCCCACGATCACCCATGATGCCCACCAAATGCTGAGGCCTCTGACCGTGAGGCTGAAGACTATTGCTAATTGGGAATTGGCAATTGTGGCTAAGTGATCACTGCACACATCCCAAGAATATTCCCGTGAGTGGATGGACCACGTCACATGTGGGAATCATTCCCTAGCATCCCAATCAGACCGTGATGACTGGATACTATGCCGATACAGTGCGGGAGGTTTTCCTTAAGATGCGGTTCCAATGCCTCAACCACTCCGGTGGTGCACTCCATTACATCGCCCGGACAGTCGCCCACATTGGGGTGGTCTGCTGTGCCCTCCACAACCTGGCACAGCAGCTGGGCGACGTGCTGGAACATGAGGCAATCTCCAAGGAGGAAGAGGACAAGGACAAGATGATGGTGAGGCGGCAGACTAGCAGGGGCTGGAGGACAGGCTCAGGGATGAACTAGAGGACCAGCCAGAGGCTGGAGGACAAGTGAGAGTGGCGAAAATCCAGCAAGCCCAGAGGGGCAGGGAGGCCTCATACTCGCCCGTTTCATTTAGGACGTGGCCTGGTCTGTCTCGCTACCTTCCCTCCACCCCACATTTCCCACCTGCCCAGGGTCTGTGCCACATCACTCCAGGGTGCTGGGACTGTGTCGGTGCTGTCAGCGGGTCACTGGCGACGGAGCGGGGGTGATGATAACCCAGAGAGAACTGAGCGCCAGTGTCCTCAATTTATGCCACAGTCTGACCCCTGATGTCTGCTGAGTACCTGCACCCGGTGTGCCCGGGGAGAAGGGTTTGGAGGTCAGCCTGCATCGCGGAAGAAAGTGCAGAGGCATCATACTGGTTGTGGTGAAGGGTTCTTAATGTGTCACAAGTGTCCAACAATGCCCCATTCTCCGAATGGTGCCACTCCACTCTCCTCACCACCCCCTCAACAACCCTCACCCCCTACCGACCCCACGGCCCTCTTGCCTTCCTCCCCCAGAGCCCTCAGTGACCTTCAATGTATTTGGCCTTCCTTGCTCTGCCGCCTGGTCCCAATGTGACCGCAGGATGCACATCGGAGGTGGAGAAACCAGCTGCTTACCTCATCCCGTGGCCTTCATTGTCTCCGACAAGCATCCTCTGGAACTCGGGGGAGCATCCATGGGATGGGTACGGGTTGGCACCCAGCATCCTCTCCTCCTGCTCGGTGTCATAGTGTCCTGGGGTTGACCTCGGAATGTAGGGGTATCTGGTTTGAGCCACAGCTGCCCCTGTGTCAGCTGGTTCTCCCAGCCTTGGCAGCTCCCTGATGCCTGCACCATGGTGTCGAAGCACTCGGTAATGCTCCTCAGTGACCATGCTCTGCAGCTCTCGGCAATGTCCACCTGTGACTGGGACAAGCTCCACAGCACCTCGGCCATTCCCATCTGAGAGCAGGACAAGTCCCACAGAACCTCATCAAGGTCAGTCTGATACTGGGTCACATCACCCAGCGAGTTGGACAGTCTACCATGATCCTCAGCCATGGCTGTCACCGACTGCGCCACACCTTGGACACCTTCATTCATGGTGCCGACGTTGTGCACCAGGCTCTCCACTGCGGTTGCCACCCTACCACTTGACTTAGGTGCCGTCAACATCTCCATCTATAGCCTCTGGGACATCTCCAATCGGCCATGGACCTGCTGGAGTGTCACTGACATCTCCCTCTGAATGTCACGGCCGCTCCCTAATGTCTCCATCAGCTCCGGGTAAACCCGTTCCATAGGCTCAGCATCAGGCCGGGACCCAGCTGGGCCCTGGGATCCAACAGACCTCCAACTACTGTCTTGCTTGGGCATTACTGCCTCCACCTGATGTGCATCGCCAACTGTGTGGTGCTCAACAGAATGTGCCGCAGAGGCCTGACCTCCGATTTCGTGTACCTGCGCTGGTGGAGGGTGGGGATGACAGCTGTGTCGCATTGATTGTGGCATCCTGGGAGCTCTCTTCCAAGGTGGTCCCATGGGGTGCAGAGGGTAGGGCCACCCCCGGTGGGCTGGTGCCATCAGCTGGAGGTCCTGCAGGAGAATGGACACGTAGTCAGTGAGAGGGATGGGTCAGTCTGTAAGTCAATAACATCTCATGTGTTAGAAGGCCTCCAGGTGGAGCCCGGTGGATCCTCACGTCCGCGGCGTGCGCCGACCAGCACATTGGTGACTGCTCTGTCCTCGGCCAGCCCGTCACCTCCAGGGCCCGTTCCTCAAAGGTGGTGAGGATTCTTATGTCCGGCATCCCTCCCACCGTTTGTTGGAGAGATTCTTCTGCGGAGACACCGAGAGAGCATCACTAGCCGTACACATGGTTCACAGTCGAGGGGAGGGGCTGGACGAAGTGTTGGGGACAGCGTTGAAGGTAGAGGGGGGGGTTGAAGGGAGGGTTGGAGGCCACATGGAGGGTTGGGGGGTGGATACCCGCGTGGGGGTGGAAAGGTCTCAGTGTGGGGTGGTCAAATCACCAGGCTGCCCGGTGTAGGTCATTGACCTTCCTGTGGCACTGGAGACCAGTCCTCCCAGTCACGCTTCCCGAGCTGACAGCGGCCGCCACTTCGTCCCAGACGACACAGGCTGCCCTGTGGCTCATCCACAGAGACCCTCCCGAGAACAAGACATCCATCTTGGCCACCACCACATCTAGCCTCCCCAGATCCTAGCCTTTCCATATCTTGGGACCGATCTTCTCGGCTCCATCACTGCGAGATGAGTGGGGTTACCTGAACAAGTATTGTTTAAGTGCTGCTCGACCTTGTTAGCGGGGGGGGCTGGCATCGACGTCTCTGTGAATCGGCTGGCAAGGCTTCATTTACAGCGTAAAGCACATGGGGCCTTGTTCAGTGGATCAATTAACATTTAATAGCATTCCCGGCCTTGCTGGGCCGAGCGCTGGGAAAATCGCGGAAGTTCCCGCTCACTACCACACTTAGAAATCTTTCTGGAGAATCGCGGCCTTAGTCATAAGGATGGAGCTCCCAGAAAATAAAAATTATGAAAATAAGAGGTAAGGTAAAGTCACCATAGTCCCAGATGACTGTCGGCTGTTTTCCCTTTTGATGGGAAGAACAGGTGGTGATTTAACCTAAGGATCACCACGCCTAATGTGAGAGGCAAGGTGGGGCCTTCATGAATAACCTCAGCTGGTATGGGAATTGACCTGTGTTGCTGGTCTTACTCCGTGTCACAAACCAGCTGTCTAGCCAAGTGAGCTAAGGCAGCCCCTATGTAAAACGTGTGGGAGTAATGAAAGTCTGCTGTTTTGCCATCCGATGGAGACCATCATTCCACTGAACATCAAGGGCGGGATTCTCCGATCGCCGACACCAAAATCACATAAGGCGATCGACCGGAGAATCTATGACAAAATCGGGAGCAGTGCCATTTTTCCGATGCTCCGCTTCCTCAAACATGGCATACTCGAGGAGTAGGCCGCACTCGTCGGGACGGCATCAGGACATCATCTTAGACCCTGCCTAATGCTCCGCCCCCGATGGGCCGACTTCCCAACGGCATGGGACATGTTTCCTCTCACTTTTCGTAAACCTTGTATGGCGGCTGCAGACTGTGCCCAGCTCCGCCACTGTCGGGGGAGACAGTTCCCCTGGCAGAGGGTCTTCGGCTAGGGCTGGGGGTCTGGTGGGGGGGAGTGGTCCGGGGGTGGCGAGGGGTGTTACAGGGGGACAGTTTGTGGCAGACCGGGTCCGCGCGTGGCCGGTGCCATGTTGTACCCCGCGGCCGCCGTAGTCCGCCACCGTTCGCATGCGCGGCCACGGACCCGGCCATTCTGTGTCTGTATCGGCAGGTAAGGGGCTTTATATGGCATGGCTGCTAGCCCCCCACCGGGTGGAGCATCGGTGCGGGGGCGCCGCCGACGTTTGGCCGTAAGACCAGACGCATCCTACGGACATTGCCGCAGAATCGGAGAATCCAGCCCCAAATTCCTGATACAGTACATTAATGTATTGTTTTGTATGATGAAATAGCCCTTGATGGCTTTTACAATTATTTAAGGTTGTGTTTACAAAATAATTAAATGTGGCTGAAATTAAGTTTATATAAAATATATTTAAAGGACAGAAAACATAAGTTCCACAATGTCAAGATATTTCAAAATGTTTTACAATCAATTAAGTTTCTTGAGGTGCATTCAACATCAGCAGTTTTAAGACTTGTTCAGCAGGAGCAGTCGGAGAGACTAGGATTGCCCACCTTGAAAAATAAAAGGTTAAATGGAGGGTCAGTACAGCTGCACAAAACGGGCGGGATTCTCCGACCCCCCGCTGGCAGCGGCCCCCCCGGAAATTGTCCGGCCCGCGATGGGCAGAGTGGCCGCCCATTTTCGGCCGGTCCCACCGGCGTAAATTACAGTAGATACTTACCAGCGGCACCTGGCTGCGCGGGCGGCCTCTGGGGTCCACAGGGTGGGTGGGCGCGGGGGAATCTGGTCCTGGGAGGTGCTCCCACGGTGCCCTGGCCCAGGATCGGGGCCCACCAATCCGCGGACAGGCCTGTGCCGTGGGGGAAGTCTAATCCTCCGCGTCGGCTGCTATTCCTCCATGATGGCCGACTAGGAGATTAATCCCACCTGCGCATGCACTGGGATGATGCCAGCACACGCTGGCGCTCCCGCGCATGCGCCAACTCGTGCCGTCCGGCGGAGGCCCTTTGGTGACGGCTGGCGTGGTGCCAAGCCCCTTCCGCGCCGGCCGGCGGGGCGCAAACAACTCTGGGGCCGGCGTAGCCCCTGAAGGAGCAGAGGATTCCGCACCTTCGGAGCGGCCCGATGCTGGAGTGGTTCACGCCACTCCCCGGCGCCAGGACCACCCGCCCCGCAGGGTAGGGGAGAATCCCGCCCGGTGGTCCTGATTGAGTAGTGTTTTCCTATGGTGGAGACGACTCATCCATTGGCCACCGCTGGGGTCTCCTGGTACTGCCAAAGTCGATGACCTTTTGCATGGTTCACTCACCCTGCCGCTGGGATCCTACCGTGGGCGGGAGTCACCGTCGACAGGACTGGAAAACCCTGCCCAATGTTCCCATTAGCAGAAGGGTGGAGAACGAAAGGCGACATGAGGGAAAAATAATTTTTACACAGTGAGTGGTGCGGATCTGGAATGTACTGACTGACACTGTGGTGGAGGCAGATTCAATCCAAGCGACCAAAAAGGATTTTGTTAAAGTACCTGAAGGAGACAAACTTTCAGGGCTTCGGTGAATGGATGGAGGAGTGGAACGAGTTGAATTTCTCTTGCACACTGTCAAATAGACTCGTTCTGTACTGTTACCATTTTTTGATTCTATTTTATAAATGAGACCTAAACCAATGACTCTGACAAAATGGTCACAGGGATTATTCCTCAGAGTAATGTTCTGAAGGGATTGATATGAAACTTAGAAGCAAATGGAACTGAGCAGTAATGGCTGGTTTTCTCGTTTCTTTCCAAGTAACTGTTTATAGCCAATAAAACACCTAATAGACTTGAAGTGGAAACGAAGCAAAACAGGTCACACAAAGCGAGATTACCACCAACAAAATGCCTCAACTTAAACTATAAGCAGATGCTGAAAAGAGCAAGGAAGCCCTTGTGGGCATATTTTTAATCAAGGGTAGGCTCTGCCCCATGTTGTAAAATACAACCCTCTGCCATTCTGCGGATTTATCTGTCACTTTGATCGTGAGAAAGGTCAGTCATATGATTACGCTGCTTTATCAATACGAAGCTCTCTCGTTCTCATGAGCTGATGGATGCTGGGAAGGAGGAGATCATTACGGCCAATTACCCACAGGGAGCTTTCAGCTAATATGAGAAAGCGTATTTTATCCACCTTTTCTAATGAGGTGGGATTCACTATAACGTTTAACACAGAACCACAATGGGAGTCACTCTTGTTGGTGCTAAAGTTGAGAAATATTGTGAGCTGAACCCTCAACAGCCATAAACAGTCCAGAATGCTGAGTGGAGTATTGCACATGAGGAAACTATTAAAGCTTTGAATGGCTAGACATTGCAGGATGAAGCAGAATCTTTCGCTTGGGGTCACAAGATTAATCTCGTCACTCGGTTGTTGATCATTTCTCTCTCTTGTAGCTTCCAAACTCGAGCTGCTTCACAACTTTATTGTAAATCCATTTATCTTATGAATACAACCGCACTAAATACTCCTCTATTTGGTTTGTCCTGTAGTGAATCCCTCTATTCCAGCATCGTCTGCCATCAACTCATTTGGGTCACCAATTCTTAAGTCTTCATATTCAAGCAATATTGCAACATAGGCATGTAAAAGGCTGGAGAATCCCATTGCATTCAAGCAGATTTATCTTAAAAACCATAAAATACTGTATATCACTCTGTGCCATACCCCTGTAGCCATGTAAAATGGCCACCTGCAAAGGACCTTGGGAATTGTGGTCAATTTGGGACACAGACAGGTACACAGCCTCTGTGTATTGCGCAAAGAAACCAGACTTGGCTGAAACTTGTATCCATTAAGACTCGATCACCATTTCCCCCAGGATAATAGAGTTTGAATCAAGCAGTTACAACAACAGTCGCAGACTAACCGGCGCCTCCCCCTCACTCCCCAACCACTTCCAAACCAACCATGTGGACCCGGATAAAGGCCTTATCTCGCACAGTGCCAGTCACTTGAAGTTAAGTAAAGGTCATCTTAGTCGTTAGGTGTAGTTTAGTACAGAGCTGCGTGTATTATTGCACAGAGATACAAGTCTTGTGTTATTACTAAACTGTGTTTTTGAGCAAACATTGTGCGGTCATTTGGTCAATATAAGAAACAGCTTGTGGTTCACTCCAAAGTAAAGAAGGCAACATTTCTTGGCGACTTCGTCGGGACCTCGATTAGAAGTGACTTTGTTACCCGAGGGATCCCACAACTTTCAATTCATTTGGGAAAGAGAACGAACCACAAGAGTAAGTTTCATATCGGCCAAATAACCAAATTTCGGAAGTGTGCACTAACCACATGCGTAACTGACAGGGAAGGGTAAGGTAAACTTGTCAGACTTGCATGCAAATCTAGAGGGATTGTGAACCGGAATATAGCCGTAAGCCGTTCCGGTTGTTCGGTCGACTCCTTATTCCCCTCTGTTCCAAATTCTAAGTAGAGAAGAGGTGGCAGCGCAGTGATAGAGAAGTTGATGAACCCGCAGCAGCAATCCAAGGTTACAGTAGTTGATAAATCAGAGCAGTGCCCCATATGGGAGGATGTGTTGAGAAAGTATTTAAAGGGGAAAGGATGGCCCCTTTGGTCGAATTTTTGTGCAAACACTGAGACAGATCCAGGAAAGATAGGAAAGACTTGGTGGGAGAATTTTTGTGAGGTTATATAAGATGAACACAGCAAAGTTTAAAAAGCCAATGGCAATAGTGTGCTGCTTGGCACAGTTGCGAGGCACCGAGGAGGTTGTCGAGATGCTCCGCAGACAGATAGTAGAGAAGGAAGAAGAGAATTAGGGAAACAGTAAAGAAAGTGAATACATTATTGAGAAACTCCGGGAGAAGTTAGCCGCTAAAGACAGGGAAATCGCCGATGTTAAACGTGCCCACCAGTCTTGCATAGTACATCTTAGCAGCTTTCAGACCCAGTACGACAAGGCCTGTCAAGATACACAGCGCGTAGTCTTGATATGAGAGGAGACTGAACACCAGGTCACCCAGTTAACAAAGAAATGCACTGATTTACAGGCAGCTTTAAGAGTGCTCCACCAGTCCACTAAAGAGCAAAGACAGAGCACCTTTGTCCACGTTAAATGCCAGCGGAAGATAGATAAGCTCCAGTCATTGCTATCAGTTCAGAATGGTTTATGTGTACCTTCGGGACAGATGAAGAAGAGATGGCAGACTGGGAAGAGTACTGAAAGCGTGCAAATGAACATTTTAGGAACGGAAAGTCAAAAGCAACCGCCACACATCCCAAAAAAAAAGGCACCAGCAGCACCGGCTGCACAGGTCGCACCAACCCCCACAGCTGCCCCGACACCCATGAATGTGGTCACCACGGAAAGAAGGATAAGGGATCAGGCCGGCCCAGATATCACCTACACTACCCCACTTTCGGTAACTCAGTTGAGGGACGCTTGCAGTAAAATTATTCCATTTCAGCCCACCTCAGACCAGCATAGCTTCTTTGAGGAGGTGTGCCAACAAAAGGTTATGTACGCATTAGATGAGAGGGAGGAAGTTAAATTGATAGTGATGAGCCTCAGCCAGTTGGTAAGGTCAGCTTTGCCAGACCCCCGAAACGTAGGAGGAGGAACCTTAGAGGAAATGAAGGCTGCAATATTAGATGCTATCGGATACAACAAAGGGGATCTGGTAGAGGGTTTGAACAAATGTAGGCAAAAGAGAGGGGAACATCCGACCGCCTTTGCCGGTCGCCTCTGGATACATTTCAAGGCAGTATACGGAAACTTAGACGCACTCACCTCGATGAGGAAGATACCACTAAACATTAGTTTCACATGCCACTGAAGCAGATAAAAGATTTTGCGCAAATTATGACCCGGTAGATACCACGCATAATGAGATTTGGGCACTTAGACGCCTATCCAGGGCATGGGAACAGTCACTTCAGGGTCAGATGGGCCAGAACGGAGTAGAAGCCACAATGTACTCAGTCAGAACTAGCCAGGAACCCGCATGGATAAATGAGGGCAGAAGAGAGGAACATTTCCCCCGAAAATAGTACCCCAGAGTACAAGCCCAAGCCCACACACCACGAGGTCCATGTTATACTTGTGGACAAGTAGGACATTTTGCCCGTAATTGCAGACAAAACCCCCAACAACCCCAACAGCCCAACCCCCCACCCAGAAACGATAGGCAAGACCACGATCGCCAACCACGACAGCTGGAAGGCAATGCCTGCCCCATGCATAACGTAAACGCCCGTTCAGACAACCTCGCTTATAACTCCTCAGATTGACGGTGTCCAGAGTCTCCAACATGGGTCTGTGACATGCGCAGGGATAACATAGGAAGACTGGTATTCACAGGCACAGTCTGGGGACAAGCGTTGATTTTCTTTTGGACACAGGAGGATCCCGAACCACACTAAACTCCGCAAACCTATTCCAAAACACACACTGGCCCACCACAGATACCATTACACTCAGTGGATTTAAAGGCCAGATGCAAGAGGGATACATCACAGCCCCAATATCTGTCCAAATAGGAAATGTAACTACTACCCACCCCGTTGTTCGAGCAGACCTACCCCCGACTGTGGAACACATCCTAGGCATAAACTTTATGAACTCACATAACCTCTCCTTCGATCCCGTAAACAAGTGTGTCTGGCGAATGTCCAAGACAGCTAGAACCCCCGCCATGATCTCAGTGGGAGATTACGAAAACAGGATTTGCTCAGTAGGGGACTATTGGTTTAACCCTTCAGCAATTAGCACAGATGACACCATTAGACGGGTATTAGCCACACACAAAGGTGCGTTTTCCCAACACAAGCACGACTGCGGGCACATTCCAGGTACGATTTATGATCTCAGGTCCTGGCCCCAAACCACAGAAACAGTATGGATTTCCACAGCAGGCTGAGGGAGAAATGTTAACGGTGATTAACAGTCTGTTAAAACAAGGAGTGATCGACCCATAGCTTCCACTAATAATGCCCCGATTTGGCCCGTAACAAAACTAGACGGTTCATGGTAACTCACCATTGACTACTGCAAACTAAACAAAGTTACCCCTTTAACAGCATCCACTGTTGCCACGAGTCCCGTGACCATGCTTAAGCAGGGAGTACAAGCAAAGTATTTCATCGTGCTGGATATCAGCAATGGTTTTTGGTCCATTCCCCTAGATCAGGCAGGCCAGTATAAATTCGCATTCACTTTTCAAGGACAACAGTACACGTGGATATTTCTCCCCCAAGGCTTCCATAATTCCCCCTCCATTTTTCACAGACAGCTAGCTACTGGTCTTTCCAAATTCTCCTGCCCCGAATGCCTAATTCAGTATGTAGATGATCTGCTCCTGCAAGCTGACACCAGGGAAGAGCACGTGGCTCTATTGGCTGAATTACTAACCCTGCTCCAGTCCATCGGATGTAAGGTAAACCCCAAAAAGGCACAGATATTGAGGGAAAAGGTACTTTATTTAGGCACTACTATTACACATTGCAAACGTGAAATTGAACAAAAACGAATTGACTCTATTGTGAACTTGCCTCTGCCCCGTAATGTAAGTGCACTCCCCTCATCTTTAGGTTTAATGGGATACTGCAGAAATTATATAGACGGTTTTGCCACAAAGGCCGTCCTGCTCTCAGAGCTTCTGAAAAAGAACACCCCATGGAATTGGCTTCCCCAGCACACAGACACCAAAGACGATTTAAAACATGCCCTAGGTAGAGCTCCCACTTTACAAGTTCCCGACCCCGCCTTGCCCTACGCCAGACAAGTAGCAACCACCGACCGAACCCTCTCAGCAGTGCTCCTACAGGAATGCCATGACCGATTAGGCCCGGTAGCCTCTAGAGTTTTAGACCCCGTAGAACAAGGATTTTCTGCCTGTGAACGACACTTGCTTGCAGTCTTCTGGGCAGTCCAGTACTTTGCCTACATTACAGGCCTTAACCCAGTCACAATATTAACCGAGCACACCCCCACCCAACTGTTGTCAGACAGCAAACTAAAGTATGGTTCAGTTAGCCAGATCAGAGCAGCTCGCTGGACACTCTTATTACAAGGCAGGGATATTTCTGTGAAACCGCACTAAGACCCACATGTTCTTAGCAGACAATTTACAATACGCAGGGACCCCACACGAATGCCAGATAATTGCAGCCACACACCCCACAGGACCCTTTGTTCCCAAATCGCTACACCCACGTGTAAACCGTGAGACAGAAAGTGCCCAAGATACAGGGATAAAGATCTATGTAGATGGCTCCTCCACTGTTGAGGATGGAGTAAGAATCACAGGATGCGGGATTTATATGGAAGACTCACAGGGATGCCCACTAGAAGAGGTATCTTTAAAATTACCCGGCCACTTGGGCTCACAGGCAGCCGAACTGGCAGCCATAGCTTATGTAATTGATTACCCAGACTCCTTTCCAACGCTTGCCGACATACACTCCGACAGCTTGTATGTCTGCAACAGTCTAACAGAATTCCTTCCCCTAAGGGAATTTCGAGGTTTTGTATCCGCCGACGGAAAACCCCTACCACCCACCCCTCTCCTGAAACATATTCTTAAGAAAGTCACGGCCGCACATACGGCACCATTAAAGTAAAGACCCATCACTGCACCTCGTCTCCCCGGGAATCGCAAAGCCAACACCTTAGCTAAGGCTGGATCACGCACTGGTCACTTCTGGCAACCCCCCGAGTGTGAACGGATACATTCAATCCAGGTCTCCCAAACCAATATTGAGATTTATCTCAGGCACAGAAAGCAAACGACTCCCTCAAACAGGTATTAAACGGCACCTACCCAGCCCCCTATGATAAATGGAAGGACACACTCACAATACAGGACGGAATAGTGTTAAAGGACGGAATTTATATGGTCCCCACCCAAGACAGAAACCAGTTAATCGACCAATTCCAACCAGTTAATCAACCAATTCCATGACAGACACGGATATCAGGGAATAGACATAATCATTGCCCATTTAAGACCCTTGTGCTGGTGGCCCGATTTAAAAAGCGATGTCACGCATTATGTAGACAATTGCCTCATTTGCACCCAGAACAATCCAGAACATTATGCAAAGAAGGGACAATTAAGACACACCCGACCTGCAGAAGGCCCCTTGGCAAATCTGCAAATTGATTACATTGGTCCCCCCCCCCCCCGCAGAAATGGTTTCAAGTATGTGCCAGCCGTCATCGGTACATTTACAAAATGGGTCGAAGCATTCCCCACACGTTCAAACACTGCAAAGGCCACGGCTAAACTTTTGACCCAACAGATCTTTATGTGCTGGGGTCTTCCACGCAGCATTGAGTCAGATCAGGTGGCCAGGCCCGTGATCGGGGCCAACTGATCGGCGGGAGGGCTGTTTCCTTGGGTACCTACTTTACTCTGCGCCGGGCCCCTGTAGGGCTCCGCCATATTGCCTGAAGGCCGGTGTGGAGAAGGGAACCCTACGCATGAATGGAAATACGCCGGACGTACCGCGCATGCATGGGATAACGCCGGCCGTTCGGCGCATGCGTGGGATAACACCGGCTGTTCGGCGCATGCGTGGGATAACGCCGGCCGTTCGGCGCATGCGCGGACTCGGGCGGGCCGTTCCCCGCCAGCTGAATCATGACAGGTCCCCGACAGCATGCACCTTGTGAACAGAAACAGCCAGTGAGGCACAGGTGAGTGAAGCAGCCACGGGAAAGGGTCATGCATGGACAGTATCCTGACACAGCACATTGGTACTGCCCTGGCACATCCCCCAGAACTGCCTGGTGGCACAACCCTGGCAGTGCCCAAGCACACCCCTGGTACTGCCTGGGCACTGCCTTGAGCTCATGGGCAGTGCCAGAGGCTGTGTAGGGATAAGTGCCGGAAGTGGTTCTGTGGGGTGGGCTAGGGTGGCAGGGTGTTGGTTTGCATGGGAAGGCGCTCAGTGATGGTGATGGGTGCAGAGTTCCATTGGGGGAAGTGCTGTGGGGGGCTAGGTTCCATGGGAGGGTGGTGGTTTGGTGGGTTGTGGAGGTGCCAGTGGGGTTTTTGCATGTGGTGGGGGAGGGAGTTCCATGGAGGTGGGTGGATGTTTCAATTTTTATTTTTTACATTGGGCCACCCTGATCATTTAAGAGAAAAGTTTCAGCGGAGTGGGCTCAATCAGATGTTCCATCACCAATGTTAGATCATGAGACCCATTCTTTATCATTTTTTGGCAATCAGTTGAAAATTACGACAGGAAAACACACTAATGCTGCCAATGGGCTACCTTTACTTTTCCCGCCCGAGATGACACTTTGTCAAAAAATGGCAAATTTTCACCCAAAGTATTTTTTTTATTCTTTCACAGGGTGTGAGCTTTGCTGGTCAGGCCAACATTTATTGCCAATCCCAAATTTCGCTTGAGAAGGTGATGGTGGACTGTCATCTTTAACTGTCGACCATTTGGGGTAGGTACACTCACAATGCTGTGAGGGTGGGTGTTCCAGGATTATAATCCAGTGACAGTGAACAGCAATATATATTTATATATATATTTCCAAGGCTGAATGGATTGGGGCTTCAAGAGGAATTTTCAGATGGTGGTGTTCCCTTGTCCTTCCATGCCAATCGGTGCCATGGTTGTCCGGGACGGCACTTTGTGGCCGTTTTCACGAACGGTGAGAGCAGGTGTGTTTGCGTTCGAGAAAACGGCCGTAAAGGCCTGGGGAGAATCGCTGTTCGCCGTAATAAACAGCATTGTCCTTCCAGATGCCTAAGGTCGTAGGTTTGGAAGGAGCTGTTGAAGGAGCTGTTGAAGTGAGTTGCTGCACTGCGCGGGTTTGACGCATATGCGTGATGACATCATCCGCGCATGCGCGGCTGACATCATCATGCGCGTCAGCCGCCGTGATGCTTGGCGTGCTTCACGGGGCCGCGCTGCTAGCCCCGCCCGGGGGGGAGAATCGAGTCCCGGGAGGGGGCGCGGAGGCTGCCGTGAAACATGGCCAGTATCACGGCAGCCTATACGACTCTCCGCATTTGCGGAGAATCGCGCCCTTTATCTTACACAGTGGGCAGGATTCTCCTGCAATCGGCGCGATGGCCCGTCGCTGGCGCCAAGAACGGTTCGAACCACTCCGGCGCCGGGCCACCCGGAAGTTGCGGAATCCTCCGCACGTCCGGGGGCTAGGCCAACGCCGGGGCAACCGCCGGCGAAGGGCCGCCATGTTCCCGTGCATGTGCAGAACCGCCGGCGTGTTCTTGTGCATGTGCAGGAGGTTTCTTCCTCGCGCCGGCCATGGCAGAGCCCAACAGAGGCCGGCGCAGAGGGAAAGAGTGCCCCCACGGCACAGGCCCACCCGCAGATCGGTGGCTACCGATCACAGGCCAGGCCACCGTGGGTGTCCCCCCCCCCCCCTCCTGCAGCCCCCCGAGTACTCCGGTAGATGGCTGACCAGCCAAGTCCCGCCATGATGGACCATGTCCATTTCACGCCAGCGGGACTGGCCGAAAACAGGCAGCCGCTCGGCCCATTGGTGCCCAGGGAATTGCCGGGGGGGCCGCTGCCAACGGATCCCGACCGGCACATCGTGAACCCCGTCACCACCCGAAAACCGGCACCGGACGCTTTGGCAGCCGGCGTCGGAGCAGCGGGGTGGGATTCACGCCGCCCTCCGCCGACTCTCCCACCCAGCAGGGGGGTTGGAGAATCGCACCCAGTGTATTTGGAGAATGCCATTCAGGAACATTTGATAAATGAAAGGAACTTTATGTGGTGTGTTCTCTCTTATACCTGCTGCTTCTCTATTTCCCAGTCTATGTCGAATTACATCACTTCCTTGCATGCCTTACTACAGCAGGGCTCTGCAGTGAGCCAAAGGGACAAATATAATACACACAATGAGTTGTTATTGCCGGGAAGCAGATGCAATAGCAGCTTTTGCAAGAGAATTGCAAGTATACTTGGAAGAAAAATATTGCAGGAGAGTGGGAATAATTAGATAGCTCCAGAGCTGACTTAGTCTCTCTCTTTCAGTGCTGTAAGGTTCGAGTGCCGTTCATTGTGAGAGCAGTTTTACAAGCAATTCAACCATGATGAGCAATGCACCCGGCCAACAGGAGAGATTCCCAAGGCCAGAAATATGGAAATAGGTTGATCTGGAGAGGCTTCAATTTCCTTTTAATAATAAAGGGAGCAGACTTTCCATCTGCATAACATTGCCCTTGTTAAACTAATGCTGCCAGTTTGGATAGTTCATAATGCTTTCTTTGATGGCAAGGAGATTCCTTAATGTCTCGGCTGGCAGCCTTCCCCCAGACCACAATGTCAAATGTAAATTAACTTGGAATTCAGTTCAATGCAAGTTTGAAATCTTTCTATATGGGTGCTGCCTCATCACAATCACTATACTCCAAAATAATTCCATGTCATTTGAGATACTGAGAAGCATGGCAGGGTAGAAATGCAATCTTGTCAAAAATGATAATGGAGCAATGATTTTGTGACATGTCAGGAGTTAGACACTGGATAGGAGACATGTTTACTACAATACGCTGGTTTTATTTATATATTAGTAGGTGGGATGGATGCAAGCTGACCTCAAAATAGATATCTTGTGTGATTGACAAAGATGGTTGCTTGGAGCACAGTGATTTGGGAAAAATAACCTTGGATACTGAAAAACAGGACAGAGGTAACCTACAACTGCGTATGAAATTCCACAACTTGTTAAGCCTGTTAGCTTTCTATTTGAACATTTGCTTTCAAGACGAGGTTTAAAGATAACAGTACTGATTGCAATATATAGAAATGGGCTAAGAAGCTTAACCACTGGTATCACTGGTATTCAGCTTAAGAAGTTATTGTTGTTTCTCACATGTGCATGGTGTTATCTTCCAGAGGAGTCATGGTGTAGTCACATTTATCTATGAATGAATGCAGAGGACAACCTTGCCGTTGTTCTCCAAATTCAATCACAACCTTTATCGACTCTCTCTATTTTTATGATTGCAGTTGCTCCTTTGGTAAGATCTTGAAGTTGCATCCTACATGTTCTGTGAATCCACACTGATGAATCCAAGATTCACTGTATTGGTGTCAAAGCTAATAACAACATTAACAACGATTCAAGATAATTAGTTGAGTTTGTGTTAGAAACAGAGGTAGTTTAAAATAATCTATATTTGTAATTTTAGGTATTAGAAACAAGATTTAAATTTAGGTGAGTTAAATTTTGTGTTTAGGTGTAAGACAGGAATAAAACTTGTTAGATTCATGTTAAACAAAGGTGCTGCATGGATTGAATTTTTGTTTCATTTCAAACTACTTGTATTGTGATTAGAAAGTTTATGACATGAAAACAGAGTTTAAAGAAAGACTAGGTTCTTGCTTAGCAACCAGAGGCCATTTTAAATTAGGACAACCCTTTGGATTTGGATTTGGATTTGGATTTGTTTATTGTCACGTGTACCGAGGTACAGTGAAAAGTATTTTTCTGCAAGCAGCTCAACAGATCATTCAGTACATGGGAAGAAAAGGGAATTGAACAGAATTCAAGAAAATACATGAGAATACATAATAGGGCAACACAAGATATACAATGTAACTACATAAGCATTGGCATCGGATGAAGCAGACAGGGTGTAGTGTTAATGAGGACAGTCCATAAAAGGGTCATTTAGGAGTCTGGTGACAGTGGGGAAGAAGCTGTTTTTGAGTCTGTTCGTCCGTGTTCTCAGACTTCTGAATCTCCTGCCCGATGGAAGAAGTTGGAAAAGTGAGTAAGCCGGGTGGGAGGGATCCTTGATTATGCTGCCTGCTTTCCCCCGGCAGCGGGAGGTGTAGATGGAACCAATGGATGGGAGGCAGGTTCGTGTGATGGACTGGGCGGTATTCACGACTCTCTGAAGTTCCTTGCGGTCCTGGGCCGAGCAGTTGCCATACCAGGCTGTGATGCAGCCCGAGAGGATGCTCTCTATAGTGCATCTGTAAAAGTTGGTAAGGGTTAATGTGGACATGCCAAATTTCCTTAGTTTCCTGAGGAAGTAAAGGCGCTGTTGTGCTTTCTTGGTGATAGCGTCGACATGAGTGGACCAGGATAGATTTTTGGTGATGTGCACCCCTAGGAATTTGAAACTGCTCACCATCTCCACCTCGGCCCCGTTGATGCTGACAGGGATGTGTACAGTACTTTGCTTCCTGAGGTCGATGACCAGCTCTTTAGTTTTGCTGGCATTAAGGGAGAGATTGTTGTCGTTGCACCACTCCACTCCCTCCTGTATTCAGACTCATCGTTGTTCGAGATCCGGCCCACTATGGTCGTATCGTCACCAAACTTGTAGATGGAGTTCAGTTTTAAACTGGATCCAGGGGCAGTTGGAACTAGGTGGCTGGAGAGGAAGGATATCTCATAGAAAGCTGCCAGAAGTAGAGAGGCAGAACAGTAGGGTGATGGAAAGAAAGCATATCCCAGAAGCTAAAGAACAGATAGTTCCAGCAACCAAAGAATAAAAGAGAAATCCCAGGAAGACAAAGTCAAAGAGACAAAAGGAACTGCAAATTGAACAATGTACTGCTCCCTGAAGTTAAAGAAAGGGGGAGAAAGGCTCCCAATTAAAGACAGAGCTGAAAAATGAAAACCTGGTGAAGTTAACGAGTGAGAAGCCAGATTTCTGAAGTAACTCTAAGGTTGATGACCTGAGTACAGCCTGTGACACAGTGGTGTTCTGCAGACATGGTTGGATACTTGAGCTATGGTGTGGCAATTTGAAAGCATGTGGCAATTCAAAGCAGAGCAATATTGAAATGAGATTGAAATCCTGGAAGTCGATCCATGGCAAGGACACCTGAAAAAAAGCATTGTTTGGAAGAAGATTTTATTCTGTGTATTTTCAAGAGTGGAGTTTTGAAACATTTGTGTGGAAATCAGAGTTCCAGTGAGAATAGTTGGCTAACAATGTGAAAAGCATCTGGGGGGATTTGATGAGAAATTCACAGAAGTTGTATTGGGCGGCATCTGCCACTTGTTACAGAGTGTGGTGTGTCTGTTCACAGTTGGCCTGTTAATTTACAGGGATGTACTTTTTTTTTAAATGTTTTTAGTAGAGTTTTTCAATTTTACAAGATCTTCCAAAACATATACATTTCATAAATCCCCCAAGATCTCATACAACAAAAAATATGATAGAGAACACAATCCCACATACCCCAACCACTCCCCGCTCCCAATCACCCCTCTCCCCCAACAACTGATGGTGATTAGTTCCTTGAAGTGGTAATAAAAGGCTGCTACTTCAGGTAGAACCCCTCGACTGGTCCCCTCACAGTGTACTTAACCTTTTCTAGGTATAAAAACTCCATTAGATCCACTAACCATGCCAGAGAACTTGGTGGGGTTGGAGACCTCCACCCCAGCAGGGTTCACCTCCAGACGATCAATGAGGCAAAGGGTAAGGCATCTACCTCGCCCCGTCTGCAGTTCCGATGTGTCCGACACCCAAATATGGCAACCAGATGGCAGGGTTCCAATTCAATATTGAGAATCGCCAACATGTGCTAAAGAAGGTGACTTAAAAGCATACAAGTTTGGGACAGGGCCAGAACATGTGCATGAGATTGGCAGGGCCCCCGGAACACCGCTTACACCTATTGGCCACATCCAGGAAAAACTGCTCATCCTCTCCTTGGTTAGATGTGTCCGAAACACTACCTTAAGCTGGATCAGCCCAGCCTTGCACACAAAGACATGAGTTCACCCTCTGAAGGGCCTCACTGCTCACCTCATCATCTGTTATGGGCCCCGGCTCCCCATCCCACTTCTCTTTCACTCCATCCACTGAACCTACTTCTTCTGATAGGATCTGCCCTTCGAAGCCGGACATGTTGCCCTCCTCCAATCCCCAAGTGAATGGATCCTTTCCATAAGAGATGTCGGCGGCACCTCTGGGAAAATCAGAAATGTCTTATGTACTAAATTCCAAACCTGGAGATACCTAAATGAGTTTGACCCCGTACTTCACCGTCAATTCCTCTAAGCTGACAAATCGCCCCTCCAAAAACAAGTCTCCATCTCTCTAACCCCGCCCTTCCCCACACCCCAAACATGGCGTCCAATCTCACCAGCTCAAAACAGGTTGTTGATGCAAATAGGAGCCGACTTCGGCAAAGACCCAAGCCTAAAATGCTGTCTGAAATGTCTCCATATCCGTAAAGTGGACATGCAGAATATTTTGTCGGCGAAAACAGGAGCGAAGCTGTCACCAGCTGTCAACCCAGATGCGTTATATGACCCCACCTCTACCTGTACCCCAACAGCCTCTGGATCACTACACCACACCAGCATTTTTTCTATGTTGGCCGCCCAATAATAAAAAGGCAGATTAGGCAATGCAAGATCCCCAGACTGTCTGTCCCTTTGTAAAGCTGTCCTACGAATTCTCGGAGTATTGCCCACCCAAATGAAAGATGTTATCGGCCTTATAGGCCGATTTTAGGAAGGAAGGCATTGAAAAAAAACCCAGAAAACATGGAAAAATATTCATTTTGATATACTGGGCCCTGCCCGCCAAAGCCAGGGGCAGGTTATCCCACCTTTGTGAATTCAATTTGACCTTACTCACCAGACTGGCAAAGTTAAATTTATGTAGCTGGGCCCATTCTTGAGCTACTCAATCAAACAGATACCTGAAGCTTGATCTGGCAAGGTGAAAGGAAAACAGCCCGGGTTAGCTCCCCTCCCTGTGGAGTCCACCTGAAAATACTCAGGTGGACCCCAAGTTGTATCAAGTTGTATCCCGAAAAAGAGCCAAAGCTCTTCAGAAGCTACATTATATCACCCATAGTGGGGACTGCATTCATCACATAAAGCAGTAAGCCGTCGGCGTATTGGGACACCCTATGCTCCACCACCCACCTCACCGTCCCCTACCCAAGGGCAGCAGGGTAGCATGGTGGTTAGCATAAATGCTTCACAGCTCCAGAGTCCCAGGTTTGATTCCCGGCTGGGTCACTGTCTGTGTGGAGTCTGCACGTCCTCCCCCTGTGTGTGTGGGTTTCCTCCGGGTGCTCCGGTTTCCTCCCACAGTCCAAAGATGTGCGGGTTAGGTGGATTGGCCATGCTAAATTGCCCGTAGTGTCCTAATAAAAGTAAGGTTAAGGGGGATGTTGTTGGGTTATGGGTATGGGGTGGATACGTGGGTTTGAGTAGGGTGATCATGGCTCGGCACAACATTGAGGGCCGAAGGGCCTGTTCTGTGCTGTACTGTTCTATGTTCTATGTTCTAATTATCCCTTTCATTTGTTTGAAGCCCTCAAAGCATTAGCTAGGAGCTCGATCACCAATACAAATAGGAGGAGAGACATCAGACACCCCTGTTTCGGTCCCCTACCCAATTGGAAGTACCCCAAGCTCAAAGTGTTGATACGCACACTAGCCGAGGAGGCCTTATACAATAAGATAAAGATAAAGTTGCCATAGTCCCAGATGACCATAAGCTGCTTTCCTCTTTGAGGGGGTAGAGCTGACTGGTGTAGATTTAACCTGAGGATCACCACACCTCAGGCGAAGGGCAAGGTTGAGTAATCTCAGCTGGTACGGGAATTGAACCTACACTGCGGGCCTCTGCATCACGAACCAGCTGTCTAGCTAACTGAGCTAAACCGGCCCCCTTACACAGGAGATGGACCCATGAAATGAACTTTGGTCCAAGCCAAAACCTCTCAAAAACAGTAAACAGGTACTTCCATTCCACCCTGTCAAATGCCTTCTTGGCATCCACAGACACTGCCCCCTCAGGACCAGGCCACACCAGCGGGGAGAGAACTACATTTAACAGTCGGCAGATGTTAGATAACAGTTGCCGGCCCTTAACTAATGGTGTGTGATCTTCACCTATCACCTCAGGTAGACAAGGCTCTAACCTCATTGCTAGCATATAACTATAGCCAAATATTTATCTTTCCTCAGCCTGGGAAGAAGAGACCTACTCCTCAAAAAGAAGTCTACCCTGGAGTATACCTTATGAACTATGAGAATTCTTTACCCCTGGATGCATGAACTGCCATCGGTCTGCCTTCCCAACTCTTCCATAAACTCTAACAGCGCATTCGCTACCCTCGAAGGAGCAAACAACTTCGGCCAAGAGCAGTCCAACTTCAGCTCCAGCACACAATTCAAGTCTTCCCCCAGATCAGCTGATGTGTGATCAAATCCGGGATGGAGGCCAACATCTTCCTTATAAATGGCACATCACTCCATTTCAGGGCATATACATTTAGCAATAATACAAACTTACCTTCCAATGACCCAGTAACTGTCACATACCTACCAAGGGACTGTGTAGTTGTTGAGAACATTATATAGAACATAGAACATAGAACAGTACAGCACAGAACAGGCCCTTCGGCCCTCGATGTTGTGCCGAGCAATGATCACCCCACTCAAGTTAACGTATCCACCCTATACCAGTAACCAAACAACCCCCCCCCCACCATTAACCTTTTTTTTTAGGACACTAAGGGCAATTTAGCATAGCCAATCCACCTAACCCGCACATCTTTGGACTGTGGGAGGAAACCGGAGCACCCGGAGGAAACCCACGCACACACGGGGAGGACGTGCAGACTCCGCACAGACAGTGACCCAGCCGGGAATCGAACCTGGGACCCTGGAGCTGTGAAACATTTATGCTAACCACCATGCTACCGTGCTACCCCATAGTTATGATATATTCTGAAAATTGTGTTAGCTTTAAAAGTCAGCGAGACTAATGTGAGGGTGGATCAGAGGTGAAGAACACTTAGTGGGAATCAGCTGGATTTTTGTGTCTGATGACTGATTCTTGCTGGACGTGGCCTCCACGATATTGCCTCAGTCAGGAAGATGAGTAGGCAATTCTGGAGCCTCGGAAGCCCCACTTGGAGAGGTGGATGTTGCTGTGACAGCTCAGCCGGCATGGAGGCATTCTCAGAGGCACGTTTTTAAAGTGAAAATAATTAGTTTGCAAATCATTTGGGATCTTGATCTTTGATCGAGATATTGGGCACAAAAACAGGGACATTATGCTGAACCGTCATAACGCTCTGGTTGGACCATGAGAGCTGTTCCAATTATCAAATCATGCAAGGGCTAAGGGACACAGATTTTAGATGTTGGGTTTATAATATGTCATTTGTTTTCACTGAGTCATATTAAATTTGTTTTTCTTGATATCACTCTTGTCAAACACCTTGGAATATTTTACAGCATTAAATATTATGTGTAAGTTCAAGTTGTTCTTAATCATAAGCTGTTCTATTAATAGATCGGTGACATGCCTTGTAATATATTTTCATAAAACCTCACTCTTGGCTGCAGGTTAACCTCAGCAACGATGAAACAGAAGAGCTATTTCATTTGCAGTACACCTCATAGCAGGGCAGTGCCATTTCCTGATGTGAGCAGAAAGAACCATGTCTGGAGTTCACCATTAATATCAGCCCTAAAATCAACCGCACAACCAAACGCCTTTCTTTACTTATGGAGTCTCCCCCTCCCCTCCCAGACTCTCCTTTCACATTTTAGCCCCCACTCCTGAAGGCATTGACTCATGCTGGGGTGTGGTTCGTGTACCTCACTTAAGCAACCAGTCATGTTGAAGTCTAAACAGTTAGTGTTGGCAGGCGATCTGACCATGGGATACATAAAAGCTGAGTTTATTCCTCTCATCACCCAACGTCAAGACACTGACGTCTTCCAGCCTGACTCACTGACCAGAATCAGCAGCAGAAAGCCTGGCCAGTTCCCTTTCCCATATAGCAGAAGTGCATAGGTCAATTGTGGAGCCCTTAAACTTCTCCCAGCTGTGATTATCGAATTCAGGAGTTCAGACCTGAAACTTTGAAGATCTGAATGATGCAGCAATTTATTTACAGGTGAGCTGGAGACTCCAACTTTGTCTTTTCAGGCTGCCTTTTTACCCCTTCTTTCAAAGAAAAGGGAAATAATTCTCCTCACCCTTCCATATTCCTAAATGGGACAACCTGTTCATGAATGCAGCGGAGAGCAGAAAAAATAACTATTGTGGGTGTAAGCCCTGGTCTTACCTGGCTCTGGGTCGCTACTTTGTAATTAAAATCTACTGCTACACTTGGAACTTAATGGCTCACCTACTTTGTCAATAAAATGGCTGGAGCTAATAATTTGACTGATTTGGTTATTAGTATTTTACGTTAATAGGTCTAAAACAGGGCAGGTTTAGGTCAGTTGGCTGGCCGGCTGGCTTGTGATGCAGAGCCAGCAGCGCGGGTTCAGTTCCCATACTGGCTGAGGTTTTTCTTGAACAGAGAAAGTACAAATTCCACACAGTCACCCGAGGCCAGAATTGAACCCGGGACCCTGCAGCTGTGAGGCAGCAGTGCTAACCACTGTGCCACCTTGCCCCAGCCCCCCTCCCTCCCCCCCCCCCCCCCCCCCCCCCCCCCCCCCCTTGTGCAACATCTATCAGTCTGCAAATCATCACAGCATAAAGGAGGTGACCAATGCCCTTAACAGGAAAGCCCATCATTATGTCAGATTTGCACTGGATGAGGATAGCCTGGCTCAAAAAGATTCACCGGCATCACAGCCAACTCAATCTTGGCAAGAGTGCAATAGGTTGCAGCCATGGCAGCAGCCCCTAATGTTTATAAACCACAAGGGCTACTATCCCATCAATATACAACTGGTGTCTGATCATTAGGAGCACAAACTGCATATTTGTGCTGTACCCTAGGAGTTGGCATGACTCATCCGCCCTGAGATACTCCCAGGTGCCTGAGATTTTCAAGGGGTCAGTATGTGTGCAGGTTCCCTGCTTCGGGATAAGGGCAGCCACCGACTGATGATACCAGTGTGCCTTCAAAGGTAATCTGGTCACATCTCTCTCAGCCCTCAATGCCATTCCCTTTCATCTCAACCATTCATAGTGGGAACAAGTCCTGCATTCACACTTGTGTGTGTTCTGGGATCATGATCTCAGCTTTGGCCTGCGATGTGCACTCACTCTGGGGATGGAAAGTGTACTGAGGAACAAGAGCAATGTGAAATGAAATGAAATGAAAAGAAAATCGCTTATTGTCACGAGTAGGCTTCAATGAAGTTACTGTGAAAAGCCCCTAGTCGCCACATTCCGGCGCCTGTCCGGGGAGACTGGTACGGGAATCGAACCGTGCTGCTGGCCTGCTTGGTCTGCTTTAAAAGCCAGCGATTTAGCCGAGTGAGCTAAACCAGCCCCTGGTGTACTGGTGCCATGTACTGACGAACAAGAGAAATGTGAGAGAAGGCTTGATGCTTGCTCCGCCACCTAATGATGTAAACTCTGCTGCGACTGAGATGAGCAAAGGCCTCCTCACAATGTCTTATGTCCGTGCACAACCACTAAGGAAACACAAATGCTGCCAGAGTATTGGTGCTGATAAGCTGCCCACTCAATGATGTTCCTTAAGTGAGAAGGGTCACATCATACACTTCAAATAATGATTTAAACACAACTCTCACACATCACACAAGGCAATGGAGACTAGATTAACAGAGGTTGACATGACATGAATGTTAATCTCACAATGGAATACTATCACTGAGTGGGAGCATAGCTAAAACATAAGAAGACTCCAGTTTACAAATTCACAACGTTTTGCATTAACCAAAACATTCACCTACAAATCAAATGTACTTACTCAAGTTCAATTTCATCAGTGCAAAGGCACATCCATGAACTATACATTACATCAAAATTTCTTAACTTTCCTAATCCTATCACTATGCTTCAGTGCAGTCCCAACATCCATGGGAGAGATGGAGGCAAACAGTTGACTATGTCCCGATGTATCCTGACCTTGGCCAACGTCCTCTGCTGCTTTGAGGCCTGGAGGGTTACCTGTCTGATCAGCATCAGACACAGGGGGCACAATCGACCAGCTGTGTCCCGCCGGAACCGGGGCGTGACATGGCCGGTAGACACCAGGAGAAGCCTCCCCCGGGATTCCCAACGGCTGTTACGCTTCATGAAATCTAATCACATCTCACGCAAAGTCGTGATCTGGTTCCCACCCATAATGAGTGGGACCCAGTCTCACATGGCTAAATTAATTTAAGAACCCCTTTATCTTACACCAGATTTAACAGCAACCCGGCATCTACCGACCCAGCCGAGTGTCGTTCAGTAGTTGTCCCCACAAATGGGGACCAGGCACAACGGTACCTGGGGAGCCTCCCAGGTGAATGGAGTCCACCGGGTGGTTTGCCTCCGGGCAGGGTGGCACCCAGACACTGCTGGTGCCAACTGGGCACCTTGGCACTGCCAGCCTGGCATGTTGGCAGTGCAACACAAGTGCAGGCCTGGAACTGACAGGGTGCCCAGGTGGTGTTGCCAAGCTGACTGAGGACTTCTGGAATTGTCTTGCATTTTCCCTGCATCAGGATCGGACCCAGGGGTGCCCTGCCTGTGACAGGTTGTGGAGTTGACCTCCCTTATAGGTGAGTTAGGGAATTGGGGGGTGGGGGGGGGGGGGGGGGGGGGTGGGGTCCAGGGGTTGGGGCAGTGCGTTGAGGGATCGGACGCCATTTAAAATTTGCATCCCAGTGCCTTCCTTCATGGAGGTGATCTGCTTGCCTGAGCTCCTCATTGCAGGGAATGATGCTGAGTTCCACCTCAGGGGGCATGGGGGAGGGGGAGCGTTCCCCGCCGGGGCACTAACAAAAATCGAAGTGCTGCTAGATAGCAGGGTAGCACTGGGAATGTCCCTGTTAATCCCGTCCAGTACATACTCTATTTTCTTTTAGTTACATAACGCCCAGGCATTCCAGTGAACGGCTCACTACCTCCCACCACTGAGAGACATGTGGCTGGGAAGCCAGGGAATCTCACCCATAGGCTTAGGATTTGTAAAAGGCAGATTGTATTTGATTCATCTGTAAGAAGTTTTGATGAAGTAGCAGAGAAGGTTGATACTGGAAATGCAGTAAATGTTATCAATATGGAACTTAAGATGATGTTTGATAAAAGGATGGTTAACAAAATTGAAACTCACAGAATAGAAATTTCACATCCAATTTGTCAATCAAGATATTGGCTTGAGGACACAGAAAACAGTAAGTCGTGGTAAATAGTTATTTTTCGGTCTGAAAGCTGGTTGATAATGGTGTTTCCCAAGGGCTAGTGCTCAGACCACTTTTTAAATATATATATTGATATAGATAAATGATTTCAACATGAGAATACAAAGTAACATGTCGACATTTGCCACTGATACATTGGAGGAGTGACAAACAGTGAGGATGATACCAATTGACTGCAACAGGACGTAGAGAGGATCGCAGAATTGGCAGACAAATGTAAGGTAATGCATTTTGGCAGAAGGGCAAGGTAGACTAAATTGCACAGTTCTAAACAGTGTACAAGAAGAGAGGAACTTGGGGATGCATGTGCATACCTTCCAAAATAGAGAGAGTAGTTAAATTTCACCAGAATGTAGCAAAGTGTCAGGCTTAGTCAGAAAACTGACATATAACTCTCCACTTACACAGATCTTGAGCCCCTTTGCCAAAAAATATGAGTGGGCGTGGTTTACATCATCACTCTGGGAGGGCAGGACCTCATAGCACCAGGAATCGGCGCCAAAGAGATTGGGGCGCCATCTTTAAAAGGTGCCGGGACCAGATTTGTAGCCTCGTGGTCCCCACCATGAAGATATTGGGAGCTCTCCCCCCTCCTCCCGACATTTATCGCTGGCAGCCCCCCCCCCCCGGCATTAATTGCCAGAACCGGCCCCTCCCCCCACCCCCGACATTAATCACCGGGGCTCCCCACCTGAGTGTCCACTCTCCCGCACCCCCCCCCCCCCCCCCCCCCCCCCCCCCCACCGCTCTCCCCACCCACCACAATCAATGCACTTCCTCCCGTGGGGCTTCTAGTAGGGCTTGCCCCTGGCACTGCCCCAGTACACGTTGGCACTGCCCGGGCATGACCCTTTCCCCCTTGGGCATTACATACCTTGGCATCCCTGGAGGGATCCCCTCAACTGCCTCGCGCCTGACCAAGCTTCTTGTGAACTCCGCTTTTAGTGAGGGACAGAAAGTTGTAATGAGGAACTAAGAACCTTACTAGTGGATCTCGATAGGTTGGCTAAGTGGACCAAAATGTGACAGATGGAGTTTAACATAGATAAGTGTGAGGACAGCCATTTTGATCGGAAAAATAGAAAGGCACTTGGGGTGCTCCAGTCCAGAGGATCTGGGGATCCTCGTGCATGAGTCGCAGAAAACTAGCATGCAGGTGCAGCAGGTAATAAAGGAAGTGAATGGAATGTTGGCATTTATAGCTAAAGTATATAAAATAGAGTATATAGATAAGGAATTGTTGTTGCAACTGGACAAGGCATTGATGAGACCACACCTGGAGTATTGTGCACAGTTTTGGTCTCCTTATTTGAGGAAAGATGCAGTGGCATAGGAGGCAGTTCAGAGGAGGTTCACTAGGTTGATTCCAGAGATGAGGGGTTTGTCTTATGAACTGAGGTTGTGCAGTTTAGGCCGAGACTCTCCAGAGTTTAGAAGAATGAAGGGAGATCAAATTGACGTGTGCAGGATGGTAAAAGGTATGGATAAAGTAGATGTGGAGCGGATACTGCCTCTTGTGGTTCATTCTAGACTGAGAAGTCATAGTCTCAGATTAAGGGATAGCAAATTTAAAACAGGGATTTTTTTTGTTTTTTGTTTGTTTTTATAAATGTAGAGTATTCAATTAATTTTTTCCAATTAAGGGGAAATTTTAGTGTGGCCAATCCACCTACCCTGCACATCTTTGGGTTGTGGGGGGCGAAACCCACGCAAGCATGGGGAGAATGTGCAAATTCCACACGGACAGGGACCCAGAGCCGGGATTGAATCTGGGACCTCGGCGTGTGAGGCAGTAGTGCTAACCACTGTGCCACCATGCTGCACAATTCAAAACAGATGAGGAAAAACTACTTCTCCCAAAGGGTCGTGAATCTGTGGAATTTGCATACTCCAGAGTGCGGTGAATGCTGGGACTGTGAGTAAATTTAAGGAGGAATTAGACATTATTTTTATTTAGTATGGAGAACGGGCAGGATGGTGGAGTTAAGACCATGATAAAATCAGCCACAATTGTATTGAACGATGGAGGAGGCTTGAGAGGCTAAATTGCCTACTTCTGCTCCTACTTCTTATGTTCTAAGAAAGAACGTTTCTGTCTAATTTCACCTTCCAGTTCTTGGTCTATAGCCCTGTGGGTAACAATACCTCAAGCACAAATTTGGTGTTCGAGATTAAAAAAGTGATCATGGATTATGGGGAGAAAGCAGGAGAATGGGGATGAGAAACATATCAGCCATGATTGAGTGGCGGGTGTCATAACATGCACCCATGCACATCATGAGGTAAAAACAGGCAATGACAGACACCCAGGTTAGCCAATCAACATACAGAACAGAACACAACCAATCACCAGACAGAACACCAGAGGGGGGCTTCCAACTATAAAACACACGAGGCATCAGCACTCCACCTCTTTCCACTGGTGACAACTGTAGTGACAGTCAGGGTGCATATATCAGTCAGCACCTTCTACACGTGGATCAGAGCTAGCCTGGTCTAATAAGTTAGAGTTAGCACACTTAGAGTAGCAGAGTGTCAACCCACAGCCAGCTGTGTGCATTGTTACAGAAGGTTAATAAATCATATTGAACCAATGCCTACGTTTGGTGTATGCTTTACAGTTCATCTGCATCCTGTTGCAGTTAGTGTTACCCCAGGGTGAATAACATGACATGATACCAGGAGTCTACTTCATCTAAGTAATTTACCTTGAATAATTCAGTGACGACCAGCAAGTGCCTTCCAGCGGCATGGAGAAGGTCCAGACCCCTCCACAGCTCCGGATCTCCGGAAATCTCGGCTCCAACAGGCGGGTCTTCAAGCAGAGATTCAGTCGATACATTGAGGCCTCGGGCCTTGAGGATGCGTCCGATGCCAGAAAACTCGCGTTGCTCCTATCGACAGTGGGGGACCAGGCCACCCAGATCTTCAATTTGCTCACTTTTGCCGACGGTGAGGACAAGACTAAGTTCCAGACCGTGTTAGCCAAATACGACAGTCACTGTGAAGTCGAAACGAATGAGAGCTTTGAGCGCTATGTCTTCCAGTAACGCCTTCAGGGTAAAGATGAGCCTTTCCAATCTTTTCTAACTCATCTCCGCATATTAGCGCAATCCTGCAACTACGGTGACACTGCTGATTCCCTCATCAGGGATCAGATCGTGTTTGGGGTCCACTCCGACGCCCTGCGGGAGTAGCTCCTAAAATTAAAAAACATGACCCTGCCAGTCGCCATCGAAACGTGTAAAGTGCATGAACAGGCGGAAAGTCGCTGCCTTAAATCGTCATGACATGCCCAAACTGCGGCACCGCCCACTTAAAGTGGCAATGCCCTGCAAGAGGCAGGCGATGTTTAAATTGTGGGAAGCCTGGCCATTATGCAGCCTTGTGCAGGTCTGCACCACCGATCTTGGGTCAGCGATCCCAGTTCCAACGCAAATGCATTCAAAGTGTGCAGCAAGGGCTGCTGGATTCAGAACCTGGTAACACCACGGAACCAGAGGACGACTGCCTGGAGTCTCCATATCGTTTGGGCATCATTACCACTTTTGACAAGGCCTCCTCAAATTCGGCAACATGCCTACCAATTCTCAACGTGGATTCTGCGGATGAATGGCATGCTGTCGTACAAGTCAACCAATGCAGCATCCGGTTCAAGCTGGACACTGGTGCGTCAGCCAGTCTTGCTCGCATCCAAAGGCAGCAAACATTCTTCTGCCGGCCTGCCAACTGCTTGATTATAATGGCAATGCCATTACTGCGTTAGGGTCTTGTCTCCAACAAGGCCATAATTGGAGTGGGTGGAGCTACAGAGTCGAGTGGTGAGTATTTAAACGAGCTGCTTCACGGATTTGAGTCTTTTCGGCGGGAATTCAGCTGTTGGGAGTGGGCGGAGCTACATGGCCGAGCGGTGAGTATTTAAACTAGCTGCTTTGCGGATTTGAGTCTTTTCGGCAGGAACTCAGCTATTGGGAGTGAGCGGAGCTACAGAGTCGAGCGGTGAGTATTTAAACTAGCTGCTTCGCTGATTCGAGTCTTTTCGGCTGGAATTCAGCTGTTGGGAGTGGGCGGAGCTACATGGCCGAGCAGTGAGTATTTAAACTAGCTGCTTCGCGGATTCGAGTCTTTTCGGCGGGAATTCAGCTGTTGGAGTGGGCGGAGCTGCTTCGCTGCTTAAACAGCGGCCACAGGGTCTTTGGGGATAAATTTGAAGAGTGACATCACAGCAAAGCAGCGACCTGATTGGCTGGTAAGGAAAGTGCTCCAATTAGCAGTAGCTGGGAGAAATTTTACTCTTCATGTGATTGGTAAGTATTGTGATTGGTAAGTAAAATCTTTATTCCTTTCACTTATTCATCATTTGATATTACATTTGTAATCAGTTAAAGTAAAGTGTAAGAATGGCAGGTGATCCCAGACCCGTGTTATGCTCCTCGTGCTCAATGTGGGAGTTCAGGGACGCGGTCGATGCCCCTGACTCCTTCATGTGTGGGAAGTGTGTCCAGCTGCAGCTCCTGTTAGACCGCATGGCGGCTCTGGAGCTGCGGATGGACTCACTTTGGAGCAACCACGATACTGAGGAGGTCGTAGATAGCACGTTCTGTGAGTTGGTCACACCGCAGATTAGGATTGGTGAGCGAGACAGGGAATGGGTGACCAAGAGGCAGAGAAAGAGCAGGAAGGCAGTGCAGGTGTCCCCTGCAGTCATCTCCCTCCAAAACAGGTATACCATTTTGGATACTGTTGGGGAAGATGACTCACCAGGGGAAGGCGGTAGTAGCCAGTTTCATGGCACCGTGGCTGGCTCTGCTGCACAGAAGGGCGGGAAAAAGACTGGAAGGGCTATAGTCAAAGGGGATTCAATCGTAAGGGGAGTAGACAGTTGTTTCTGTGGTCGAAAACGAGACTCCCGAATGGTATGTTGCCTCCCGGGTGCACAGTCAGGGATGTCTCAGATCGGCTGCAGGAAATGCTGAAGGGGGAGGGTGAACAGCCAGTTGTAGTGGTGCTTACTGGAACCAATGATATAGGTAAAAAACAGGATGAGGTCCGACAATCAGAATTTAGGGACTTTGGAGATAAGTTAAAAAGTAGGACCTCAAAGGTAGTAATCTCAGGATTGCTACCAGTGCCACGAGACAGTCAGAGTAGAAATTCAAGAATAGTCAGAATGAATACGTGGCTTTAGAGATGGTGCAGGAGGGAGTGGTTCAGATTTTTGGGACATTGGAAACGGTTCTGGGGGCCATTACAAATCGGGTGGTCTACACCTGGGCAGGACTGGAAGCAATGTCTGAGGGGTTGCTTTTGCTAACACTGTTGTGGAGGTTTTAAACTAATGTGGCAGGGGGATGAGAACCAGATTAGGATGTTAGAGGTCAGTAAAGAGGCAGCAACTAAAGCCAGTAAGGTACTAGATAATAAACTCATTGTGACTAAGGGGAAGAGTAGACAGGGAAGAGATGATGAACGCAAAGGGAAAGGTGGTCTGAGGTGCTTTTTTTTTAAAAGTGAGAAGTGTAGCAGGTAAGGCAGATGATCTTAGGGCTTGGATTAGTACCTGGGAATATGATGTTATTGGTATTACTGAGACTTGATTGAGGGAAGGGCAAGATTGGCAACTAAATATCTCAGGGTATAGATGCTTCAGGTGGGATAGAGAGGGAGGTAAAAGGGGTGGAGGACTTGCATTACTGGTCAGAGATGATATCACAGCTGTGCTTAAGGAGGGCACTATGAAGGATTCGAGCACTGAGGCAATATGGGTAGAGCTAAGAACTAGGAAGGGTGCAGTAACATTGTTGGGACTTTACTACAGGCCTCCCAAAAGCGAGCATGAAGTAGAGGTACAAATATGTAGACAGATTATAGAAAAATGTAGGAGCAATAGGGTGGTCGTGATGGGAGATTCTAACTTCCCCAACATTGAATGGGACTCATGTAGTGTTGGAGGTGTAGATGGAGCAGAATTTGTAAAGAGCATCCAGGAGATTTTTTTAGAGCAGTATGTAAATAGTCCAACTCGGGAAGGGGCCATACTGGACCTGGTATTGGAGAATGATCCCAGCCAGGTGGTTGAAGTTTCAGTGGGTGATTACTTTGGGAATAGCGATCACAATTCCATAAGTTTTAGAATACTCATGGACAAAGACAAGAGTGGTCCTAAAGGAAGAGTGCTAAATTGGGGAAAGGCCAAGTATAACAAAATTCGGTAGGGGCTAGGGAATGTGTATTGGGAGCAGCTATTTAAGGGTAAATCCACATTTTAAATGTGGGAGTTTTTTGAGGAAACGTTGATTAGAGTGCAGGACAGACATGTCCCTGTGAAAATGAGGGATAGAAATGGCAAGATTAGGGAACCATGGATGACGGGTGGAATTGTGAGACTAGCTAAAATAAAAAAGGAAGCATACATAAGATCTAGGTGACTTAAAACTGATGAAGCTTTGAAGGAATATCGGGAAAGTAGGACAAATCCCAAACGCGCAATAAAGAGGGCTAAAAGGGGTCATGAAATATCTTTGGCTAACAGTGTTAAAGAAAATCCCAAAGCCTTTTATTCGTATATAAGGAGCAAGAGGGTAACTAGAGAAAGGATTGGCCCACTCAAAGACAAAAGAGGGAATTTATGTGTGGAGTCAGAGGAAATGGGTGAGATTCTTAATGAGTACTTTGCATCGGTATTCACCAAGGAGAGGGACATGACAGATGTTGAGGTTAGGGATGAGTTTAAATACTCTAGGTCCAGACAGCAGAAGGAAGGGGGAAGTTCTGGGTATTCTAAAAGGCATTAAGGTGGACAAGTCCCCAGGTCGGGATGGGATCTATCCCAGGTTACTGAGGGAAGCAAGGGATGAAATAGCTCGGGCTTAAACAGATATTGTTGCAGCATCCTTGAGCACTGGTGAGGTCCCGGAGGACTGGAGAATTGCTAATGTTGTCCCTTTGTTTAAGAAGGGTAGAAGGGATAATCCAGGGAATTATTGACCTGTGAGCTTGATGTCAGTGGTAGGCAAACTGTTGGAGAAGATACTGAGGGATAGGATCTATTCACATTTGGAAGAAAATAGACTTATCAGTGATAGGCAGCATGGTTTTGTGCAGGGAAGGTCATGTCTTACAAACGTAATAGAATTCTTTGAGAAAGTGAAAAAGTTAATTGATGAGGGAAGGGCTATAGATGTCATATACATAGACTTCAGTAAGGCATTTGATAAAGTTTCCCATGGCAGGTTGATGGAAAAAGTGAAGTTGCATGCGGTTGAGGGTGTACGAGCTAGATGGATAAAGAACTGGCTGGGCAACAGGAGACAGAGAGTAGTGGTGGAAGGGAGTGTCTCAAAATGGAGAAAGGTGACTAGTGGTGTTCCACAGGGGCCCGTGCTCGGACCACTGTTATTTGTGATATACATATATGATCTGGATGAAGGTATAGGTGGTCTGATTAGCAAGTTTGCAGATGATACTAAGATTGGTGAGGTTGCAGATAGCGAGGGGGACTGTCGGAGACTACAGCAAAATATAGATAGATTGGAGAGTTAGGGCAGAGAAATTGCAGATGGAGTTCAATCCAGGCAAATGCGAGGTAATGCATTTTGTAAGATCCAATTCAAGAGCGGACTATACGGTCAATGGAAGAGTCCTGGGGGAAATTGATATCATAGAATTTACAGTGCAGAAGGAGGCCATTCGGCCCATCGAGTCTGCACCAGCTCTTGGAAAGAGCACCCTACCCGAGGTCAACACTTCCACCCTATCCCCATAACCCAGTAACCCCACCCAACACTAACGGCAAATTTGGATACAAAGGACAATTTATCGTGGCCAATCCACCTAACCTGCACATCTTTGGACTGTGGGAGGAAACCGGAGCACCCAGAGGAAACCTACGCACACACGGGGAGGATGTTCAGACTCCGCACAGACAGTGACCCAAGCCGGAATCGAACCTGGGACCCTGGAGCTGTGAAGCAATTATGCTATCCACAATGCTACCGTGCTGCGGTACAGATACAGAGAGATCTGGGATTTCAGGTCCATTGTACCCTGAAGGTGGCAACGCAGGTCGATAGAGTGGTCAAGAAGGCATACAGCATGCTTGCCTTCATCGGGCGGGGTATTGAATATAAGAGTCGGCAGGTCATGTTACAGTTGTATAGGACTTTGGTTAGGCCACATTTGGAATACTGCGTGCAGTTCTGGTCGCCACATTACCAGAAGGATGTGGATGCTTTAGAGAGGGTGCAGAGGAGGTTCACCAGGATGTTGCCTGGTATGGAGGGTGCTAGCTATGAAGAAAGGTTGAGTAGATTTGGTTTGTTTTTGTTGGAAAGACGGAGGTTGAGGGGGACCTGATTGAGGTCTACAAAATTATGAGAGGTATGGACAGGGTGGATAGCAACAAGCTTTTTCCAAGAGTGGGGGTGTCAATACAAGTGGTCACAATTTCAAGGTGAGAGGGGGAAAGTTTAAGGGAGATGTGCGTGGAAAGTTTTTTACGCAGAGAGTGGTGGGTGCCTGGAACGCTTTGACAGCAGAGCTGGTAGAGGCGGGCATGATAGCATCATTTAATATGCCTCTATACAGATATATGAACGGGCGGGGAACAGAGGGAAGTAGATCCTTGGAAAATAGACGACAGGTTTAGATAAAGGATCTGGATCGGCGCAGGCTGAGAGGGCCAAAGGGCCTGTTCCTGTGCTGCAATTTTCTTTGTTCTTTGTTCTATCAAAGCCACACTGAGATTCAAAATCGTCACGACTGACAAGGCTTCCCTGCTTGGTGCCCATGCATGCAAGCTACTCAATCTCATCCAGCGCGTCCATGCCATGTCCTCTGCTAATATGAATCTTCAAGCTGACATTGACAAAATCCTGTCACAATACCTGGATGTGTTCAGTGGGATGGGCACGCTGCCATACCGTTACAAAATTTTACTCAGGCCTGATGCCACGCCTGTGATCCATGCACCATGCCAGGTACTGGCTCCTCTGAAGGACCGTTTAAAGGCGCAGCTGCAGGAGCTCCAAGATCAGGATATAATCTCTAAAGTGATGGACCTGACTGACTGGGTCAGCTCGATGGTCTGTGTGAAGAAGCCCTCTGGAGAACTACGCATATGTATAGATCCCAAGGATCTTAACCGAAACATAATGCGGGAGCACTACCTGATCCCGAAGCGGCAGGAGCTGACCAGTGAAATGGCACATGCCAAATTCTTCATGAAGCTAGATGCATCATGTGGTTTCTGGCAGATACAACTGGACGAATCCAGCAGGAAGCTCTGCACGTTTAATACACCTTTCGGAATGTACTGTTACAACCACATGTCGTTTGGTATTGTTTCAGCCACTGAAATCTTTTACAGGACCATGGAACAGATGCTGTAGGGCATTGAGGGTGTGCGGGTTTATGTTGGTGACATCATTATATGGTCCACGACCCCAGAGGAACATGTATCTCGTCTCCAACAAGTCTTTAGATGCATACATGCCAACGGCCTCAAGGTGAACAAGGCCAAATGCTCCTTTGGCATGTCATCAATCAAGTTTTTGGGTGATCAAATAGCCCAGCAGGGCGTGCAACCGGACTCGGACAAAGTCAAAGCCATCAACACCATGAAGACCCCGGAAGCCAAAAAGCCGGTACTACACTTCCTCGGTATGGTTAACTTCTCGGGAAAGTTCATTCCCAACCTTGCATCACACACCAAGGCTCTCAGGCATCTGGTGAAGAAATCCACTGCCTTTCAGTGGCTACCCACACATCAAGCAGAGCGGCTCGAGTTAAAGGCAAGGCTCACCACTGTTCCGGTACTGGTGTTTTTTGACCGGGAGAGGGCGAAGAAAATCTCCACGGATGCTAGCCAGGTCGGCATTGGTGCGGTGCTCCTCCAGAAGGATGACTCCTCATCTTGGGCTCCAGTGGCCTATGCATCAAGGGCCATGGCTCCCATTGAGCAGAGGTATGCTCAGATAGAGAAAGAGTGCCTGGGCCTCCTCACCGGTATTGAAAGTTCCATGATTATGTCTATGATCTACCAACGTTCACATTAGAGACTGACTGTGGTGAATGTAACGTAGTAATTCACACTGTATTTACCAATACCATTGTAAGCGCAGTAGCGTTATCCGACCACTGGGGGGAGTAGCTCTGGGAATGCTCAGGAGTTTGTACAGGGCTCCACCCTTGGCTCCGCCCACAACTCCTCCCCCTTGACTGCTGTATAAATAACCGTGTCCAGAGCCAGCCTGCAGTTCATCGAGAGTTCAACGGGTAACAGGCTGGCTCTGTAGTAAGTAGATTAAAACCACTGTTCATATCTTAAAGCACGTGTCTCGTGAATTGATGGTTCCATCACTGACCACAGACCCCTACTCCATATCATTCACAAGGACTTGAATGACATGACGCCCAGGCTTCAGCGCATTCTCCTTCGGCGCCGCAGGTATGATTTCAAATTGGTTTACACACCAGGCAAGGAGTTAATCATTGCGGATGCCCTGCCACGCGCCATCACCTCGCCCTGTGAACAGGTCAACTTCATCCGCCAAATTGAGGCACAGGTGCAACTATGTGCCAGCAACCTCCCTAACCCTAACCCTCTTCTGCAGTGGGTCATACATCACCTTGCAAATGGTTGGCAGAAAGGGCATTGCCTCCATCGGGTGCGTAGCGTCGGAGGAGGGCCTCAGGTGACGTCTTGAGGCCGTCCATACGGCATGCTCCCCGAGTATGCCGTTTTTGAAGGGGAGGAGCATCGCAAAAGGGGCGCCGCACCCAATTTCAGCACAAACGGGGATTCTCTGGCCAATCAGCGAACACGATTTCGGCGTCGGCGACCGGAGACTCCCATCCGTTATCTTTGGAGAAAAGGAGATTGAGGCAATATTAGGTAGAGGTGAATAAGATTATAACAGATCTGAATAAAATAAAACAACTGTTTCTATTGTTTATGGTACAAGGACGAGGGGACACAGATTTAGTGTTTTGGGAAAGAGGGTGATGCAGGGAAGAACACATTTGCACTGAGTAGTAATGCCTGGAACCTCACTGCCCATGAGGGTGGTGGAAGCAGAGATAATCAATTATGTGTC
Organism: Scyliorhinus canicula; assembly: GCF_902713615.1. Classification (NCBI taxonomy): domain Eukaryota; kingdom Metazoa; phylum Chordata; class Chondrichthyes; order Carcharhiniformes; family Scyliorhinidae; genus Scyliorhinus; species Scyliorhinus canicula. Next base: position 162,113,215 of record NC_052147.1, on the reverse strand, counting down.
AAAAGAAAATCCGATGGGCATTTGAAAGAAATAAATGTGCAGGCCACGGTGATAGAGCTGAGAATGGGAGTGACTGAATTCCCTCACAGAGAGCTGGCCTGCACTCAATGAGCCAAATGGCCTCCTTGTTTGCCATAATGTATCTAAAACCTCCTGACTCTTAAAACATGTACATTAATTTTATTATTTTGCAGTCGTCCTTATTATCATGTCTTGCAACTGCTACTTGCTTCTGAATTTCCAGATGGAGCCCATCTAGCATTGGAAATGGCCCCACCCCAGGAATAGGGTTTGAGGTTGTGATAGTTTACAGTGTTTCTGAAAACCGCAAGACACCAACTTAAGTCCAAGTTTAAGAAGAAAGAAACCACAAACCAAAATCACTAAACCAGCGGCCATTACCTCATTGCTGTTTTGTGGGACATTACTTGGTGAACATCGACAGAGCATTTCCTGCATTAAAACAGTGGCTGCATTTCGAAAGCACTAAGATGGCTCCAAAAGCACTTCAGAACATTTTATTCTGGGGCTGTGAAGAAGAAAGGCACTTAATTAGAGGGCCCCCAACATTTACATTCTGAATGTTAAAGAGAATGCGGACGACCGGAAAATTCCAGCCCATGTATTCAAACCACCAGGAATATGGCAGATGGTAGAGGGGACAAGCGGTGATGAGGGGTAGGGTGACAGTGTCCAGAAACAAGAACACTCTGCAAGTAAAACATACAAAGGACTTTAAAAGGAGGTGGAGCTCTGGGGAATTGCTCAGGATTTAACACTGAGAATTTCACCAAATCAAGCAGGAAATTCATTTCAACTGGTCTGTGCTGGTGTTCTTTTATTCTTTTATTCCTTTCTTCCTTCTGTACTTCTCTAGCTTTTCCTTCTGTCCATCCATGCTGTTAACCTCAGCACTCTGTATGCCTGAAAGTTCCCCAGGGATGCCCTGCATGTGTGAGGTGAGGTGTCAGGGGGCCAGAGGAACTCCTTATAGGTGAGTTAGTGCTCTGAGGGGATTCGGGGGTTGTGTTGGGGGTCAAAAGATCGGGACGCGATTTAAAAATAGTGTCTCAATCGTTTCCTACTCTGAGGGGAGTTCTCCGCGGGGGCCCTGAATTGCAACAGAATCCCGATAGATAACATGGTGTTTCACGGCACTGTGGAATTCGCCCGCCGTTGGATTCTCTGTTCCTGCTAGCAGCTCACTCCTACCCATGGGTTTCCTGACGGTGTGGGGTGGCTTAAATGGGAAATCCCAATGACAATTGACGGGAGCAGAGAATCCCATCACCAACGAACAGTGTGCTGCCAGGAAACACAGGGCTGGGAGAGGCAGCACGGTAGCATTGTGGATAGCACAATCGCTTCACAGCTCCAGGGTCCCAGGTTCGATTCCTACTTGGGTCACTGTCTATGCGGAGTCTGCACATCCTCCCCGTGTGTGCGTGGGTTTCCTCCGGGTGCTCCAATTTCCTCCCACAGTCCAAAGATGTGCAGGTTAGGTGGATTGGCCATGATAAATTGCCATAAGTGTACAAAATTGCCCTTAGTGTTGGGTGGGGTTACTGGGTTATGGGATAGGGTGGAGATGTTGACCTTGGGTAGGGTGCTCTTTCCAAGAGCCGGTGCAGACTCGATGGGCCGAATGGCCTCCTTCTGCACTGTAAATTCTATGATAAAGAGCGGAGAGTCCAGTTCCTTGTTTTTACACTATTTCACCCTAATCTTAGATTTTCCCGCAAGAGGAGACATTCTCTCCACATCCACCCTATCAACACCCCTCAGGATTTTAAAGGATTAGGTCGCCTCTTACTCTTCTACAGTGGGTACAAACCTAACCTCTCCAACCTTTCCTCATAAAACAATCTGCCCATTCCAGGTATCAGTCTGGTAAACCTACTCTGAGCTGCTTCCAATGCATTTACATCTTTCCTCCGGGGCACCTCAAAGAGGCCAGAAACTTTTGAGTGTGCCAGGATAAAATTGTTGTGCACACAGCCCAGGTATCAGGCACAGACGTGCATGATGCCCATCTCATTGTCACACACCAGCTGCATATTCATCGAGTGGAACCTCTTTCAGTTTGTGAAGACCGGTCTGTCATCTGCAGGTGCTTGTAGGGTGACATCCATTCCGGCGATCACCCCCCTGGACCCAGGGCATCTCGGCGAACCCCACTGATTGGGCATCCTGGTGGGCTTGGTCCACATTGAAATTAATGTACTGTGGTGACCGGGCATATATTAGAAAGCAAAGTTGACATATCTCTATTGAAATGACTTTGATGATTGAATTGCAATTAACTGCTTTTAGAATTTTGTTACTTAGAATTCAATGGGATTTTTTCTCTATTTTTTCATGAGATGTAGGCATCGCATTAATTTGTTGTCCATCCCTACTGACCTTAAACTGAGTGACTTGCCAGGCCATCGCAGAGGGTAATTAAGAGTCTATCACATTGCTGTAGTTCTGGAGTCACATGTCGGCCCGACCAGGTGAGGCTGGCAGATTTCCTTCATTAAAGGACATTCTGTGAAGTGATATTTGAAACTAGGAATGTTAGCAAGGTATCATGGGCAGAATTTTCCAATTATGAGACTAAATGCAGTGGCAGGTGTTTTGGGCAGCAGCTAGCCCTTTGGCCGGAATGGTGGGAATGCACACCCAATTCCGTGCTTGGACGTTCATTCATTATACACTAGCAAGTGAGGGGCCAAATATTCTGGTGGGTCAAGAGCTGGTTCATCTGCATGCCATTAGCTGGTGGGGTCAAAAGTCTAGGTGCTATATTTAAATACCAGTCCAACACATAAATCTCACTCTCTCAAGCCCACCTGATTTCAGGACACTTGCAGAGATGTCTTCCATGAAACTGAATGCTTCAAGAAGAATGCGGCACCCTGCTCTTGAGGCCTTGACCAGAGGAGTGCAGGCTGGCAGGCATGCACTTTATCCCAGGGATGGCTGCAGGAAATACGTGTAACCCTCATCTCTGCCCTGGGAGGCCATTGCAGAGCAGGTCAGCGTGACTGGCAACTGGGCCCGAAGCTTTATCCAGTGGAGGAAGAAGATAAATTATGTAATCTGCTCCACCAAGGTAAATTGCCTCCAATCTATTTTCAAGCTGTCAGAATGGCATCATGTATTCTAACAGCTACTCTCTTCATGGATCTCTCACATCCATTAGCGGGGGGAACATACCAATACTTAACATCTCATGGAGAATTCCACATCACCATCATCCCATCTGTCGTGTTGCTCAAACTCCATCCATTGGCCTTTCCCGGGAGGGCTCATCACACACAGGGGACATACTTTTAACCCACCCTCTGCTCCATCCCTCTGATCACATGCCTGTCTTTCGTCTTCATACATGCCCAGCTGGCACACAACAAACGTGAAAGATCACTTACCGGGGAAGAGAGGCCAACATTGGCCCTCACTGTGTTTGAGTTGGTTGCAACTGAGATGGGGAGGATAAGGATCTCGCCTATGAGGGAGGGGAGGTTGGCCTCACCGAGCAACATTGTATGGATCACAGTGAGTCATCTGCAGTCTTATATCCCTCATGCTCATCACCTGAATCTCTATTCTCTATTTCCTAGGCACCAGCATATTGAAGCCAAGCACCGGTGCGAGTCCCCAGACCATGTCCAAAGAAGAAGCTCTGGGTGAAAACAGATACAGCACTTACCCACATCTTCATCAATGCAAAGACACACACTTTGTTAGGGCGTAGCTCTGGATTAGGCTCGTGCTGACTTTCTGACACGTCCTCGCAGCAGTCGGCGGCAGGGACAACCCAGGTCTCTGGCACTCGCAGTGCTGCTGGAGTCCAGTGACCTGTTTAGTTCCAGTCAGATGCTGAGCCTCTGGAAACGGCTGCCAGCTCACTGATAGATATGGAAACACAGGCGGTGGAACATCAGGCAGACATTTGGCATGTCATTCAGCAGACTAGAGCGCACGATGCAGCAGTCCGCCCGCATTCTGCCTGATGTCACTGGTCCGACAAGTGAGCGCCTCGAGGTCATCATGCGAAGGTTGACGACCACCTAGGAGTCTTAGCCAAAAGGCCTGGCTGGATTTGCACTCTGCCCTGCACACCATGGCCACACATTCTGGCAAGCAACGTGGGGATGAGGCACCTTGATCTCCCTTCAGGTGCCACATATAATGCAGGAGTCAGAACCTGAGGACTCGATCACCCACAGGGAGGATGAGTGTCAGTCGGACATCCCCGGGGACCTCCACACAGGACACTTGAAGGATGTTTTTGTGAGCGCCACGAAGAATCCAGCATAAATTGAAGGATAGAAAGAAATAATATTTATTTACAATAACATATATGTACACAACAGCAGCAGCAACTTCCCTTGCTACTCACTCTCCTCTAGCCGGTTCCAAACTGGCCAGCTTTATTTATGCAGGGAATCTGCGAATGATTTCTCCACCCCCCCGCGCTCCTTGGGGAAGCTCATACTCCCAAAGGATTGTGGGATTGCCATTAGTCCCCAGCCAGTGGTAAGCAGGCAGGTTATAATATCCCTCCCCCACAAAGTCCAAGGAATCCACCGAAGACCCTGGCGAAGGAGGGCGTTGGATTCGTTTTGCCACAGGCCGGTCACCATTTGCACAAGGCACTGGATGGGGCGGCGTGTTATGAGACGGAGAACAGCGCTTCCGTGATGAACGGCGCATGGGCCCGTGGGCCCGAGGATTCCCCCTCTGAGGCGTCCTGTGTCTCCATCTTGGAGTCAGAGTCTGCTGCCTCTGTCATCTCGGCCTCTCTATCTCCACACGGTTCTGCAGCGACCTGCGCAGGCTTTGATTACGGCACCAGAGGAAGATTGTGAGGAATACTTTCCACTGTGTCTCATCTCTGTGGCTGTAGAAATGAGCTCCGGGGACGGGGAATCTTTGGAAGGGATGGTCTTCTGGACCGAACGTGGTCTTCATGCTTGCGCTGGAGACGACCCTGGGCTTGCACCTGGTAAGAGATAGGGCCCGTTTGGCGAAAGATTACGCCAGGGAACCACTGGGCACCACCAACAAAATTCCGAATGAACACTGGGTCACTGGGCGCAAACTGCCGAATCGGACGATGCCGAGAAAAACCATGTCCCTGCCGTTCTTGTGTGCAATGTACTTTTGCGGCAATGTCCAGGAAAACCATGCTAAGGCGGGTGTGAAGTCTCCGGCCCATTAGGAGTTCTGCGGGAGCTACCCCAGTCACCGCATGTGGGGTGGTCCTATACGAAAACAAAAAAATGAGCCAGTCTCATGTCCATCGACCCAGAAGCCTGCTTCTTTAGGCCTCATTTGAATGTCTGCACTGTGGGCACTCTGCAGACTGCATGTCTGCACTCTGCCAACCCATTTGAAGCCGGGTGGTATGGGGCAGTGCGGATATGGCGTATGCCGTTCATCTTCATGAACCTCGCAAACTCCTCACTTATGAACGGAGTGCCGTTGTCAGTGACCAGCACCTCGGGGACGCCATGCGTACTGAAAGACAAACGCATCTTCTCGATTTTTGCGCAGGACGTTGTGCCTACCATCTTATGCACCTCTAGCCATTTAGAGTGGGCATCGATTAATAGAAGGAACATGGAACCTTGAAAAGGCAGGCGAAATCCACATGCAAGCGTGGCCATTCCCAGTGATGTAGGGGCGCGGCCGGCGGAAGCTCCTGATGCTCCTGGAAAATGGAGCAGTTTTGGGCCTCCTTCTCAATGTCGGTGTCGAGGCCTGGCTACCAGACATAACTCCGGGCCAACATGGATGCCCATTGTGCAAGTCTCTTAGTATCAGCCCCTGTCCTTTTTCCGGGACAATCACACGCGTCCCCCACAAGAGGATGCCGTCTTCTGTGCTAAATTCTGACAGCTTGGAGGAAAATGCCCGCAACTCCCCTGGGAGCTGTCTATGCTGCCCACCATACAGGACTATGTGCCGAACCTTTGACAGGACTGGCTCCGTCTGGGTCCACTCACGGATCTGTGATGCCATGACAGGCAAGGGGTCCATAAGATTTAGGGTTGCAACCACCTCACCAGTCATGGGGGCCGACATGGGGCCGGTCGTAAAGGCAATCGGCTCAGTGCCTCGGCATTTGCTATATGGGTTCCTGGCTTGTAGAACACTCGTAGGCTGTGAGTAACAAAGCCCAGCATTGGATCCGTGCAGAAGCAATGGGCGGTATTGGTTTATCCTCTTAGAAAAGTCCCAGCAGAGGCTTATGATCAGTCACGATAGTGAAGTGCAGGCCATACACGTACTGGTGGAAGTATTTCACCGCAAAGACCACCGCCAGGCCCTCCTTCTCGATCTGTGCGTACTATTTTTCCGCTGCAGTCAACGTGCGGGAGGTGAACGCTATCGGCCGCTCAGCCCGTTCTCCATCTTGTGGGACAGGACAGCCCCAATACCATACGCGGATGCATCACATGTGATGAGCAAAGGCTTTCCAGGATCATAGTGGGTTGGTAACCCAGACAACGATAATTGTTGTTTTACCCGCCGGAAAGCGGTTTCTTGTAGCTGACCCCAAATCCAGGTGTGATTCTTCTTTCGCAGAAGGTGCAACAGGGCCAGCGTTGTTGCCAATTTGGGGAGGAACTTCCCGTAATAGTTTACGAGGCCGAGAAAAGAACGAAGATGCGAAGTGTCAGTTGGGGCGGGGGCCTGTTGAATTGCGCACACCTTCTCTGCGACGGGGTGCAAACCTTCGCGGTCCAACCCATAACCCAGGTAGACTACCTCCTTCACCTGAAAGATGCATTTTGTGCGACGTAAACGGACTCCAGCCTCCGAAAAGCATTTTAGAACAGCCTCCAAATTTTCCAAATGTTCCTGCTCCGATGTCCCTGTAATCAAAACGTCATCTAAGTAGACAGCGAAACACGGTAAACCTCTCAAAATGCCCTCCATGACACGTTGAAAAATAGCGCAGGCAGATGATTCTCCAAAGGGCAACCGTGTATATTCATAGAGGCCCAGGTGTGTATTAATCGTTACATATGGTCGGGAGGCAGGGTCCAGCTCCAACTGTAGGTCGGTGTGACTCATATCTAATTTTGTGAACAAGAGTCCGTCTGCACGCTTCGCGTAGAGATCCTCTATGTGAGGCATTTGATATTGGTCGAGTTGTGAAGCCGTATTCACTGTAAGTTTATAGTCGCCGCACAAGCGAACTGTGGCATCTGGCTTCATTACAGGTACAATTGGTGCTGCTCAGTCAGGGAAACGGACGGGCCTGATAATACCCAAAGTCTCCAAATGAGTGAGCTCCCTTTCTACCTTCTCGAGCAAGGCGTAAGGCACTGGGCGTGCCCGGAAATAGCACGGCGTGGCTCCTGGTTCGACTTGGATACGGGTCATGGCCCCTTTTATTTTCCCCAAACCAGGCTGGAATACATCTGGGTATTGTCCTAGCACCTCAGTCAACCCTCCAGAAACTGTTTGAAGGATGTGCTGCCACTGCAGCCGCAAATGGCGCAACCAATCCCGACCCAACTGGCTGGGCCCATGGCCGCGTACCACGATAAGTTGAAAACGCCCCTCCTGGCATCCATAAACAACAGGGGTCATCGTAGTTTCTGCAATGTCCAATAGTTCCCACGTGTAGGTGGCCAACCTGGCCTGTGTGTCGGTTAATGTAAGGGTCTGTATACCCTGCTTGATGCGGTGGTATGTCCCCTGGGCGATCACAGAGACCGCTGCGCCAGTGTCCAACTGCTATTGACCCGTGCAGTCACGTTAATGGGGGCCACATGGGGAGCTGCCACACAATGCAGCTGCAGGCAGTCGTCCTCCGTCTCCACGACCTTGGGAGTAGTCGCCGCAGGTTCATCCAAATGAAACGTACAGCCCCTGGGCTGGCCCCAGTTTCTGTTGGAACGACGATGCCTCTGGCGGCCCCAGGACCAGCATCCATGACGGGGTTGGCGCCCACAAGTCTGACACGGACATGGCTCCTCATCCATTGGTTCTGGAGAATGCTCGCTTTGGGGAGGAATGTCCGATGGCCATTGGCGTCAATCTGGACTTCGCTCGTCCAAGGTACCGCAGGGGTGCTGGGGGGACGCTTTCGGACGGAAGGAGTTGTGCCCCAAGGCATGCACCTCCATTCCCTGTAGCTCCTGCACTCTCCGTTCTGCTCTCTCTCAGGACAATACTATTTGAATGGCCTGTTGAAAAGTCAATGTTGGCTCAGCTAACAACTTTCTCTGGTTGGCCGCATTGTTAATACCGCAAACCAAACGGTCGCGTATCATTTCTGACAAGGTCTCACCATAGTCACAGTACTCCGCAATTCTGTGTAGCCTGGATAGAAAGTCGGCAAGGGATTCTCCTGAGGTTCTCTCAGCGGTATTAAAGCGGTAACGTTGGACTATCATGGACAGGGTTGGATTAAAATGTTGCCCCACTAAGTTCACAAGTTCATCAAACGTTTTGGTGTGCAGCGCAGCTGGGTACGTAAGGCTCCTAATCACCCCAAACGTATGCGGGCCGCAGGCGGTGAGCAATATGACCACTGCCGCTCGTTTTCGGTGATGTTGTTTGCCCGGAAATAGTAACGCATCCGTTGTGCGTACTGGTTCCAGCTTTCCAGCGCAGCATCAAAAACATCCAAACGTCCATACAGAGGCATGGTGTGTAATAGAAAACAACTTCCAACCCGTATCCAACAAAAATCCAGGGAGGTGGCTTCAGCAGTGTAGACAGCTATTCACTTTGACCCTCGTCACCAGTTTTGTGAGGGCCACAAAGAATCCAGCACGAGTTGAAGGATAGAAAGAAATAATATTTATTTACAATAACATATATATACACAACAGTAGCAGCAACTTCCCTTGCTACTCACTCTCCTCTAGCTGGTTCCAAACTGGCCAGCTTTATTTATGCAGGGAATCTGCTAATGATTTCTCCAAAACCCCCCCCCCCCCCCCCTTCTTACTCCCCGGCCAGTGGTAAGCAGGCAGGTTACAACAGATGTGCACTAGCTCACAGATTCCTCTGCCTGTGATTGCATCTATTCCAGCAGCTCAACCATTGAGGACTCCAATTGCCTCAGAGCTGCCCACTTACCCGCATACATTGAAAAAGACTCCAGGGTTAAGAAGAACTTCATCATCCTAGGAATCCTCACAGATAGCTGCAAAGAAGACTGGTGCAATAGCCCAGTCTCCTGTTTATGGCACAAGCTGGTAAGTGCTTAAAGATTCCAAGTTTCTCAGTGTGTTAGTAAGTGGGTATTGAGCGAACGAGTATGTAAGTGAATGCATGGTTGAGTGGGTGAGTGTGTATGGATAGGTGGGTAAGGCAAGTGGAACGTAGCAGCTTGGTTGGGTAGTAGGTGGGTAAGGGAGTGCTTGGGAGGGTGGCAGCCGAGTAGGGTGGTAAATTAGGTCAAGGAGGAAGTCAGGTGTTAGAGGTCAGTTGCACATTCAGGAGTTAGGATAAGATTTTTCTCGCTAACATTTTCTGGGTAACTATCCAGTTAGTATAATAATAATCTTTATTATTGTCACAAGTAGGCTTACATTAACACTGCAATTAAGTTAATGTGCAAATCCACTAGTCACCACAATCTGGCACCTGCTCGAGTACACTGTGGGAGAATTCAGAATGTCCAATTCACCTAACAGCACGTCTTTCGGGATTTGTGGGATGAAACCGGAGCACCCGGAGGAAACTCAGTCAGAAATGTCTGACGTCACTGCATCTAACTCAGTCTTTCCTGGAGGGTCCGAGAGAAATTGCCCATCGGAGTTTTAAGCTTCCTGGGAAATTCCCATGAAGTTAGTGGTCGGAACTTCTGTGGGATTCTGAAGCCCAACTTTGAGTGTGCGCCCAGTCTCTGACGATCCGGAGACTGGACAATCTGGGCCAGTTACTAAATTCTTAAGGGGCTTGGCAGGGTAGATGTGAGAAAATGTTCCCCCTGCCTGTGCTGTCTAGAATGTGGGGGGTCACACTTTCAGAATCAGGGGTCAGCTATTTAGGACTGAGATGAAGAAAATTTTCTTCATTCAAATGATTGAGAACTTTTGGAATTCTCCTGTCGCTGGTTGAAAACCATCCATGATAGAATGAGGCCCTGAAGAGGTAGCTGGGAGATCGGCAGGATCCCCATCCCACATCCTCCTATCCGATCACACAGCATTCAATTCCATCAATTCAGTCAGTTCAGTCACACAAGTGGTGCAATTGTGTTCTCTCCTCCACCACAGGTAAGGGTGCCTCGTGAAGTGCTGCTCATATCAGGAAGGCCTTTGTAACGAGTGACACTACATGACTGAAATTCACACCTATTGCAGGGTATAAATATGTGTGCTCCCCGTACAGCAGCCATTTCGCCAACTGCTGGAGGAGGCCACAAATCTCAGTGTAATAAAGCCTCGATTACATCCTACTCTCGTCTTCTCGTAACTGATAGTGCATCAATTTATTACACTGAGATTTTTCAGAGATGGATCTCCGCATCAAGCCGGATCGCCTGCAGCTGCATCCTCAAGCAGACAATGCCAAAAAGGACTTTGAACATTGGCTAGCTTGTTTTGAAGTGTACATCGGGTCTGCACTAGATGCAATCCCAGAAACACAGAAGCTCCAGATTCTGTACACGCGGCTGAGCTCCAACGTCTTCCCACTGGTCCCGGATGCACCGACCTTTGCAGAGGCCATGGCGCTACTGAAGGAAAACTACGCTCAGTGGATTAACAAAATCTACGCCAGGCATTTCCTCTCCATACGGCGCCAACTTCCCGGTGAGACGGTGGATGATTTCTGGCTTGCCCTGCTTGCCCTAGTTACAGACTGTGTTACCAGGCCGTTTCGGCCACGGAACACTCGAATTTGCTGATGAAAGACAGATTCGTTATGGGCACAGGGTCTGACTACATCCGCCAGCGCCTTTTAGAAAGGGCCATGCTCGACCTCGCGGCGACCAAACAACTGGGGCTCTCACTTACGGTTGCTCACACAACGTTCAGATCTATGCCCCCAACTGCGCGGCCCACCCCCCCTGTGCATTGTGGTCCCCGCCGACGGTCACCCCAGCATGGACCCCATCAGCGACCGCCCCCAGCCAACCCCACCCTGTGCCGCGCGGCAGCCAACCAACCCCGGGGGACCCAAATACTACTTCGGTGGGCAGTCAAAACACCCCCGACAGCGCTGCCCAGCGCGGAGTGCCCTCTGCAAGGCCTGTGGCAGGAAGGGACATTTTGCTGCAAGGTGCCAGGCCCGCTCAATCGTCGTTATTGTCCCAGCACCCCCCACGTGCGGCCAGTGGACGCCGCCATCTTCCCCTCCTCGGACCACGTGTGGCCCGTGGGCGCCGCCATCTTGTCTCTCTCAGAACCAATGGGCGGCGCCATCTTACCTGCCTCAGGACCCCTGCCCGTTGGGCTCCACATCAGGCCGCTCATCGCCTGCAACCGCCGACGACCAGCCACGTCTCGCCTTGGTCACGATTGACCAGTCTTGACCACACAACCTCGCGACCGCTTCAACAAAGGTGAAGGTCAATAGGCATGAGATCTCCTGCCTGCTGGACTCCGGGAGCACTGGGAGCTTCATTCACCCCGGTACGGTAAGGTGCTGCTCCCTCGCGGTACACCCCGCTAACCAGAGAATCTCCCTGGCCTCCGGATCCCACTCGGTGGTGATCCGGGGGTACTGCATCGCCACCCTCACCGTCCAGGGCATGGAGTTCAGGGGCTTCCGCCTCTACGTCCTCCCCAACCTCTGCACTGCCTTGCTACTCGGCCTGGACTTCCAGTGCAACATCCAGAGCCTGACCCTGAAATTTGGCTGACCGCTACCACCTCTTACCGTTTGCAGCCTCGCGACTCCTAACATTGACCCACCTTCCCTTTTTCCAAACCTAACCCGGATTGCAAACCCGTCGCCACCAGGAGCAGACAGCACAGCGCCCAGGATAGGTCCTTCATCAGGTCTGAAGACCAGTGGCTGCTTCGGGAAGGTATCATCGAGGCCAGCAACAGCCCCTGGAGAGCCCAAGTGGTAGTGGTCAAAACTGGGGAGCAAAACAGGATGATCGTTGACTACAGTCATACTATCAATCAGTACACGCAGCTCGCCACGTACCCTATCCCACGCATATCTGATATGGTCAATCAGATTGCACTGTACCGGGTCTTCTCGACAGTGGACCTGAAATCTGCCTACCACCAACTCCCTCTCCTCCACCGACCAAAACAAGTACTTCCTCAATGTGGTCGATGAATATCCCCGATTCCCCTTTGCCGTCCCACGCCCCGACATGACGTCTGCCACCGTCATCAAAGCCCTCAACGCCATCTTCGCTCTGTTAGGCTTCCCCGCCTATGCCCACAGTAATGAGCTGCGCCAGTTCCTGCTCGACAGGGGCATTGCCTCGAGCAGGATGACCAGCTACAACCCCAGGGGAAACGGGCAGGTGGAGCGGGAGATTGGGTCAGTCTGGAGCGCCGTCCAGCTGGTCCTACAGTCCAGAAATCTCCGGCCTCCCGCTGGCAGGAGGTCCTCCCCGATGCACTCCACTCCATTCGGTTGCTCCTGTGCACCACGACTAATGAAACCCCCCCCCCCATGAACGTCTCTTTGCCTTCCCTGGAAAGTCCACCTCCGGGGTTTCGCTCCCAACATGGCTGGCAGCTCCAGGACCCGTTCTCCTCTGTAGACACGTGTGACTCCACAAGTCGGACCCGTTGGTTTAGAGGGTACAGCTACTCCACGCCAACCCGCAGTACACTTACGTAGCGTACCCCGACGGCCGCCAAGACACAGTCTCACTCAATGACCTGGCATCAGCTGGTTCTACACACGCACACCCCCACTCTGCCCCGGCGCCAACCTCCCTTCCCCCGGTGCACCCCACCGCAGCCCCCGCTCCAGGACAATCCGTCCTCCCCTTGCCCCCACCCGGGGATGAAGAGGATGTCGACACACTCCCGGAGTCACCGAAGACCAAGCCGGTGCCTGAGTCGCCACCAGCACTGCGCCGCTCTCGACAGCAGATCAAGGCACTGGGCCGCCTGAATTTGTAACATTATTTGTGATTTTAAACACAACTTTCTGTATATAGTTCTCCACCACCCCCGCTGGACTCATTTTTTAACAGGAGGTGAATGTGGTAGTCACCACTGATGTATATATTGTATATATATGTGTTTTACGGTAAGGCCCCTGTACTACAGGTACGGGGGTAGATCCCTTCCTGCTGGCTCCGCCCAGTAGATGGAGTATAAATATGTGTGCTCCCCGTACAGCAGCCATTTCATCAGCTGCTGTAGGAGGCCACACATCTCAGTGTAATAAAGCCTCGATTAAATTCTACTCTCGTCTTCTCGTAATTGATAGTGCATCAGGGGCTAGATCGGCACCAGAGTGGTCACTGCAGCTGTGGCCAGGATTTTCCAATCCCACGGCCAAGTTCTGATGCCGGCGTGAAAAGCGGCACCAACCACTCCGGTGTCAACAGTCCCCGATATTGAGGGATGCACCCCTTTCTTGGGGGCGGGGGTTGAGCCGGAGTGGTCCCCGCAGCTCCAGCCGGTGCGGAACGGCCGGCGTGATTCCGCGCATGCGCGTGGGTTCCCGTCTCTGCCTGCCCCTGGGCAATATGGTGGAACGCTACAGGGGCCCAGCATGGAGGACCATGGAACCAGCCTGCCCAGCGATCGGTGGGCCCCGATTGCAGGCCAGGCCACCGCGGAGGCCTCCCCCGTGGGTCGGATTCCCCCACCCACCCCCTCTACAACAACCCCCGCAGATACACCTTCCAGTTCCCGCTGTAGGGGACCTGAGTAATCCACGCCGGCGGTAACTGGCCAAACTCGGCGGCCACTCGGCCTATCAGGGCCCGGAGAATCACCAGGGGCGCTTTCAACGCCCCCGACCGGTGCAGCGGTGATCCCACGGGCGCACAAGAATTCTCCGGGGATTCTCCGACCCGGCGCAGGGTCGGACAATCCCAGCCCGTATGTCTTACTATCTGCAAATCCTACCCCAACTCATTTGCTTTTCTGGATCTTCATGCCACATACTGGGTTTAAACCATAGAATTTTATTTTTAAATCTCAGAATTGGTTATAATCAGATTGAACTGCAGCCAGAGATATTTGTAAGTAGGACATACAATTTATTTTGGGTTCTCAAAGATTTCTGTGTGAGGCTGTCTTTGAGCTATGAAACACAGATTAATTGTAACGTTGCCAGAAACTGGCTAACAGCTGGTCTTCTGGAATTCAGATGAAAACAACACAGGTATGAAAACAGTTTGCAATTCCCAGAAAGAGCAGGTGCTCATATCACAAAACTACCAATCTTACTCGACTCAGAGAGACCACAGGTTGGAAAGAGAGGGAAACTAACCTACTGATCTTGGGATGCATGCCCATAGGTCCTTGAAAACAGCAGGACAGGTAGATAATGTGATTAAGAAGGTAGATGGGATACTTGTCTTTATTAGCCGAGGCATTGAATATCAAAGCAGGGAGGTAATGATGGAGCTGCATAAAATGCTGGTTAGGCCATAGCTGGAGTAAGGTGTGCAGTTCTGGTCACAAAACTATAGGAAGGATGTGATTGCACTGGAGAGGATACAGAGGAGATTCACCAGGATGTTGCCTGGGCTGGAGTGTTTCAGCTATGAAGAGAGGCTGATTAGGCTGGGGTTGTTTTCCCTGGAGCACAGAAGGGTGAGGGGAGATGATTGAAAGGTACAAAATCATGAGGGAGAGAGATAGGGTAGTGTTCTGACCTGCCTGAATACTATTGGCTGGCGACTATTGGCATATTATAGGGCCAATCAACGAACTAGAAGAACTGAAACTAATTAAGAGATAAATTAAAGGGACAAAGAACAAATGGAGCACAGACCAAAAAGAACAAAGAAGAACGGAAACTTAAAAACATCAAATCAAAATGTGAAAATCATGGTCGATAAAGCAGCCCAACCCCTGTGGTGCCCACCGAGAATGGAAGGCCTCGAGTGTGCCCGTCGACACTGCATGTTCCCTCTCCAGGGACACCCAGCCGTGAATAAAGCCACAGAAGAGGGGCAGACAGGCTTGTCGGATGACCTCCACAGCCGCCCATTGCCTAGACCTGTTTATGGCATGTTTGCTGGGGACTATTGGGTACCCTGAGTATAAGCTCCCCATATGAGGAAGGCAGAGAAATCACCTGCATAAATAGAGCTGGCCAGTGTGGTACCAGCGAGAAGAGTGAAGCAGTGGTGAAGGACTACTACTACTATTACTACTGAATATATGCCATAATGTGGAGATGCCGGCGTTGGACTGGGGTGAGCACAGTAAGAAGTCTTACAACACCAGGTTAAAGTCCAACAGGTTTGTTTCAAACACGAGCTTTCGGAGCACGGCTCCTTCTTCAGGTGAATGAGGTCACCTGAAGAAGGAGCCGTGCTCCGAAAGCTCGTGTTTGAAACAAACCTGTTGGACTTTAACCTGGTGTTGTAAGACTTCTTACTGTACTGAATATATGTCATTGTAAATAAAGTTATTTCTTTTGACTCTACAAACTCGGGCTGGATTCTTCACGGCCCTAACAAACGGTAGCTAGTAAGAGACTTTTCCCTTAGTACAAGGTTCAGTAAACAGGGGGCATAGATTAAGGTAAGGGGCAGAAGGTTTAGGGAGGATTTGAGGAAAAACTTTTTCTATCACTTTCCATTCATACGGACTCGAAACATTAACTGTTTCTCTATCCACAGATACCGCCAGACCTGTTGAGTTTTCCCAGCATTTTCTGTTTTTATTTCAGATTAGTGTTTAGAAATTTAAAATCAGCACCAATTTGTTAAAGACAAATGATCCTTGACTTACGTGATTGAGGTTTTTTTAATACAGCACTTGAGTGTTGATGAGCGTAGTGTGGTTAAATACACGTTCAAAGGGGGTTTGACAAAATGCCACAAAATATCCTTGTTAGCAAATTTATACCCAAGGGATTAAAGGGACAGTGCCTGTGTGAATATAAAAAGAATGAGAAGAGGTAATATAAATTTGCATGGTCCAATTATAAAGGGGTTGTTGGAACAAAGTGGGCTGGGGTGATGCACACACCTCTTTGAAAGTGTCAGGACAAGTCAATAAGGCTATTTTTAAAAATGGGTCCTGTAACTTTCTAAATAGCCATGATGTGGAGATGTCGGCGTTGGACTGGGGTGAGCACAGTAAGAAGTCTGACAACACCTGGTTAAAATCCAACAGGTTTGTTTCAAACACTAGCTTTTGGAGCACTGCTCCTTCCTCAGGTGAATCAGCAGCAGAGAGTACAACAGCAAGAAAAGTATGCTCAACATTCATAACTGGTTTGGCTTCAGCTGGAGTGTTGTGTTTAATTCGAGGCACTGTACTTTAGGAAGAGAAAAATTATGAGAGACATCAATAGGGTACACTAAGACCCTTTTCCCCATGGCAGAGGTGCATAAAGCCAGAGGGCACAGATTTAAAGTGAATAGTATTTGGTTTAATAGGGGCCTGAGGAAACTGGTTTTCACCTAGAGGGTGGTAGAAATATAGAATGCAATGCCTGAGATGATGGAGGAGGCAGGTACCCTCATAACATTTAAGAAACATCTGGAGGGGCACTTAATTCACCAAGGGGTTGTAGGCAATGACCGAGTGCTGGTAAATGGGATTAGTATAGATTGGTGTTGATGGTCGGCATAGCGATTGTGGGCCGAAGGGCCTGTTTCGGTGCTGTATAACTCTCTGATATCAAGGATTTAGATGGGGTGCAGAATGAATTTATAAAAGAATACCAGGGTGGAGAGACTGGAGGAACTGTTTCTTACCTTAGAGCAGAGAAGGTCAAGAAGAGATTTGATAAGTATGTGCTAAGAATCATGAATGGTTTTGATAAGTGTTAATAATGAAAATTGTTTCCAAAGGCAGAAGAGTTAGTTGATGACATAAATTCAGCTATTTGGCAAACAAATTGGAGACAACATGAAGAAATATACTTTTGCCTCATGAGCTATGGTCTGGGGTGCTCTGCTTGAAAGAGTCGTTGGAGCGGATTGAGCAGTGAATTTCTAAAATTGAGTCAGGCCATTTAGAAGTTAAATGGGGAAACGTTTATTCACACTGCGGATATAATAAATCTGGAGGCCTCTCCCACAAAAGGCTATAAATGCTGGATAAATTGAGTTTGAGAAATGGATATTAAGTAAGGTTATCAAAGGATGTGAAACAAAGGTGATAAATGCTTATTTGAGTGGATAAATTAAGCTGAGGAGCAGATTAACCATGGTCCAAGTGAATAGCGGACAGGTCCAGGGTTAAATGGTGTTTTGTTTCTTTGTGTCGCTTCTCTTACCCTATTCGGATTGAATGTGGCCAACCAATCCCACAAACCTAATGCTTGCAGTCAAGATAATTGGATTTGTACCATTTGTGAGAATTAGTATCAAGTTCTTGCCCAATGTTTTATTTTCCACTGTCTCCCCCAGCCAACAATAATCACCTGAGGGGGGAAATATGGATGCTATTAAGATTTGTTGCCAAAAGCTATTCCAGCTATATTGTGTCCAGACTTCTGAATTCCTTGGATTGGTATTTTCCTCAGCCCTCTATCTAGTGGGCCTCCCAATAAAGAAAATTAACCTGGGAAGCACTTGAAACAAATCCAGGCACCACATCCACCATACCAACAGATTGCAGTATAGCTATTAAAATACCATTTGTAATTTACTTCACCAGAGGTAGATTGAAAAAGAAAACTCTCAAAGATTCTCACAAATGTTTCAAGGTTCAATTATACTTCACAAAGCATTTTTGCACAACACGACTTGAATTTAAGAGTTTCTGTGTGGTTATATCCAGCACTCCGAGAGTGCAAAAACACCATTTATGGAACCAATGCATAAATGATAGGCAACTGTAAGTAGTGTTCTGAATTACACCAATTTGCTAAAATTACAGTTTCACTTTAACCATTTCTATCCCACAGGCTGTGATGTATAGATTTTTCCTCATGGAACAGGGGCTGTTTAGTACACTGGGCTAAATCGCTGGCTTTGAAATCAGACCAAGGCAGGCCAGCAGCATGGTTCGATTCCCGTAACAGCCTCCCCGAACAGGTGCTGGAATGTGGCGACTAGGGGCTTTTCACAGTAACTTAATTGAAGCCTACTCGTGACAAAAGTGATTTTCATTTCATTTAGGAATATGAGGCAACACATTGGTTAGCACTGTTGCTTCACACGCCAGGGTCCCAGATTCGATTCCCAGCTTGGGTCACTGTCTGTGCGGAGTCTGCACATTCTCCCCTTGTCTGCATGGGTTTTCTCCGGTTGCTCCGGTTTCCTCCCACAAGTCCCAAAAGACGTGCTGTTCGGTAATTTGGACATTCTGGAATCTCCCTCCGTGTACCCAAACAGGCGTGGAATGTGGTGACTAGGGGCTTTCACAGTAACTTCATTGCATCAATTTTCACAAATAATGCTGATGACACCCAGCTCTACCTCACTACCCCCTGTATCTACCAACCCCATGCCTGTGACTGACTGCAGTCTCTTTACATTGGTGTCAGATTTGATCGCGAGATGAGCTTCTGATCGTATTTTCGTGTCATTGTGCTTATTTTCACCTTCATAACATCATCTGACTTCACCCGTCTCAGCTCACCTGCTGCTGAAGCCCTCATTTGTTTGTCATCTCTAGACTTAACGATTCCAACACACTCCCAGCTGGTATCCCATATTCTACCCTCCATAATTTTGAGGTCATAAAAACTGTGCTGTCTGCCTTAACCCACAGCAAGTACCATCTCACAATCATCCTTGTGCACAGTGACCTGCATGCTTCTGGTCACGCAACACGTTGATTTTGAAATATGACAACTAAATTGGCGCCTGTCCAAGGGCAATTCAGTATCCGTTAATGAGCTGGAACCGATGCCACATGGAACTTGAGCGAATCCGGTGTCCAATTCGCTGGGGTTGGAATTGCCACTTGAGATGCTGACAAGCTGCAGCCACATATTATCACCCTGGTGGACAGTGGAAAGTCCTACGATGGGCAGGAGGCAGACATCAAATTACACGGAGAACCGGAGCTCATCACAGAATGGTTCGTCATCATCCTCCATGGACCAGACCCGTTGTTACAGCCATCCTAGGGCTCACACCCTGTTGTGAGCAGGTAGGAATCACAGAGAGGTGTGTGTGTGTGTGCTTTGGGTGGTCGTTTCCTTTCATCAATTTAACTATTTCAATGAATGACTTGAAGCTGGGCACTCTTGGGGATGTGAAGATGCATATTAAATTGTAACTTTGGGTTCCACACGTACTCAGAAGGATTGCCTTTCTCTTCTCTTCCTCCTCTATTTCGTTAGCCAAAAAAGTAACCCAAACGTTCAATGTATTATGTCCAATCCTGCACAGAGGCAACAACAGGATCTATCTGTCCGAATAAGGGCATATCTGCAAACACTCTTCTATTTCTCATCTCAAACTGAACTTCAAAATTAATGATGTGGAGAAGCCGGCGTTGGACTGGGCTGAGCACAGTAAGAAGTCACTCCTTCACCTGAGGAAGGAGCAGTGCTCTGAAAGCTAGTGTTTGAAACAAACCTGTTGGACATTGACCTGGTGTTGTAAGACTTCTTACTGTTCAAAATTAATACACACGATCTTGGGACCCTTTTTTCGTCTTTTATCCTTGTTGATTAATTAAAGCAAGCAGGGATATGTTCATGTCGAAATATGTTTATTTAACTTGCTTGAGCTTTTTTGAGGAGGTGACAGAGATTGTTGATTAAATTAATGCTGTTAATGCGGTATTCATGGATTTTCATAATATATTTGATGAAGTGCCACATAATAGGTTTGTCAGCAACATTCGAGCATTATGGAATAAAAAAGGAAAGTGACAGAATGAACACGAAATTGACCGCATGACAAGAAACAGATTGTGGTGAATGTATTACTGCGACCATTCACCATTGTATTACATTACATTACATCGTATTATGTTGGTGCCCATGTGGGCTCCACCTATGACTCCGCCCCCTCGGGGGAGGTATATAGAGCTGCTGCCCTGTAGGTGGCTTTCAGTACAGAGCAGTCGCAGGCAGGCTCAGTTCTAGCTGATTAAAACCACTGTTCACTTCAACTCTCCGTCTCGGGTGAATTGATAGTTGCATCACAGATATTAGTGGTGAATAGAATTTTCAGACTGGAGGAAGCTTTATTGCCGGGTTTACATCAATTATTATAAGATTATTTATATTTTAGCACTGTAGCTTTAAAGTTAGGGGAAATGATGGGGTCATGTGACCTGATCAACAGTCTGCCTGAGGATAAACCTGGGTAGTTTGATTGTTAGAGATCAAAGGATGGCTCAGATTGTTTCACTGAGAAGAATGTGCTAGGTATTTAAGATTTGAAACACTGGCAGCAATCTCTGACTGAGATTTTCCACTCCCAATCGCATCAGATGGGTTTAACGATGAGATTTATCGCGAGAAGGCTTAAATCGTGTTTAGTCGCGACATAAAAGCAGGAAGTGTTTTTCCTCTCTCCAGTCAGTGGTGTGCCCCGTTTCCCGCCATTCATAAAAGGATACATTTCAGGAAGAGTGGAGAAGCACAGGGACCTGGGTTTAGATGTGCATAAATCATTGAATGTGTCGGATATGTTGAGAGCACAGTTAATGAAGAATACCAGATCCCGTGCTTTATAAATAGAGTACAAGAGCAAAGAGGTATGATAAACCTGCATAAAACACTGGTCCAGCTTCAACTGCAATACTGAGCTTAAATCTGTACATTGCACTTCAGGAACAAATGGCTGGATTCTCTGTCCTGCCGCGTCAGATTTCTGGTTCAGCACGCCGACGGGATGTTCCGTTTCGGTAGCTAGTCAATGGGGTTTCCTAGTGTGGGGCAGCCCCATGCCATCAGGAGTCCCTCAGGCTGGCAGCAAAAGGGCGCATCCCACCGGCGGAGAATCCAGCCAAATGTATTAGAGAGGGCACACAAACAATTCAGGAGAATGGTTCCAGGATGAGGAACTTACGTTATGTGGATAGATTGGAGAAGTTGTGGCTGTTCTCCCTGGAGAAGAGAGCATTCGGAGGAGATTTGATTGAAGGGTAAGGATATAAAATTAAATGTAGAAACAGTACCCATTAGCAGAAGAATCAAGAACCAGAAGACACCAGTTTAAGGTGAATGGTAAAAAAGAGCAACAGTGAGATGAGGAGAAATTTTCTTATGCAATAGGTGGTTAGGATTTGGAATACAGTACGTGAGAGTGTGGTGAGGCAGAGTCAATTTAAAAATTCAAAAGAAAATTTTAAAAGGACACGAGAATCCACACTAAGTGAAAATGAGAACAAAATTTTATTCACAACCGATATATATACACTTCCCAGTAGACCCCTACCGAGTTCTTTCCAGGTCGGTGCTTTAATGACAGATAACTCAGCTTGGCTAGTACAGGTTCGGTTGACGTCCAGTCACGAACCCACAAGACAGTGACGCGCAAGGAGTCCGTTAAATTCAGGACAGCAATCACTTCCTCCGCTATATGAGGGTTCGCGGATTCGAACAGAGCCCAGCACTGAATCTTTGCAGATGTTATTGGCGGGACCCCTTTGTCTTCACGAAGAGGCCTAGCAATGCTTTTTATTCGGTGATGATAAAACAATGGCGGCCATTGGCGTATTAGTGAAATCGCTTTGCACCGAATACGACCACCAGACTCTCTTTCTCGATCTGGGCATATTTTCTTTCATCCGCAGCCAGCGCCTGAGAGGTAAAAGTGATTGAATGGTCACGGCTGTCGTCCATTTGATGGGACAAAACTGCCCAATGCCAGATAGTGAAACATCGCACATTCTGCACAATTGTATTGAGGAGTCAAAATGTGTCAACATCACTGAAGAAAACAACTGCTGCTTCACATTGTTAAACGCCGTAGTCTGGTTATTTTTCAAAAAACAGTGGAGGGATGTGGAGGGGTGGGGGGGGGGGGGCAGTGCTGATGGTAGCCAAATTTGGAACAAAGCAGCCATAATAATTTACCAAGAAAAGAGCGAAGTTCCGTAGCATCTTGCGGAGTGGGGACCATTTTGATTGCCCGTACTCTCTTAGTGACAGAGTGCAGATCATCTCGGTCCACCTGATATCCCAAATATCAATTCTTTCGCGTGAAACATGCACTTCGTAAGGCGCAGACAGACCCGATATTCGGAAAACCGTTTCAATACCGCCTCAAGGTTCTGCAAATGTTTCTGTTCCGTGGTCCCTGTGACTAACACGTCATCTAAGTGAACCACAATGTGTGGCAATACACATAGCATGTTATCCGTGACACACTGAAAGATTGCACACTTCAAGGAAACTCCAAATGCAAGCTAGATGCACTCATAGAGTCCCTTGTGGGTATTAATTGTGACTTACTTCCATGAGAATTTATTGAGCTCCAACTGTAGATAAGCGTTGCTCATGTCCAATTTCATGAACGTACAGCCACTAGCCAATGCTGCATACAAATCCTCGATGCGCGTTAAAGAGTAGCAGTCTAACCTTGAAGCCATGTTCACTGTCAATTTATAATGTCTGCAGAGGCAACTTCATGATGGGAAACACCGGCACCGCCTAATCAGCGAAGCGCACAGGCTAAATAATGCCCAAACTTTCCAAACAGCTCAACCTTCTCCACTAGAGCGCAGGGAACCGGGCGGGCACGCAAATCTTGGGGCTGGGCTTGCGGCTCCACCTGGATTTTGGTCACGGCCCCTTTAATGGTACGCAAACCAGCTAGAAAACCTCCGGAAATTTGCTCAGTACCGTACACAAACCGCCAGATGCCACTTGGAGGATATGCTGCCAATTCAACTGCAGCTGGTGCAGCCAATCGCAGCCCAACAGGCGAGGGCCAAGTCGTTGCACAATAATGAGGGGAAGATGCACAGAAACCTTCGGAGGGTGGGTGGGTGGGTGGGCCCCATGATGTAGTTGTTCCCCTGTATAAGTGGCCAAACGAGCCGTCATGTCAGCCAAAGTCAAAGTATGCACTCCTTGTTTGATAGGATCAAAAGTGGCCTGTGTCGTCACAGAAACGACCGCCCCCATTTCCAGCTCCATTTGGAGCACATGCCCATTCACTTTGTTTTTCTAAATTCACCTATATGTTTTAGAATTCCCTTTATACCAAAGACCTTAAGGGCCAATATTCTAAAACGGCGAACAGGGAACTCCCTCCCTGACTCCAGTACAGGCCTCTGTGAGTGCTATTCGGGTCAAACTCTCCTTTCAAGTTATCCCCCGGTATAACTCATACCTTCACTGAAGAATTTTACTTACTTACCCCTTAATGGCATCGATGTCACGGGTCCTGCGTTCTTAAGGAAGTGAAGTAAGCTAATAACCACTTTTTCAGGTTAAATTATTTTATTATTAACATACTCTTTTCTATTTCATTAAATTAAAAACATTATTTACTTTTTGATGTTGTCTGGTTGGTTGTTGAGGCCTTCAGACTCTCTCTCTCTCTCTTTCTCTTTCAAATCTCCTGGTCATCTCTCCTGGTGCAGTTTTCTCTTTTTCTCCTCTTCTGTCTTCATTGGCGTTGGGCCGCTTCTCTCCTGGGCCTTCCCGCTCCTGGGCCGCTCCGCTCCTGCTGCTGCTCCTGCTGTCCTTCTTCCTTCTTCTGGTGCCGCTGGTGTTCTGCTGCTGGTGTTCTGCGCTGGTCCCTTTGTTCCTGCTTCTTGCCTCGTGGGGAGAAAGAGGAGGAGTCTGAAGCCCGCGCTGGTTTCTTTGTTCCTGTGTCCTGGAAGCCCGCGCTGGCTGATCTCTGGCGCGAGATCGGGACCTCCGATAAGGATCGGACTTCGGTCTTAAAGGGGCAGTCCATCGCAATTTTCCAACAACACAAAGAAATTTTTTAAAACTTTTTTCTTTTCCCTTTCTCTTGCTGCAGGTTGTAATAAGCATTCTGATAGACTGAAATTGCTGCCCACAGTTTCTGTGCCCTTCAGCTGCCACCAACCTCTTGTGGGATCTTTCCCTGCACTCTCCCCGATCAGATATTGGCAGACCTCTATGTTTCAAATGACACATTCTGTATTTTCCAGAACACCCCGTCTTGACATTTGAAACATTACTATAATTTGGTTTATTGTCCCCCCATCCAATTGTACTAACCTACATCCCTGATCATTGTCATTTGTATGCATATCACAGACCAGTGTCAATACGAGTCTTGTTTTCCGTTCCAGTCCAACTTGTTTTCCATTTCTGATTGGAATGTGGTAATTGTGATATCTTTTACCCCCCACTGATCCCCTAGTCTTATTAATTTAAAATGTTCAATTGATCCTGCTTGTATTCCTAACTTCCCCATTAATGTCTAACATTGTCGTGAATCATGTAAGTCTGCCAACCCCTGGTTTACATGAGAGAACATCTTTCTGACAACGTGTATATTTTTCATTTCAGCATTTACAAAACCGCATTGAACCGTCTCTTTTTTTTTCTTCCCAAACAAATTCTCCCTATTGTTCTATACATAGTAAAATTTTTATCTTATCTTAACACCTTATTCATTACCTAACCAATAGACTGTGTGTTACACTTTACATATTTTCAACTGTTAACAATTTAATATCAATATCGAAACATCGCTTCTTGGCTTTTGGAACAATAATTATTACATACTAAACTAACCCTCTATTAAAACATTCACAGTTTAGAAATGCGGATCAAGTTATTTAACGACACACATACCCCCCTTATCATATATATACAACAGTCCCTATCAATTTACATAAAAATAAAAAAATTTTCTTATCAACGATTATAGCTCTTCAATGCAATATTGTTTTGTTGCATTGGTAACAATTTTCCCGCCGTAGTATCAAGCTACTAAAATTCTTAACCTATTATCATTTATCATATTGGGGTTCCTCGTCAGACGCTGCTATCTGCTGCCGAGACCTTAATGATTCCACTGCGTAGTACATACCCCATGGAGACCACAGATCATCCATCAACTAATGTCCAGTTAGAGATGTCTGACCGGGGGTTTCACTGTCCAGTTATAATTTGATATTCTAATTTGTTTCTAACCCGTAAAGTTTTCCTCCGGGTTCTGTCATTTAATTCCCTCAAATTTGTAGCCAATTATATCATTAGTTTCCCCCCAATCCTGTCGAACAGATTCTTCTCTGGAGTGTAGTTCTCTTCCTTCTTGCGAACTGGTTTGTTATTGGAGTGTAGTTCTCTTCCTTCTCGCGAACTGGTTTGTTATTGGAGTGTAGTTCTCTTCCTTCTTGCGAACTGGTTTGTTATTAATTTTTTCCACCTGAAAAAGCAAATGAACAGATCAAGGGTGGAGAGGGCCCTATTCTTTAATTTGGATTATCCCAGAAGTGCCCTCTCCAGGACTTCCGGATTCCTTTTGCCATCATTTCTTTTTGAACTGGTTTATATTCCATATCCTTGATGTAGTCAAGCCTCCTTCTGTCATTGCACCCCTGAGTGAGATTCGAAGAATCTCAAACTCCTCTGATGCTCACTGGGTCGTGTGTTTCAAGCGTGACACAATTTCTTTTGCTCCAGACACCATGCTTCTCTAATTCAATTGTATGTGTACCCAGAATCTGAACAATCTTGTCTTTACATTTTACAGTCTCACGAATGATTTTCCCCGCAGTCTTAGTTGGTAACTTCACCCAAACTTCGTCTCCTACTTGATAATTCCCAGATTCACTTGGGTCTCCTTGTCCCTGGGGGACAGAGGTTCCAAGATTGCTATTAAGATCAAATACTATTCTTTCAATGTCTTTATCCCAGCCTTTATTATTCTGATTCTTTATGATCCAATCCTTTACTTTTCTTACAGACCTCTCAGCCATTCCATTACTCTCAGGTGCATATTTCACGGCCCAATTGATTGTTATTCCTCTGTCAGCACAAAAGTTAATAACAGTATTGTTTCTAAAGTGTGGCGCGTTGTCCATTCGGATCGATTCTGGTCTACCTCTGGAGGTCATCATTTCTGCCAATACCCTTTTGGTTGTGGCTCCATTTGCTTTGCTGGTTGCTCTAAGGTCAATTTCTCCCGTGCAGCTATCAGCTTTGACTAAAAAATACAAATTACCTTTGCTGCTTCTGGGAAAAAGTGGTCCTGCATAATCTAATGACCATTCCTGCATTGGTTTCTCAGTTTTTATGCTCCCATATGTTTTATTTCCTCTCTGTCCTCCACAGGCCATACATCTCTCACATTTTCTCCTTACTGCAGTTAAATGTTGTCTCCAATAGGCTATTTTAAGTCCCAACTTCTTCAACTCCCTTGCGACTACAACATGACCCCCATGTCCTGTGGCTTCATGTACTTGCTTAATTATCATTTGATGGTCGGCTGCTGAGTTCCCAAGAGTCCCCAAGATTATTGTCCTAAGTCTGGCTAATTCATCCACTTCCTGATTCCCCTTACACAGTTCCCCAATTCCTTTTGTGTGTGCTTTTTGATGAATTGTCTGGATCTCCATATCGGCTAAAATTTTATCTATCTCTTCCCACTGTTCTTTCTGTTCCAGTAGTTTATTTCTACCGTTCGTCCAACCGTTTAGTTTCCAAAACTCCAAATCTTTCTCCAATCCTTGCTGCACGAAAAAGCTATCGGTTACAACGGTAACTTCCTGCAGCTTTCGCTGGTGACACTCCTTTAACCCTTGCAATACTCCCTCTACCTCAGCTGTCTGAGCTGATCCAATGATTATTCCCTGTTCCTCCACTACTATGTTTCCTGAATTTTTTAAAATGAATGCCCATCTGGCTTGTTCTTCGTCCTTCTTGACTTTACTACCATCAGTATATAATACCCAAGCATTCACCAACTCCGTTTTACTAACTGGCTCATCAAGTTTCTGTCCCTTTTGAATGTTATGAACAAACATTAAGTCAGGGTTTAGAAGAATGGTTTCCCATCTTTCCCATCGAGCTGTATTCGCGCCTTGCTGGCAAATCTGTCTCTTGGTTAGCTCCTTTAACTCCAAAAACTCAGTTGTGACATAAATTTTCTTACCACCCGACAAGTTTTCTATCTCTGCTATTCTCTTTGTTATAGTTGCTAGACATTTCTCGATGTTTGAAAACTTTTGTTCAGCTCTCGACCAGTTTCCTGTCAGATGTTTGATAGGTGTCTGATTGCTAAGATTAGCAAGTACCATACCATATCCATTTTTATATATGTCTAATTTAATGCTTAAATCATCCTCTTCTTGTCTCCCAACTAATGACCCCGATATCGCAATTGCTGTCTTTAACTGATCTAACCCTCTCTGGGCCTCGCTGGTCCAAATAAAATCCCCTTTCAAGGTTTGATAAATGGCTTTAGCATAGAGACTGAAGTCCTTCACTACTGGCCTTAGATATCCCAACATTCCCATTATTTTTTGAACCCCTTTTTTCGAAACAGGCGCAGTAATTTCAGCTATCTTCTTCCTCATTTCAATACTGGCCTCTCTACCTTCCTTCGATACTGAATAACCCAAATAGTTGACTTCGCTTCTCCCAATTTGACATTTCTTTAGCCCTATTTTAAAGCCTGCTTCACTAAGTGTCTTAATGATCCTGGCCACTCTTTCCACATGTTTGTCCTGATCGTCATCTCCAATTAATATATCATCGATATATACTAAGGCCAAATCATCTTGAATCAGCTCCCTGATTATTGCCTGAAAGTGATTTGGAGAATTAACATATCCCTGTGGAAGTCTACAATATACATAATGCTTAGTTCCAAAGGTGAATGCTGTTTTCTCCCTGCTGTCTGGGTCTAATGGAACACTCCAGAATCCATTCGCCAAATCTATACTAGTTAAGTAAGTTTTTCCCGCGACTTGCTCTAAGGTAGCTTGTGGATTTATTAAATATCTCTTGTCCTTCTTTGTGACTTTATTTAAAGCTTTGTAATTTGTTACCATTCTAAATGTACCATCTGGTTTTCTTACTACCTGAAGTGGACTATTTGTTGAGGCATATGTGACCCCTTGAATAATCCCCTGCTGCTCCAATTCCTTGATTATTATCTCCAGCTCGCTCTTAGCTCCTCTAGGCAAAGGATACTGTTTTTGAGGTCTGTGTTGTCCCCCGTGAATTGTGTGTTGAAATTGCTGGCTAAGCAAACCTGTGTCATTCTTACCTATCGCTAGGTTTGCTCCCATCAGTACTTCTTCCATCTTCTTCCAAGCTTCGTCATTTAAAATACTTTTCTCTTTCTGTTTCCTTATTTCCTCCATGTTATCAATTGGTTTTAATATCCTTATTTTTCCAGTATCTATTTTTATTAAATCTTTCCCTGCCATCAGATTATCAGTTCCTGATATTGCCAGTAATTCTCCCAATCTAACTTCTGGTCTAATATCCTTATTCCCTAATGCTCCTTCTACTATGTATTTCTTTCCTGTCGGATTTCCAGCTTCTTCCCTTATCATTGATATCTCAGCCCCTGTGTCCACTATAAATCTTTCCCCCTTGTATACTACTACTAATTCTCCTTTGTCTGTTTCTGTTGTTAGATTTTGTATAGCCTGTTTAAGGGGAGAAGCCGAATCCTGTCAATATATACCGGGGCCTCCTCTGCCTCTTCCTCGGAATCCCCCTCGCGAGCGTCCCGGATACCCTTCTGGTGGTTGATATCTACCTTGCTCAATCCTCCCCTGACCAGCTGCTCTTCTTCTCCTATCCTCAATTAATCTGTCTCTTTCCTCCTGGCTGAGGGCTAGGAATTGTTCCCTTGGTAAATAATCTAGATTTTGTGGTGGAGGTGGCCCTTGTGACCGCAAATTATACCCATGTTGTGGCATTGCTGGTTGTGCTGGATTTTGTTCCGATTTGTCAGGTATCTGTCGGTTTGGTGGTCTAATCTGAGCATTTTGTGTTGAAACATTATTTTGGGCAGCTGCTCTTTTTTGTTCCCCTTTTGTGTGTTTATCCTTAAATGCTTTGCCTGCCAAATCAAATTTAACCAGTTCTCTTCCTATTTCTCTTCTAGAGGTCGTTAACAGTATTGTTGAGAGGCTTTTTCCTCCTGGAATCTTGGGTCCTAATTCCCTCAGGAATCTGACTACATCGACCCCCTCTTCCTTATTAACCTCATATATTCGGTCGATATATGGTGTGAGGTGTTCCCCTGCATATGCTGCCTCTGTCATCTCTTTCATTAAATTAGCTCTCTCATTTCCCAAATCTAACTCATTTATTAAATCTGAGACTTCGCCTGTAACTATTTCTCCCACTGTATGTAAATCAATCAATTTGGTGGATTCTCCTGATGCCCCCATTTTCTTCGCTAACTGTTTTAACCTCTGTGAATACTCAATTCTACTCTCCCCATGTTTCTTTGGGCCTGCTGTCTTCATTACGGCTGCTACTATTTTATACGGTACCATGCCTCCCTGTCCTTCCTCTGGACCTGGTGTAAATGACTGAACTATTTTCTCACTTCTGGGGCATGGTGTTCTCAAAGGGGCACCTCTATCTGGGTCCCTATATTCGGAGAAATGTATCCGTCGTCGTACCGGTTCTTCCTCAAAATAGGGGGTACTATGTTGTGCAAACTCTTCCACCGATTCTATATATTCTTCAAACCTTGCACTTCGTACCTGGC
Organism: Scyliorhinus canicula; assembly: GCF_902713615.1. Classification (NCBI taxonomy): domain Eukaryota; kingdom Metazoa; phylum Chordata; class Chondrichthyes; order Carcharhiniformes; family Scyliorhinidae; genus Scyliorhinus; species Scyliorhinus canicula. The sequence continues at coordinate 162,083,544 of NC_052147.1, read as the reverse complement.
TATCTCGTGGAGCATAACTTGCCCTATCGATTGGAGTAGGAGCAGTTTTTTGGGGTCTTGGACGATTCTGTATCCTTTCCTGTGGTCTTAGTGCTGCTATTATCTGGCCTTGTGTTTCTGTGCTGTTCCTTACCCTACTCATGGCTCTTCCGAAACTGTCATACCCTTTGCTCATTTGCCAAATTTTAGCTTTGGGGGTAACGTTTGGTAATTCTAGTAATTTCGTAGAATCAATTTGTTGACTTCCGCCTAATATTTCTCCTATTTTAAGTCCCCTAGCTGTAACCTCTCTTTCCCATCCTTCCTGATCTCTATGGTGTACCCTTTCTGCTTCTGGATTATAAATATAATACGGTACATCCTTATTTACTGGTTGATAAGTGGAAGGTTGTTGGTGTTTCCAGTGATCGCTATAATCCCCTATTTCTAATGGTTTAGAATTTTTTCTATTCTCTATTCCTCTCTTTGGTTTGACTATTTCCTCATTCTCGGATGAGGATGATAATTCTTCCTGTCCCATCACAGGAGGCGCCATAATCCCAACTATGCCTTGTTCCTCTTCACTTTCTTGTGGTTCAACGAAATGATCGATAAACGCTTCTTTCTTATGTGTGGCAGATTGCTGAGGCCAATTTTCTTCCTGAAACAGACTTGGCTCTGGGTATGAAAAATTGTATCCCGTTGGGAAATTTTCACAGGGGTCCGAATTCTCTCGGCTATCTGATTCTAGGCCTGATTCCTCGTCACTTTCCATTTCCAATGGTTCATTTTTCTGCAGTTGTTTTATATATTTGCCTACCACTTCAGAGTTACTTTTGGGTTTACTAGGGATCTGTATTATTTCTGTCCTGTTTACTCCGTCAATGATTTTAATCAGTTTGGAACACACTTTGCCCACTTGAGCAGCTGCATGCTTCTGTCTGTGTCCAAATACGATTAGTGATTCAGCTCGCTTTTCAAATGCAAACTGACAAAGTGCTTTAAGGACCCTGACTGAATCTGTATATTGCAGGGCTTTTGGCACTCTAACAAAGAGGGAGATATCTCCGTCTGGATACATATCTCTTGTCCAGGATTTCTTTTGCTCTTTTAATTTCTTCCATTCCCTTTTCATTTCTACATTTCTCTTGACCGTATCCCAGGGCATGAGAATTACCCTAATTGCCATTTTCGGATTTTTAGTTCTGTTCCTGGTTGTCCCTTTCAGGTGCACTCTGAAATTAAGGATAAGTACCCTTTCTGGGCCCTATCCAAGGCTGACCAAGGCACTATCTTCCTGCTTTAGTTAAGGGTCGATTGATTATTGGTTTCTGAAGATAAGCGTCCCTATTTTCCAGAAAATGTCCGCACAATCTGCCTTACCCTGAGGATGATTTATTCTTTAGACCCTTTTACCAGTAATGGATGCAAGATTTTAGTGCTATCACCAAAATGTCTTGCAGACTTTTTCTCAGGGTCAGTATCTTCTAGTCTACTGATTTTCACACCCAACCTGAGCTTCTGTCCCCTCGATCCACAGAATATCCTTACAAAAGCCAATCACACCTGACTTTCCAAACTAAACTCGGCAGGTAAAGTTTGACTCACACATAGACTAGAAACTTCTAATATTCTAGCCTTTTCTTGGGAACTAGAAACTTCTAATATTCTAGCCCCTACTCTGCTTGACTAGAAACTTCTAATATTCTAGCCTCGCTTTACCTAGAAACTTCTAATATTCTAGGCCTCCACGCTGGGCGCCATGTTTTTCTAAATTCACCTATATGTTTTAGAATTCCCTTTATACCAAAGACCTTAAGGGCCAATATTCTAAAACGGCAAACAGGGAACTCCCTCCCTGACTCCAGTACATGCCTCTGTGAGTGCTATTCGGGTCAAACTCTCCTTTCAAGTTATCCCCCGGTATAACTCATACCTTCACTGAAGAATTTTACTTACTTACCCCTTAATGGCATCGATGTCACGGGTCCTGCGTTCTTAAGGAAGTGAAGTAAGCTAATAACCACTTTTTCAGGTTAAATTATTTTATTATTAACATACTCTTTTCTATTTCATTAAATTAAAAACATTATTTACTTTTTGATGTTGTCTGGTTGGTTGTTGAGGCCTTCAGACTCTCTCTCTCTCTCTTTCTCTTTCAAGTCTCCTGGTCATCTCTCCTGGTGCAGTTTTCTCTTTTTCTCCTCTTCTGTCTTCATTGGCGCTGGGCCGCTTCTCTCCTGGGCCTTCCCGCTCCTGGGCCGCTCCGCTCCTGCTGCTGCTCCTGCTGTCCTTCTTCCTTCTTCTGGTGCCACTGGTGTTCTGCTGCTGGTGTTCTGCGCTGGTCCCTTTGTTCCTGCTTCTTGCCTCGTGGGGAGAAAGAGGAGGAGTCTGAAGCCCGCGCTGGTTTCTTTGTTCCTGTGTCCTGGAAGCCCGCGCTGGCTGATCTCTGGCGCGAGATCGGGACCTCCGATAAGGATCGGACTTCGGGTCTTAAAGGGGCAGTCCATCGCAATTTTCCAACAACACAAAGAAATTTTTAAAAACTTTTTTCTTTTCCCTTTCTCTTGCTGCAGGTTGTAATAACCATTCTGATAGACTGAAATTGCTGCCCACAGTTTCTGTGCCCTTCAGCTGCCACCAACCTCTTGTGGGATCTTTCCCTGCACTCTCCCCGATCAGATATTGGCAGACCTCTATGTTTCAAATGACACATTCTGTATTTTCCAGAACAACTTGAAAGCGAATAGGTGCCGCACAGGGCACTGCGAAACAGTTCAGCTGCATCATAGACTCATCACCTGCCTCTTCAGGGTCATCCAGATGCATGCCCGGCACCAGGCCTGACGCCTACCTCGGCGGGATACCTGGTGTGCTGGCCCTCCTGCTGCCAGCGGGTACAGCTAGACTGGCGGCCACATGTCAGAATCTCCTTTATCCAAGTGCAGGGAGGTTGCACATCTTGGCGGCCGGCTCTTCGCCTAGAAGCCAGAGTCACAGCAGAGTTTGGCCTGGGTCGCAGGGATACCACATGAAAGGTGATGATCCAAGGCATTCACCTCCATCCCTTGCATCTCTTGGAAACCGTATTCAGTGCTCTCTTGGGATAGAGAGATCTGCAGCATCTGCTGAAAAGTTAGAGCGACTTCACCCAAAAGCTTTTTTTGTGTTTCCATTTGTCGATACCACAGACTAAGCGATCGCAGAGCAAAACCGGACAAAACAGTTCCATTCTCACAAAACCCGGCTATTTTCTGTAGCTAAGACACAACCTCAGTGATGGACTCTCTGGTGGACTTCTCCACTGTATCAAACCGATATCTTTAAATGCTTATCAATGGGGTTGGGTTAAAGTGTTGCGCCACAAATTCCACGAGCTGGTCGAATGTTTGCGTATCCGGCATTGCCTGGTACATGAGACTCCAGATCACTCCAAATGTGTGCAATCTACAGGCCACCAACAGTATGAGTGCCTGGTGCTCATTCTCCATGATATTGATGGCCCAGAAGAAATAATGCATTCATTCAGCGTATTGGTTCCAGTCTTCAACATAGGTACCAAATGCACCCAAACAGAGGCATGGCGAATCAAAGAATCATAGAAATCTCTACAGTGCAGAAGGAGGCCATTCATCCATGTCGCATCCTATGCCTGCAACCCCATAAGCTAACCTTCACATCCCTAGACACTAAGGGGAAATTTAGCAAGGCCAGTCCACCTTTGGCTGTGAAAGAGAACTGGAGCACCCGGAATAACCCACGCAGACACAGGGGGAATGCACAAACTCCACACTGACAGTGACCCAAGCATGGAATTGAACCTGGGCCCCTGGTCCTGCCAGGCTGCAGTGCTAACCACTGTGCTACTGTGCCACCCTCCAAATAAAATCCAAAGAAATCCAAACCTGGGTCCAGAAAATCAGAAGGGGCTCACCTGAGTAGGTCGCAGCATCGACGGCAAGGTTATTCCTCATCACAAGTTTAATAAGAACATGGTAGTCCAAAACGAGTAAAAATAATGTCATGGCAATGTCCCTTTAAGAACTGTTTGTCTTCTCAAATGGCTGCAGTGATGTCATTGTGTGGGTGGAGCTGGAATGTGTCTCTAGTTTTTATTCCATTTTGAGCTGGAAGCTGTTTATGGCTCTGAGTTTTGCTTTCTTTTTAGACAATTGGAAGCTGCATTCAGATGAAAGAAGGCTTCTCTGGTCTCTCTGCATGTTAAAAAGGTGTCTCCATGTCACTTGATAACTTCAAAGTTACAACTGTGTTCTGTAAGAAATTCAAACCTACTGTTTTGTTAAAAAAATGTATTTTGGTTTATGGATGGTGTTACTTGGGTAAAAACAGTAAAGGAAAGTTATTAAGGGTTAGATATAGAGTACTGTAGCTGTCTGGGGTATTTATGTTGTAGTTGATAAAATGCTTACTGTGTGCGTTTAGAAATTGTTAACTGCATTCGTAGAATAAACTTTGCTTTTGATTTAAAGTGCTTAAGGCCTTCTGTTGAATAACACCTTGAAAGTAGGCTCCTCTTAACCAAAATCTATAAATAGTTGTGGGTCAGGTGAACTCCATGATATACTTTGGTGTTTTCCTGGTGCATAACAATAAGAACAAAGTTTAATTCACAAACAACATATATATACTTCCTGGTAGAGCCCAACTGGCTACTGCCTTACTGGCTGACTTTATATACACTTGTTAATTGAGATGCCTGCCCCTCGCAGAGGAGCTAGTACTACGCAAGGAGCACGGGGATCCCGTAGATCCTGTGCGGGATATTACAGAGAATTTTATAATTATCTGAGGAGAAAAACAAGTTGCAGGGTTATGAGGAAAAGGCAGACGAATGGGACTAGATGAATTAATATTCCAGAGAGTCAGCAGAGACAAACTGCGCTTAAATGGCCCCCTTCTGTGGCTGTAACCATTTTGTAATTCTATGACCTGTGCAACATTCAGGCATGGGCAGCATTTGCATCACACAAGAGTCACATAATGACCATCTCCAACAAGAGTTAATCTAACCACCCAACCTTGACATTCAATGTAACAATATTTGCTGAATTCCTCACACCAATGTCCTGGACATTATCATTGTCCAGAAACCTAGCTGAACCAATTAGATAAATACTGGATAAAAGCAAATTACTGCAGATACTGGAATCTGAAACCAAAAGAGAAAATGCTGGAAAATCTCAGCAGGTCTGGCAGCATCTTTAGGGAGTGAAAAGAGCTAACGTTCCGAGTCCAGATGACCCTTTGTCAAAGATAGATACTGGAGCTGCAAGTGTAGGTCAGTGACGAGGAATTTTGGTGAATACCTCATTTTACAATGATGGAGAGAAATCCCAAATTACATGTTGACATTTTGGACGTTTAAAAAAGATATGTTCTTAAAAATAGACAAACAAGCCAAAGATGTTTGAGGATGCAAATTATGAGAATGTAAATTCAGTCACTATATTATCTGCTCCGGGGTTGATATAAAGAAAGAGAACATTGAAGTCAGACCCTGTTTCTAGACAATGACATCAAAGGTGTAAAAGGCATATAGAAACTAACTGCTATCTCCTGCGGGCGGTAATGGAAACTGATTATCCTCTCAGCAGGAATGATATCTTGTAAGTAATGTCCCACGCTGGTTTGTGGATTTTTGCCTTCCAGGAATATACAAGAGACTGGGATAAATAGCCAGCTGGAAAACCTAGTGTGTGGACTAGTGCTGGGTGTGCCAGAGTGTGTGACACAGAAGTAGGGAGAGACAACCACAGACACCGCTTCTCTACCAAGTAAAATAGAAGCCTCATTTTCTCAGATTACTGTAGTAAGCCAAGTCAATAAAGCTACAGCTGAGAGGGATGCAGGCCAACTTCTCAACTTAATTGCAGGACCCCGGAATCTTGAAACCAATTATTCAACTTTGGAAGTCAGCACTACTGGAATTGACACGAACGATCCACCATCTATCTTCATGGACAAGTGAAAGACTGACTAGTTTCTTTTATTAAAATTTATTTTGGACTCAACTCTCATTTCTTATCTGTGTGAATGTATGTGCATGAGTTTATTATTTTTCTCATGTTTAGTAGCTCATAATCTCACTCTTTCTTTAACTCAAGATTTTCACAGTAACTTCATTGCAGTGTCAATGTAAGCCTACTTGTGACAATAATGAAGATAATTATTATGAAAGCCTGGTTAAAATGGCTTCTTTTAAAACATAAATATGTTTGGACTTGAAAAACGTATCCGCAAGGAAAGGGATCCTTTTGAATTAATTTTGTTCCGACAAACCAAGGAGATTGAATAAAGAAAGAGAGACGGTTTTCCCTCCTCCTTCCCTGTTCAATTTGGGGTTATCCCATCTAGAATGTAGCAGCTTGAGGCTCGTGCCGAGATGGGTCTGATGCGCGATCAATAACCACAGAAACAAAGGAGTAGTTCGAATCGACAAGAAGTGTGCCCAGCAGCTTGAGTACAGAAAGAATGATGGCGGCTGGGAAACACGGGTTCTTATACTCTGCCTCGTGGGTGGAGCTACCTTCGTCTTGACCAATGAGAAAGCAACACTTGGGCAAATGGGCAGCGAGCCTTCTCCATCAATAGTAGCTCACACTCCCAGGTACCGTAGTACCTCTAGTCATACTACCACAGGTTCCCACAAAGGGAATGGAAGATAACAAATTTGGGTATCTCGCCCTGGGTCCGGTTGTAACAGATTGGGCAGCTCATGTCTGGAATTGTTCCCACACACGTAACAAATGGATTAGAATGAGGAAAGTAACTTGTTCGTTTGGAACCAATTTTAGGAAACTGCATAAAAGGCTTCCTTGAACCTGTAAAGTGTAAAAATGTCCATTTCTGATGTCAGTACTTTTCTGGATGGACCAGAGAAGGTAACTTTTGATGGTTTAAAAGTTCAGTTCTTTGAGTAGTTAAAAGATTTCTTGAGGCAATTTAGGATTACAATTTCACACCAGAGGGTGGCACAATGGCACAGTGGTTAGCATTGCTGCCTGGGTGGATGAGGACCCAGGTTTGATCCCAGTCCCGGGTCACTGTCTGTGTGGAGTTTGCACACTCTCGCCGTGCCTGCGTAGGTTTCACCCACATAACCCAAAGATATGCAGGGTAATGGATGTTAAATTATCCATTAATTGGAAAAACAATTGGGTGCTCTAAATTTAAAAAAAAATGACACAAGCTAGCAAACGAAGGTTGGCTAGTGAACAGAGAGTGTGGTGGGAGGAGGGGCCCTGGTCATTGGAGCTGGTTGAACAGGTTTTGTTGGACCTGGGAGGCGTGAATGGTGGAGGGAGGGGTTTGATACTGGGTGAGCGGTTTGCAAGAGGAACTGGATGGAGGGGCTCTGGGAGGGGGGAGAGGGGGTTGACGGTAACAAAAGATGGGGACAGGTCTGGCCGGATGGGCGGGGCAAGGGGTAATGGTGATGGCAGATAAGAGGGGTGGGGGGGGGGAGGGTGAGAGACACCCCTCAGTCAGAATGGTGACATGGAACGTGAGGAGATTAGGGGGAACAGTGAAGAGAGCAGGAGGTTGTGCATATTTGAAGAATTTAAAAGCCAATGTGGTGATGCTGCAAAAACCCACCAAGTGAGGCTTAGGAAGGTTGGGTGAGCCAGTTGTTGATTCGGGTTTGATATTAGATCTTGGGAGGGTGCCCGATTTGGTAGGTCAGTGGGTGAGGTTCCAGATAGAGAAGGTGGTGGCAGATCAGGTGGACAATTATGTAGTCATAACGGGTGCACTGGAGGGGAAGTTGGTGGCGTTGGCTAGAGTTGGAGCAGCACGGTAGCACTGTGGGTAGCACTGTTGCATCACAGCTCCAGGTCCCAGGTTCGATTCCTGCCATGGGTCACTGTGCGGAGATTGCACGTTCTCCCCGTGTCTGGATGGGTTTCATCCGGGTGCTCCGGTTTCCTCCCACAAGTCCAGAAAGACGTGCTGTTAGGTAATTTGGACATTCTGAATTCTCTCTGTGTACCTGATCAGGCGCCCGAATGTGGCGACTAGGGGTTTTTCACAGTAACTTCAATGCAGTGTTAATGTAAGCCTACTTGTGACAATAAAGATAAAGATTATTATCTAGTGTATGCCCCAATTAGGATGACGCGGGGTTTGTGAAGAGAAAATTGGCTGCCATTCCAAATCAGGATACCCATGAGTTGATATTGAGAGGGGGGAGATCGGAACACTGTGCTAGAGCAAGGGTGTATAGGTTCATACGTACTCACTGATCCCGTCGGGGAGTGGAGGGGAGGGTGGGGGGAGCGTGGAGGTGAAGGCATTGGCCGGGCTTATGAGGGAGATGGGACATTATGGTGGAGGACATCTGTGCGCGATGTGGGAGGGGACCTACGAACAATGTACATATGTTTTGGTCCTGCCTGAAGTTGGAAAGGTTTTGCGGGATAGTGTTCAGCACCATTTAAGGATTCTGCATGTTGATGTGGAGCCGGGTCCTCTAGAAGTCATATTTGGGGTGTCGGACCAGCTGGAGCTGCAGGCGGGTGAGGGGCAGGTGTTTTAGCTCGCAGGCAGATCTTTCTGGGTGGAGGTCAGCTTCTCCACCCTGTGCCTTGGCGTGGCAGCGGGCTCCGCTGGAGCTTTTGGCCCTGGAGAAAGGGAAATTGGCTCTAAGGAGGGGTGAGTGACAGGTTCTAGAATAGTTTGGGTTTGTTCATTTTGCATTTTGTAGTGTTGAAATCATCGCTGACTGCTGAGGGAGGGGTGGGGGAAGGGAGTGGGAAGGTATGGGTGGGTGGGGGGTTTAATGTGTTGGGTGGATTTTGTGGTCGTAAATTGTAAAAATGTTGAAAATTTGAAATAAAAATACTTTTGTAAAAAGGATTAGAGCTTCACGTGAATGCCAGAACCCCCCAAATTTTAAAAGGGGTGGCTAAAGGTTTACAATGGAAACTGAGGATAGCGTAACAGTAGAGATTAGGATTGAAGCAGTGGGAATTATAAATACAGGAAAGGGCATGAAGGGAAGAGAAAGAATGTCAGGATTGAGAGACGGAAAGGGAGTTTCAAGTAAAACAGCTCGAGCTGAGGGGCAGGAATCCTGTTGTGTCCCTCGAAGACAACATTTGCAGACTTAAGGATTGAAGCGACCCGGTTCTCTCATTAATTCCCTGAATTTGATGAAGCAGAAATGGATTTCTTCTTTGTCTCTTGCGAGCAGTTAGCACAGCAGTTAAAGTGGCCCATCCAACAGTGAACAGTAAACTTTCAGGGAACGCTCACAAGGTTCATTCGCTCTTGTTTGACGAGAATGCAGCTGATTATGAGGCAGTGAAAGGGGCTATTTTAAGTGCATAACAGTCCGTGCCGGCAGCATACCATGAGAAATTCCGTCCCCTCAGGAAACAGACTGGCCAGATGTACCTGCAATTTGAAACGCTTAACCAACTTGCTTTTGACCAGTGTGTGCCGGCACTTAAAACAGAAGCTACTTCTGAAATAATTCTCTCTGAAGAGTTTAGAAACTCCATACCCTTTCCAATATGAACACACCTTGAGGAACAGAAGGTCGCAGGGGCCCGGCAGGCAGCCACACTGGCTGACAATTATGCGCTGAGCCACACCTTCCCCCTAACCTCCCCCCTTCCCTCTCCCTTCATGTCCCCTTCCCCCCACCCCCCATTCCTCTCCCCCACCCCCACTCTGTTACACCCGCCCAGATTCTGTGTAACATCACTGCAGGGTGATGGGATAGTGTCGGTAATGTCAGCGGGTAACTGGCGAAGGTAGGGGATGTGATAACAACCCGCTAAAAGCTGTGCGGTGCTGCTCCTGAATCTATGCCATAGCCTGAGTCCTGCCTGTCTGCTGAGTGTTCACTCACACCCATCACCTGCACGTGATATGCCTGGGGAGTGGGCGGGGATGTGGAAGAGGTGTCTCGGGGAGCTGGGACAGGGAATTTGTGCTCAACCCCATTGAGGAAAAAAGTGCCAGAGGCATCATATTTCATTGCGTGCAACGTACTTTAATGCTATACAGGCTGTTTCCTGAGGGGACGGGATTTCTCATGGAATGCTGCCAGCCTCAACAGCCCTTACCGCCAATGGTGCAGCCCCACCTTTCCCACCCCTCCCTCCACTCCTTACCCACCACCTCCTTACCCCTCTTACACCCAACCTCTCCCTTCTCCCTACCCCCAGTTCCCTCTCAATGATCCTTGACCTGCTTAGCATTCCGTGCTCTAGCGCTGTGCCTAGATGTGTCCCCGGGACGCACATCAGAAGTAGAGGCAGCCTGCTGCCGATCGCGTCCCATGGCATTTGATGCCCCTGGCGGGCAACCTCTAGGAACCCTGGGATGGAGGGCCCTGGCCCACTTGCCAGCGTCACATCCCCACCATGCCATCCTGTTCTGAATGCTGACTCCGAGACGCGCCATTTTCAGTTTGGTGGGTCATGAGGGAACTGGTGGCCACTGTTGCCACTCCGTAGGTTGACTCTGGGTTGGCACCCAGCGTCCCCCTCCACCTGGCCAGTGCCCATCGGGCCTTGGGGTTAACCTCAGGACGGAAGGGCAGCTGTATCGCACCCCTGCTCTGCCTGGGTCATCTTGCTCTGCCAGTCCTTGTGGTTCCCCAGTGTCTGCAGCAAAGTGTCAACACTCTCAGCGATGCTCCACAGTGACTGGGACATGCTCTGGAGCACCCTGGCAATGCCCACCTGAGACTCGGGCGTGTTCTGCACCACCGCCGCAATGCCTATCTGAGACTGGACACCTCCCCCAGGGACTGGGATGTGCTCTAGAGAGCCTTGGAAATGCCCACCCAGACTGGGACACACTCCACAACGCAACATCAAGGTCCACCTGGGACTGGGACACGCTCCCCCCAGCGGCTGGACATGCTGTTGAGGTGCTCATCCATGGCCGTCATTGACTGAGCCACACCTTGGACACATCCACTCATGCTGCCGACATCATACACAAGGCTCTCCATTGCGGTCGCCACCTTAGCAGAGTTGGCCTCAGTGCCACGCATTGCCGGCGCCTTCTCCTGCGCCCGTAGTATTTGGGACTCCTCTAATCAGCTATGGATCTGCTGGAGTGTCACTGACATCCCTCTCTGAATATCACGGCAACAACCTATCGACTGCATCAGCTCCGGGTAAACCTGATTCCAGTACCAGGGCTCCGGTGCCAACCCACTCGTGCAGTCTGGCGCAGGTTAGTGACCTTCTGACTGGACTGGTTTCAGTCCTCCTGGTGACGATCCCCGAGCTGATGGCCACTGCCATTTCCTCCCAGGCGGCATTGGTTGCCCTGTGGCTGACCCTCCGAGACCCTTGGGGGAACAGGGCATCACGTCTGATTTTGACCGGCTTGGCCAGCACCCCCGAATCGTGTAGTTGGTCCCCTCAGCAGCATGGCTGCAAGCTGTGTGGGGTTGGCTGTGCAGGAGCGGTTTAAGTGCTACTCTCCCTTGTTAGCGGGGTGCTGGAGAGAGCAGACCCAGCGAATTAGCCGGCAGGTCAGTCATTTGCGGCGTGCAGCCCGTGGGAACTCGTTAAGTGGTCAGATTAACGTTTAATAGCAATGATGGCCTCGCAGGGCTGAGCATCAGGACACTTGCGACAGCTCCCACTCACTACCACACTTAGAATCTTTCCATTAAATCGCGTCCTTGGTGTATGTGCTTGGCTGAGGAGCCATGATGCGACAATCTATGGGATTGTGACTGAATGCCTCTTAGTCAGAATCCCCCCTCACTTACACTGAAAAGGTGCTGCTGTTAGCAGGCTGCAGACAATTGGGCCTCAGAGAAGCCCTTGGAGCAGTTTGGTGCAGTTAGGGTTCAGGAGGAAACCTCAGGGCTGTGATGGTGGAAAAAGGTCACTGGCTCCATACTGGAAGCAATTATGGCTCAAAGAGGTCATGGAAGTTATTCATAGCTTGGTGATGCAAGGAGACTGGAGTTCAGAGAAACCCAGGGATAGTGCAAGCATAGGGGCTGGTTTAGCTCACCAGGCTAAATCGCTGGCTTTTAAAGCAGATCAAGCAGGCCAGCAGCACAGTTTGATTCCCGTACCAGCCTCCCCGGACAGGCGCCGGAATGTGGCGACTAGGGGCTTTTCACAGTAACTTCATTGAAACCTACTCGTGACAATAAGTGATTTTCATTTCATTTTCATAGTGTAACCAGAGGTTTGTGAAAAAAATGGAATTATGCCGGTAATTAGAGGCAGGAGTGCAGCTTTCAGAATCCTGTGGAACACAGTCTGAAGAAAACGTATTGAACCAGACGTGGGCAGTCTTTGAGGCAGTCCAAGTCAGAGTGGCTTTTGTGAAATTCAGAGGTTACATCTTCAAAAGTGAACAGTTGAAATCCCTCGTGATTTTGTGACTCATGGTGGTCACTGGCAACAGGATGGGTTGCTGAGAAACCCATGGGATCCATCTCGGTTGCATCTACCATTTAAAACTCAGTGTGGGGAGTTTGAGCACAATTTGAACATATTCTGATGCTCAGAATGTTAGAATAATGATAGATATCGATACTTTTCTGACTTATTGGGCGTCGATATCTGCATTTAGTTAAAAGTCAACAAGGGTGTTCTGGATCTAGATTACATGTAGGCCAGGTAAAGATGGCAGATTTCCTTCCATTAGTGAACCAGATGGGTTTCTGTGACATTCAACAATTCTATTAAAATAAATTTATCATATCCAATTCTTTTATTTCCAATTGAGAGGCAATTTAACATTGCCGATTGATCTATCCTGCACATTGTTTTGGGTTGTGGGGTGAGACCCACGCAGACATGGGGAGAATGTGCAAACTCCACACAGACAGTGACACAGGGCTGGGATCGAACCCGGGTCCTCGTGCCGTGAGGCAGCAGTGCTAAACACTGTGCTATTTTGCTGCCCCTAGTGACAATCAACAATGTCATTTGACTTAAATTTCATGATTAGACTTTTAATTCCATATTTTTTAATATTAAAATTTCACCATCTGCCATAGTGGGATTCAAACCTGGATCCTAGTCATTGCCCTCGGTCTCAGATTATTACTAAGTAAAGTTGCCATATTCCCAGATGACTATCGGTTGCTTTTCCCTTTGAGGGGAGAGCTGTTAGTGGTTTAACCTGAGGATCACCACACCTCAGGTGAGAGGCAAGATTGAGAAGGGGGTCCTTCATGAATAACCTCAGCTGGTACGGGAATTGAACCCACACTGGTGGTCTCGCTCTGCATCACAAACCAGACGTGTAGCCAAATGAGCTAAACTGATCCCTAGATTACTACGTCAGTGACAATTCCACCACACCACTACCTCTCCCAGTTCATTTTGTTTAAAACTGTGAATTCCTTTGGGTTATTTTCCCAGTATGTAACTGTGATTTAAACTTTGTCCACTTTGTGCGAAAGTTACTGGTCCCGAACCAAATTGCAACAGTAGCTAAGCAGGCAATTTCATGTTAGTCTTGAGAAATGTAGCTCTGAGTGACAATAAGGCAGGTCTTGAGTCTTCTTTTGCCTTTCAGCTTTTCATAAAGGCTTTCTTGAATGTCTAGATGTGTCTTTCCATAAAATCATGTCCCCTTGGGTAATGTGTGGATGAGTAATTATGTTGAATCCATACCATTCAGCAAATTCCTTATCCTCCCTGGAGGTTCCGTTATTTTATCACTCAGTCAAGAATGCCATGCTCAGCAAACAGAACTCATACTGCTGAGAGAACTGTAGCTCTTAATTAAGTAAAGTCAGCTCAGTCCCAGATAACCATAGGCTGCTTTCCTCTTTGAGGGGGAGAGCTGACTGGTGGCCATTTAATCTGAAGATCACCACACCTCCAGTGAGGGGCAAGGTTGAGAAAGCGAGCCCTTCCTGAGTAACCTCAGCCGGTAAGGGAATTGAACCCACGCTGCTGGCCTCGCTCTGCATCACGAACCAACCGTCCATTCAGCTGAGCTAAACCAGCTACTTATGTAGCTCTCCAACCTCCCTGATAAAAGGGGGCATTAAATAATAGTCTGCTACAACGCAGTGTGATTGGCGTGCGTGAATAAATTAACTCTCACAGTATGTCATGTCTGGGTGGTACTTCAGTAGCTATCTTTCAGCTGTATATTTATGAATTCATGGCATACACATGTAGAAGACCATTTTCTGATGTCTTTGTAGATGCCTATCCAGTTCTCCTGATCTGGCCCTGAGCTTACACATTCCCAATCCTATGCTGCCTTCATGTGTTTCTCAAAACATTTTATCTGCCAAAAGTTTTCTTTTGCCATATCTGGTCACAGCTGATGCGAGAACTTTGCTTGTGAATTCTATTTAATTTATTCTCTTGTCCAGGGCTGTTTTCAATCTTTTTGAAGAAGCATCTACTTGCAGAATGATAAACATATCTCCTTGCATACCACTTTGAAGTTTGTTGAAACTCCCCTCATGTGACTCTGAGGCCTGGCACTCAACATCTCTCATCAACTCCCATAGGTTTGCTGTATGATCTGACATGTAAGGTATAAAAGAATCCATGTACTGGATCAAACAAAGGAAAACTGTCCACTGTTTTTTGTCTTTTGCAATCTCATGGATAGCTGTGACCTTTTCAGCACTTGATGTGACTGTCAGGTGACTCGTCTAGCTCTGCTTAAGCAAAAAGGCAACAAATGTGTTATTGGTGAACTCTGCTGCTTGGCGCTTCTAAGTAGGGCATTTTTCATCACTTACTCTCTTTTTAAAATTAACAACTTTCTTCATTTTCAAGCTTTCCTTTTAGTTCTATTGGTAATTTAAGTTGGGGGGGGGGGGGGGGCAAAGAGGTGAGGTGAATCATTGGTTTCTTCTCTGGATATACCATGATGCAATATTCAAAATCTTCCAGGAATCCAATTATTTCACCAACAGACTTTGAATGTAATGCTTGCTTCAATCCCAATGACACCTCCTTCATCTCATGGTTAAGGACAGCGGGACTTTCTGTTTCTGTGGCATAGAACATGCAGTTAACATATTTTCCTTTATGTGTCTCTCTGACTTGGGCTGTTCCTCGCTGTTGCATATCAGTTCCATGATATGCTGACAGCTCGGCATTGTTTAGTTTCAGCACAGCTTTCTTTGGATAACCATTTTCTTTCAAAATGTCAGTAACGTTCTGACATAGTCTGAGTGGGCTGGTGTTATTCTGTACTCTAATATCAAGCTTCAGATTTATGGTGGGAGGCTTATTTCTCACTTTCTTGCCGAACTGAATGATTGTGTTAATTTATTTTCTCCAGGAAATGTTACACCCAGATGTTTCACTCCATTGTATGGTTTCTATGTCTTTAGTATATTGAAACTCATCCCTGTCTTCCAGGATATAGATATATTGCTTTCTATTCTGTCTAGTCGCGTTAGAATTTTATAGATTTCTATGAGATCCCCTCATTCTTCTAAACTCCAGCGAATATTATTCTAACCGACTCAATCGTGCCTTATACATCAATCCCGCCATCTCAGCAATCAGTTTGATAAACGTTTGCTGCACTCCCTCAATTGCAAGAACATCCTTCATCAGATAAGGAAACCAAAACTAGGCACAATATTCCAGGTATGGCCCTGCATAACTCCAGCAAGACATCCCTGACCCTGTATTTGAATAATCTATGAATGCCAGCATACCATTTGCCTTCTTCACCACCTGCTGAACCTGCATGCATTCCAGAGACTGCTGTGCAAGGACACCCAGGTCTCAATGCACATTCACCTCTCTCAATCTATAGCCATTCACTAGACACCCAGGTCCTTCTGTTCCTGCACCCCTTTAAGAATTTTACCCCTTATTGTATATTGTCCATCCATGTTTTTCCTACCAAAATTACCTCACACTTCTCCACATTAAACTTCATCTGCCACCTAGCTGCCCACTACACCACTTTGTTTATGTCCTTCTGAAGTTCTACTGTCCTCCTTGCTGTTTACAATATCACCGAGGTTTGTGTCATCAACAGACTTTGAAATTGTCTCTCGCACACCAAGATCGAGATCATTAATATATGTTAGGAAAAGCAAGGTTCTCAATACGAGACCCTGGGGAACACTGCTACAAACCTTCCTCTAACCTTTTTTTAATACATTTTGAGTGACCAATTCATTTTTTCCAATTAAGGGGCAATTTAGCATGGCCAATCTATGTACTCTGCACATCTTTGTGTTGTGGGGGTGAAACCCACGCAAACATGGGGAGAATGTAAAACTCCACATGGACAGTGACCCTTGCCTGAATCGAAGCTGGGACCTTGGCGCCGCGAGGCTGCAAGCTAACCACTGCACCACCATGCTGCCCACCTTCCTCTAACCTGAAAAATGTCCATTGGCAGTTACTCTTTGCATCCTATTATTCAAATCAATTTTGTATCCATGTTGCTACTGTCCCTTTTATTTCATGAGCTATAACTTTTATCACAAGTCTGTTCCATGAAACTGTAATGAATATCTTCTGAAAGTCCATGCACACCACATCAACAGCATTACCCTCATCGACTCTTTCTGTACCTCTTCAAAAAACTCCAGCAAGTTAGTAAAATACAATTTCCCCATTAGAAATCCATGTTCGCTTCATGTGCTCTGGCATTGTGAACAGCCTGCAATATTGTGAGCTTGTCCATTCTAATCAAAGCTTTTAGTACATCAGGGCCTCAAATGAACTGATTACCAAGCTTTCATCCATTTCTCTGAATTTAAATTTGATGGCTACATCTCTCAATCTCATCAAGATTCCTGGTTCCAACTCAGGCTTTGAAATTCATATTGGTGGATTTGACAGTTCGCATTTGGCTGGAAATTTGTGCTGAATTTTTCTAAAGAAATTGTGTGGGTTTTCAACTGTTGTCTTCACTGATCTCAGAGCTATCGAATATAAATCTAATTTTTTCTCTGCTGCCCACAAACAGACTCTTTCCTCTTCACAACTAGAGTTCAGAACGCTGCTGAATGCAAATCTGCACTTTTGTTTAAACTTCCTAAATGCCTCGAAGACGCTTGAACTGAGTGTGAAACAGAGTTTGGTGAATGAAGGAGATCAGTGAAAGGGGAAAGGAGGTGTTCCTTTCTTTTTCTACTTTTTTTGATTCTTACATCAGTGCATTGGAAGACATTGATGGGTGAGTAACTGGTAAGTTGTTCTACTTATAATAAAGTTTGGAATGTTTAAGGAATGGCAGGGTAGCTTGGTCAAGTGTAATGTGCCCCCTATGTTATGTGGGAAGCTGTAGATGCACCATGTGTCCTAGACAAACATATCTTCAGTAAGTTCCATTGGCTGCAAATGCTTGAGTTCTGGGTTTCAGAGCTCAAGCGGTGGCAGGAGTCACAGTGGCACAATGCCCAGAGAGGGGACTATGTGGATAGCACATTTAGGGAGGTGGTCAGACCATAGGTTAGGAGCATACAAGCAAATGGGGAATGGGTAGTTTCAGAGAACAAGGCAGGTAATGCAGGATTCCAGTGAGTCAATCTCGCTTGCGAACCAGCTTTCCATTTTGGATGTTTCCTCAGAGGTCAGCAACAAGAACCAAATCCATGGCACTCATGGTCGACTCAGCAACACAGGAACGGAGAAAGAAGAGTGGAAAGGCATAGTGATAAGAGACTTGCTAGTTATGGGAGCAGACTGGCATTTCTACAGCTATAGATGTGACTCCAAGATGGTATGCTGTGCCCCTGATGCCAGGACAAGGATGTCCTTGGCTGCAGGACATTCTTCTGGTGGAAGGTAAACAGAGTTTGTGGTTCACATTTATACAAATTACATAGAGGGATATGGTCCTGAGAGCAGATTTTAGGGAGTTAGGAAATAAATTAAAAAGCAGTCACTTCAGGATTACTCCCAGTGCCATGTGCTAATGAGCATTGGAATAGGAGGGCTGAGTAATTGAATAACTGTGTGGAGGGTGGGTGTAGGAGAAGGCCATCAGATTTCTGAGGCATTGAGAGTGGTTCTGGTGAAAGATGGACGGTTTGCCCCCTAATAGGACTGTGTCTAATATTGTCATGACCCTGGGTATGTGCGCGGTCAATTCCAGCCCCACAGTCCCAACATAAGTGAATTAACCAATAATTTGCATAAAGGTGTTGAGATCTTTAGCCCTCGACTGCTCCAATGACTTACAGGCACCAGATTTGTAAGTAAAACACAAAAAACTGTTTGTTTATAACAAGAGATAAACATGTAATGGTGATATTGGAACAAAGGTCTGCTAATCTAAGTACTCCAGTACTCCCTTTCACCATCCCACCCTCTACCACCACCCACCCACACCCACACACACACACACTCAGATGACAGACACAGTGGGAATGGGAAGGATCAAAATAATAGGGTTTGAAAGGGCGTGCGATGAATATCTTTGCTGCTGAGGTTGTGGTCTTTATAAATCATTGATACATTTGATATTATTGCAAATTGTCCTGATGAGCGCAGGATAAAAAGCTTCAATGTGTGTTTCTCAGCTATACTTAACTACACTCCTGGTAGTTACACATCAGTCGGAGGAAAAATGTTCGAATATATCATGAGGAATATGATAACTGGATACTTGGAAAATAATGATCAGACTGGGCAGAGGCAACATGGATTTATGGAAGGGAAATCATTTTTGACAAACCTGGTGGGAGTTTTAAATGGATGTTACCTGTAGCATAAAGGAGAAACGGTTTATGTGGCATATTTGGATTTTCAGGCTTTCACGAAGGGCCCACACAGATGAGTAAACAGAATCAGAGCATATGAAACTGAGGGTTTAATATTGCTATGAATTCTCAGGATGGCAGGCTGTTACTAGAGGGGTACACTGCAAGGATCAGTGCTTGCGCCACAGCTATTCACAATCTATCTAAATGATTTGGATATCAGGGGCGGCACAGTGGTTAGCACTGCTGCTTCACAGTGACAGGGACCCGTCTTCCATTCTGACCTTGGGTGACTGTGTGGAGTTTGCTTGTTCTCTAATTGTCTGTGTGGTGTTCCGCCAGGTGCTCCGGTTTCCTCCCACAGTCCAAAGATGTGTAAGTTAGGTGGATTGCCCCTCGTGTCCAAAGGTTAGGTGGGGTTATAGAGTTACAAGAATAGGGCAGGGGAGTGGGCCTAGGAAACGTGCTCTTTCAGAGGGTCGATGTAGACTTGATGGGTCGATGGCCTCTGCCCCGTAAGGATTCTATGATATGGGGACTGGTGCAATATTTCCACATTTGCTGAGACACAGATGTAGGTGGGAATGTGAGCTGTGAGGAGGATGCAAGGGGGCTTCAAGTAGATCTGGACAGGCTAATTAAAAGGACAGTAACATGGCAGATGGAATAGAATGTGAATGTGTGTGAAGTTATCCACCTTGGTCAAAAGGCAGAATATTTCTTAAATGGTGAGGTTTGGACAGGTCGATGATCAGAGGTCAGAGAATTTACAGTGCAGGAGGCCATTCAGCCCATTGAGTCTGCACTGGCCCTTGGAAAGAGCACCCCACTTAAGCCCCACACCTCCACCCCATCCCCTTTATCCCCGTAACCCAGCAACCCCACCTAACCTTTTTGGACCAGCAATTTAGAATGGCCAATCCACCTAACCTGCACATCTTTGGACTGTGGGAGGAAATCGGAGCACCCGGAGGAAACCCACGCACACATGGGGAGAACGCACAGACTCCACAGTGACCCTAGGTGGGAATCGAACCTGGGACCCTGGAGCTAACCACTATGACACCGTGCTGCCCTTTATGCTGCCATGCTGCCCTTAATGATGTGCGCATCCTTGTTCACGAATCACTGAAATTAGGGTGCTGCAAGCAAATATGAAGGTAAATAGTGTGTTAGCCTTCATTTTTTAAATAATCTTTACCGTCACTAGTAGGCTTACATTAAGACTGCAATGAAGTTACTGTAAAAAGCCCCTAGTCGCCTCATTCAGGCACCTGTTCAGGTACACAGAGAGAGAATTCAGAATATGTCCAAATTACATAA
The DNA here is from genome assembly GCF_902713615.1 of Scyliorhinus canicula. Classification (NCBI taxonomy): domain Eukaryota; kingdom Metazoa; phylum Chordata; class Chondrichthyes; order Carcharhiniformes; family Scyliorhinidae; genus Scyliorhinus; species Scyliorhinus canicula. The sequence continues at coordinate 162,063,569 of NC_052147.1, read as the reverse complement.
CAGCACTTCTTTCGGGACTTGTGGGAGGAAACCGGAGCCCCCGGACAAAACCCACGCTGACACAGGGAGAACGTGCAGACTCTGCACAGTGACCCAAGTCAGGAATGAAACCTGGGACCCTGGCACTGTGAAGCAACAGTGCTAGCCACTGTGCTGCCCAAAATTGCAAGGGGATTTAAGTAGAGGAATAAAGATGTCTTGCTGCAATTATACAGAGCCTTAGTGTGACCTGATCAAAATTGTATAATTTTGGGTTCCTTATCTGAGGAAGGATGTATTTACTATAGACAAAGAGCAATGGAGGTTCAGCAGTCTAATCTCTCAGATGGCAGGATTGTTTTATGAAAACAATCATACATTCAGGAAACTGGGCCTGTATTCTATTCTGTAGAATTCTAAAAGTGACAAAATACTTACTGGGAGTGACAGGGCAGATGTGGATATTTCTCCTGGCTGGTGAGTCTAGGACCAGGTGACAGTCTCAGAAGAAGGGGTAGACAATTAATGACTGAGAGAAGAAGAATTTTTGTCACTCAGAAGGTAGTGAATCTTTGCAATTCTCTACTCCAGAGGGCAGTGGAAGCTCAGTCACTGAGTATGGTCAAGACAGAAGGGATACGAGCAACATCAATGGATATGAAGATAGTGGGAAAAATGGACGAAGAGGTAAATGATCAGTCATGATCTGGTTAAATGGTAGAGCAGGGGCTGTTTAGCACAGGGCTAAATCGCTGGCTTTGAAAGCAGACCAAGCCGCACTGTTCGATTCCCGTAACAGCCTCCCCGAACAGGCGCCGGAATGTGGCGACTAGGGGCTTTTCACAGTAACTTCATTGAAGCCTACTCGTGACAATAAGCGATTTTCATTTCATTTCATGTTTAATAGCCCACTCTGGCTCCTATTTCCATGACATAATCAGTTTCCAAATTCAATCTAAACTGGAACTGTAGAATTATTGCTGAGGGAGTGGCCATTTCATTTTTGCATGATGCACCCCAGTTTTGTTTCTAATACAGCATTTATTTCATTTCTAATGTTCCATTAGAGATGAATACGGTTACTTTGTCTGGATGCAGAGTGGACATGGTTCTTATGTACACATTGGGCTGGATTGGGCCAAAAAAACTGGTGTGAAGGGGTCACATATTCCTAGCCCTGCAGGGGGTTAGCAGTGAACCAGCGTAAAACTGGCAGCTTTAGCTGCAGATACAGGCCCCCGCCCTTCCAGGTCGGAGGCCGCGCATGCGCACTGTGGCGGCCTCCAGCGGCCGCGCCGTGCTCCATGGTGGACTCAGACTACGGTGCTGGACCCTAAACATAGTGCCCCCGATCGGCCGTGCACCCGACCTTGACCGCCCGCCCAAAAATTGCCCGGCCGCGTATAAGGCCCCCCCCCACCCTCCAATCGGTCCGCCCCGTCAAGGGCAGCCATGGACTGAATACACAGCTGCCACATCGGTATCCCGACCGGCAGGACCATGTTAGATCTACGCCGTTTGGACTTTGGCCGGTCAGTGGGGAGGGGAATGGCGGGGTGGGCCTCCAGCAATGGCTGCATGTAGTACTCCAAGTACTCTACTTTCTGGAGCCTGGAGAATCGGGGAACCGGCGCCGATCCCAATTCCGTGCGGGGAAATGGATCTCTGCCCCAGCGCCAGCCGCGATTTCGGCGTCGGGGTGCAGAGAATCCAGCCCTTTTTGCCTGTGTCACTAAAGGAGACTAAAATAGAAAATGAAGTGTGAATTATTGCATGGGATAAACAGAGAGGAAGGGAATATTAAGGTGTTCAGTGCCCTTGAAAGTGGACAATTCACCAACCCCAGTCAAAATGTTTTCCAGGCAACTGAAAACATTGCAGAGGCTCTGACCCTCATTTTCCATCTGCTCCTGCTACAAGGCATGTTGTAGGAGTACTAATATCCTTTGTTTTTAAATATGTGAAAATTTACCACGATTTGTCAAGTGTCAGACTCTGACTGAAAACCAGCCTGTATCCCTCCAGATCACAGCCGAGTTTTCAGACCAGATTATGTCACTCAAGTGCCCAGAAAATCTGGGGCATGGTTTACACTGTCATTCTGGCAGGGCAGAGTCTGAGAGCCAGCAAGGCCAGCTCCACAGAGTTAAGAGTATCACCTTTGAAGAACTCCACGATCTACTCTGGAATTATACTTCCATGTTCCCCCTCCTCCTACCACAAGACGTATTGGGACCTCTGTTTCCCACTCTCCCACACCATACAAGTGTCACCCTCCCGTTTCTCAGGTATTGATTGCTCCACCACCCTTTCGCAGGCATCACTCTTTGTGGGTGGGAACCTCGTTATGTCACAGGAGAGGACTTATTCCTTGACTCTCATGGGATTTTGTGACCTCATCAATGTTTATGCTCGCGGTGAACACAGGTGCAAAATCCCCCCCCCCCCATAATACTTCAAAGGATGGGAGTGTTGCTGACAACGTAGCATATGTACTGTGTACGTTCCCTTGGCCGCAGAAAAATACTTTTCATTGTACTTCAGTACGTGTGACAATAAATCAATCAATCATTTGTTGCACATCCCTAAAAGTGCTCGAGAAAGTGTTGGTGTGCCGTTTTCCTAACTGCAGCATCTATCTGGTGTGGGCACCAAACAGTGATGTTTGGAAAGGAGTTCCAGATTTGTGGCATCAGAGAAAGAACGACAATAGAGCTTTAAAAGGGAGGTATAGCCCACATTCTGGTTAGCCTAGCTCCCCCCCCCCCAACTCTCCATAGCAGCCTGAGATGCAAGTTGCCCAGATCAAATGACTCACCCACTAAGCATAGCCACCCTCTCTAGTCATCCATCCCTGTTTCTATTGTCAGCATTCTTTTCCCAAGTGAACACCGATAAAAGTACTCATGAAGGGGCAGCAGGGTAGCATGGTGGTTAGCATAAATGCTTCACAGCTCCAGGGTCCCAGGTTCGATTCCCGGCTGAGTCACTGTCTGTGTGGAGTCTGCACGTCCTCCCCCTGTGTGCGTGGGTTTCCTCCGGGTGCTCCGGTTTCCTCCCACAGTCCAAAGATGTGCGGGTTAGGTGGATTGGCCAAGGTAAATTGCCCACAGTGTCCTAATAAAAGTAAGGTTAAGGGGGGGTTGTTGGGTTACGGGTATAGGGTGGATACGTGGGTTTGAGTAGGGTGATCATGGCTCGGCACAACATTGAGGGCCGAAGGGCCTGTTCTGTGCTGTACTGTTCTATAAGTATTCTAGTCTTGACCTGCACCTTCAAGCAAATATCATCTTCTTAGTTCCTAATGGGTCCCAGAGTACCTCTTACTACCTGTTTATTATTTATATTATTTTCAGGTTACCTTATGTATTAATTACCATTCTATTCCTGCATCAAGTAGTCTGGTGCTGGAATATGTAGTTAGCCTAGCATGCTTCTCTAGTTATTTCACCACTCAATGCGGTATTTAGTCTCCATTCAACAGCTTGAGGTTAGAAATTAATTGTGGGGAATGCTACCTTCATGGCCATAACTTCCTGGCTCCACAGTGTAGGATTTGGGATACCCCAAACTTATGCTGGTGAATTCCTCTCAGAAGTTCTCTCAAAAGGGTTTACCCGGCAATTGTCCAGAAGGGCTAACTTCCCCTGGATAATTGCACTGCACTGGGAACATTCAACAGGGCAATTTAAAACACTAACTTTAGATGGTTCTATTGGTTATACTCATAGTTACTCTGAAAGTTATTAGAAGTGAAAAAAGAACCAACTTCAGCGAGACTATTGGAAACACCCAGACCGTGCCCTGCACGGGCCACCCCCAACATCCTCACCCACCCACCCCTCTCCCACACACACAAACCAAGAACCTACCCTCATGGCATTGCATATCCCTACCTCCCGCCGGCACAGGACTTTCCTCCGCCCCGAACTAACCCCACACCAGTCCGCCCACACCCCACAATCCAAACTGACTCCTCTGCCGACCCAACCTGCCCACCCTCCTAACTCGCAAAAGGAGGGCTCCTCCTTCGTTCCACATCGTTTATACTTTGTCGCTGAAGTCTTGAACATTTTCCTTTGCTTCAATCTCACTCGGCCTGAATCAGGAAGGTCAGGCGAGGCAGGGACTTTACATTTTAAGCACAGACAAGTCACCAGAGTGACAATCTGCCGTTGATTGTTACTCCTAGAAAGTTAAGGGCCTTTGTTTTCTATGATCTTGTTGGTTGAAAGCTTATTGACCCGAAACGCTAATTGTATTTACCTTCATAGATGCTGCCTAACCTACGTACTTGGATTTTAAAAATTTTTATTTCAAATTTCCAGCATCTGCAGTATTTTGGCTTTGCTTCTATCTTTTCTTGGTTTACACAACATAGTGTATGACACTACTTCTTCCTTAAAAAAAATTTAAGGATGTGAGGGCATTAAAAAGGTTGCAGAAAAGATTAATGAGAATGGCTGCAGCGATGAGGAACTTTAGTTAAGATGATATATTGGAGAAGTTAGGACTGAAAAGAAGGTTCAAGGAAATTTGGGAGAGGTATTCAAAATCATAAGGGGTCTGGATTTAGAGAGGGAGAAATTATTCCACTCATAAAATGTTAGAGATCGAGAGGGCACGGATTTAAAGTATTTAATAAAAGTAAAGCAATTATGAGGAGAAACTTTATTACGCAGCGAGTGGTAAGGTTTGGAATGCAATACCTAAGAATGTGTTGGAGGCAGGTTCTATCGAGGCATTGAAAGGGAATTATCAATTATCGGAAAAGGAAGAATATGCAGCGTTACAGGGAGAAGGCAGGGGAATGGTATGAGGTGAGTTGCTCATTTGGAGAGCTGGTGCGGACACAATGGACCAAATGGCCTCCTTCTGCATTGTAACAATCCTTTCATTCACTTACGCATAACCAACCCATTGCTAAGTACAGTATTTTTACAGCAGTTAGTTAGCCAGCCATGTTTGCACCAGCTCTCTAGGAGCAATTTACCTCCTGCATTTTCTTCCTTCTCAGAAAACAATCCAATTCCCTTGTGAATGCCTTGGTTTGAACCTGCCTCCACCACGCGCTCAAGCAATACATTCCAGATCCTATCTACTGGTTATGCAAAAAAGTTTTCCTCATCTCGCCATTGTTTCTTTTGTCAATTACCTAGTCTTGGAACAGTTTCAAGAACAGTTTCTTCCTATCTACCCAGTCCGGACTTCTCAGGATTTTGAACATCTCTGTCAAATCTCCTTTCAACTTTCTCTTCTCCAAGAAAAACTGTCTCAGCCTCTCCTCTCCATATACATCACTGAAGTTTCTGATCCCTGGAACTATTCTCACGAATATTTTCTGCACTCTAATGCCTTCACAAAAAATAAACCAACGTGATATATAAATCAGAACCCAACTCTCAATGTTTTCAAACTAAAGGCCCCTTAAATGGTGATCAGGAAATTATATTACCCCTCACCAATATGAATAATTAGGGAAAAAAGACTAATTATTATTGTAGCTTGTTAAAAACACAAACTCTCGGAAAAAAACCCCAAGCTTACAGCAGACCTTGTGCACAGCTGCATTGTGCAGACTTGTGTTTGCTTATGAATAAACAGTCCAAATCACTGGATAAACTCAAAGCAAAGCAGGAAGTTTCAGAATCCATAATGTGGGTGGAATTCAGTTGGCTTTCCTGAAGGTCAGTCAGTCAGTTAGATTTAAATAAAAGTACTTTGTGGAAAATACTAGATATCCCCTGGAGGGGGCTTTTAATTTAGTGACATTGATATTTACAAGAACATTCAAGAGCAACTTTAAGAGTCTTCTTTTAGTCAAAGTCAGTATACACGGAAATTCTGCTGGTCTGTCATTCCCAAGACAAGAAACTGACGGCTGGATTTCATCTCTCTCTCTCTCTCTTTTATTTGATGGTTGGAGTTTGTCAATTCTCGAGGAAGGCCACGTAGTCAGTTAGTCTGGCCAACTGTTGTTCATTAGGAATCTGTGGTATTGGGGGAGGTTCTGTTAAAATGACAAAAAAAGAAGCAAATGAACCACTTTACACATTGATGCTAATAGTACCATTTATAATGTGGGGGTTCAAATTAATATATTGGCACTTTATTTTTAGGCGCACATCTTAAATAGCCTAAGTTCAGGGAGTAGCAGATGTTCAGGATAAACAGGAAAAGACAAATCAAGATCAAAAAGCTAGTTTCTTTTATTTCCACATGCAGTCATCATTTGTTTTTCTTTATCTTAGGAAAATAAAATCTCCTTGCAATGATTAAGTAAATTACATGTGCAAAACATCTGTTGAATTGCAATGACACGGATGCAGCAAGAAAATCTATCAATACATTTAAAACCAGCAAGACTGCTTTTCAAAGTCACATTGAAGTCACTCAGCAAACTTGAGAAGGTGGCTTCCTCATTGGATTTCTTTACAGCCAACCCATGAAATGCGACTCCAGGAAGCAAGGGAAACAAAAAAATAAGCGACTTGGAGATGCAGATGTAACTTAAAAGGTTTTTTTTAAGCTAAACCAGACGATTTCTGTCAGCTTGCTTCAGGGGAAATGATTTACATGCAAAATATAAAGAAATCTTTCCATTCGCTGGAAGGATAAGTGTTTTTACACTGCAGCCACATTTCTTTTTTTAAAAGGTAGAGCAACGGCACCACCTACCTGTCTTTTTGGGTACAACCATTCGTGTAGATGGATCCGCCTGCCACCCTTGTTCTAATACAGCTGTAATTAGAAGGGAAATTTGATTGAGCATTGGACAGATGTAAAACTGTAATTAAAAAAACAGATGTAAACAAGACCAAAAACATGTTTTTACAAGCAACTATGTAGTGTTTAAGACATCTCAATTATATGATTTAATTTCAGCTCTTTCCACATTTTACACAGGATGGTTACAGTACAGGAGAAGGCCATTCGGCCTGTTGAGTCCACGCTGGCTCTCTGCAAGGGCAATTCAGCTAGTCCACTTCCCCACCCTCTTCTGGTAATGTCACAAATTTATCTCCAGGTGATTATCCAAGCCTTTTTTTTTGGAAGTATATTCATTAGGATTTAACATTTTAGAAAGTGACACAAAGTTACAAAATAACACCATAAAATAAAAAGAAACGAAAAATGGCTCAACATACATGAGCACAGAATTGAACGCGAGAAGTGCAATCATTAGACAAAACTGAATGCTTTCATGACCCCACCAAGGACCGAGGGAAAAACAGGATAAGATCATAAAGAATGATAAAACAGTGCACACCCTCCCACAGAATGCAGGGCTACAATTCTTTTAGGTCAGGATAAATTCCTGCAAGATCGGGTGTATATCAACATACAATGCCCCCAGCCCTGGCAGTGCAATAGGCATCAATGACCCATCACAGCCATCTCCTTTGGATATCAGACCCAGAGCGGATTCATCAAACCCAGCTCCACAAGAAACAAAAGAAAATGCACAAAAACCTCAGTGCTGAGGGGAAATTACAAAGCAACGCAACTTAACCACAATCCAGGTCCACTTTGCGAGGCCTCACAGGCTTCTCACCGCAAATGAACGCTTGCCAACCCCTAACTAATGAAAAGAAAAAATGAAAATGAAAATCACTTATTGTCACGAGTAGGCTTCAATGAAGCTACTGTGAAAAGCCCCTAGTTGCCACATTCCGGCTCCTGTCCAGGGAGGCTGGTATGGGAACTAACAAGGTCGAGCAGCAATTAAGCTGCATTTGCTCAGCCAACACCAGCCAGCTTGTAACAATGGCGCCGAGGAGACCAGCCCCAAGATTCGGGGACGCTGACCTGGGGAGGCTGCTAAACGTGGTGGAGGACAGGAGGGATGTCCTGTTCCCCAAGGATCCCAGAGGGTCAGCGACAATGCAGCCTGACGAGGTGGCGGTGTCTGTGACCAGGAGGACTGGCCTCCAGTGCCGGAAATGTCAACGACCTACACCGGGCAACACCAACGGTTCCCCACCTTCCCCGAAGACTTGTCCAACCCCATGGGGCAGCTAACCCCCCAACCCTCCCTCCACCCTGTTTTGTTTGGTCCTTTGTATTTCACGAAGGAACTCACCAAACACTTTGACTTATCCAAACCAGAATCTTTTACTACGTCTTGTGTGGTAAGATAGCAATCTGATACAGAGCACGTTATCATGGAGTCTGCTAACTACTCCTCTAGAACTTGCACCTAGCACTGACCATTCGCATGTATGTCTGATTACCCTCTCAACATTTTTCTTTTTTTTTTAAATACTTTTTAATCGAAGAAATTTTTCAGAGTACAAACATTTTAACCCCCCCTACATTTGAATTATATCAAAACAAAGTCAAACCCCCCTACTTAACAAGAATCCCCCCCCACCCCCTACCCGCGCGCCCCCCCCCCCCCGCCGACGAACCGGCCGCCAGACCATCTTGTCGTTTCTGGCAGTGTCCTCGGGCAGGCCTTGCCCGTGACACCACCGATACCGTGTTTCCTTCGTTGTTATCCCCCCTCCCCCCCCCCCCCCCCCCTCCTCCCCTCCCCCCCCACCTCCCTCCCGCCCTCCCCTCCCCTCCCGGGTTGCTGCTGTCACGACCCCAGTATCTATCTCTGATCTAAGAGGTCCAGGAAGGGTTGCCATCGCCTGAAAAACCCCTGCACCGACCCTCTCAGGGCGAATTTGATTCTTTCCAATTGGATGAAGTTTGCCATGTCGTTTAACCAGGTGTTAACACTTGGAGGCCTTGCGTCCCTCCACTGAATCAAGATCCTCCTGCGAGCCACCAAGGACGCAAAGGCTAATATTCCAGCCTCCCTCGCCTCCTGTACCCCCGGCTCCACCCCAACCCCGAAGATCGCAAGTCCCCATCCTGGCTTGACCCTGGACCCCACCACTCTCGACACCGTCCCTGCCACCCCCTTCCAGAACTCCTCCAGTGCCGGACATGCCCAAAACATGTGTGCATGATTCGCAGGGCTTCCCGAACATCTGACACACCTGTCTTCACCCCTGAAAAACCGACTCATCCTTGTCCCCGTCATGTGGGCTCTATGCAGTACCTTAAATTGAATAAGACTCAGTCTCGCACATGACGACGACGAGTTGACCCTCTCTAGGGCGTCTGCCCATGTCCCATCCTCTATCTGTTCCCCCAGCTCTACCTCCCACTTGTCTTTCAACTCCACTACTGGTACCTCCTCCACCTCCTGCATAATCTTATAAATGTCCGAGATCTTCCCCTCCCCGACCCAGACCCCTGATAGCACCCTATCACTCGCCCCCCTGTCGGGAAGCACGGGAAACCCCTCTACCTGTCGTCTGGCAAATGCCTTCACTTGGAGGTACCTGAACGTGTTCCCCGGGGGGAGCCCGAATTTCTCCTCCAGCTCTCCCAAGCTCGCAAACCTCCCCTCAATAAACAAGTCCTTCAGTTGCCTAATGCCCACCCTCTGCCAGCTCAGAAATCCCCCTCCTGTATTTCCCGGTGCAAATCTGTGGTTCCCTCTTAGTGGTGCCCTTATCAAACCCCCCACTTCCCCCCTGTGTCGCCTCCACTGCCCCCAGATCTTGAGGGTGGCCGCCACCACCGGGCTCGTGGTATACCTCGCGGGAGGGAGCGGCCCTGGTGCCGTTACCAGTGCCCCTAAGCTTATGTTGCCACAGGACGCCCTCTCCATACGCTTCCAAGCTGCCCCCTCCCCTCCACTTTCGTACCATCGATGCATTTGCCGCCCAGTAATATCCTGAAAGATTGGGTAACGCCAACCCTCCACTATCCCTACCCCGCTCCAAAAAGACCCTTCTAACTCTAGGGGTGCCATGTGCCCATACGTACCCCATGATACTACTCGTTACCTTCTTGAAAAAGGCCCTAGGGAGGAAGATGGGCAGACACTGGAACAAAAACAAGAACCTCGGGAGGACCGTCATTTTAACTGACTGCACCCTCCCTGCCAGCGACAGCGGCACCATGTCCCACCTCTTAAACTCCTCCTCCATCTGTTCCACCAGCCTAGAAAAGTTCAGCTTGTGGAGGGTCCCCCAGTTCTTTGCCACCTGCACCCCCAAGTACCTGAAACTTTTTACTGCTCTTTTGAAGGGGAGCCTCCCAATTCCCTCCCCCTGGCCTCCCGAGTGTATTACAAAGACCTCACTTTTCCCCAGATTTAATTTATATCCCGAAAAGTCCCCGAACTCCGCTAGTATTTCCATAACCTCCGGCATTCCCCCCTCCGGGTCTGCCACATACAGCAACAGGTCATCCGCATAGAGCGAGACCCGATGCTCCTCCCCCCCCCTTGTCAGTCCCCTCCACCCCCCTGAACCCCTCAGTGCCATTGCTAACGGTTCAATCGCTAATGCAAAGAGTAAGGGGGATAGGGGACATCCCTGCCTAGTACCTCGATGGAGCCCAAAATATTCTGACCTCCTCCCGTTTGTTACCACACTCGCCATCGGGGCCGAATAGAGCAGCTTTACCCACTTGATAAATCCCTCCCCAAACCCAAACCTTTCCAACGTTTCCCACAAGTATTCCCACTCCACCCTATCGAATGCCTTCTCCGCATCTAGCGCTACCACTATCTCCGCCTCCCCCTCCACTGCCGGCATCATGATCACGTTTAACAATCTCCGGACATTTGTGTTAAGTTGGCGTCCCTTCACGAACCCCGTCTGGTCTTCATGGATTACCCCTGGCACACAATCCTCTATCCTGGTTGCCAGGACCTTTGCTAACAGCTTGGCATCTACATTTAAGAGGGAGATAGGCCTGTAGGACCCGCACTGGACCGGGTCCTTGTCCCGCTTCAAAATCAAGGAGATCAGGGCCTGCGACATTGTTGGGGGCAAAACCCCCCCATCGCGCGCCTCATTAAAGGCTCTCACCAGCACTGGGCCCACTAAGTCCACAAATTTCCTGTAAAACTCCACCGGGAACCCATCCGGCCCCGGCGCCTTCCCCGCCTGCATCTGGCCTATCCCTTTAATTAGCTCCTGCAGCTCTATCGGCGCCCCCAACCCTTCTACCAGCTCCTCCTGTACCTTTGGGAACCTCAATTTGTCGAGAAAGTTCTCCATTCCCCCTTTCCTCTTCGGCGGTTCAGACCTATACAATTCCCTGTAGAAGTCCCTGAAGACCCTATTCACCTCTTGCCCCTTCTGCACTACGTCCCCACCCCTCTCTCTCACTCCCCCAATCTCTCTGGCTGCATCTCGCTTACGAAGCTGGTGTGCCAGCATCCTGCTCGCCTTTTCCCCGTACTCATACGCCGCACCCTGCGCCCTTCTCCACTGCGTCTCCGCCTTCCTAGTGGTCAGTAGGTCGAACCTGGCCTGTAAACTGCGCCGCTCCCTCAATAGCCCCTCCTCTGGTGCCGCCGCATATTTCCTATCTACTTCTAGGAGCTCCCCCACCAGCCTCTCCCTTTCCTGCCTCTCCTTCCTCTCTCTGTGTGCCCTTATGGAGATCAGCTCTCCTCTAATCACTGCTTTCAGGGCCTCCCAGACCGTCCCCACCTGCACCTCACCCGTGTCGTTCGTACCCAGATAGTTCTCAATGCCCGTTCTAACCCTTCTGCACACATCTTCGTCCGCCAACAGCCCCACATCCAGGTGCCACAACGGGCGCTGATCCCGCGCCTCCCCCAATTCCACGTCCACCCAATGTGGTGCATGGTCCGATATCGCAATGGCCGAGTACTCCGTGTCCTGCACTCTCGGTATCAGCCCCCTGTTCAATACGAAAAAGTCTATTCTGGAGTACACTCTGTGGACGTGGGAGAAAAAAGAATACTCCCTCGCCCTAGGCCTACCAAATCTCCATGGGTCTACCCCTCCCATCTGCTCCATAAACCCCCTTAACACCTCTGCCGCTGCCGGCCTCCTATTCGTCCTGGAACTCGATCTATCCAGCCCAGGGTCCAACACCGTATTAAAGTCCCCTCCCATGATCAGGCCCCCTGCCTCCAGTCCCGGGATGAGGCCCAGCAGGCGCCTCATAAAGCCCGCGTCGTCCCAATTCGGGGCATACACATTCACCAGCACCACATTCTCTCCCTGCAACCTACCCCTCACCATCACATACCTGCCCTCCTTGTCTGCCACCACTTCTGCCGCCACGAACGATACCCTCTTTCCCACCAGAATCGCCACCCCCCGGTTCTTGACATCCAAGCCTGAGTGGAACACCTGTCCCACCCACCCCCTTCTCAGGCGGACCTGATCTGCTACCCTCAAGTGAGTCTCCTGCAACATCGCTACATCAGCCTTCAGTCCCTTCAGGTGCGAGAAGACCCTTGATCTTTTAACCGGCCCATTCAGCCCCCTTACATTCCACGTAATCAATCGGATCGCTGGGCGACCCGTCCCTGCTCCCTGTCGATTAGCCATGTTCTGTCCCTTGCTCGCCCCGGGTCATCCCTCCCTTTCTGACCCGTTTCCCATAGCGATGCCCCCCCCCCCCCCCCCCCCCCCCCCGGCTAGGACCCCTCCTAGCCGCGATGTGCCCAACATCGTACTCCCGAGAGTCAGCTGATCTCCGCTGACCCGGCTGCTCCTGCCACACTCCGACTCCTCCCGGTTCGAGGGGGGGGGAGGGGCCTCCCCCCCCCCCCCCCCCCACCATTCCACTCTGACCCCGCTCCAGCGCGGGAAAGGCCGCCATTACTGGCCACTCCCCACTCTTCTCCCCTCCTCTCTCCTCCATCCCGCGCGCGGGAAAAACAGAGGAAAGCCCGCGCTTTCGCCCGGCCACACCCCGCCCCGCCATCTTCCACTCCCCCCCATCCCCATCCACGCCCGTGAAGGATCCCCTTAAAACCCCAGAGATAAACCCGCATGATCAACCCACTCCCCCCCGTCCCGTCTTCCCAACTTAACAATATAAATACCCCATAGCAACTAAATACATAAATACTTAACTACATACTTAAATAACAAAATAATTAAATAGCTATCAACTAACAATGTGCTTAACCATCACCCTCCATCAAACAGTATAAATAACCACAGATAACCATAACCAGAGAAGGAAAAAAAAAAAACAAAAAAAAAAAAGGGGACCAAACACCCGAAGAAAAAGGGGTAAAAAGGGTAAATGACTAAGGGAAGTTGGAAACGGGAAGAAACACACCATAAGAAGAAAACGACCCGCAATAGAAATTTCAACAGTTCAAATATACAGAAACACCAAACAACACGAAACCCTCAAGATATTCAAAAAGTCAAACGTTCAAGAAAAGCCAAACAATCCAAGAAACTGTTACCCAGCTCCGACCTGGCCTGAAAAGATAAGGGCCACTTGCTCAATCAAGAGTACCCAGGCGGCTATGACTGCCGGTGCTCCCAGGTTTTAGTTCATGTCCAGCTTTTCTTCTTGTACAAAGGTCCAGGCCTCCTCTGGGGACTCAAAATAATGATGTTGGTCCTTGTAGGTGACCCACAAGCGCGCCGGCTGCAGCATTCCAAATTTGATCCTCTTCGCGTGTAGCACCGCCTTCGTCCGGTTGAACCGGGCCCGCCGCTTTGCCACCTCCGCACTCCAGTCCTGGTACACCCTTACCGTCGAGTTCTGCCACTTACTGCTTTTCTCCCTTTTTGCCCACCCCAGGACTTTCTCCCGATCACATAGCCGCTGGAACCGCACCAGCACCGCCCTCGGGGGCTCGTTTGCCTTAGGCCTCCTGGCCATGACCCGGTATGCCTCTTCCAGCTCCAGGGGCGCAGGACCGGCCCCTTCCCCCATCAGGGAGCTCAGCATCTCCGCAACATATCTCGGGAGATCCGACCCCTCCAGGCCTTCTTCTAGGCCCAGGATCCTCAAATTTTTCCTCCTCATCCGAGTGTCCAGCTCCTCGAAACGGCTCTGCCACTTCAGGTGGAGTGCCTCGTGCACCTCCACCTTCGCCCCGAGGACCGTGGCCTCCTCCTCCCTCGCGGTCAACTCCTGCTGCAGCTCTCTGATCGACGCCTCTTGGGTCGCCTGGGCTCCCACCAACCTGGTGGTCGTCGCGTTCATGGACCCTAAGAGCTCCACTTTTAGCTCCGTGAAAAAACGGAGGAGAGCGGCCTGCTGCTCCTCCGCCCATTTCCTCCATTCCTCCGGTGCGCCGCCGGCCGCCATTTTGATTTTCTTCCCCCGCTTTTTTTGGGGAGCTGCTGCCACTTTTCTTGCCGCTCCACTCCGAGTACCGACCATAAAATCGGTCTAGTTCTCCTCAGGGGACCTTCCCCCACCGGGATTCGTCTTTTCAGCACCGTTGGGGCCCTCCAAATGGCCCGAAAACACCTTTGTCGCAGGAGCTTCCAAATGTGCGGCTCAGCTAGTCATAGCCGCAACCGGAAGTCTCAACATTTTTCTGAAGATGGCCGGATGTGTCTCCTGTTATATCTGTGTCACACGTCACATGATCTTAGTCTAGAGACCACATGGTGTGTCTGTACCGCCACCTGCTGGTTGGAAGTTTCACACCTTCCAACTATGATATAGCCCCATGGCATATCATACTGTGCGCATCCCAGTCCAACGCTGGCATCTCCACATCATGGCACTCATACACCATGCACACCATAATGCCTTGCAGTGACTCACTGTGCTCAGGTGACCAGCTATCTTCTAGGATATATAGCCGCTCGACTAGATTCAAGGATTCACATGATTTTAACCCAAGTACCGAGTTCCCATCCATGTGTACAATGTGAATGAGAATGAACTCTGGCTGATCAGCAAAGTCCCGCTGCACGTTTAGCTTTTGCAAAGTCAACTCACGAGGTTGGCCATCGCTTTACGGTCAAAATCCCAATAAAGGCAACATTTGAGCGTACCTTCGATTTTAGTACGAATGTGATAGGTTTTCGGAGCATTCTTATTATCTTCATTCGTTGTTTCAATTTTGCTTTCATCTTTGTTTTTCAGAGTTTTCTGGTTTCTCGCCACACTGAGATTGATGAAAAGCTGTTCTTCCGTGTTCATTTACTGCATGAACCACTCGTGCATGGTCCAAGGTGGAACGTGCAAAACATTGTTTTGTGAAGTGCCCAATATGGCCGCACCTGGAACAAACTTTTCCAAAGGCCAGACATTGCCGTGGGGCATGACGAGTGGTACATTTTTGGCACAAGATGGCGGCTCCTGTCGGCTGCTTAGAATGGCCGCCCGCATCACGTTTCTTCATGACGTCCGTCAGAGCACTAATGATGCTGGCTTCTTCTTCCACGTTGGTGCCAAAATCATTTCAGCAGAGTGCGCCTATTCTTTGTTCAGCAATCTTGCTCACAAGGCAAATCTTCACTGCCTTTTCGATCATCAAATCTTCCTCCCGCAATAATATCGCCGGAAGCTTATCATCAAGAAAACCAAAGACAATTTGGTTGCGGATTAACAAAGATTTCAGGTCACTGAAGTTGCATGACTGGGCATTCAGCCTCAAGTCCGTGACTAAACTGTCAAATGATTCGCCAGGTCTCTGGGTACGCATACAGAACATATAGCGCTCAAACTTTTCATTCTTCTTAGGGAAACAATGCTTATCGAAGTGCTTCATCACTTCAGCAAATTTCTTGTCACCTATCCCATTATCAGACACAAAGGAGTTATACAGTTTGAGCGCTTGTGAACCTGTTACCGTTAGCAGCAACGCGATTCACCTGTCATCAGGCTGGGCCTGTAGGCACACAGCCACAACCTAAAGTTCAAACTGCTGTTTGAACAGCCACCAGTTCTCACCTACGTTACTGGATATCTGAAGCTGGTGGAGGGCCCTCAGTCCATCCATCTCTAGCTTCAACATTTTTTCACGCATTGGATCGCCTCAGGTTGCAGTTCACCAGACTGATCTTCAAACCGAATGCCTAACATTATCACTGCCATTGCTATTTTTAAATCCTCAACACTCTTGGTACCCTATTGTTTGGTCCTTTGTACTTCACGAAGGAACTCAGCAAACACTTCAACTAGTCCAAACCAGAATCTTTTATCGTGTCCCGTGTGGTAAGATAGCAATCTGATACAGAGCATATCATCATGGGAGTCTGCTAACTACTCCTCTGGAACTTGCACCGAGCACTGAACATTCACATGTATGTCTCATTACTCTGTCAATCCTCTTCTGAAGATGGCCAGATGTGTCTCCCTTTATATCGGAGTCACATGTCACATGACCGTAGTCTAGCGATGCATGGTGTGTTTGTACCGCCACCTGCTGGTTGGAGGTTTCACACCTTCCAACTATTATATAGTCCAGAGGCATATCACCACACATTCCCTCCCCCTTCAACCCCACCCAACCTTCCCTTCACACCACCCCGCCCCCCCCCCCTCACCACTGTGAACGACACGTGTGGCTAATGATGCCAACTCTGTGTGACCCCAGGAAAAGCTCTTCCATTATCACCGGGAGAGGGCCCAGACAAGCGATGGCATGCAAGACCCAAGATGACAGCCGTTGTCCCACCCTCCACCAGCACAGATATACACACCTTGAAGGGAAATGTTAGTGGTCAGGCTTCTGGGGCGCAATCTGGTGAGCATTACTCTGCTGATGTACATCAGATGGAGGCAGGAACCCCCAGGCGAGACAGCAGTCGGAGGGCTGCTGGATCCCAGGACCCAGCTGGGTCCCAGTCTGATGCTGAGCCTGTGGAACAGGGTTACTCAGAGCTGATGGAGACGATAGGGAGCAACCGGGACATTGAGAGGGAGGTGCAGCATCCCTCCAGCAGTTCCATAGCCTCTTGGAGGGGTCCTAGAGGCTACGGGCACAGGAGATGTTACTGGCAATTCGTGGCATTGAGGCCAACACTGCAAGGGTGGCAATCGCAGTGGAGAGCCTGGTGCACGACATCGGCACTATTAGTGAAGGTGTCCAAGGTCTTGCGCAGTCAGTAATGGCCATGGCTGAGGGTATTGGCAGAATGTCTAGCTCACTGGGGGTTACACGCAGTACCAGGCTGGCCTTGATGAGGTTTTGCCGGACATGTCCCGCTCTCAGATGGGAATGGCCAAGGTGCTGCAGAGCTTGTCAGACTCGCAGACGGGCATTGCCGAGGCGCTGCGGACATGTCAGTCACCGAGGAACATCGGCGAGGATGTTGACACGATGGTGCGGACGACGGTGGACCACCAGGGCTGGCAGAGCCAGATGATGCAGGGGCAGATGGGGCTCAAGATGAACCCTAGGGCCCTAATCAGGAGGAGGGAGTGCTGAGTGCCAATACAGACCCGCCTCGCGGAGTGGGGATAGTTGCCACAAGCTCCCTTGGGGTCCACCCCTCTGATGAGGCCACTTCTCACAGTCAGCACACGAGACAGGCCGCACGGCTGTGCATGTGCTGCTGACAAGTGCACCGAGGCCTTCTGGCCTCAGAGCCCCCAGAGGACGCCAGCCAGAGGGATGAGGTAAACAGCTTGCTGCCTCCAACTCTGATGTACATCCTGGGGAGACACCCTGACGTAGTGGTAGAGCTAGGAAGGCCAAGCACATAGATGCTCACTGAGGAACCGGGGGAAGCGGTGGGGTTTGGCATCATCGGGAGAGTGGGGAATTGAATGACACATTAAACACCCTTGTGCACAACCGTTATGACGCCTCTTATCACTTTCTTCCGCAATGCAGGCTGACCTCCGAATCCTTGGCCCATCTCTCCAGGCATTTCCCTCTCCCCGTGGCACTCACCCACCCTCCACCCGTGGACATGTTCTCAGAGCTGTGTCCCATCTCCTTGGTATTTGGATGTTGGCTGCTGCATGTGTGGTGTTGCATCCCGCAGTGTTCCAGCACAGCGTCCAGGCATACCGGTCTGATTAGGATGCAACGCAATAATTCCCACATGCTACATGGTCCGGCCACCCACGGGAATCCACTTGGGTTATGTGAAGTGCTCACTTAACCATGACTGCCAATTCCCTCGAGGCTATAGCCTTAAGCCACATAACCAGAGGCCAGTCGATGGGGGTAATGGGTGGTCAGTGGGGCAGGGACAAGGGTTGCCCCCGGAACGGGTACACATGATCCAGGGGATGGCATGGTTGTGCCATGAATGGTTGCGCCCCCACCACTTACCCTCCATCTCCCCTCACGACCCACCCCTGCAGAGGCTCCCCCACGCCCCGCCGAGCACAGGTGCAGCAAGCCCAATGCCCCCGGGCCCTTTGTCTGTGAGGAAAGATGGCTACTCACCTCCTTGGCTCCCCATAGAAGCCCTTCCACCAGGTTCACGTTTTTCAAAAGGAGTACTAATCGGCACCAGCGTGAACACTTGCTGGGGAGGCCGTTGAATGACAGGAGGCCATTGGGTACTGGCTGGCTCCTGTTATTTGTATGGAAACAGAGCTTTAGTGGTGATAATTGGTTTCTCGCCACGCTATGGCAAGATGCTGATTTCGCATACGGGAGCAGGCCATATCACAAACTGTTTGCCATCTGGCAGTGTTCTCGTTTTTGGCCTCGCCCGCTATTTACCGGCCTCATTTCTTTTGAGCGAGAGCGTAACGAGGCTGGAGAATCGCACCCTTTGTCTCATCCGCAAAGTTACTGAACCTACCCCCTATATTGTCATATATGTCATTTATATAAATGACAAACAATAGGGGAGTCAGCAC
This sequence comes from Scyliorhinus canicula, assembly GCF_902713615.1. Classification (NCBI taxonomy): domain Eukaryota; kingdom Metazoa; phylum Chordata; class Chondrichthyes; order Carcharhiniformes; family Scyliorhinidae; genus Scyliorhinus; species Scyliorhinus canicula. The sequence continues at coordinate 162,044,996 of NC_052147.1, read as the reverse complement.
AGATCCCTGTGGTACACCACTGGACACTGGCTTCCAGTCGAGCCAGCACCTCCCCCAACCCTATCCAGAGAAGTACACCGCCCCACTCACACAAAAAGGGAAAAGATAATTATACAGCCCGAGCCAGGAGGGGAACCTAGCCCAGGAGAAGAACCATCTAGACACCAATCAAGTGGATGTGCTGGGAAGAAGGGCCAGCTCCTGTCTCCCCGACACCGGAGGCTTTACTGGGCCAGACCAGGATAAGGACCAGCACAATCTTCAGCCAGATAAAGGGAGAAGAAAGAAACCTCCAGGAAGGGGGCACCCAAACCAACTCACGGCAACCACCATCAGACAAAGGAACCGCAGGGCCACCATCCTCCCTAACTATCAGCCACAAATACTGATCCAAATTCAGCCTGCTCTAATAAAAACAAGATGTTCTAATAGTTCCAATAATCCTGAAGAGAGCTAAAGAGAGAGGCCCAAATTAGGAGAAAAGATCAATTTAACCTGAAGGAAGAGTCAGAAGAAACCCAGTCCTCTCCAGGATAATAAAAAGTCGGCCTGGGCTGTTGAAGGATAAAGACATGGATTCTTAAATTCAATTCTAAAATTACAAATAGAAACCCAAAACGGATCAGTTGAAGCAGAGGCAAAGGTTGAAGCAGGATCAATGAGCATGCTTTAGGCTCTCGCAAGGATTCTCACAATCGAAGCACGAGACACCATTACTTCCACCATGCCGTCTCACCAATGCCCAGTCGATCCACAGCCTAGACCCCGACAGGTGGGGGGTGAAGGGTGGGGAATAACTCGACCACCTCCAGCCCCTCGCGACAAACATCAAGAACGGGACAACCCAGTGCCAGTGATCTGTGAGCCAAACTGACCCCTGGTCTCGAAGACAGTGTACTTCGTATTCTAGCGAATTTGATGCACCCAGCCTCCAGATCAAGGTTACCGAAACATAGCAACCAATTTTCAAACTCAATTAGAAACTTGGCTTGACCTCTTGCCAAGAACCGGGCCCAGGGATATACCCTGCAGGGCCCCCTTCTCCCGAATCCGTCAGGATGGATGACAAGCCATGCAGCAAGATCTCGACAATACAGAAGCAAGTCCTCACTAAGGAAAGTGCTCTCTCAAGCGCAAGAACCTCCCCATCCGCCTCCATAAATGTACCCCGCAACTCTTTGAAGTGAGCCCTGACAAATTGCAATGCAGGGCCGAGATTTTCAGCCAAGAAAACATCTATGTTGGCAGCCATCATCCGATGAAACTTACAGAATACTGAGAGGCCTAGATAGAGTGAATGTGGAGAGGATATTTCCACTAGTTGGAGAAACCAGAAGCCGAGGGCACAGACTGAAGGACGATAAAGCCGAGATGAGGAGGAATTTCTTCAGCTAGAGGGTGGTGAATCTGTGAAATTAATTGCCGCAGATGGTTGTGGAGGACAAGCCACCGACTGTCTATAAGACAGAGATAGATAGGTTCTTGATTATAAGGGGGATCAGGCTATGGTGAGAAGGCAAGAGAATGTGGATGAGAAACATATCAGCCATGATTGAATGGTGGAGCAGACTCGATGGGCTGAGTGGCCCTATTCTACTCCTATGTCTTATGGTCTTATGTACACAGCAACGCCAAGGCGAGGACCCACTCAACAGCAACTATGCCACTGCAGGGCAGCACGGTGGGTAGTGGTTAGCACTGCTGCCCCATGGTGCCAAGGTCCCAGGTTTGATCCCGGCTCTGGGTCACTGTTCGTGTGGAGTTTGCACCTTCTCCCCGTGTTTGCATGGGTTTCTCCCCCACAACCCAAAGATGTGCAGGGTAGCTGGATTGGCCAAGCTAAATTGCCCCTTAATTGGATAAAATGAATTGGCTATTCTAAAAAAAAACTACGCCGCTGCAAACTGGGTTCCACCCCAGCCCCCACAAGTATTTTAGCATTTAATCTTGGCTCTTTCTTGCAAAGGCAACGACCCACAAACAGTGCCGGAATGTGCACCAGTATGAAAAGCTGGATTAAAAGACGAGCAGAGCTGGAGCTCGCGAAAACACAGCCGTCACCGCTCTCCCCTCCCCCACCGCAATCATGTCACGTGACCCCATCCAATTCCCTTTCGAAAACCATAATTGAACCAGCCTCCATCACCATCTCACGCAGGACATTCCAGATACTGACCACTTGTTGCATAAAAAGGCTCTCTCATGTGACCTTTGATTGTTTTGCCAACCTTAAATCTGTGTCCTCTGGCTCGTGACACCTCCTGTTTTTCCTCTTCTACCCTTTACAACAGGCAGACAGAAACACAGTAAATCTTGAAGCTGTCACTCATTGGCCCTGCTGAGCCGTATGATGGAGTTACACTTTGCCAGATTTTAGCTGCACCAAGTGAGTGCACACAAATCCTGGGCATACTCGAACTCAACACTACCAATTTTTTCTGAAGTTAAAGAGCACTTGGGGTTCAGCATCTGCTTCGAGCTATTCGGCGGAATTGATCCAGTGAGTCCAGGGCTGACCCATCAGTGCTTCAAACTGAGTTCTCTCCTCCCAACAGTTGAAGGAAGGGGAGCTTGGAACCCCAAATATGACATCTATGCCCCAATTGGGGGTTGTGACTCCCAGTTTGGGAACCCCTGGCCTAGATCCTTCAGGATTTCGAACACCTCTATCAAATCTCCTCTCAACATTCTCTTCTTGGAGATCAACCCAGCTTCCCCAATGTATGCTCATAACTGAAGTCTCTCATCCATGGAAGCATTCTTCCAAATCTTTTCTGTCCCCTCTCTAAAGCCGTCATATCCTTCCAAAAGTGCAGTGTCTAGAATTGGGCACAATACTCTAGTTGAGGCCGAACCAATGCTTTATTTTTTAAAAAATAAATTCAGAATACCCAATTTGTTTTTTTCCCAATTAAGGGGCAATTTAATGTGGCCAATCTGCTCTCAGTGTGGGAAAGGATTCAGTGATTTATCCACCTTGCAGAAACATCAGCGAATTCACACTGGGAGGCCATTCACCTGCTCCCTCTGTGAGATGGATTTACACAGTTAACCAGTCTGCAGACACACCAGTGAGTTCACACTGGGGAGAGGCCATTCACAGTATTACGGTGGCAGAAAGGACCTTTGATGAGGACTCACCTACTGATGTAGTATGGGCTGAGGTTAGAAACAGGAAAGGAGAGGTCACCCTGTTGGGAGTTTTCTATAGACCTCCGAAAAGGGGCAGCACGGTAGCATTGTGGATAGCACAATCGCTTCACAGCTCCAGGGTCCCAGGTTCGATTCCGGCTTAGGTCACTGTCTGTGTGGAGTCTGCACATCCTCCCCGTCTGTGCGTGTGTTTCCTCCGGGTGCTCCGGTTTCCTCCCACGGTCCAAAGATGTGCACGTTAGGTGGATTGGCCATGATAAATTGCCCTTAGTGTCCAAAATTGCCCTTAGTGTTGGGTGGGGTTACTGGGTTATGGGGATAGGGTGGAGGTGTTAACCTTGGGTAGGGTGCTCTTTCCAGGAGCTGGTGCAGACTCGATGGGGCGAATGGCCTCCTTCTGCACTGTAAATTCTATGTTCTATGTTCTAAGTTCCAGAGATGTAGAGGAAAGGATTGCAAAATGGATGCTGGATAGGAGCAAAAGTAACAGGGTAGTTGTTATGGGGGAACTTTAACTTTCCAAATATTGACTGGAAACGCTATAGATCGAGTAATTTAGATGGGTCCGTTTTTGTCCAATGTGTGCAGGAGGGTTTCCTGACACAGTATGTAGATAGGCCAACAAGAGGCAAGGCCACATTGGATTTGGTACTGGGTAATGAACCAGGACAGGTGCTAGATTTGGAGGTAGGTGAGCACTTTGGTAATTGTGACCACAATTCAGTTACGTTTACTTTAGCGATGGAAAGGGATAGGTATATACCGCAGGGCAAGAGTTTTTAGCTGGGGTAAAGGCAGTTATGATGCGATGAAGCAAGACTTAGAATGCATAGGATGGGGAAGGAAACTGCAGGGGATGGGCACAATTGAAATGTGGAGCTCGTTCATGGAACAGCTACTGAGTGTCCTTGATGAAATGAAAAAATGAAATGAAAATCACTTGTCACAAGTAGGCTTCAATGAAGTTACTGTGAAACGCCCCTAGTCAACACATTCCGTGCCTGCCCGGGGAGGCTGGTACGGGAATCGAACCGTGCTGCTGGCCTGCTTTAAAAGCCAGTGATTTAGCCCAGTGAGCTAAACCAGCCCCTGATAAGTATGTACCTGTCAGGCAGGGAGGAAGTGGTCGAGCGAGGGAACCGTGGTTTACTAAAGTAGTTGAATCACTTTTCAAGAGGAAGAAGGAGGCTTATGTAGATGTGAAGGTTCAGTTAGGGCGCTCGAGAGTTACAAGTTAGCTAGGAAGGACCTAAAGAGAGAGCTAAGAAGAGCCAGGAGGGGACATAAGAAGTCTTTGGCAGGTAGGATCAAAGATAACCCTAAAGCTTTCTATAGGTATGTCAGGAATAAAAGAATGACTAGGGTAAGAGTAGGGCCAGTCAAAGACAGTAGTGGGAAGTTGTGTGTGGAGTCCGAGGAGATAGGAGAGGCGCTAAATGAATATTTTTTGTCAGTATTCACGCAGGAAAAAGACAATGTTGTCGAGGAGAATACTGAGATACAGGCTACTAGACTAGAAGGGCTTGAGGTTCATAAGGAGGAGGTGTTAGCAATTCTGGAAAGTGTGAAAATAGATAAGTCCCCTGGGCCGGATGGGATTTATCCTAGGATTCTCTGGGAAGCTAGTGAGGAGATTGCTGAGCCTTTGGCTTTGATCTTTATGTCATCATTGTCTACAGGAATAGCGCCAGAAGACTGGAGGATAGAAAATGTTGTCCCCTTGTTCAAGAAGGGGAGTAGAGACAACCCCAGTAACTATAGACCAGTGAGCCTTACTTCTGTTGTGGGCAAAGTATTGGAAAGGTTTATAAGAGTTAGGATTTATAATCACCTAGAAGGGAATAATTTGATTACGGATAATCAACACGGTTTTGTGAAGGGTAGGTCGTACCTCACAAACCTTATCGAGTTCTTTGAGAAGGTGACCAAACAGGTGGATGAAGGTAAAGCAGTTGATGTGGTGTATATGGATTTCAGTAAAGCATTTGATAAGGTTCCCCACGGTAGGCTATTGCAGAAAATACAGCGGCATGGGATTCAGGGTGATTCAGGAGTTTGGATCAGAAATTGGCTCGCTGTAAGAAGACAGAGGGTGGTGGTTGATGGGAAATGTTCAGCCTGGAATTCAGTTACTAGTGGTGTTCCACAAAGATCTGTTTTGGGGCCACTGCTGTTTGTCATTTTTATAAATATCCTGGAGGAGGGGTTAGAAGGATGGGTGAGTAAATTTGCAGATGACACTAAAGTCGGTGGAGTAGTGGACAGTGCGGAAGGATGTTGCAGGTTACAGAGGGACATAGATAAGCTGCAGAGCTGGGCTGAGACGTGGCAAATGGAGTTTAATGCAGAAAAGTGTGAGGTGATTCATTTTGGGAGGAGTAACAGGAAGACAGAGTACTGGGCTAATGGTAAGATTCTTGGTAGTGTGGATGAGCACAGAAATCTGTGGACGCGATTCTCCGCCCCCCACGACGGGTCGGAGAATAGCGGGAGGGCCTTCCCGACATTTTTCCCGCCCTCCCGCTATTCTCCCCCCCCCCCCCCCGCCCAACTCCCGACACGAATCGCTGCCGCCGTTTTTTTACGGCCGGCAGCGATTCACAGCTGATAGATGGGCCGAAGTCCAAGCCCTTTACGCTGTTTTTACGAACGGCAAACACACCTGGTCTGGCCGTTCGTAAAAACGGCGGGAACAACTCGCTTTTTATAACCATGGCACCGATTGGCACGGCAGTACCACGGCCGTGCCAAGGGTGCCATGGGCCCGCGATCGGTGGGCACCGATCGCGGGCAGCGGGCCCGATGCCCGCGCACTATTTCTCCTTCCGCCGCCCCGCAGTATCCATTCGCGGGGCGGCTGAGGGGCATCCCGGCCCGCGCATGCGCGGGGTTCGCGCAAATACGCGATGATGTCATCCGCGCATGCGCGGGTTGGAGTCTTCCAATCCGCGCATGCGCGGCTGACGTCATATGACGCGTCAGCCGGCGCTAACTCCGGCAAGCGGGCTTAACGAAATTCGTTAAGCCCGTGATGCCGGAGCTTACGGCGTCGGGCTGCTAGCCCCGAACGGGGACCAGAATCGGTTCCCGGTCGGGAAGGGGCGCGCTGGCGTCAAACCCGCCCGGGTTTGACGCCAGCCTTACGATTTCTCCCGTTTTGGGAGAATCGCGCCCACAGTGTCCATGTACATAGATCCCTGAAAGTTGCCACCCAGGTTGATAGGATTGTGAAGAAGGCGTACGGTGTGTTAGCTTTTATTGGTAGAGGGATTGAGTTTCGGAGCCATGAGGTCATGTTGCAGCTGTTACAAAAAACTCTGGTGCGGCAGCATTTGGAGTATTGCGTGCAGTTCTGGTCGCCACATTATAGGAAAGATGTGGAAGCATTGGAAAGGGTACAGAGGAGATTTACAAGGATGTTGCCTGGTATGGAGGGAAGATCTTATGAGGAAAGGCTGAAGGACATAGAACATAGAACAGTACAGCACAGAACAGGCCCTTCGGCCCTCAATGTTGTGCCGAGCCATGATCACCCTACTCAAACCCACGTATCCACCCTATACCCGTAACCCAACAACCCCCCCCTTAACCTTAGGACACTACGGCAATTTAGCATGGCCAATCCACCTAACCCGCACATCTTTGGACTGTGGGAGGAAACCGGAGCACCCGGAGGAAACCCACGCACACAGGGGGAGGACGTGCAGACTCCACACAGACAGTGACCCAGCCGGGAATCGAACCTGGGACCCTGGTGCTGTGAAGCATTTATGCTAACCACCATGCTACCCTGCTGCCCCTAATGAGGCTGCTTTCGTTAGAGAGAAGAAGGTTAAGAGGTGACTTAATTGAGGCATACAAGATGATCAGAGGATTAGATAGGGTGGACAGTGAGAGCCGTTTTCCTCAGATGGTGATGGCTAGCATGAGGGGACATAGCTTTAAATTGAGGGGAGATAGATATATGACAGATGTCAGAGGTAGGTTCTTTACTCAGAGAGTAGTAAGGGTGTGGAATGCCCTGTCTGTAACAGTAGTGGACTCGCCAACATTAAGTGCATTTAACTGGACATTGGATAAACATATGGATGATAAGGGAATAGTATAGATGGGCTTTCGTGGTTTCACAGGTCGGCGCAACATCAAGGGCCGAAGGGCCTGTACTGCGCTGTAATGTTCTATTCACCTACCCTGCACATCTTTTTGAGTTGTGGAGGCGAGACCCACGCAGACATGGGGAGAACAAGCCAGAATTTTATAAAGGTTAATCAGAACATCCTTATTTTTATAGTCTTATGCCTCCATTTACAATGTTTGGGATCCCTCATGCTATTTTAACTACCTTTTCAACTGATTTGAGCACCTGTACCTGCAAGTCTCTCTGTTCCTGTACCTGCTTTAGAAATTTACTAAATTACTTATATTGTCTCTCCTCATTCATCCTACCTCAACATACCACGTTACATTTCTCTGCATTAAATTTTATCTGCCACAAGTCCACCATTCCTGTTGTTTATATCACCTCGAAGTCGATCATTATCCACCACAGAGCTCACAATAATTCCAAATTTCATCTCATCAGCAAATTTTGAAATTGTGCTCTGTACATCCAGATCATGGACGAATACTCGGGAATACCACTGTATAACTTACTCCAGTCCAAAAACCATCCGTTTACCATTTGCTGTCACTATACAACTTTTTAAAATAAATTTAGAATACCCAATTCATTTTTTCCAATTAAGGGGCAATTTAGCATGGCCAATCCACCTAGCTTGCACATTTTTGGGTTGAGGGGGCGAAACCCATGCAAACACGGGAGAATGTGCCAACTCGGACAGTGACCCAGAGCCGGGATCGAACCTGGGACCTCGGTGCCATGAGGCCACAGTGCTAACCCACTGCACCACCGTGCTGCCACACACTATAACTTTTTATCCACTGTCCCTTTTATCTCTGACTTTGAGGACAAACCTGTTATGTGGTATTTTATCAAATGTCTTCTGGAAGTCCATGTACACTACATCAACTGCATTACCATTATCAACCCTCTGTTACCTCAAGTTAATTAAACACAATTAATATTTAATCGTATGGTATCCAGCACAAAGCTATGAGTTAAATGCTGAATTTCATAGCTAGTAGGCAAGATAACTTTGAAAATACAGCTAACTAAATATCAAAGCTTCTTAAATATTTTCTCTATTCTAGAAATGTAGTATGTATCTGTGAAATGTAAGATCCAAACTCTGATTCACAGTGCAATGGTATTTTGTTCAGGTTAATTACATGTGGTTAAGGGATGGTATCCGCACTGCATCTGGGCACTAACTTATTCAACTGACACCTGTCATCTATACATTTTAGATAATTGTTCAGATGTGAAATCTTTCAAGTCATTGGGGCTTTTTACAGTAACTTCATTTGAAGCCTACTTGTGATAATAAGCGATTTTCATTGAGTGAACTAAAGAATAAAAATTAAAGAATTACCTCCTGAGGCAGTGCATTCCATGTAACTCATGTTACATTGAGCCGACTGCACTGAAACACTGACCAGTCTACGCTTGTATTTACTCAACATGATAACCATGTAAAAAATTGCTGATCTCACTTTGGGCTCTTTTGCCAATTACCTTAAATCTGATTAGAAACCCTGCCGCGGTGGCAGGGAGAGCTGAGGCCGCGGGAACAGGGCGAGGTGAGGCTGCGGGGGGCAGGGGCAGTGGAGACAGCTCAAATGCGAAGAGTGAGCTGGCCATTTGATTGAGATGTTAAGATTTTGAAAAGCAAATGCAGAATAAAATCTAAACATCTAATTAGATATTTTGATAATAAGGGCAAGTGAAGCTGCTGAGGGAATTTTTTTTATTATAAATGTAGAGAACCCAATTATTTTTTCCAATTAAGGGGCAATTTAGCATTGTAGCCACCTGGGGTGGCCACGTCCCGATTACAAAATGGACACTTTGCAAAGAATGGAGGGAAAATGGACAATTCTGAGAAAGCAAGCAGGTGCAAGGTTTGTCTGTTGATTGGAGCTGTAGCTCCCAGACAAGACTGATACTGCAAAGTCATTACCATACTAATGAGCCATCTCCGGGGACAAAAGAGTAACATTTAGGTAAACGATACTAAAGCAGACACCCCGGTGCCAGAGGAGACTAGAACAAAGCAGGCCAACGGCCACCTAGGACCTGCCCAGCAATCAGGTCACCCACCCCTTTATTGGAGGAAATCAATACCGATGATCAATATACGGTCCAATTAATTGGGACCAAGTTCAAGGCCCGCTCAAAGCCCTCTTTGGGTATAAGAAGAAGCCCCCATGAGAGAATCGCTCTCTTGGCCTTGGCTCTCAGCGAGGAGAGACCTGCCTAGCAGCTGCACCAGAACAAGTAAGTCCAAAGTCAATGCACGCTACGAGACTGACGATCTTAGCTGCTATTCCGTACCAGCTCAACCCCAGCAGCCTCAGAACCGGACAACGGCCATTGTTCCTCTGACTGACTGGGCGCCCGAAGCTAAGTGTTGGCTTTAGTAGTAGTGATAGTTTAGTTGGTAGAGTTTTGTGCATGAGTATATTTGACTGTGCGTGTAAATAAATGAGCATCGATTTCGAACTTACTAACTGGTGTATCGAGTCTTTGATCAGTATTCGGTTTTGAACCTTGTGGCGGTATCGAAAGATACCTGCCGACTCTTGAGCAAACGTAATTAGAATTAAGGAAGGCGACCATATTAACCGCCATAAACAGAGCCAATTAAAGAGAGAATACAATGAGCAACAGCATGATCAATCCACCTACTCTGCACATCTTTATTGGTTGCAGATACAGGGAGAATGTGCAATCTCCACACCGATGGTGACCTGGGGCCGGGATTGAACCCAGGTCCTCGGCACCATAAAGCAGCAGTGCTAACCACTGCGCCACCCAGCTGCTTTGGGAATACATGGTGTCAAAGACTTAAGGACTTCAATGAATTGCAGCAAGAAAGAAAATGGAAATAAATACCTAAGCCTGGAATTATTGCATGAATAATTAACACGTGTCTGAAATTACTCCCCATCATTGGAAAAAAAGCTAGAATCCATTATTAAGAAGGTAGTAATAAGCCATTTAGAAAAGCATAATACATTTAGGCAGTCAGTGTGGTTTTGTGAAAGTGAAATCATGTTTGACAAATTTGCATTCTTTAAGGATGTAACAAGCAGGGTGGATAAAGATTTAGTGTACTTGGATTTCCAAAAGGCATTTATCAGGTGCCACATAAAAGGTTACTCCAGAAGATGTCATGGTATTGGAGATGATATATTAGCATGGACAGAGGATCAGTTAGCTAACAGGAAGCAGGGCAGCAGGGTAGCATGGTGATTAGCATAAATGCTTCACAGCTCCAGGGGCCCAGGTTCGATTCCCGGCTGGGTCACTGTCTGTGTGGAGTCTGCACGTCCTCCCCCTGTGTGCGTGGGTTTCCTCCGGGTGCTCCGGTTTCCTCCCACAATCCAAAGATGTGCGGGTTAGGTGGATTGGCCATGCTAAATTGCCCGTAGTGTCCTAATAAAAGTAAGGTTAGGGGGGGGGGGTGTGTTACGGGTATAGGGTGGATACGTGGGTCTGAGTAGGGTGATCATGGCTCGGCACAACATTGAGGGCCGAAGGGCCTGTTCTGTACTGTTCTATGTTCTATGAAACAGAGTGGTGATGCCTTAACTAACTCCAATCTACATTAATAACTTGGAAGAAAGGACTGACTGTATTGTAGCCAAATCTGCTGACAATACAAACCATGTTGTGAGGAGAATGCAAAAAGTCTCCAAAGGGACATAAATAGCTTAAGTGAGTGAGAAAAAATTCAGCAGATGGAATACAATGTGGGAAAATGTGACATTATCCACTTTGGAAAGAATAGAAAAGCAGAATATTATTTAAATTGAGACTGGAGAATGCTGTAGTACAGAGGAATAAGGGTGTCCCTGTACATCATGCTCATGCAGGTACAGCAAGAAAATAAAGCAGTTGGGATATTGGCCTTTTTTCCCGGGGTGAGGTGAAGTGATGCAAGTAGAGTCTAAAAACAAGGAAGTTTTGCTACCTATATACCTATACCTATATAGGACATTGGTGAAACCACACCTGGAGTCCTGTGGAGAATTTTATTCTTCTTCCCTGAGGAAGCATATACTTGCTTTGGAAGCAGTTCAGAGATGGCGCACAAGGTTGCTTTCTGAGGTGAAAGAGTTGTCTGATGAGGAAAGGTTGAGCAGGTTGGGCTTATAATCACTGACATGTAGAGGAATTGGAAGTGACCTTATGAAACATATAAGATTCTGAGGGGACTTGCAGTTTCCTCTTGCAGTGGAATCTGGAACTAGGAGACACAATTTAAACACAAGGAATCTCCCGTTTAAGAGAGAGACAAAGAGCAATTTCTTCTCTCAGCGGGCTTTTAGTCTTTGGAACTCTCTTCCACAGGGAGCAGTGGAGGCTGGGGAACACTGCTACAAACCTTCCTCTAACCTTTTTTTGATACATTTTGAGTGCCCAATTCATTTTTTCCAATTAAGGGGCAATTTAGCATGGCCAATCCACCTACCCTGCACATCTTTGGGTTGTGGGCGTGAAACCCACGCAAACACGGGGAGAATGTGCAAACTCCACATGGACAGTGACCCGGGCCAGAATCGAACCTGGGACCTTGGCGCCGCGAGACTGCAAGCAATTGAGGCTAGGGTCACTGAACATATTCAAGGTGGAGTTAGAAACATTTTTAACTGGCAAGGGCGTCAGGGTTTCAGGTACAGGCAGGAAAGTGAAAGGAACGCCATAGTCAGATCAACCATGATCCTCGTGAATGGCAGAGCGGACTCAATAGACCAAATAGATGCTCCTCCTCCTATTTCTTATGATTATAATGTTATCCAGCATGTAACATTTGACAAACAATTTTGATTTTAAAAAATCTACTCCCAAATATCTGGAACTAACTAAATTTTCACACTTACAAATACTTGAAAATGTTGAACAAATCATGCAATATTCAGGATCAGAACTCAAATGCATGAAGCAGTTCTTGAGGAACTGAAGTTTACAATGAGCAGCAATGGCAAATTAACCATTTTGAAATATTTGGTTTTGGGCACAAATATATTTGGGTATTTGTTTTAGATTACCAGTAAAAACGCTACCTTTAACAGCATCTTCTACTGGAAGTCCCACAAAGGCTGCGAGATCATCGGCACTAATTGAGGTGTATGCTTGAGAAACAAGACCAAAGGCACGTCGTCTTGAAGCATCTTAAAAATAAAATTAATAGAACAGCTATGAGATTTGGAAATTGGCTACAAACCTACCTTTCAGCAACAGCCATTTTTTAAAATCTTAGAAATGTGATACACCAAATTAATGTTAGGTAAATGTCATAACACAACCTAGCCACTCATGCGGAAAATGCTCGGGAAAGCTATGGTAGGAGCGACACACTCTTTTGTGCCTATTCCAATGTAGGAGGAGCATATCATTTAACAATAGCTTCATGATGAGTATATTTGTCACACAAGAATGTGAGCAAACGTCCAACATATCTCCTTTAAAAAAGTGACTTTTACAATACTACTTCCATAAAGTGCAAGTACACAAGTGGTTTTCAGGTATCAAACTAAAACTTTGGTACCTTTGTTACTTACTCAATAAAACATTATTATGTGGCTCTTCAGATAGGACATGTTGATTAAATCTTGATGTGGAATAAGAGTTTGCTGAACATGGCTGATTGTTCGAAAAGTTATGGAGTTGAGTTTTTCTGTGAACAAAGCCTTTATGTAGGAATCAACTGGAATAAAACTACCACCAGTTACAATTCTTCAGCACTACAAATTGAATCATTCCTTCAAATGGACTAGGGTTTTAAAGGAGGAAACACGGTTAACGTAGATAAGCTACGCAAATGGTTAAAATCAAATCTGTTTTTGTTTAGGGGGCACCATACCAGCTGAGGCAGCTGAATGGTAAACCTCACATACAGAAAACCAAGACAAATCAAGTGACATTATTATTTACACCAAATTGGGTCAGAGCTAGGGGTGGAGAAAGAAATAAGTGTGGCATTAAAAGTCTGACTTTTAATTGTTCTCACATGTGCAAAAGTATTTTGATTTTAAAAAGTGATACGCTAATGTTGCTCAGATTATTCGATGAATTGACTTACTTATTGTATAATGCCTTTCACATCTCAGAATCTAAGCAATTTACAAAGCCAATTAAGTATTTTTTTTATTGTGCAGTCATTCTTCTTTTCATAGAATCCCCACAATGTAGAAAGGCCATTCGGCCCATTGAGTCTGCACTGACCCTCTAAAAGAGCACTCCACCAAGCTCACTCCCCCAACCTATCCCAATAACCCCTTAACGTAGTCTCCACATCTATATTTTTTTGGATACTAAAGAGGCAATTTAGCATAGTCAATCCACCTAACCTGCACATCTTTGGATTGCAGGAGGAAACCAGAGCACCTGGAGGAAACCCACGCACACACGGGGAGAATTACAGACAGTCACCCAAGGCCGGAATTGAATCTGGGTCTCTGGTGCTGTGAGACAGCAGTACAAACCACTGTGCCACCGTGCCGCTATTTGTAGGAAACATGACAGCCCATTTAAACACAGCCTTCTACCACAGGCAGCACTATGACAATGATCAGATAAACGTTTTTCAGTGATATTGATTGGGAGATAAATAGCAGTCAGGGTACCAGGGGTTAACGTCTTTGCTCTTCCTTAAAATAATACTATGGGATCTTTTATGTTCTTGTCAGAAAGTAGGCAGGGCAGACTTTAAATGTGGCATTTCCCACAGTGCAGCACTCCTTCAGTACTGAGGGATGATTCTCTTAGTGCTGGATTTAAAGTTCACCTTGCATTAAAATACTCTAAAGGGGTTGGGGAAGAGTTATGCAATTATAATATAGAGGTGCAGCAGACTTCCAGGAAGAGGGACACATAGAGGGTGCTCTGTTTGTGGGGCTGGCAAAATAATGACAAAGCTCAAGTGCCTGATCCAAAGGCAAAGAAACTGGAATTAGAAAAGCTACTCCACTCAGTGCCACTGATATGAAAAGTGGGGAAGGAAGGTTCCATTCAACAAAAATGAAGTTGATGGATTTGAAAGTCATCCCAACCCAAGTGCTCAGCATTTACAAACAGGAATAGACAGCTTACTCACAGTGAACCAAGCACAATCAACTGATAAAGTGCCAAATTCTGGAGATTGGCCTAGACAGATGACCATCGAATACTAATCAAAACAACTTCTAAATATTCAAAGGCAGGTTGTCTGATTCAAGATATTGCGAAGTATATTGATTTCTAGCACTGTTGAGACTTTTCAGGTTCCAAAGATGTCAGTTATAGCCGGTTTTACAGAAAATCCATATACACGGTAGAGTCTTTTAGGTGAATCATGTAACGGTATCATTTTAAAAGCCGCACATATTTGTTTGCTTGGCGTGGGTGGCACAAGCAAGGCCAAATTTATTATCCTTCTCTACTTCTTACTCATGACCTGAGATAGTGTGAGACTGTGATACACTGGGTTTGAATTGGGCTTCGACTTGTTGCACTATCCTGTTTAAAGTAAAAACTATATATTCTTTGGCTGATTGATGCATGCTTGTGCAATTCATTCCTCAGAATTTGTCACTCCTTGACATTTAAATACTAGATGGACTCTAGATTAAACACACACTAGTACAGATTCACTTAATCAGGTTGCAACCTGAAATTCAAACTTTCTGGCTTGCAACCACAGCTGCCAAAATGACTTGACAGCCAGATCCCTCTGTCCATCAGAGTTCTGCAATCTCTCACCATTTAGATAATAAGCTTCTTTTTATTCTTTCTGCCAAAATGGACAATTTCACATTTTCCCTCATTATACTCCATTTGTCAAATTTTTGCCCACTCACTTAACCTATCTCTGCTCCTTTCTAACCTACTCAGTCCTCTTCATAATTCACTTTCCTACCCATTTTGTGTTGTCAGCAAATTTAACAACCATACCTTCAGTCCATTCATCCAAGTCATTTATATACATTGTAAAATGTTGGGGTCCCCACACTGATCCCTGTGGTACACCACTTGTCACATCCAGAAAAAGACCCATTTTTGCTGTTAGCTAGCCAATCTTCAATCCATGCCAATATGATACCCTTGCACCATGACCTTTTATTTTACACAATAGCCTTGATTTAGCACCTTATCAAATGCCTTCTGGAAATCTAAGTACAGTACATCCACCGTTCTTCTTTATCTATAGCACTTGTGGCTCATTCAAATAACTCCGATAAATAGGTTAAACATGATTTCCCTTTCACAAAGCTTGTTGACTCTGCTTGAATTTTTCCAAGTGCCTGCTGTAATATCTTTAATAATGGCTTCTAACATTTTCACTTTTGACTGGCTTCACCGGTCACAGGCATTGATAGGAGCTGGCGGAGAATCCTACATTCAACAGTTGGCTGCTGCCTTGTCTATCACATCGACATAACAGGTTCCGCCACAGAACCTAGAGGGGATGTCTTGGCCTGGTCCATCAGGATAGGGGTGTTCAAGCTCTGGTGTGACAGGCTAGCTGGCCTGTAGATTCGGGCTTTCTGTTTCCCTCCCTATTTTCAAATCTAATGGAACGTTCCACGAATCGAGGTATTTTTTGAAAATTAAAGCCAATGCATCAACTATCTCATTAGTCACTTCTTTCAAGGCGTCAGGGTGAAGTCCATCCGGGCCAGTGGATTTGTCAGCCCGCAGACACAACAATTCGCTCAATACCACTTCGCTGGTGATTGTAATTTTTCTGAGTTTCTCCCTCTCTTTTATTTCCTGATTTACATCTATTTCTTGAATGCTACTTGTGTCCTCAACACTGTTGCAAAATACTTGGTTAATTAATCCATTATAGTCCTGCTTTCCACTATCAATTCTCCAGATGGGTGGTGGAGAGGACAGAGAACAGATAATGCAACCAAAACAGAAGGGAAATATACTTGACAGTGATGGTACAGAATAGATAAAAATTTAGATTAATTATCCCTGGGGATTAAGAATAAGTTTAGCTGCCATTTCCGTTGGAAGGTATCATAGAATTTACAGTGCAGGAGGCCATTCGGCCCATCGAGTCTGCACCGGCTCTTGGAAAGAGCACCTTACCCAAGCTCACTCCTCCACCCGATCCCCGTAACCCCACCTAACCATTGGACACCAAGGGGCAATTTAGCATGACCAATCCACCTTGCCTGCACATATTTGGACTGTGGGAGGAAACCTGAGCACCCGGAGTAAACCCAGGGAGACACCGGGAGAAAGTGTAAACTCCACACAGACAGTCACTCGAGGTCGGAATTGAATCCAGGACACTGAAGCCGTGAGGCAGCAGTGCTAACCACTATATTAAGTGCTATACAATATATGAAATGGTAGATTGATGGGCCAAATTTATGATTCATAAAGAAGCCATCCTGAGCATACAGATCCACTCTACAGCACACCATTCCCAGCACAGGATCTACTTTACAGCACAATGTATTCAATCTAAGCACCATGGGATCTACTCCATAGCACAATGAATCCACTTCAAGCAATGTGGGATCTACTTCACTGCATAAAGAGGAGCAACCTTGAACAGCGCCAGATGCAGTCCAAATCTTGTACAGAAAGCAGTACCAGATCCACTCTGTAGCCCAGAATGAAATAATTCTACAAAGTACCCATTCTATTCCAACTTGTGAAGTTGTTCAGAGTAGCTCTAGGTCTATTCTACAAAGGCTTTAAAAAACTATTCAGAGTTTGTTTGGGAATTGCACAAATCCAGATTGTTAGGATATTGTTGTAAAACCATTTGTCTATCCCATGTCCCCTTTTGTACCCCCGTCCTGCTGCCCGCTTTGATCTACAGTTTTCTGGTTAGCTGCTACAACATTACTGCACCCTTTGAGATTTCTGTTAAACTACAGATTTTCGGCAGAGCTTGAACACCCCTGTCCCGATGAATCAGGTCAAGACATCCCCTCGAGGTTCTGTGGCAGAACCTGTGATGTTGATGTGATAGCCTTGGCAGCAGCCAATCGGTGAATGTAGGATTTTCCGCCAGCTCCTAACGATACCTGTGACTGGTGAAGCCAGCCAAAAGCTTCCAGGAAAGAAGGCGGGTCTTGGGCAGAGCTCCATTTTGTCTTCAGTTCTGCGAAGGTTTTCAGCCAGGTCGCAACTGGAAGGTTCTCTCCTTCTCTTTCTCTCTCTCAATCTGGCGATATATAAAACCTCCAACCCAGTTCTGTGTAGGTTCTCCCATGGAGGAGGCAGACAGCACGCAAGTTTATGGAAAGCTTCTGGAGTAAGAAAACAAGCAATCACTCATCATGCCTATAACTTTTAATCCTCTATCTGGAAGACTGGGAAGAGCTCAAAATTGAAGATTAAGGTGAGAGCATTTGTGTTAAAACAGCCAGAGCTTTGCACAGAAATCAGGCAACGGAAAGACTGCTAATCCCGGAGTTAAAGCTGTAGTAACCTCAAAACAGGGCAGCACAGTAGCATTGCGGATAGCACAATCGCTTCACAGCTCCAGCTCCAGGGTCCCAGGTTCGATTGCGGCTTGGGTCACTGTCTGTGCGGAGTCTGCACATCCTCCCCGTGTGTGCGTGGGTTTCCTCCAGGTGTTCCGGTTTCCTCCCACAGTCCAAAGATGTGCAGGTTAGGTGGATTGGACATGATAAACTGCCCTTAGTGTCCAAAATTGCCCTTAGTGTTGGGTGGGGTTACTGGGTTATGGTGATAGGGTGGAAGTGTTAACCTTGGGTGGAATGCTCTTTCCAGGAGCCGGTGCAGACTCGATGGGCCGAATGGCCTCCTTCTGCACTGTAAATTCTATGAAAAAAAACGAGGCAAAAGCTCCATCTGGTGGTAGAAGAGAAGTGCACTGATCTGAACATCCTGTGTTCAGCACCATCTGGTGGCTAGCGATTGGCATCACGTGGACCTGAAAATCACTGTACCTAGCTCCATTTGGTGGCAGAAAGACGGAACTGTGCTGATCTTAAAATCCTATTCCCAGAGGCCACAACCACAGCAGTGAAGACTCATCTTAAACATACCATTTAATCCCTGTTTTTTTTTTTATCCCCATCAACCCTTGTCTTGTGTCTGTTTAGTGTATGTCTGGGTTGAGGGTGGGACGGGGTTTTGGAATTAGGTAGAATGATAGACCATTGTGCTGTTATTTCTTTACATACTTTCATCTTTTCCCCCTTTTTATTAATAAACAGTTTGCTAATGTTTTATTTGTAAATCTGGTGTCTGTGACGCATTGGAGCAGTCAAGGCTTAAAGATCTTCGGAAAACACAAATTATTGGTTAATTCACTTACGTTGGGTCTCCGGGGCTGGAGTTGACTGTGCACTCGCCCAGTGTGTCATAACAAGACTTAGAATCAGAAAAGCAATTAAAGCAGTTTACACACTACTTGTATTCTCTATCATCCCTCATTGGAATGCACATATTGTGCTTCCTGAAACGTCACACAACAGTCTCCCTAACATATTTCAATTCTGAAGCACTGATGAAGATCATACCTCTGAGTTCCTCCATTATAGGCTGGATGGTGTCAGACCATTGATGAGAGCTAATCACTGTGTAAATTCCAGGAAAGTCCCTTTGCCAGATACGCTGTCCCACAGACCAAATTGCTCCCAGCTCAGGATTGGCCTGCAACATAGAAGAGAAGAAACATCAGAGAGAACAAACTATTGAGAGTTAGTCCCAAGTGTGGAAAAATATTAGTTTGCCTGGAAATACCCTGTCAGGTTGCAGCGGTTTTTTGAGATTGAGTTCAGCAGGAAATCACTCCACAAGCCTACAAAGAATCTATTTTATAAAATGGTAGCCACTGCTGCTTACCAATACTTGAGCAGGACTTAATTGACCACTTTATAAACTTGGCATCCTTGCCACCTTTTCAGGACAGGTACACGGAACTTTTAAGCAAAAATTTCATTAGAAGTGATGAGCGGCAATGGAAGATATTCTGAACTGTTAACTATAGGGTAACTGCAAAAACTAATTTTCCTCGGAATTACATTGTGGCTCACAGACCCCTGGCTGTACTCAAGTGCCTCGAGTTTTATTCCTGCGAATGGCAGCATGTGCCAGCAAATCTCCTGGCTCACTCATACCTGTCTCGGGAGAAACTCCCCGAATAGCAGAAGTAGAGGTGAGTGGAGCGGTGGAGGTAGGGGTAAGTGGAGAGGTAGAGTTAGGTCCATCAACCCCGGGCGCAGATTAGAGGCAGCCACAAGTGCTGTGTGCCAATGCAGTCTGTTTAAAATCCCTGATACTCTGTCCCAGATGGCTACTTGAGGGGTGTTGCCCTATCAACGTTACTCCACCGCCATACCCTTCATCTCCCCACCTATTCCCCAATGCAAACTCAAGTTTCCCCAACCATCTTCAATGGCCCTCACGCCTCCCATGCCATCTTAATATCAACTCGTCCAAATCCATCCAAGTTATAGCCTCAATGCCAACTAATCCACCCCTTCGTCCTTATACCTTCCATGCCAACTCACAAAGCATCTGCCTTGGAAAGATCTCAGGAGCCATGTTGAGATGAAATAAAATAAAGGTCAAAATATTTATTACAGCCTTCAATCACTACCAATTATGAAAGCCCAATCAAAACTTTTAGAGTTAAGTTCTTTAATAATTGTTTTGAGCTATGAATCAAACTGAGAACTTTGAAGCCCCTGATGAGATAATTATAAATTGCAGAAAGCAGCCAACCATTCATAAAGAGCATTTAGGTCAACAAACAGCTATTGTAATGCTGGATTCAGATTACTTTCTTGCCTCTCCTTGGCCTGTTTTCTTCTCAATTTTAAAGGTCTGGTCATCCAAAAACATCAGAGATAGACTCTACAACAGAACTTATCCGGCCTTCATGACTATTTGTCTGCTCCAAAAACTTGTAAACCCCATACTGCGTGTTAAGAGAAAATGGGGTCTGTTTGATCTCATCACCAAGTACAAACGATCCCGAATTTGGGTTTCCGTCATGTGCGTCACGTCTTGTCCCGTTTCACCGACCGGCAAAAATAGGAGGGCAAGAGTGAGTGACTCCACCTAGAAAGAAAATCAAGTTTGCCATAAGAGGGGCAGAGATAGGGCTCTCCTCAAGGTGGAGGTTGTTCATTGGTTTCTTTCAGGGACATTAACACGTCGGTTCTTTGGGTTTGGTTTGGGCTTTTGGGGGTGGGAGCTGAGTACAAAAGGAGGGGGTGGAGGGAGCGGCATGGAGAATAGTAAATGGTTTACTGTTGCTGTTTGCTTGTTTCTGTATACATTTGAAAATACCTCCACTAAAATATTTTTTAAAAACTAAAAAAAAGATTTCCAAAAGAATGTCACAGGTCCTGCGTGGTAATTATTTTCTGGATTTGGTTCATAGTGTTAAAACCTATGGAATGTTGTTTTCGGGGAGGTGTGTTCTATGAGTTTAGGAAAGTAGATTTGGATTGGGAGGATTATTTAAGTATACTGCCTGGGTAATTGCAAATGTTGTCTGTACAGTTGCTTTTCTTGTGTGTTTTAAAGTTTAAATAAACGTTTTGTTATTTGAATAATTTAAAACAATTTCCTCACCGGATTTCATCTCCGCACATTTTTCCAAATCCTAAAAAAAAAGGTCAAGAACCAGCTTTCCAAGTTTCCCCGTCTAGAATTTGGGATGCCCTTGCATTGAACAGCAGCGAGGTTCATGCACTGGAATAAAAATCTGGTATCAGTAATAGAGTCCAATTTGGGGAGAAAACGTGTTGTGTTTTATCTCCCCATCTGGCAGATTTGTGACTCCATACCTACAACTACATTGGGCACGGTGGCTCATCATAATTTTGTCAAAGCAATTAGATGTGGGTAACAAAAGCTCTTGCCAGCGACACCCACATCCCAAGAATTAAAACTATAATTTGCCATAGTTGTCTTCAACAGATGCAACACCCTATTCTATCAATGGTATATCATGCTTCTGAAGCAAACAGCAGCATAGAAAGCTATGTTCTTAAAACCATGTTCTTAAAACCATATACTCACAGTTTTGATGGCTTGAGGTATTCTCTTCCAGAGATACCGCGCAGTATTCCTACAATAATAAATGGAAACACCATTCCAACGGATGTAACAATTTCAGTCATTATAGCATTAGGATTGTCAAAATATCAAACAAACAAGCAAATTCTAAGAGATTTCATTGTGTCTCTGAATCAGACACATAAAAACATAACCATTTTCATTTTGATTCAAAAGCCATTGCAGCTTCAGAGGCAAAGATTAGCAGAGGGAATAAAGGGAATGAAGACCACTTTGTGGTCCAAACAGCATGCAGTTCTGTTTTTTAAGCCATTAGGAAGTGAGTTGAGAGGAGCTTGAAGCTATTTTAGATGGAATTCTTTAAGGGAAAAGAGTAAAATTTCACCTGGACACACAAGAAATTGGACTGCAATCCAGGTCTAGGTGGTGAAATACAGAACTGGCAGCCTTCAAAGGTAATAAATTACTTCAAATTCACTAAAGACTATATACTCTAAAAATGGTGATGCACTTCAGTTACACGGATAAATGGGCAAAGCTCTGACTCTTCTCAGAGACGATTGAGAAGAGATTTAACAGAAACATACAAAATCATGAGGAGTCTAGACAGAGTAGATAGGATGGAGCTGTGCCAATGGCCGCAGGTGAGAGCCAGCGGATACAGAGTTAAGCGAATGGCAAAAGAACCAAAAGCAATACGAGGAAGGACTTTTGAAATATCAAATGATAAGGATCCAGAACACATGCCTGAGAATGTGGCTGAGACAGATTTAATAGGGACTTTCAAAGAAAATTAGGTTGTAAATTACGGGGTTTTGTGCAAAAGGCGAGTGGGACTGTTCTTGTAGAGTCGGCATGGTCACACATGGCGGCATGGCCTCCTTCTGTGTTGTAAGCATTCTAAGATTTTCCAGTAGCATTTTAATTCACTCTGCCAGTTTCAGGTGTAGCAGTCTAGACTGTGGCTGAAGTCAAAGGATATCATCTGCTTCCGTTCAATCCTATAGTACAAAGTGCCCTCTCCCTTGTTTTATTACTATCTAAATTGCTTGGTTACAAGGAGGGCATCTTTGATTTAGATGGTGGCATTAACAGGGCATAGATGCTTTACCTTGAGACTATTGAGGCAGAAAATAAATTGCACAAGAATATGAAAAGGAAGCCAACGTAAAAGGATTAGAGCAGAGCTCCAGTTAAAAACATGATGGTTGAATAGCTGTCTACCATGCAGCAACAACTACACAGTAATTATACAGCATCTTTAACGCGACAAAACATTCCAAGGTTTTTAGAGGCATTATAAAGCAAAACATGACAACAAGACATGCAAGGAGATATTGGGCAGAATTCTTTCAAACAGCCTCGGTGGGTCTGGTGGTGGGTGGGCAGAGGGCCGGGTCTGGTGGCGGGTGGGCACAGTGGGGCGGGTCTGGTGGGCACACTGGGGCAGAAGCCAGAAAGTTATGAACCCGCCAGGGTAAAATCCCAATTTAATTCTCCCAATGGTGGGTTAATGGCAGGGTCACACTTCCCACTGGAAGGTGTCACAAACAAAATTTGCATCTCATGAATATTCATTAAAACACCTGCTGGCATCAGATCAGGCCTTTCAATCGGTGTCACGCCAGTGGGAATTTATGCCTCCGTCAAACTCCACTGCTAATAAGTGGCGTGCACAAGACGGTCTTCAGTTCACCAGATACTTTGGGGTGAGTGTAGCAACTTTTTGCCATAGTGCTGCGCTGCTCCTGATATGCTGGCACTGAGCAGATCGATTCCTGCCTCCATTCCCATGCCAAGCTGGTCATCATGGACGGCACAGTGCTACTGCATCCATGGACCCTCCTGGGTCACCGACATGAATCAGAACTGTGCTAGGTAGTGGAGAGTACCTCTGTCTCTGGGTGTGTGTGTGTGTGTCTGTGTGTGGCGATGGTGGTGAAAATGAGGACAAGGCAATGTGGAAGAAGCATGAACTTTCGCAATGGCATGCAGTGGGGCAAGGAGGTGCATGAATAAGATGAACATGGAAGGCAGGGGGAAGAGAAGCTGGACCCCAACAAGGCTGCATAAAAATCTCACAAATAACGGGGCAAAGTGTTCAGACACTCTGGATAAATGCGAGATCAATTCTAGACCCACTTGTCCCGGAGTCACAACACAAGCAATAATTTTAGAAAAATATCTTGCAGGTGATGGGTTCGGGGAGGGGAAGGGTTGCTGAAACAAGGAATAGACTTCTTTAGACTGTTAGCCTTTTCATGCTGACAATCTGCAGGGTCTGGTGAAGACAGATGGGCTGAAGTGAGTGATACAAGTGTGCTGGACTGTTATTTAAATATGGCAGCAGGACCTTCAAACCTGTCAGCTGAGGGTGGGTGATCGAATCAGCTGGTAACCTGCTAGGAGAGGAACTCACTTGTAAATAATTAATGAGATTCCAAGCACTGAATCTGTCATGTGATCCTGCTATTCTATGAATAAAATTCCAGTTTAAACTTTGAGCCTAGGTAGCTGAAGACATGGCCACCATTGTTGTACGGATTATAATTGGAGATGCTCAAGAGGCTGGAATGAGAGGTTTTGAAGGGGGATTTGAAAACAAGGGTGAGTAATTTTAAGATTGAGGCTTTGTTTAACCTTGAACCTGGGTTGGTCAGCAAACACTGGTCGATGGGTGAAAGCATTTGGTGCAAGGTAGGACGTGGACAGCAAAGCTTTGGATGACTTCAAGTTTATGGGGAATAGAATGCAGTGAGCTAGAATTGTTTACAAATAATCAAATCTTGAGGTAGCAAAAGAATGGATGAGGATCTCAGCGGAAGTGATGAGGCAGGAGCAGACACAGGCAATATAGAAACAGGCGCTTTTAATGAAGGCAAGGATGCAACAAATCTGGTTCAGTCAGAGACAGCTTCCAAGTAGAGGGATGGAATCGCCAGAGTGGGAGCGGAGTTTGGGGTGAGGACCGACGGCAAGGGGCTTCAATCTTCCCAACGTTTAACTGGAGGAAATTTCTGCTCAACCACAATGTCAGAATTGGGAAATCTGACAATTTGGAGACAGGGAAGGGGTTGAGAAATGCGGTGGAGGTGGAATTAGGTGTCATCAACGTAGAAAGCAATGTTCTTTCAGATCATGACTTGTGGATGAGAAATAGGTGGGCTCCAAGGTTAGATCTTTGGAGTGGCACCAGAGGTAACTGCAGGAATGGGAAGAGAAGTTATTGACGGTGATTCACTGGCTACAAATGGAATCAGGTGAATACAGCGGGGAGGTGTTGGAGGTGGATAGTGGCATTAACTATATCAAAGGCTGTGAATAAATTAAGAAGGACAAGGAGATATATTCTGCCTTTATGACAGTTACAAAAGAATGGTTTCAATACTTTGGCAGGGTAAGAACCTGAATATAGGGATTGAAAAATGGGAGTTATGAGAAAGGCAGACAGGAATTTGAAAGGCACCAATACAAAGAGAAACTTTGAGAAAGGGAGGTGACAATGGGATGGCAGTAGTAAGGATGGAGAAGTCAAGCACGATTTTTTGAGGGGGGGAGCTGTAATGGTGGAGAGACAAGACAGAACCCGAGGAGAGAGAACAGTCAACAATGTCAAATAACATGAGAATCAAGAAGGGTTAGTTGATCAACAGTTTAGAGGGGACAAGGATGGGAGAGTAGGGGGCACATCTCATGATCAAGATGAGCCCTGAGAGGGCATGAGAGGAAATGGATGAAAATCTAAGGAAGGAAATAAGCTCAGAGAGGGGGCAGAGGGATGGGGTAAGAGGGAAAAGCCTTAAAGTAAGTTGGCATGGGATAATGGAAGGGTGGTAAGTGATCAAATGGGTCTAAATCTAGGTGATAAAGTAATCTACTTGTTCGTGCAGAGGGTGGTGTGAGATAGAGGAATGGGGTTTAAGAATGTGGTCTAGAATACAGAAAAGCAGTTGCTTCACCAGGCTGATCCTAGAAGAGTAAGGAATTTCGCAGACAAGAGTACGACCCAATGGTACTTTGTCTGGTCTTGCCAGATTTGACACAAAATGACCAGAGCATGTATCCCCCATGTTTGGTCAACTCTGTGTCCACTGAATTAAACAGCTTAGGCGCAAGGGCCACATCAGGGGACACGACCAGGCTGAGAGAGACTAATGGTTTAAATGAGGACCAGGGTATCAAAGCTGTGAATGCAGTCGAGCAGATCAGTTGGCGCAGAAATATCACAGTGAATAACAGGCTAAAGGGTTGACAACTGGGAATTTCAAAGTGCAGTTCTAAGTGAATAGGGAGAAACGTTCCCAGGGGCAGATGCAGCAACAAGTAGGGCTATGAGGCAAATGCAGGTTATGGTTGAAGAGCGATTCAAGGAAGTGATCAAAGATATCTGATCCTATGAATGATACTCTGGGAGTAGTAAGGCCAGGCGAGATAACATGTTCAAGCTGGTGGTTGTGAATATGGGTTGTGGGGTTTGCAAAGGATCCTCCTGTTAATCCTGGGTTGTCCCTTGTTTTCCTTTTCAATATCTGTTGTTTTGTGTTATTACAATTTGGTCCATAGCTGATTAATAGTTTTAAGGGCAAGCAGCTTGCCTTTAATTTTAAAACAGAAATGTCCAGCAGGAAGTTCTGTTTTGTCCGACGTCAGTGATGATACATTTTGATGGACTACTTGGCTGGTGGCCAATGAGGCATAATGTCCCATAAGCGGGGTTCTTCTCGAGCACAGGCAGTGATTGGTCGAGCTTTTCTCTGGAATGTTCCTTCATCTGTTGGCCTTTAGTTTAGTTTTGCTCTGAAACGCGAGGGTCTCAGTCTGGATCTCTCTCGCTCAACTGATGGATTCCGTCCAAAGATCCAAAGTAAATACTTTTCTCTCTGCAAGAAAATCCAGTCTAGCAGCAGCTGACGGCAAGACCAGTTGTGTAAAAACTCTTTTGAAAATCTTGTGTGGTGGAAACTGTGTTCTTATCCCAGAAAGGCTGTTGGTCGTTTTGGTGGACTTGGAAACAAGAAAGAATTAAAACAAGCCTGAGGCAGATCTTTTGAGTGAAGGCCCATGGTAATGCAAGTTAACATGACTCCCCAGAGGGAATCCTGCAACCAGAGAGTACTGACTGAATACACCCGCCAGGGATCATCTCTAACCATACACTGGTGGTTTTGATCCATAAGCATCCTGGGAAGAGTGCCTGCAAAAACAACCTCAACATCCAAAACAACTTCGCTCATCTCTCTCTTTCCACCTTAACTCTTATTTTCTACCCCTCCCTCTGTGTGTGTCTGTCCTGTGTGCGTTTGGGTAGAGGGTGGGATGGTAATGCGGGGGAAGAGAGAGAGAGCGGGGGGGAAGCTGGGGGGGGGGGGGGGGGGGAGGAGAAGGAGTAGATTAGCTGGCCATTATTCTGTTATAATTATTGCATATCTCAACTTTGTTCCTGTTATAAATAAACTGTTTTTGTGTTCAACTTTAAAACCTGGTGGCTACAGCGTATTGAGCAGTCAAGGTTCAAAGATTCTGCAAACCGTGTACAAATTATTGGTTAATTCACTTTTGTTGGGACTCGGGGGCTTGGGGGGCCGGAATTAACCAGGCACCCATTCAGGGTGTTGGAACATAAATTGGGGGCTCGTCCGGGATCTTGGAACGTTAGACGGTGAATGTGGGTTACAGTGTAAATGAAAAAGAGACACCAGGTTTATAGTGATATAACAGAATGGCTCTGGAAGCTGCCAAGTTTTTTCTTCAGGTGGAAGACTTAACTCTGGTTTATTTAGAGGGGCTTTGCAAAGATCCACTAATCGAATTGGCAGAGAAATTAAAACTGGCTATACCAATTAAAGCGAAGAAGGCAGAGGTAATTGAAGCGATTGCTAAACATTTAAATTTGATGGAGCATACGGGAGCCGACGAGATCATGTAGCATCAGGAACGTCTTCTGGTGGGGAAATTGAGATGGAGAGTTTAGCTGCAGTTAGAACATGAAAGGGGATTAAAACAAATAGAAATGCAGCAAAAATAAAAGGAAATAGAGATGGAAATTAGGAGAGGAACAAGAAAATGAGAGAAAAGAAAGAGAAAGAGGGAGAGAGAACAAAAAGGGTGAAGAAAAGGAGAGAGCCTTCTAGCTTAAGGTACTGGAAATAGGTTGGAAGCTGCCAGAATTTGGAGGGAAGCTTAGTTCAAGAACGGAACTTAGTGGTGATATGTTTAAATTTATACAGGCTCTTCCAAAATTTGAAGAGGAGGAAGTAGTAACATTCTTTAGGGCTTTCAAGCAAATAGAATCCAAATGGAGTGGACAAAAGCAAAGGGGACTGGGCAGGCACAGGAAATTTTTCCCACCTGTTAAAACAGGAGCCTAAAGATTATGAGACAGTTAAAAAAAAGGCTATTTTAGATGCATACGAATTTGTTGCCGAAGCATATAGACAAAAATGTTAGAATTTAGCTGGGACAGACATATTCAGAATTCGAAAGGATTAAGCAGAACAATTTTAATAGTTGGGTACGAGCTTTAGAAGTTAAAAAAACCTTTGAGGCTCTGAAAGAAGTCATTCTCTTAAAAGGAGTTTAAGAATTCCTTATCTTCTATAGTAAGAACCCATGTTGAGGACCAGAGGGTACAAACTGCCAGGTAAGCAGCAATTATGGCTCACAATTATGAGCTAATTCATAATCTAAGCCTTTGTTCCATCATCCCCAGAATTTTGAAAAGGAAAGGAAGTGGGAGAGTGAGAGAAAGGCAGGTAGTTAAGGTAGAGAATGGATGGCCGAGAAGGCTCGGAGATCTCCATCAGACCAGAAATCAAGGTACTGCGGGTGGAAGTGAGACTTGCAAACCCAGACATCACCACTGTAACAAGGTGTGACATGGTCGTTCAGCATGTTGGGTTCATAGGGAGGATTCTGAAAACAAAGACTTCAGTGTTAACTGGATTTAAGAGAACAGAGGTGAACACTGCTGTGGAGCAGGTGTGAAGACTGAGATGGGCAGCACGGTAACACAGTGGGTAGCACTATTGCTTCACAGCGCCAGGGTCACAGGTTCGATTCCCGTATTGGGTCATTGTCTGGGTGGAGTCTGCACATTCTCCCTGTGTCTGTGTGAGTTTCCTACAGGTGCTCCGGGTTCGTCCCACAAGTCCCGAAAGACGTGCTGTTAGGTGAATTGCACATTCTGAATTATTCCTGTGTACCCGAATAGGCACCAGGTTATCCCTGGTGCTGTGCAGCAACAGTGTGAACCACTGTGCTACCGTACCACCCCAAATGACAGTGATAGTGAACTAGATTGTGAGCATTCTCAGGCCGAAGGCAACCATAAGAATGAAGAATAAGACGAGAGTCTTGACTTCGATTTCAGTTCTGATTATGAGGTAATGGTAAACAGTTGCTACCAAATAAACTCAACACTAACCAACCTGGAAGGGTCAGGAAAGGGGTTCAAAAATGGAACCCTGTACAGCTTGTTCACGATTGACAACGTAATGTTGGGGGAAACCTATACACACCTTCAGAAAAGTATAATCTTACATAAGTGCAAAAGTAATAATTCACCACTATAAATTTGCATCTAATTGGGTTGGCACTGCATGGAGGTTGTGAAAAGAACATGTTGCATAAACACTGAAAGACTACCGAAAAAAGTTGACAAAACCTGCATCCTGCAATCAGGACAAACAAGAACACAAAATTTTACACAATCATACCAATTTACACTATAGGAGGAAACGGTACTGATTGTTGGCAAGCTGACTCTCGTTTGGCCAAGGCATTGCCATAGAGAAAACAATAAGGATGCCCAAGTTCCCAGGTAATTCAAACAAGGAGCAAGGCTTGAACATATTCCTTTTATTTGCAGAGAGTGGTTCTCTGGATGAATGTACGTTACTTCTAGCAAGCATAAATGAACAACATTAAGAGCTTGACTGCTTATCTTAATTGGTTGTGCGGTTGTATTTTTAAATAAATTTAGATTATCTAATTATTTTTCTATCCCAAGTAAGGGGCAATTTAGCATGGCCAATTCACCTATCCTACACATATTTGGGTTGTGGGCTTGGGACCAACGCAAACACGGGGAGAATGTGCAAAGTCCACACGGATAGTGACTGGGGGTCAGGATCGAACCCGGGTCCTCGGTGCCGTGAGGCAGCAGTGTTAACCACGGTGCCACTATGCCACCCTATCTTAATTGGTTGTTAGTGTGGCTTTGAGCACACTCAGGATTGTTCAGCAAGTGCTGCCCAAGTGCAGAAACACATTTAACAGCACAGGATTTGTTTTGGGTTTCGCAACTGCGGGCTGGCTGAATATGGTGTAGCCACCTAAGATGGACACTGGGCTAACAAAATGGAGAACTGCTAAGACTGTAGGGAGAAAACAGTTTTAGCCAGGACAAGCAGTCTGCAAAGGCTAATTAGCATTCTGCACGTAGCAAAACTGGTTTATGGCCAGGTGGAAGATCTCAACCAAAGGTGTAAATAGCAAAACGCTTTGCATAGTAATGAGGCAATCCAGATCTGGGCACACACAATAGCAACATTTGGGTTTGAATGGATACTTTGATTGGACGCCCAGACGAAACGGCACCAGAAGTATCTATCACAAAAGACCCTAGAGACCGCCCCACCCATCGAGAAGAGACCCTCAGATTGGGGGATTTGTAAGACATTGATTGGGAAATGATCCAATCGATACATAGCAGGTAAAGGCCCGCCCAGAAAAGGCACGGACATTGGGGGCCCTATAAAGATAGACCCCGCACATGGTTCTGTCTGTTTTGCTCCGGCTCCGCTGTTTTTGTGCTCCGGCTTGGACTGCTGTTTTGACTCCGGCCCAGATCTGCTGTTGTATCCTGACTCCGACTCCAGCCGTTGATCCTGTCTTCCATCACCAGCCGTTGAGCACCAGCCATCGTTCAGTAAGTGCCAAAACGACGCTCGCTACGTGAACCCGTACGCCTTCTTAACAACCCTTTCAACCTGGGTGGCAACTTTCAGGGATCTATGGACATGAACACCCAGATTATTCCTTTCCAGATGATTATACATCATATCTCTTATAAACCTTTCCAATACTTTGCCCACAACAGAAGTACGGCTCACTGGTCTATAGTTACTGGGATTGTCTCTACTCCCCTTCTTGAACAAGGGGACAACATTTGCTATCCTCAAGTCTTCTGGCACTATTCTTTAAGACAAAGATGACTTAAAGATCAAAGCCAAAGGCTCAGCAATCTCCTCCCTAGCTTCCCAGAGAATCCTAGGATAAATCCCATCCGGCCCATGGGACTTATCTGTTTTCACACTTTCCAGAATCGCTAACACCTCCTCCTTATGAACCTCAAGCCCGTCTAGTGTAGTAGCCTGTATCTCAGTATTCTAAACGACAACTTTGTCTTTTTCCTGTGTGAATACAGACGAAAAATACTCATTTAGCACCTCTCCTATCTCCTCGGACTCCACGCACAACTTCCCACTACTGTCCTTGACTGGCCCTACTCTTACCTTAGTCATTCTTTTATTCCTGACATATCTATAGAAAGCTTTAGGGTTATCCTTGATCCTACCTACCAAAGACTTCTCATGTCCTCGCCTGGCTCTTCTTAGCTCTCTCTTTAGAGCCTTCCTAACTAACTTGTAGCTCTCAAGCACCCTAACTGAACCATCACGTCTCAACTTTACATAAGCCTCCTTTTTCCTCTTGACAAGTGTTTCAACTGCTTTAGTAACCCATGGTTCCCTCGCTCGACCACTTCCTCCCTGCCTAACCGGTACATACTTATCAAGGACACGCAGTAGCTGTTCCTTGAACATGCTCCACACTTCCATTGTGCCCATCCCCTGCAGTTTTCCTCTCCAGCCAATGCATCCTAAGTCTTGCCTCATCGCATCATAATTGCCTTTCCTCCAGCTATAACTCTTGCCCTGCGGTGTATACCTATCCCTTTCCATCGTTAAAGTAAACGTAATCGAATTGTGGTCACTATCACCAAAATGGTCAAGGTTGGGAATGCAGGTTGTGGACTCACTACCTGCACTCTTCTCCTCCTCATTACTCTGTGAAATGCGGCCCATTGTCTTTGTTAATCTAAGTGCTTTGGCAACTTAAGCCAAGAGAAGCTCTGGTTGTTTCTAGCCAAGATCTAACCAATTGCATAATGGAATCATGAGCAAATGCAACTGACCGATCTTTATC
Organism: Scyliorhinus canicula; assembly: GCF_902713615.1. Classification (NCBI taxonomy): domain Eukaryota; kingdom Metazoa; phylum Chordata; class Chondrichthyes; order Carcharhiniformes; family Scyliorhinidae; genus Scyliorhinus; species Scyliorhinus canicula. The sequence continues at coordinate 162,013,501 of NC_052147.1, read as the reverse complement.
TTAAACAGTGCAACACAGTTATGTTTCAGCACCCATTGATTCTGCATAGACATGCTTGAGGATGTAACTAACCATAAACCAAAGCACTAGATTTTATATCCAGGTTCAAATAGGCAGCAAGCTCTTCAAGATCAGAAAATTCCAAACAAGGATCAAATTTAAGGAAAAACTTATCTGAACTCCCAACTTTCAGACAACTGCACATTTCTCACCTACAAACAACAAAATCTCCAGGACATAACAAACCTCTTGAGATTCGCTGTAAAATAACAGTGCAGTAATCAACTACATATACATGCAAATCGCATGTTTGACTTGCTTCACATCGGACACCAATGTCTGTTATAGTCATCAGCAATTGATAAGATTACAAGCTTCTGGAGAAAAATTGAATCATAGAAATACTGCAATATTGAAACACTAGAGGTGTAGTTACTTAGCCTACATCAAAATCAGCAGCTAACTGAGGTCAGAAATACCTGCAACATTCTCCAATTAGGTCAGTAAATGTTTACCAATATACTAGATGCACCTCAAATTATTGCCACCAATATGGCTCAATAATCTCAGCACACAAAACCCAAATTATACAGCCTAAATTTAGATAGACAAAGTTTGCAATACTATGCACAGTAGCATGGTGGTTAACATAAATGCTTCACAGCTCTAGGGTCCCAGGTTCGATTCCCGGCTGGGCCACTGTCTGTGCGGAGTCTGCACGTCCTCCCCGTGTGTGCGTGGGTTTCCTCCGGGTGCTCCGGTTTCCTCCCACAGTCCAAAGATGTGCGGGTTAGGTGGATTGGCCATGCTAAATTGCCCGTAGTGTCCTAAAAAAGTAAGGTTAGGGGGGGGGTTGTTGGGTTACGGGTATATGGTTGAATACGTGGGTTTGAGTAGGGTGATCATTGCTCGGCACAACATCGAGGGCCGAAGGGCCTGTTCTGTGCTGTACTGTTCTATGTTCTATGTACAATAAGAAATTATGCAAAGCATTTTCATTAGCCACCATGATATTTTACTGAAATCTTAATGATATTGAATTTTGATCATTTATTTAATTCTGATGGACATGCATAGAAATTATATATGCAGAGAAATTATACAGATTTTTGTGTGGCATTAGCTCTTCACTCATTACTCACATATCATTGTGTAGGAGATATAAAGCAAGCAGCTGGGCATAAACTTGTGGTGTTGCTATTCCACCAGGTGCCTGCAAATTAAACATAAAATGTGTGTTAACACCACTCAAAATAAAACAAAACCACATCTAGTAAGGAGTCCCTAATGTTGACATGAATCTCACCAAGGGTGAATCATCAGCTCCGGGATGCTGCAGTTTCTATAGCGTAAATTCCTCAAGCTTCGCAAATTCCTCGAAGTTGATTTCTTCAAGAATGAAAGTAGCCAGTACTTTACAAGTATTCAAAGCAAAAAGATTTTACTTATCAATTACAAATTCTACACAGTATTTTCACTTGCCTTATTGATTATTTGATGGCTAATGCTCAATTTAAGTTAGACGCTTTTTTAAAAAACGGATGTTGTCATCTGCTATAAGGATAATTGTTCCTTCACCTGTTCCATATGCGGTAAAATGGTCAATGCCCTGAATCTTAGGCCCGACACATAAGTGGACACTTTAAATTCAGAATTGGACATTACAATTAAACCACAGACAGGCCTGATGGGAACTCCCAACAGCCGAGTTTGAATATACTGGACAGAGACAGTCAAGCCAGGGCTTGTCCTGTAATGAGGAGATGGAGATAATCAGCCCTATTCAGACAGATAGATTTTTGTTGTTACCCAGATGCAGCCAGACTTTCCGACACCTAGATTTCCTGCCATTCTATGGGATACGGCTACGTGCAGACAATTAACCTGAGGATGGACCTTTGGGGGAGGGAGGGAGAGAGAGAGTTCCTGGTATCCTGCAGAATGTAATCAGCAACTCCATTGGGTGTTACAACCCCCACCCAGTGACCTGATTGGCTGAGGGCCATGGAAACCTCTGGAAGGATGCGAAGAGGGATTAAGAGACACGCAGAGATCCTCCTCAGCGAAGACTCGACACGTAGACAACAGAGATGAATCGATGGCAGACCAGAGAACGGATGGAAGAGGCATGCAAGATCGACCTTCACAGAATATGGCCGAGACTGAGGCTCAGATGGACGCGCAGCTCGATCAAGTTGATCGGCAGGGGTAGAATCTTGGGCAGATAATATTTGAGATAATTTGGGAGAATAACTGTTTTGTGTTTGTGAATAAATTTGGATTGAATTGTGAACCTGTGTTTGTTCCTTGTTCATCTCGCAAATGAGGGAACCTGGGTAAAACGTTTTCCTAATAAACTGGTCGAAGTGTTTGATAATTTACAGACAACAGACTAATATGCTGAGCCAGTATCAGAGGTTCCACATGTTGCACAGTATCAATTTTCACGTCTAGATTAGGGCCCATGGGGAGGAATAAAAGTGACTCCCTTGCTGACTGCAACCAGTTTCTTTGTGAATTTACTGAGGATCACTGTATTTTATCAATGTCTGTACTTCATTTGTGTGCTGATTGCAATGAAACTAGTCTGGCAGGCTTGAGTTTAAAACACAAAGGAGTTTGTTTTATTGCGTTAAAAACTCACATTGAGGTAAGGATATAAAAATATTTTTTTTAAATGCATCCAAGTCTCTACCTTTGCACAAACACCCACAAATACAATCATGCAGGGTTGGAAGTTACTTTCTTAACTTCAATGCATAGTTCAATGCAAAAATAAAAAATATAGCGAGTTCACTGTTTGAGATCTTTGCTGGCACCTGTGGTTGTGACAGAATTTTCTCCATGCTGGTCTTGAAGTTCTAGGAGTTGAAGTCAGGACACAGGGCGGAATTCTCCCATCGGGAGAAACAGCCGACGCCGGAGTGAAACCCGGAGTGTTTCACTCCGGCATCTGAGGCCGCTCCTCGCCCCCTATTTTCCCCCGGGGGGGGGGGCCTAGGAGCGGCGGTGCGTGAATTTTGCATGCGCGGCTGCCATCTTCTCCTCCGCTGCCCTGCAAGACATGGCGGCTTGATCTTGCGGGGCGGCGGAGGGAAAAGAGTGCGTCTTTTAGAGACGCCGGGCCGACGATCGGTGGGCACCGATCGCGGGCCAGACATCTGCTGAGCACGCCCATGGTGCTCGATCCTCCCTCCGCCCCCCCCCACAGGCCCCACACTCACCGGTCGCGTGCTGTTCACGCTGGCAGCGGCCAGGTGTGGTTGGCGTTGGCATGAACCGGTCAGGTTCGACAGGCCGCTCGGCACATCCGGGCCGGAGAATCGCCGGTCGCCGTGAGAAACGGCGAGCGGCGATTCTCCAAGCGGCCTGTCGCATTTGGGGTGGGAGAATCGTGGGGGGTGCCAGGGCGGCGTGGCGTGATGCGCCTGGCCTTCCCGCGATTCTCCCCCCTGGCGTGGGGTGCGGAGAATTGTGCCCAGTCTTTAAAAAAAACACAATCCATGCTAGTTGGCAGCGCTGAGCACCCCATCCATTGCCTGAAACATTCACTCCTTTCACACTGTCAACAGTGTGTACTGTATTAATGATGCACTGCAGCAACTCACCAATGGAGTGCTTCAAGACAACAACTCACCATCAACTTCTCAAAGGCAGTTTAGGATGAGCAACAAATGCTGGCCTTGCCAGTGATACTCATCCCATGATAGGGATTTTAAAATTTTGTATCTTTTTGCAGGCTGAGTCCATCTCACATTCGCACGTTGCAAATTTTCATCATCTGTTTCCTTATCTAAATCAGGGGTGCCTACTGACTCCAGATTACTTTGACATTTATCGGAACATGATTTACCAATCTTGCCATCCTCCCTTTCAAACATGTCGCACAATATAGGCCTTTAGCACTGGTCTATGAACAAAAAGAAGAAAAATGCACCAATGACATTTTGCACTCTACTATCCCCTAAAGGGTGTTAGTAAAGCACACTCCGCCATTTAATGAGATCATGGCTGATCTTCTACTTCAACACCATTTTCTCTCTCTCTCAACCTATGTCCACCTGAGAACTCAACAATGGTCAATTTCATATCTCTCACCACCACCCTGGCTGACACCCACTAAGTCAGCACAGCTCCTGATTATCTAATCCTTCTGTATTCATTTTTGTCTGATTACACTGGTGTAGAGCATTTTGCGATAATTTGCTACATTACAATGCTTTCTAAATGAAAGCTATTGAGTAATGTCTTTCTATTGAGCTTCTGTGCTGTACTGTTCTATGTTCTATGTTCATATATTGGACCTGGTTCTTAACCATTAGTTTTTAACCATTATTCCAGTTGTCCGGTTTAATAACCCTCTCAAATTCAAAAGTTCACACTGCACATGCGCTGCTTGGGTGCATATGCAGAAAGCACAAAATAAGCATGTGTCAGCTCCACGCATGTGCAATGTGCAAAAAGACGCAATGTGCATGTGTAGTAGATAGAAAGCACACACTATACATGTGCCAAGTGCACGATGAGCTAAAGGCGTGCGGTCAATTGGGAATGAGTTCCTGGTCGACCAGTCAACGATTGTCAATGTGGTCTAAATCATTAACTTAGATTGTAAACAGTTGAGGCCCCAGTGCTGATCCTCACAGCATTCCACTAGTCATGCCTTCCAACTTAAAAATGCCCCATTCATCCCTCCTGTCTATTTGTATTCATTAACCAATCCTCTATCCATATCAACATATTATTTGTAACTCCATACACACTTATCTTGCATATTAGCCTTTATGTGGCACCTTCTTCAATGCTCCAGGTTCCCCTTTATCTACTTACTAGATATACCCTCAAAATGTTGGAATACATTTGTCAAATAGATTCCCCTTTCATAAAACTATATTGATTTTGGTCACACTATGAATTTCTAGGAGTATTAAAGCTTAAGACTAGATTCCAGCATTTTGTCCATAATTAATGTCAGGCTATCAAGGCTGTGGTTCCTTGTTTTCTTTGTCCGTTCTTCAACACCAATATTACATTTGTTAACTTACAATACGCTGAGACCATTCTAGAAGGTAAGTCATTTTTAAAACCCTTAAAAATCATAGAATAGTTTGGCAGGTACCACAAGGCTGTGTACTTAGCCACCTACTGTACTCCCTGTGCGCACAAGACTGCGTGGCAAAATTTGGTTCTAACTCCATCTACCAGTTTGCTGATGACACGACCATAGTGGGTCGGATCTCGAATAACAATGAATCAGAATACAGGAGGGAGATAAAGAACTCAGTGGAGTGGTGCAACAACAACAATCTATCCCTCAATGCCAGGAACAACTAAAGAGCTGGTCATTGACTTCAGGAAGCAAAGTACAGCACACATTCCTGTCAGCATCAATGGGGCCGAGGTGATGATGGTTAACAGCTTCAAATTCCTAGGAGTGCACATCACCAAAACTTTGTCCTGATCCAGCCACATCGACGCTACCACCAAGAAATCACAACAGCACCTATACTTCCTCAGGAAACTAAGGAAATTCAACATGTCCCACTGACTCTTATCAACTTTTACAGATGCACCATTGAAAGCATCCTATCTGGCTGCATCACAGCCTGGTATGGCAACTGCTCGGCCCAAGACCGCAAGAGCCTTTAGAGAGTCATGAACACAGCCCGGTCCATCACACAAACCTGCCTGCCATCCATTGAGTCTATCTACACTTCCCGCTGCCTTAGGAATGCAGGCAACATAATCAAAGACCCCTCCCATCCAGTTGACTCACTCTTCCAACTTCTTCCATCGGGCAGGAGATTAAAAAAGTCTGAGAACATGCACGAACAGATTCAAAAACAGCATCATCCCTGCTGTTACCAGACTCCTAAACAACCCTCTTATGAACTGATCTGACTAATACTACACTCCTGTATGCTTCACCCGATGCCGGTGCCCATGTATTTGCATTGTGGACCTTTTATGTATTTTCTTTTTATATTATTTTATTTTCATGTACCAGCTGCTTGCAGAAAAATACATTTCATTGTACACCGGTACACGTGACAATAAATAAATCCAACTGCAGAACTCAAAATAAAATTTACCCTAATAAAGCTCTGGGAAATAGTCCTCTAACTTTTAACCAGATATGGAAAAGCACTGTTAGTTGGCAAATAAATTAACTTCAGCAATTCATATGCAACAGTGTAAGAAATTGGTAATGTCATACAAAAATAGTTACACCCCAATTTCTGTGTTCTCTCTCTCACATATCCCGCTGTCTTGGGAAAGTGGGCAGCATAATCAAAGACCCCTCCCACCCAGGTTATTCTCTCTTCCATCGGGCAGGAGATCAAAAGTCTGAGAATAAGCACCAACAGGTTCAAAAACAGCTTCTTCCCCACTGTTACCAGACTCCTGAACGACCCTCTTATGGACTGAACTGATCTCTTCACACATCTTCTCTATTGAGTAATACTACATCCTTATGCTTCACCTGATGCCTGTGTCTATGTATTTACATTGTATATTTATGTAGCCCTATGTTGTCCATGTATGATCTGTCTGATTGTACGCAGAACAATAATTTTCACTGTACCTTGGTACACATATGACCATAATTAAATCAAATCTCCCTTTACCCAATTCTGGGCAACTGAATTGGTTAATGCCTATTTCCTTCGTGAATCATACCGGAGACAACTTTCTGACACCTGTCTGTTTGCATAAGTTCCTCCACTCATCTATCATGGTTCATTTTTCCTCGCCCCCCCGTTCGCCTGTCAATGACTGATAAATATAACCGGATTTTCTATCTACCCATTCAGAAACTATCTGTGTATTATATACATGTGTGTGTAATACATGGACAGACGGCCAGCCGATCGGACTGTACACTCCGGTCTGTCAGTATCAGTCAACCCCCTCCCCCCCCATCAAATCTATCAGACCCGGCTCCCTCCGCCCTACCTCCAGCTCCTGGATCTCACATTGCTCCAGCAGTTTGCTGAATCCCACCGAGTTTTCCGCCATCACCGCAGTGGGCATCTTCCGAACCTCACTCCCTTCCCGCACTTCCGCTGCCGGGCTACAGGTCAGAGGTCACAAAGCCCGGGCCCGCAGCTCCAGCTCCTCAGCGCCGCCCTGGTGGCCGGGAGGAGTTTATGCACCGAAACATAGCAGCTGTTGGTTCAGTCTCTGCAAGTTGATCTGACGCAACCTTTGGAGTGCCAGTTCATATCGTTATAACCAATTTAAATATACCGCCAGTGACACAATGCTTATGTAGTACATTGTATATATTGTGTTCCCCTATTATGTATTCTCATGTATTTTCTTGAATTCTGTTTAATTCCCTTTTCTTCCCATGTACTGAATGATCTGTTGAGCTGCTTGCAGAAAAATACTTTTCACTGTACCTCGGTACACGTGACAATAAACAAATCCAATCCAACACTGTCATGCAATTAAAAATATTAGTCCATCTTCGAAACCGTTGCTGATTTAAGTATTGAAGTCAAAGTTTTCAGGTGGTGGATGTGATGTCAGTCCAGGTAGATGTTTATCTCCAGTGTGGCAGAGAGCATTGCAAAAAGCTTAGAACATACAGGGCGCAATTCTCCGCACTCACGACGGTGCAGAGAATAGCGGGGGTCGTAAATTTTTACGGCCACGCTAGTCTGACGCCCTCCCGCTATTCTCCCCCCCCCCCACGCCCGACTCCCGACACGAATCGCTGCCGCCGTTTTTTTACGGCGAGCAGCGATTCTCAGCTGGCCGATGGGCCGAAGTCCAAGCCCTTTACGGCCGTTTTTACGAACGGCAAACACACCTGGTCTGGCCGTTCGTAAAAACGGCCGTAAAGTTCGGATCTTGGCAACCATGGCACCTATTGGCACGGCAGTACCACGGCCGTGCCAAGGGTGCCATGGGCCCGCGATCGGTGCCCACCGATCGCGGGCAGCGGGTCCGATTCCCGCGCACTCTTTGTCCTTCCGCCGCCCCGCCGTATCAATTTGCGGGGCGGCTGAGGGGCATCCCGGCCCGCGCATGCGCGGGTTTCGCGCAAATGCGCGATGATGTCATCCGCGCATGCGTGGGTTGGAGTCTTCCAATCCGCGCATGCGCGGCTGACATCATGTGACGCGTCAGCCGTCGCAAACTCTGGCAAGCGGGCTTAACGAAATTCGTTAAGCCCGCGATGCCGGAGTTCACGGCCGCGGCATGCTAGCCCCGACCGGGGACCAGAATCGGTTCCCGGTCGGGAGGGGGGAGGCTGGCGTCAAACCCGCCCGTTTTTGACGCCAGCCTTACGATTTCTCCCTGTTTGGGAGAATCGCGCCCACAATTTTCACTGTGGAAATGGTGGTGAAATACATAAGAGCACCTTCAGCCTGATGCACTACCAATGACCACAGAAGTGAGGTTGTAGTCTGAACTGAAGGCTTTAATAGACAAGATGTTTTCCCCAGCAGCTCAGGGGGTGGTGGTGAACTATATACAACAATGAGTTAATATTTACAGTATTTGATCAAAAAAAATGTCTTTTGAAGTCTGGTGCCAGTTAGAGATTTAACCGGTCCGGTGCCTTGATGTTCCGCTGAGAGCGGCGTAGTGGTGTCGCCGATATCGGTGCTGGCCTGATGTTCGGTGACTCCGGGAGCGTGCCAAAATCCTCTTCATCCTTGGGCGTGGGCAGGGGAAGGACGGATGGTCCTGGTGGTGTTAATGCTGGGAGCGCCGGGGGAGGGGAGGGTGGCGCCGGGCCGGAGAGGTGGGTGTGTGTGGAACCTGCTGGTGCCAGTTCCTTGAGGGAGACAGTATCTTGGCGGCCGTTGGGGTAGGGGCATGGGATGGTGAAATGGAATCTGGAGTACTCATCGACCACACTGAGAATATGTGGTTCAGTCGGTGGAGGGGAGGGTCCCTTTGAAATCCATGCTGAGGCATTCAAAGGGGCGGGAGGCCTTCGCCAGGCGTGCACGGTCTGGCCGGTAGAAGTGCGGCTTGCACTCCGCACAGACCTGGAAGTCCCTGGTGATTGTCCGTACTTCCTCGACGCAGTAGGGCAGATTTTGTGCCTTAATGAAGTGGTACAACCGTGTGACTCCCGGGTGACAAAGGCTGTAATGCAGGATCCGGAGTCGGTCTACTTGTGCGCTGGCACATGTACCTTGGGATAGGGCGTCTGGGGGCTCGTTGAGTTTGCCGGGGCGATACAAAATCTCATAATTATAGGTGGCGAGCTCAATCCTCCACCGCAAGATTTTATCGTTTTTGATCTTGCCCCGCTGTGTGTTATTGAACATGAAGGCTACCGACCGTTGTTCAGTGAGGAGAGTGAATCTCCTGTCGGCCAGGTAATGCCTCCAATGCCGCACAGCTTCAACGATAGCTTGGGCCTCTTTTTCGACGGATGAGTGCCGAATTTCTGAGGCATGAAGGGTGCGGGAAAAGAATGCCACGGGTCTGCCTGCCTGATTGAGGGTGGCGTCTAGGGTGACGTCCGATGCATCGCACTCTACTTGAAAGGGCAGTGTCTCGTCTACTGCGTGCATCTCGGCCTTGGCTATATCGGCTCTGATATGGGCGAAGGCCTGTTGCGCCTCGGCCGTCAGGGGAAAGTGGGTGGACGGAATGAGTGGGCGCGCCTTGTCCGCATAGTTTGGGACCCACTGGGCATAGTACAAGTAGAACCCCAGGCAGCGTTTGAGGGCCTTGGGGCAGTAAGGGAGGGGAAGCTCCATGAGGGGGCGCATGCGGTCGGGATTGGACCCCAGAACTCCGTTCTGGACCACATAGTAAAAGAGGGGGGGGTGTGGCATTGTTAATCAAGGAAAGTATTACGGCGGTAGAAAGGACGCTTGAGGACTCGTCTACTGAGGTAGTATGGGCCGAGGTTAGGAACAGTAGAGGAGAGGTCACCCTGTTGGGAGTTGTCTATAGACCTCCGAATAGTTCCAGAGATGTAGAGGAAAGGATTGCAAAGATGATTCTCGACAGGAGCGAGAGTAACAGGGTAGTTGTTATGGGGGACTTTAACTTTCCAAATATTGACTGGAAATACTATAGTTCGAGTACTATAGATGGGTCAGTTTTTGTGCAGTGTGTGCAGGAGGGTTTTCTGACACAGTATGTAGACAGGCCAACAAGGGGCGAGGCCACATTGGATTTGGTACTGGGTAATGAACCCGGCCAGGTGTTAGATTTAGATGTAGGTGAGCACTTTGGTGAAAGTGATCACAACTCGGTTATGTTTACTTTAGCAATGGGCAGGGATAGGTATATACCGCAAGGCCAGAATTATAGCTGGGGGAAAGGCAATTATGATGCTATTCGGCAAGATTTAGGATGTATAGGATGGGGAAGGAAACTGCAGGGGATGGGTACAATCGAAATGTGGAGCTTTTCAAGGAACAGCTACTGCGTGTCCTTGATAAGTATGTACCTGTCAGGCAGGGAGGAAGTTGTCGAGCAAGGGAACCGTGGTTTACTAAGGAAGTTGAAGCACTTGTCAAGAGGAAGAAGAAGGCTTATGTTAGGATGAGACATGAAGGCTCAGTTAGGGCACTTGAGAGTTACAAGTTAGCCAGGAAGGACCTAAAGGGAGAGTTAAGAAGAGCGAGGAGAGGACACGAAAAGTCGTTGGCGGATAGGATCAAGGAAAACCCTAAGGCTTTCTATAGGTATATCAGGAACAAAAGAATGACTAGAGTAAGATTAGGGCCAATCAAGGATAGTAGTGGAAAGTTGTGTGTGGAATCAGAGGAGATAGGAGAAGCGTTAAATGGATATTTTTCATCAGTGTTTACACTGGAGAAAGACAATGTTGTCGAGGAGAACACTCAGGTTCAGTCGACCAGGCTAGATGGAATTGAGGTTCAAAAGGAGGAGGTGTTAGCAATTTTGGAAAATGTCAAAATAGATAAGTCACCTGGGCCAGATGGGATTTATCCTAGGATTCTCTGGGAAGCCAGGGAGGAGATTGCAGAGCCTTTGTCCTTGATCTTTATGTCGTCTTTGTTGACAGGAATAGTGCCGGACACTGGAGGATAGCAAATGTTGTCCCTTTGTTCAAGAAGGGGAGTAGAGACAACCCTGGTAATTATAGACCTGTGAGCCATACTTCGGTTGTGGGTAAAATGTTGGAAAAGGTTATAAGAGATAGGGTTTATAATCATCTTGAAAAGAACAAGTTGATTAGCGATAGTCAACACGGTTTTGTGAAGGGTAGGTCATGCCTCACAAACCTTATTGAGTTTTTTGAGAAGGTGACCAAACAGGTGGATCAGGGTAAAGCTGTTGATGTGGTGTATATGGATTTCAGTAAGGCGTTTGATAAGGTTCCCCACGGTAGGCTATTGCAGAAAATAAGGAAGTATGGAATTGAAGGTGATTTAGCGGTTTGGATCAGTAATTGGCTAGCTGAAAGAAGACAGAGGGTGGTGGTTGATGGCAAATGTTCATCCTGGAGTTCAGTTACTAGTGGTGTACCGCAAGGATCTGTTTTGGGGCCACTGCTGTTTGTCATTTTTATAAATGACCTGGAAGAGGGTGTAGAAGGATGGGTTAGTAAATTTGCAGATGACACGAAGGTCGGTGGAGTTGTGGATAGTGCTGAAGGATGTTATAGGATACAGAGGGACATAGATAAGCTGCAGAGCTGGGCTGAGAGGTGGCAGATGGAGTTTAATGCGGAAAAGTGTGAGGTAGTCCAGTTTGGAAGGAGTAACAGGAATGCAGAGTACTGGGCTAATGCCAAGATTCTTGGTAGTGTAGATGAACAGAGAGATCTCGGCATCCAGGTACATAAATCCCTGAAAGTTGCCACCCAGGTTAATAGGGCTGTTAAGAAGGCATATGGTGTGCTAGCCTTTATAAGCAGGGGGATTGAGTTTCGGAACCACAAGGTCATGCTGCAGCTGTACATAACTCTGGTGTGGCCGCACCTGGAGTACTGCGTGCAGTTCTGGTCACCACATTATAGGAAGGATGTGGAAGCTTTGGAAAGGGTTCAGAGGAGATTTACATGGATGTTGCCTGGTATGGAGGGAAGGTCTTACGAGGAAAGGCTCAGGGAATTGAGGTTGTTTTCGTTAGAGAGGAGAAGGCTGAGAGGTGACTTAATAGAGACATATAAGATAGTCAGAGGGTTAGATAGGGTGGACAGTGAGAGTCTTTTTCCTCGGATGGTGATGACCAACACGAGGGGACATAGCTTTAAATTGAGGGGTGATAGATACAGGACAGATGTCAGAGGCAGTTTCTTTACTCAGAGAGTAGTAGGGGTGTGGAACGCCCTGCCTGCAACAGTAGTAGACTCGCCAACTTTAAGGGCATTTAAGTGGTCACTGGATAGACATATGGGTGAAAATGGAATAGTGTAGGTCAGATACGCTTCAGATGGTTTCACAGGTCGGCGCAACATCGAGGGCCGAAGGGCCCGTACTGCGCTGTAGTGTTCTATGTTCTATGTTCTATGTATGGCTATGCGGGTCATGTTAAACACGCACTTCTCCTTGTTGTAGGTGAGGTTGAGGAGAGTGGCGGTGTGGAGGAATTTGGCAAGGTTGGCATCGTGGTCCTGCTGGTCATGGCCACAGATGTTGACGTTGTCTAGGTACGGGAAGGTGACTCGCAAACCGTACCGGTCGACCATTCTGTCCATCTCCCTTTGGAAGACTGAGACCCCGTTAGTGCCGCCGAAGGGAACTCTAAGGAAGTGAGAGAGACTGCCTCGAAATCGGTGTATGGATGGTCCGATTTACGAATGGGGAGCTGGTGGTAGGCGGATTTGAGGTCTACCGTTGAGAAGACTCGGTACAGTTGTTGCTCGTTTTACTGGAGTGTATTAACACGCCTCCGTTTAAAGGCCGTGTGCTTAACACTACTATGGCTCTGTGTATGAATTATGCTCAGGAGTCGCCAGGTGCCGTATTTAGACACCTCACAAGTATATCAAGGTCAGGTTCAAAGTAATAAATCTGTACACCGATTAGTAAGTCCAAACGATTGATATTTATTATGACAAATATAATAAATACACATGCATACGCTAAAGAGACTAACTTACTTCTAATACTAAACAACTAAAATACTTATCTAGACAGGAACAGGCAAGGTCAGGGAGCAAGGCCTTCGTCCCGTTCTTGGTCTGCAACTCTCAGGTACTTAAAGTTGTCAGGATCTAGCAAGGTCTGGATCACGTAGCGATCGTTGTATTGGCACTTACAGTTCGATGGCTGATGGCTCAACGGCTGGTGATGGAACTGGAGTCAGGATGCGATGTAGCAGCAAAGCAGAGCCGGAGCGACAAAACAGACCAAACCATGTGCGGGGTCTACTTTTATAGTCCCTAGAAGTCCATGCCCCTTCGGGGCAGGCCTTTTACCTGCCATGTATCGATTGGGCCTTTCCCAATCGATATCTTCTAAACCCCCCAATCTGAGGGTCGTTTCTCGATGGGTGGGCTGTCCCTATGGTTCTTTGTGTTGGATACAGTGGTGCCGTTCTGTCTGGGCGTCTACTCAAAAGTATCTATTGATACTTAAATGTTTCTATTGTGCGGGGTCTGGATCTGGATCACCTCATTACTATGTAGGTCTTGTTGCCATTTACACCTTTGGCTGAAACTCTGCACCTGGCCAAAAACTGGTTTCTGTACGTGCAGAATGCAAATTAGTCTTCTGCAAACTGCTTGTCCTTGCTAAGACTGTTTTTCCCTGCAGCCTTAGCAGTTCTCCATTTTGTAGCCCAGTGTCCATCTTAGGTGGCTACACTGTGCAATCTGATTGACCATATCAGATATGCATGGGAGGGGGTATGCGTCGAGCTGCGTGTACCGATTGATGATCTGGCTGTAGTCCACGACCATTCTGTGTTTCTCCCCAGTTTTAACCACTACCACTTGGGCTCTCCAGGGGCTGTTGCTGGCCTCGAAGATGACCTCCCGAAGCAGCCGCTGGACCTCAAGATCCTGTCCTGGGTGCTGTACCGTCTGTTTCTGGTGGCGACGAGTTTGCAATCCGGGGTTGGTTTAGCACACTGGGCTAAATCACTGGCTTTTAAAGCAGACCTAGGCAGGCCAGCAGCACGGTTCAATTCCCGGACCAGCGTCCCCGAACAGGCGCCGGAATGTGTCGACTAGGGGCTTTTCACAGTAACTTCATTGAAGCCTACTCGTGACAATAAGTGATTTTCATTTTAAGGGGCTGGTTTAGCACACTGGGCTAAATCTCTGGCTTTTAAAGCAGACCTAGGCAGGCCAGCAGCACGGTTCAATTCCCGGACAAGCCTCACCGAACAGGTGCCGGAATGTGGCAATGTGGCTTTTCACAGTAACTTAATTGAAGCCTACTTGTGACGATAAGCGACTTTTATTTCATTTCATTTTTTTTTAGATTGGCGAAGAGGGAAGGCGGATCGACCTTTAGGGTCACGAGGCTGCACACAGTGAGGGGTGGTAGGGGCCCGCCGAATTTGAGGGTTAGGCTCTGGAGATTGCACTGCAAGTCCAGGCCTAGGAGCAGGGCAGCGCAGAGGTTAGGGAGGACGTAGAGGCGGAAGCCACTGAAGTCTATGCCCTGGACCGTGAGTGTGACCATACAGTACCCCCGGATCGCGACGGAATGGGATCCGGAGGCCAGGGAAATTCTTTGATAGGCGGGGTGTACCGCGAGAGAGCAGCGCCTTACCGTATCCAGGTGCATGAAGCTTTCGCTGCTCCCGGAGTCCAGCAAGCAGGAGGTCACGTGGCTGTTGAATTTCACACTGGTCGATGCGGTGGCCAGGTTTGCGGACGAGAGTGGTCGATCGTTACTGAGGCGAGTCGTGGTCGGCCGTCGCTGAGGTCAGATGATGGGGGGCCCAGGTCCAGGAATGCTGCTGGTGTCAATGTCCCGTGGGGGAGACAAGATTGCAGCGCCTGAAGATCCTGCAAGGACAAAATGGCGGTGCCCATGCGCCGTACGTTGCGGGGGTTGGACAAGATGGTGGCACCCATGGGCTGCACGTGGACTGGGGGGGGGGGAGATGGCGGCTCCCCCTGGCTGCGTGTGGCTCTGGAGGTGGAGATGGCGGAGCCCACTGGCCGCGCGTGGTCCGGGGAGGTGAAGATGGCAGCGCCCACTGGCTGCGCGTGGTCCGGGGAGATGCAGATGGTGGCGGCAATTGTGTGTAGACTAGAGGGGTGGGGGCGATAGCGGCAACTGCGCGGGCCTGGCACACCGCGGCGAAGTGCCCCTTTTTGCCGCAAGCCTTGCAAAGGGCAGCGCGGGCCGGGCAGCATTGGCGAGGGTGCTTCTGCTGGCCACAGAAGTAACATCAGGGACCCTCGGGATGAGCAGGCTGTCGTGTGGCGCAGGCATACTGGCTGGGTAAGGCCCCCGCTGGGGCGAGCGTCGGGGGGTCGACGAGGGGTAGGAGGCGTGGGCCGCGCGGCTGGCGGAGTAGACTTTAATGTTACATGAGGCAACCGTCATGGAGAGTGCTGGCTTCTTTGTCTCAGCTAGGTCGAGCGTCGCCCCTTCTAACAGTCTCTGAGGTCCGACCCAATCCCTGTTACGAACACATCGCGCATAAGAAGGTTGGAATGTTTGCTGGTCGTAACGGACTGACAGTCACAGTCCCAGATGAGTGAGATTAGGGCCTGCCAGAAGTCTTCTATGGACTCACCAGGAATTTGAGAGCGAGTGGCAAGTACGTGCCTGGCGAAGAGCGTGTTCATTTTCTGTGGGTAGTTTTCTTTGAGGAGTGCCATGGCATCGGCGTAATTCGGGGCATCCTGGATCAGCGGAAACACGTTGGAGCTCAACCTTGAGTACAGGATCTGTATCTTCTGAGCTTCCAGAACAGGGGTGGTCGCTGAGTTGATGTCGGCCTCGAAGCAAGCTAGCCAGTGATTAAAGTCCTTTTTGGCGTTGCTTGATTGCGGATCCAGCTGCAGGCGATCCGGCTTGATTCGGAGGTCCATCTTTTAGAAAATCTTATTGCAATAAATTGAGACACGATCAATTGGACAAAGACGATAGTTGAATCCAACAGAGGCTTTATTGCTATAAGATGTTTGGCCTCCAACAGCAGCTGGCGAAATGGCTGCCAGCTGGAGGACACGCATATTTATACAGCAGGCAGAGACTACCGGCGAACCTGTAGTACAGGTCCTACCATACATCACCTAATACAGGTGCAACAGTGGTTTACCACACACGGTGTCCGGAGTTGACAGTGTGGCACAAGGCCTTTGCCGCATCAACCCACTCGTCTTTGATGAAAACATTGCATATAGTTGGGAAATGTTTGAGGAGGAGTTGCGTTATTTACTGCAGCGCTGCATTGTTTGACAGGGTTGAAAAAGGTACAGGCACATACCTTATTAAAGCTAGCGGGCCTCAAGACCATGAAAAAAATTGAGACGTTTGTTTTTCAGAATCTGTAAATTTCTAGAAAGCCACATCAACTAGATTTAAACCCCTCCAAACTTTGATCTGCAATGTTTTCATTCACATGTGAAATTGATTTTACCAGGTTGTTACTGTCAGCTTGCACACAGCCATCTGTCTGGATTGTTTAATCTCATTTCCTTTCACGCTTGGGTGGATTTCAAAGTAGCCTTGCTGTTAAAATAACGCAATGTTTATAAGCATCTAGCTATGATTGACAGTCCTTGGACCACATAAAAGAGTTACCCCATTGGACCATCGCGATGTTGACTGGGCTAGGGCCACCCTGGGAAATATCTGCCTAGAATACCTGAGATTCACGCAGTACTGGAGAATCTGGTGGCCAGTGTAGGGCACGAATCTCGATGCTGCCGCCAGCAGGGAACGAGGGCATCGGCCGATGCGGAATTCTCAGCCAGTGGAGGGAGGCAGAGAATCCATTGGGGCAGCACGGTAGCACAAGTGATTAGAACTGTGGCTTCACAGCACCAGGGTCCCAGGTTTGATTCCCTGCTGGGTCACTGTCTGTGCAGAGTTTGCACGTTCTCCCCGTGTCTGCGTGAGTTTACTCCAGGCGCTCCGGTTTTCTCCTACAGTCCAAAGATGTGCAGGTTAGGTGGATTGGCCATGCTAAATTGCCCTTTGTGACCAAAAAAGGTTAGAAGGGGTTATTAGGTTACAGGGATAGGGTGGAAGTGAGGGCTTAATGTGGGTCGGTGCAGACTCGATGGGCCGAATGGCCTCCTTCTGCACTGTATGTTCTATGTATGTTTTGATCCTTGACAGATATGCATTCATATCAACAACCCAAAGAACAGATGAATCAATATAATCTTACATGTGGCTTCACAGCACCAGGCTCCCAGGTTCGATTCGCCATTGGGTCATGTCTGTGCAGAGTATGCATGTTCTCCCCGTGTCTGGGTTTCCTCCGGGTGCTCCGGTTTCCTCCCACAGTCCAAAAATGTGCAGGTTAGGTGGATTGACCATGCCAAATTGCCCTTAGAGTCCAAAGGGGTTGGGAGGGGTCATTGGGTTACGGCGATAGGGTGGAAGTGAGGGCTTAAGTGGGTCGGGGCAGACTCGATGGGACGAATGGCCTCCTTCTGCACTGTATGTTCTACTACATAGCCACCCTGAAAATATTGGCAAAAGAATGTGTGCTTGGAACTCTCAAATTAATCAGGGATCGAATAGGTTGTGGAATTCACAGCGATTTAGTCCGTACGCAACTGCTGCGAGAGAAAGACCTAACATTACCAGCAGCCATTAGTACCCGTACATTAGAAGAATCAGAGATTTTAAAGGGGAAACAGAAGTATTTGCATCTTGCTCCAATTGCAGTAGCCAGCACCCTCAGAATAGGTGTCATTCCTACATACGAGGCCAGTGGCCGCTGGAAAGAAAGATGGCACAATCAGTATATGTATTGGCGCGTGGACTTGATCACCCTATTAAGACAGTGTAATAGGTGATAGCAGACATGGTTCAGCATTATCAATCAAAAATGTGTTGTTCTGGCAGATCCTGTTAGATGAGGAACCTTGAAATTAACCACATTCACATCTCCGGTAGGCAGGTATTGTTTTATTCCTATGCCCTATGGGGTCACCCTGTGGGATCTCCACTGGCAGCCAGGGCTTGGGTGCATGGGGAAACTTTTTCAGGATAACCTTGCGAGATCATTGTTGATGACATTCTGGTATTATGAATATTATGGACATCTGGTCAGCTCTCAACATTGATTAAGAGACTGGACCAGATGCCATAACTTGTTAAAGTTTGAATGCGGTGTGGAAAGAGCGAATCATTCCAGGAGTGATAATATAAGAAATAGGGCTTGGTTATTTTATAAACAAACTTTATTACAACAAAAGAAAATAAAAAACAATCTTAAACTTTTACTTCAGCTCCAACACCACATTAGTTCTTTCTCCAGGGTATGTTAATTTGATTTTCCTGTTGCGGATCCTTTCTTCTGTGGGTCTGTGTCCTTATGTCCATCCGAGGTGAAGAATCCCAGGTACCGTATCACGAAGGCACAATGCATTCTATAGAAAGAGATCAGAATAACATCTGTTATTATTTGTTAATATCTGATTGCTTCTCCCCATTATTCCTCCCAACAGATTTTGGCTCACATTCTTTGCTAACTACCCTTACTAACTCCCTTTTTATAATAGCTTTCACAGGACGGCACGGTGGCGCAGTGGTCAGCACTGCAGTCTCATGACGCTGATGTCCCAGGTTTGATCCCAGCTCTGCGTCACTGTCCATGTGGAGTTTGCACATTCTCCCCGTGTTTGCGTTGTTTTCACCCCCACAACCCAAAACATGGGCAGGGGAGGTGGATTGGCCACGTTAAATTGTCCCTTAATTGGAAAAAATGAATTGGGTACTCTAAATTTATAAATAAATAAATAAATAATAGCTTTATCCCAGAATCTAGGACGCCAGGTTTTTGTGTTTAATTTAATGCCTTCTAGAGTCGATGGATTTTGTGGCTAATACCACAATGCAGAGCTGCACAAACGGAAGCCACGTGTGCGAGAAGGGAAGACGAGGCTACTGCCAATTGGAGTGGTCTAGGAATCAGTGTTTATCAGGGTGCTTTCCTGAGGTGATGAGTCTTAGCTTTCATTACAAGGCTGAGTTGCACAGGTGGAAGTTGGGGATGTGAGAGGAGAAGACGAAAAAGGATGGCAGAGGTTTGCAGACTTCAGAAGAGTGCAGGATGATCATGGTCTTATGTTCTTGTATGATCAGCATGGATACTTGTCATGGGGTTGTGGATACAGATGACCAGATAAAAAAACTAACAGAGACCGCAGGCTCTGGGCTCGTAAAAAAACCCCAGAAGAGTTGAAGGATATCTGAGGATGTGTTGGCCTCAGTACCAGGGTAGGGCCAGTGTCTGAATCAGGCTCACTGTGTCCGTAAGTGTGCTGATGGCACTGCAGGTGGAAACTCATGGAGGTTTATACTGTCCTCCCAAAGTAAAAGTCAAGTGAGACCTGCTCCCAGGGGAATGTATTTATTCATTGAGCAGAACCAGTATCTGCTGCCTTCTCACGGCGATTTTCCTCAGTGAAATTAAAGGAGAGGGAAAGTGTGTATCAAGGGAAAGAAAACAAGGGGTCGGTCGCAGGGGGAAATAAACACCATGTATTCTATTTACAGTTAGGAACGATAGGGTCCCTGTACTCTTCCTGAGGTGATGATTTATTTAAGTGGGCGGCCTCCGACTACCTGAGACCTGCTCTTTCACCTCCTCCCTGTCTGAGCGCCATGCCAGGCACTTCAGGGTATCCCTGCACCAGGTGCCCTCGAGTGTACGTGGCTTGATCACGACTCGCTTCTTTCTCCTTCTGGACATTAGATGGAGTTTTGCGTCTGGGGCCTGTGGTGGTGGAACTTCCAACAAGGGGTTGGAGTCCAGATCACGGGGTCGGGGCCCCTACCGCAATTCCCTCTAGCAAAACAGGGTAATGGTGATAGTTGTTTTGGGAGCCAAATGCCTTTATTTGGTTGACATGGTACCATCCAGAATCACAGAATAATACAACACAAAGAGGCCCTTCGGTCCATTGATTCTGCACTGACGCATGAAAATCACCTGACCTGCCAACCTAATCCCATTTGCTCGTACTTGGCCAATAGCCTTGAATGTTAAGATGTGCCAAGAGCTGATCCAGGTACTTTTTAAAGGAAGTGAGGCAACCCACCTCTACCACCCCCCCCAGGCAGTGCATTCCAGACTGTCAACACCCTCCGGGTAAAAAGGTATTTCCTCAAATTTCCCCTAAACGTCCTGTCCCTCACCTTGAACTTGAGTCCCCTGTAACTGACCCTTAGAGTAACTAAGGGGAACAGCTGCTCCATACTCACCCTGTCCATGCCTCTCATAATCTTGTACATCTTTATCAGGTCACTCCTCAGTCTTCTGGGCGTGGGCGGCACGGTAGCACAATGGTTAGCACTGTGGCTTCACAGTTCCAGGGTCCCAGGTTCGATTCTCGGCTTGGGTTACTGGCTGTGCGGAGTCTGCACGTTCTCCCCGTGCCTGCATGGGATTCCTCAGGGTGCTCCGGTTTCCTCCCACAGTCCAAAGATGTGCAGGTTAGGTGGATTAGCCATGCTAAATTGCCCTTAGTGTCCAAAAGGGTGAGGAGGGGTTACTGGGTTAAGGGGATAGGGTGGAAGTATGGGCTTAAGTGGGATGGTCTTTCCAACAGTCGGTGCAGACCCGATGGGCCAAATGGCCTCCTTTTGCACGGTAAATTCTATGTTCTATGTTCTCTGCTCCAGAGAAAAACCCAAACCTATCCATTCTTAAATGTCTCATCCCAGGCAACATCCTGGTGAATCACCACTGCACCCCCTCCAGTGCAATCACATCCTTCCTATAATGTGGCGACCAGAATTATACACAGCAGTGGCCTCACCAAAGTTCTATATAACCTCCCTGCTTTTGTAATCTATGCTCGATTGGTAAAGGCAAGTGTCCCATATGCCCTTTTGACCACCCTATTAATCTGCCCATCTGCCTTCCGATTCAGCTTTCCCGGAATCCATGAGTACCCGATAAGCGGATGGGCTCACCATATCTACCGCTGAATTGGGTCCTACTGTAAGGATCCAGTTCAAATCCTCGTCTGATCCATGTTTCCCTTTTTAATTTCTGTCTTGCTAGCCACTTTAATATTACAGTATTTTGTTTTTAACTAAAATCGTTAGTTTTAACCTGAAACACCCCTGGTCTAAGCTGTTATTTGAACTGGCCCATAACTTCCCCTGGCTGCAGTGTGCTGTGTGGCTGGGTCCCGTTATGACATTTTGATGGACTTGGCTGGCAGTCAATCAACTCTTCTGGAATTCCTGGTCTTGTTTGATTCTCAATTGTGATTGGTGGAGCCCTTCAGAAACATCTGGAAGGTTTATGGAAAAGAGGGCAGGTTCCATTTTGGTTTTCAAACTCTGCTTAGATCGAGAAGGCAGCACACAGAAATTCTGGACTTTCTATCAAATTTCTGTCTGGCGATTTAAAATGCTTCCAGCCAGCCTGTATAAGTTCCACTGGAAGTTAAAGCAGATCTCTCTCAGCTGAGGACTTGTGATGAAATACCTTCCTCTTTCTGCATAACCTGGGAGCTGTTGGCATGTAGTAATTGCTGTTCTGAGTAGGAAACTGTGAAGCCAGAGCTCTGAATTCTCTCTCACCTGTTGGATTCTTCCTGAGGGTCCAGAATAAAACCCTCATATTGATAACGGTAGACTTAGCTCAGTGAGGCCTGATAATCCATCTGATGGACGCAAGTTAGAAATTAGAACATTACAGTGCAGTACAGGCCCTTCGGCCCTCGATGTTGCGCCGACCTGTGAAACCACTCTAAAGCCCATCTACACTATTCCTATAATGTGGCGACCAGAATTAGAACTGCACAGACCTGAGGGGAATCATCAATGTGAAAGCAATGGTCAATGGAAGTGAAGGTGACTCCAGAGGAAGTCATGCAGCCTGAGAGTTCTAACTGAAGGTAAATCCTAAAAGATCCAAACCAACCAATGGTTCTCAACACCTCGCGTTCTGAGAAGATAATCGCCTTCGCAGTGAAGATACCTATCTCCCATTCCCAGTTTAACCCCTGTTATTTTGATCCACCCCTACCACCGTGTGTCTGTCGTGTATAGAACATAGAACATAGAACGATACAGCGCAGTACAGGCCCTTCGGCCCTCGATGTTGCACCGACATGGAAAAAATCTAAAGGCCATCTAACCTACACTATGCCCTTATCATCCATATGCTTATCCAATAAATTTTTAAATGCCCTCAATGTTGGCGAGTTCACTACTGTTGCAGATAGGGCATTCCATGGCCTCACCACTCTTTGCGTAAAAAACCCACCTCTGACCTCTGTCCTATATCTATTACCCCTCAATTTAAGGCTATGTCCCCTCGTGCTAGCCACCTCCATCCGCGGGAGAAGGCTCTCGCTGTCCACCCTATCTAACCCTCTGATCATTTTGTATGCCACTATTAAGTCACCTCTTAACCTTCTTCTCTCTAACGAAAACAACCTCAAGTCCATCAGCCTTTCCTCATAAGATTTTCCCTCCATACCAGGCAACATCCTGGTAAATCTCCTCTGCACCCGTTCCAAAGCTTCCACGTCCTTCCTATAATGAGGCGACCAGAACTGTACGCAATACTCCAAATGCGGCCGTACTAGAGTTTTGTACAACTGCAACATGACCTCATGGCTCCGGAACTCAATCCCTCTACCAATAAAGGCCAACACACCATAGGCCTTCTTCACAACCCTATCAACCTGGGTGGCAACTTTCAGGGATCTATGTACATGGACACCGAGATCCCTCTGCTCATCCACACTACCAAGAATTTTACCATTAGCCAAATATTCTGCATTTCTGTTATTCTTTCCAAAGTGAATCACCTCACACTTCTCCACATTAAACTCCATTTGCCACCTCTCAGCCCAGCTCTGCAGCTTATCTATGTCCCTCTGTAACCTGCAACATCCTTCCGCACTGTCTACAACTCCACCGACTTTAGTGTCGTCTGCAAATTTACTCACCCATCCTTCTGCGCCCTCCTCTAGGTCATTTATAAAAATGACAAACAGCAACGGCCCCAGAACAGATCCTTGTGGTACGCCACTCGTAACTGAACTCCATTCTGAACATTTCCCATCAACTACCACTCTCTGTCTTCTTTCAACTAGCCAATTTCTGATCCACATCTCTAAATCACCCTCAATCCCCAGCCTCCGTATTTTCTGCAATAGACGACCGTGGGGAACCTTATCAAACGCTTTACTGAAATCCATATACACCACATCAACTGCTCTACCCTCGTCTACCTGTTCAGTCACCTTCTCAAAGAACTCGATAAGGTTTGTGAGGCATGACTTACCCTTCACAAAACCATGCTGACTGTCCCTAATCATATTATTCCTATCTAGATGATTATAAATTGTATCTTTTATAATCCTCTCCAAGACTTTACCCACCACATGATGATCTAAAAATCAAAGCCAAAGGCTCAGCAATCTCTTCCCTGGCTTCCCAGAGAATCCTAGGATAAATCCCATCTGGCCCCGGGGACTTATCTATTTTCACCTTGTCCAGAATTGCCAACACTTCTTCCCTACGCACCTCAATGCCATCTATTCTAATAGCCTGGGTCTCAGCATTCTCCTCCACAATATTATCTTTTTCTTGAGTGAATACTGACGAAAAGTATTCATTTAGTATCTCGCTTATCTCCTCAGCCTCCACACACAACTTCCCACCACTGTCCTTGACTGGCCCTACTCTTACCCTAGTCATTCTTTTATTCCTGACATACCTATAGAAAGCTTTTGGGTTTTCCTTGATCCTACCTGCCAAAGACTTCTCATGTCCCCTCCTTGCTCGTCTCAGCTCTCTCTTTAGATCCTTCCTCGCTTCCTTGTAACTATCAAGCGCCCCAACTGAAACTTCACGCCTCATCTTCACATAGGCCTCCTTCTTCCTCTTAACAAGAGATTCCACTTCTTTGGTAAACCACGGTTCCCTCGCTCGACCCCTTCCTCCCTGCCTGACTGGTACGTACTTATCAAGAACATGCAATAGCTGTTCCTTGAACAAGCTCCACATATCCAGTGTGCCCAACCCTTGCAGCCTACTTCTCCAACCAACACATCCTAAGTCATGTCTAATGGCATCATAATTGCCCTTCCCCCAGCTATAACTCTTGCCCTGCGGGGTATACTTATCCCTTTCCATCACTAATGTAAAGGTCACTGAATTGTGGTCACTGTTTCCAAAGTGCTCACCTACCTCCAGATCTAACACCTGGCCTGGTTCATTACCCAAAACCAAATCCAATGTGGCCTCGCCTCTTGTTGGCCTGTCAACATATTGTGTCAGGAAACCCTCCTGCACACATTGTACAAAGAATGACCCATCTAATGTACTCGAACTATATCTTTTCCAGTCAATATTTGGAAAGTTAAAGTCTCCCATAACAACTACCCTGTTACTTTCGCTCTTTTCCAGAATCATCTTCGCCATCCTTTCCTCTACATCCCTAGAACTATTAGGTGGCCTATAGAAAACTCCCAACAGGGTGACCTCTCCTTTCCTGTTTCTAACCTCAGCCCATACTACCTCAGAAGAAGAGTCCCCATCTAGCATCCTTTCCACCACCGTAATACTGTCCTTGACTAGCAGCGCCACACCTCCCCCTCTTTTTCCCCCTTCTCTGAGCTTACTAAAACACCTAAACCCCGGAACCTGCAACAACCATTCCTGTCCCTGCTCTATCCATGTCTCTGAAATGGCCACAACATCGAAGTCCCAGGTACCAACCCATGCTGCCAGTTCCCCTACCTTATTTCGTATACTCCTGGCATTGAAGTAGACACACTTCAAACCACCTACCTGAACACTGGCACCCTCCTGCGAAGTCAAATCTGTGCTCCTGACCTCTATACTCTCAATCTCCCCTACCCCAAAACTACAATCCAGGTTCCCATGCCCCTGCTGAATTAGTTTAAACCCCCCCAAAGAGCACTAACAAATCTCCCCCCCAGGATATTGGTGCCCCTCAGGTTCAGATGAAGACCATCCTGTCTATAGAGGTCCCACCTTCCCCAGAAAGAGCCCCAGTTATCCAGAAATCTGAATCCCTCCCGCCTGCACCATCATTGTAGCCACGTGTTTAATTGCTCTCTCTCCCTATTCCTCATCTCACTATCACGTGGCACGGGCAACAACCCAGAGATAACAACTCTGTTTGTTCTCGCTCTGAGCTTCCATCCTAGCTCCCTAAAGGCCTGCCTGACATCCTTGTCCCCTTTCCTACCTATGTCGTTAGTGCCAATGTTACTGCTAATAATTAGATTAGCAGATCATTAGATTAGCAGGGCAGCACGGTAGCATGGTGGTTAGCATAAATGCTTCACAGCTCCAGGGTCCCAGGTTCGGTTCCCGGCTGGGTCACTGTCTGTGTGGAGTCTGCACGTCCTCCCCGTGTGTGCGTGGGTTTCCTCCGGGTGCTCCGGTTTCCTCCCACAGTCCAAAGATGTGCGGGTTAGGTGGATTGGCCATGCTAAATTGCCCGTAGTGTCCTAAAAAGTAAGGTTAAGGGGGGGGGGGGGGGTTGTTGGGTTATGGGTATAGGGTGGATACGTGGGTTTGAGTAGGGTGATCATTGCTCGGCACAACATCGAGGGCCGAAGGGCCTGTTCTGTGCTGTACTGTTCTATGTTCTATGTTCTATTGTTCTATTATTACCATTACACGGTTATCTCTTCTCTTGAGATAAATAAACAGCTTTGGTAATGTTTTTCTTATAAATCTGGTGCATGTAAGTCATTGGAGCAGCCAAGGGTCAAAGATCTCAGGAAAATATACAAATTATTGTTTTGTGTTTTAAATTCATTTATGGGGTGTGGACGTCGCTGTTAGGCCAGCATTTATTGCTCGTCCCTAGTTGCCCTTTAGAAGGTGGTGGTGTGTTGCCTTCTTGAACAGCTGCAGTCCTTGCTGTGAAGGTACACCCACTGTGTTGTTTGGGAGGGTGATCCAGGATATTGAGCCAGCGACAGTGAAGGAACGGCGATATATTTCCAAATCAGGGTGGTGAGTGATTTGGAGGGGAACCTCCAGGTGATGGCGTTCCCAGGTATCTGCTGCTCTTGTCCTTCTAGATGGTAGCTTTGTCCTTGATGATGTTGATCGAGCTTCTTGAGTGTTGTTGGAGCTGCACTCATCCAGGCAAGTGGAGAGTATTCCATTACACTCCTGACTCGTGCCTTGTAGATGGTGGGCAGGGCTTGGGGGGAGGGGGGAGGTCAGGAAGGAGTTACCCCTAGCCTTTGGCCTGTCCTGGTAGCCACAGTAGTAATATGTCCAGTGCAGTTCAGTTCCTGATCAATGGTAACCCCCAGGATATTAATTGTGGAGGATTCAGCGATGGTTATGCCATTGAATGTCAAGGGACAGTGGTTAGATCCTCTCTGGTAGGAGATGATCATTGTCTGGCACTCGTGTGGCGCAAATGTAACTTGCCACTTGTCAGCCCAAGTCTGGATATTGTCCGGGTCTTGCTGCATTGTGACATGAACTGCTTCATTATCTGAGGAATCGCGAATGGTGCTGAACATTGTGCAGTCATCCGCAAACATCCCCACTTCTGACCTTATGATGCGAGGGAGTTCATGGATGAAGCAGCTGAAGATAGTCGGGCCTAGGATACTACCCTGAGGAACTCTGGCAGTGATGTCCTGGAGCTGAGCTGATTGACCTCTAAACAACACAACCATCTTCCTTTGTGCCAGGTTTGACTCCTACCAGCAGAGAGTTTTCTCCCTGATTCCCATTGAATCCAGTTTAGCTAGGGCTCCTTGATGCCACACTCGGTCAAATGCTGCCTTGATGTCAAGGTCAGTCACTCTCACCTCACCTCTGGCATTCAGCTCTTTTGTCCATGTTTAGACCAAGGCTGTAATGCGGTCAGGAGCTGAGTGACCCTGGCGGAACCCAAACTGAGTGTCAGTGAGCAGGTTATTGCTAAGGAAGTGCCTCTTGATAACACTGTTGATGACTCCTTCCATCACGTTGCTGATGATGGAGAGTAGACTGATAGGGCGGTAATTGGTTGAATTGGATTTGTCCTGTTTTTTGTATACAGGATACACCTGGGCAATTTTCCACATTGCCGCGTAGATGCTAGTGTTGTAGCTGTACTGCAACAGCTTGGCTAGCGGTAAGGCAAGTTCTGGAGCACAGGTCTTCAGTACTGTTACCGGGATACTGTCAGTGCCCATAGCCTTTGTAGTGTCCAGTACATTCAGCCTTTTCTTAATATTACGTGGAGTGTAATGTATTGGCTATATCTGTGGTGCTGGGGAACTCCAGTGGAGACTGTATGGATCATCCACTCGACACTCCTGGCTGAAGATTGTTGCAAATGCCTCAACCTTGTCTTTTGCATGCGGAGTCTGCACGTTCTCCCCATGTCTGCGTGGGTTTCCTCCGGGTTCTCCGGTTTCCTCCCACAAGTCTCGAAAGACATGCAGTTAGGTAATTTGGACATTCTGAATTCTCCCTCTGTGTACCCGAACAAGTGCCGGAATATGGTGACTAGGGGCTATTCACAGTAACCTCATTGCAGTGTTAATGTAAGCCTACTTGTGACAATAAAGATTATTATTATTATCCGTGCTGGGCTCCTCCATCATGGAGGGTGGGGATATTTGTGGAACCTCCTCCAGTGAGTTGATTAATTTTCCACCACGATTCACGGCGGGATATGGCAGGACTGCAGAGCTTAGATCTGATGCATTCGTTGTGATCTGATGCATCATTTAGCTCTGTCCATTAGTTGCTGCTTATGCTGTTTGGCACACTGTTGTAGCTTCACCAGGTGACACCTGATTTTTCAGTATGCCTGATATTGCTCCTGGCATGCTGTCCTGCACTCTTCATTGAACCAGGGTTGATCCCTTCGCTTGGTGGTAATGATAGAATGGGGGTGATATGCCGGGCCACGAGCTTGCAGATTGTGGTTGAATACAATTCTGCTGCTGTTGATGGTGCAAAGTGCCTCATGGATGCCCACTCTTGAGTTGCTTAATCTGTTTGAAGTATATCCCATTTAGCATGATGGTAGTGCCACACAACACGATGGAGGGTATCTCAATGTGAAGACGGGACTTTGTCTCCACAAGGACTGTGCGGTGGTCACTTCTATTGATACTGTCATGGGCAGATGCATCTGCATCAGGCAGATTGCTGAAGATGAGGTCAAGGATATTTTTCCCTCTTGTTGATTCCCTCACCACCTGCTGTAGTCCTAGTCTAGTAGCTATGTCCTTTAGGATCCAGCCAACTCAGTCTGTGTGGTACTACTGAATCACTCTTGGCGATGGACATTGAAGTCCCTCACCCAGAGCATATTCTGTGCCCTTGCCACCTTCAGTGCTCCTCCAAGTGGTGTTCAGCATGGAGGAGTACTGATTCATCAGCTGATGGTGGCCGGTACGTGGTAATCAACAGGAGATTTCCTCCCACAAGTCCCGAAAGGTGTGCTGTTAGGTGAATTGGACATTCTGAATTCTCCCTCTGATGGACCATCAATTCACTACAAGATGATGAGAACGAGTGAACATAGGCTTTATTATCCAAGAACTTTCCTGCCTGTGACTGCTGTAACAATGAGTGCCACCCACAGGCAGCAGGTCTATATACCGCCCCGGGGGGAGGGGGGGGGAGCCAGAGGCGGAGCCCACCAGGGTTCCAGTACAATACATGGAAGGAGATCATATTACCATTCCTTGGCCATAGGCTACAGTACTATACAGACAACTTATATTATGATGAATACATTCACCGCATTCACCCCCTGTTAAAAAATGAAGTCCAGCACGGGTGAAGTGGGGTCATCATATGTTCAATCTGTCTGTAGGCCGGATTGTTCTTTTGGACCTCCTCAGCTCTGGTGGTGCGATGGGTACGGGCTTGTAGTTGTTGACTCCGAGAGCATGTTGTCGGGAGCGTCGGTCCGGCGTGTCGGCGACGGTTGAGGGGTGCGGCTAGGCAGGGGGGGGGGGGGGTGGATGGTGGCAGTGTAGGTGCGGGACAGTAAAGAGCCCAGGGAGCATTAGGGATTCGGGGGTGGCGGTAGGCGGTGGGGAGAAGGGCGCATTGACATGGGAACCAGCAGGCACCAGGTCCCGGAGGGAGACCGTATCTTGCCGTCCATCTTGGTGAGCGACGTAGGCATATTGGGGATTGGCGTGCAGCAGCTGGACCCTCTCAACCAGGGGGTTGATCTTATGGCTCCTCATATGCTTCCAGAGAAGGACAGGTCCCGGAGTTGTCAGCCAGGATGGAAGCGAGACCCCAGAGATGGACTTCCTAGGGAAGACAAACAAACAGTCGTGAGGGGTCTCGTTCGTGGCTGTGCAGAGGAGCGACCTAATGGAGTGTGTGGTAGTCACTACTGTTGCATATATCACATACAAGATGCAATACGGTAAGGTTCCTGTACTACAGGTACGGGGGTAGATCACTGCCTGCTGGCTCCGCCCAGTAGGCGGAGTATAAATGTATGTGCTGTCCGAACAACAGCCATTTCGGCAGCAGTTGCAGGAGGCTACACATCTCTGCTTAATAAAGCCTCGATTACTCGCCTCGTCGTAATTGATAGTGCATCAATTTATTGAGCAGAGATTTCACAGAGATGGACCTCCGCATCAAGCCAGATCGCCTGCAGCTGCACCCTCAAGCAGACAACGCCAAGTCAGCCTTCGCCCACTGGCTAGCTTGCTTTGAAGCCAACATTGGATCTGCGACAGAACAACCCACAGAGGCACAGAAACTCCAGATCCTGTATACACGGCTGAGCTCAGATATCTTTCCTCTCATCCGGGATGCGCCCACCTACGCTGAGGCCATGACGCTTCTGAAATAGAACTACACCCAGCAGACCAACAAACTCTATGCCAGGCACCTCCTGTCCACGCGGCATCAACTCCCCGGTGAGTCTGTGGAAGATTTCTGGCATGCGATTGCCAGGCCATTTTGGCCGTTGAACATTGGGCATAGGGTCGGCGTACATCTGCCAACGCCTCTTAGAAATGGCTACCGTCGACCTCGCGGCGACCAAGAAACTCGCAATCTCATTAACGGTCGCCTCCTGTAATGTACAAGCGACGCACCCAACCACACGGCACCCCCCTCCTGGACATCGTGGACCCCACCAGCGAACACCCCATCGTGGGCCCCACCAGCGACCGCCCCATCGTTCACCCCACCAGCGACCGCCTCCAGCCAATCCCAACCCTGCACCACGCGGCAGCCAGCCAACCCCGGGGGACCCAAGTGCTACTTCTGCGGACAGACAAAGCACCCCTGGCAGAGCTGCCCGGTGCGGAGCACACTCTGCAAGGCCTGAGGGAAAAAATTTTGCTGCGGTGTGCCAGACCCTGTCGATCGGCGCTACAACCAGGCCCATTGTTCCTGCACCCCCAACGTGCGACCCGTGGACGCCGCCATTTTCACCCCCGCAACCTACGTGCGGCCCGTGGGCCCCGCAATCTTCCTCGCCTCAGAACACGTGCTGCGCGTGGGCGCTGCCATCTTGCTTGCCTCAGGACGCATGCGGCTCGTGGGCCCGCCATCTTTCCCCCATCAGGCCTCGTGCGGCCCGTGGGCGCTGCCATCTTTAATGCTGCCCGCCGTGGGCACCGCCATCTTCCACGCCTCAGGACCCCTGCTCATTGGGCACCTCATCAGGCCGCTCATCGCCTGCAACCGCCGCCGACCAGCTAGGGTCCTTCCAACACCAGATACAGCTGCCTCCATCACGATCGACCAGTCCCGGCCGCACAACCTCGCAACCGCGTCGACGACGGTAAAGGTCGATGGGTACAGGACATCATGCCTTCTTGACTCCTGGAGCACAGAGAGCTTCATCCACCCCGATACGGTAAGACGCTGCTCCCTCGCGGTACACCCCATAACACAACAAATCTCCCTGGCCTCTGGATCCCACTCTGTGGAGAGCTGGGGGTACTGCACCACCATCCTCACCACCCAGGGCGTAGAGTTCAGCGACTTCTGGCTCTACGTCCTCCCCAACCTCTACTCTGCCTTGCTACTTGGCCTGGACATCCAGTGCAACCTCCAAAGTCTCACTCTGAAATTCGGCGGGCTCCTACCACCCCTGACTGTATGTAGTCTCACGACCCTTAAGGCCGACCCGCCTTCTCTGTTTGAAAAACTCACCACGGATTGCAAACCCGTCGCCACCAGGAGCAGATGGTACAGTGCCCAGGACAGGGCCTTCATCAGGTCTGAGGTCCAGCGGCTGCTGCGGGAAGGCATCATCGAGGCCAGCAACAGCCCCTGGAATGCCCAAGTGGTAGTTGTGAAAACTGGGGACAAAAACAGGAAGGTCGTGGACTACAGTCAGACCATCAATCGGTACACACAGCTCAACGTGCACCCCCTCCCACGCATATCTGATATGGTCAATCAGATTGCACAGTACCGGGTCTTCTCGACAGTGGACCTTAAATCTGCCTACCACCAGCTCCTCATTCACAAGGCGGACCGCCTGTACACTGCGTTTGAAGTGGACGGCCGCCTTTACCACTTCCTTAGGGTTCCCTTCGGCGTCACTAATGGGGTCTCAGTCTTCCAACGGGAGATGGACCGAATGGTTGACCGGTAGGACTGCGGGCCACCTGCCCGTACCTGGATAACGTCACCATCTGCGGCCACGACCAGCAGGACCACGATGCTAAATTCCTCCACACCGCCAAACTCCTCAACCTTACGTACAACAAGGAGAAGTGCATGTTCAGCACCAACCGCTTAGTCATCCTCGACTATGTGGTGCAAAATGGAGTTCTAGGGCCCGACCCTTATTGCGCGCGCCACCTCATGGAACTCCCCCTCCCCCACTGCCCCAAGGCCCTCAAACGATGCCTGGGGCTCTTCTGATTCTACGCCCAGTGGGTCCCTAACTATGCGGACAAGGCCCGCCCACTCATTCACTCCACCGCTTTCCCCTGACGGCTGAGGCTTACCAGGCCTTCAACCATATCAAGGCCGACATTGCCAAGGATGCGATGCACATGGTCGACGAGACACTCCCCTTCCAAGTCGAGAGCGATGCATCAGACGTCGCTCTGGCCACCACCCTCAACCAGGCAGGCAGGCCCGTGGCATTCTTTTTACGCACTCTCCATGCTTCAGAAATTCGGCACTCCTCCGTCGAGTAGGCCCAAGCCTTTGAAGAAGCTGTGCGGCATTGGAGGCATTACCTGGCCAGCAGGAGATTCACTCTCCTCACTGACCAACGGTCGGTTACCTTCATGTTCAATTACACACAGCGGGACAAGATCAAAAATGATAAAATCTTGAGGTGGAGTATCGAGCTCTCCACCTACAATTACGAGATTTTGTATCGCCCTGGTAAGCTCAATGAGCCCCCCGACGCCCTGTCCCGAGGTACATGTGCCAGCGCACAAGTGGACCGACTCCGGACCCTACACGACGCTCTCTGTCACTCAGGGGTCACTCGGTTCTTTCACTTCATCATGGCCTGCAACCTGCCCTACTCCATTGAGGAGGTCAGGGCTATCACCAGAGACTGCCAGATCTGCGCAGAGTGCAAACCACACTTCTACTGGCCGGACCGCGCGCATCTAGAGAAGGCCTCCCGCCCCTTTGAACGCCTCAGCATGGATTTCAAAGGGCCCCTCCCCTCCACCGACCGAAACACGTACTTCCTTAAGGTGGTCGTCGAATCCTCCAGATTCCCCATCGCCGTCCCATGACCCGATATAACGTCTGCCACAGTCATCAAAGCACTCAACACCATCTCGCCCTGTTTGGTTTCCCCACCTACATCCACAGCGACCGGGGATCCTCATTTATGAGCGATGAGCTGCGCCAGTACCTGCTCAGCAAGGGCATTTCCTCGAGCAGGACGACCAGCTACAACCCCCGGGGAATCGGGCAGGTGGAGCGGGAGAATGGGACGGTCTGGAAGACCGTTCTGCTGGCCCTACGGTCTAAAAACCTCCCGGTCTCCCACCGGCAGGATGTCCTCCCCGATGCCCTTCATCCGGTCGCTACTTTGCACCGCGACTAATGCAACCCCCCATGAACGTCTCCTTGCCTTCCCCAGAAGTCCACCTCCGGGGTTTTGTTCCCAACGTGGCTGGCAGCTCCAGGACCCGACCTCCTCCGCAAGCACGTGCGGCTCCACATGGCGGACCCGTTGGTCGAGAGGGTACAGATACTCCATGCAAACCCGCAGTACGCCTACCATACCCCGATGACGGCCAAGACACAGTCTCCCTCAGGGACCTGGCACCAGCTGGTTCCCCCCCCCCCCCCCACCCCGCCCCGTCGTCACCCTTCCTCCCCCCAGTGGACCACACCACAGCCCACGCTCCAGGACGATCCGTCCTCCCCTTGGCCCCACTCGGGGATGAAGATGAGGTCTACACGCTCCCGGAGTCACCGGCAACCAAGCCGATGCCTGCATCGCCACCGGGACTGAGGCACTCACAACGGAGGATCAAGGCACCCGATCGGCTGAATTTGTGAACTTTCCCCAAAATGCAAACCTTAAAATGCATGTAAATAGTTTTTCCACCACCCCCGCTGGACTCTTTTTTAACAGGGGGTGAATGTGGTAGTCACCACATTTGTATATATCACAGACGAGATGTAATAAGGTAAGGCTCCTGTTCTACAGGTACGGGGGTAGATCCCTGCCTGCTGGCTCCGCCCAGTAGGCGGAGTATAAATGTGTGGACTCTCCGTGCTGCAGCCATTTCGGCAGCAGTTGCAGGAGGCTGCACATCTCTGCTTAATAAAGTCTCGATTGCACTCTACTCTCGTCTCGTCGTAATTGATAGTGCATCAGAGTGGAACGCGTCGGGGAGGATCTCCTGCCAGCGGGGAATCTGGAGACGTCTAGACCGAAGGGCAAGAAGAATGGCCTTCCACACCGTTGTGTTCTCCCTCTCCACCTGCCCATTTCCCTGCGGGTTGTAGCTCGTAGTCCTGCTCAAGGCGATGCCCTTACTGAGCAGGTACTGACGCAGCTCATCGCTCATGAAAGAGGTGCCCCGGTCACTGTGAACGTATGCAGGGAAACCGAACAGGGTGAAAATGCTGTGCAGTGCCTTTATCACGGTGGCCCAGGTCATGTCAGGACATGGGATAGCGAAGGGGAAGCGGGAGTACTCGTCAATGACAGTCAGGAAGTATATATTGCAGTTGGTGAAAGGGAGGGGCCCTTTGAAGTCAATACTGAGGCGCTCAAAGGGCCGGGAGGCCTTTACCAAGTGGGCCTTGTCTGGCCGGTAGAAGGGCGGTCTGCACTCTGCGCAGACTTGGCATTCCCTGGTAATGGCCCTGACCTCCTCAGTGGAGTAGGGCACATTGTGGGCCTTAATAAAGTGGATTAGCCAAGTGACCCCCGGGTGACAGAGGTCATTGTGGATAGCCCGAAGACGGTCATCTTGCACGCTGGTGCATGAGCCACGGGGCAGCGCATCTGAGGGCTCGTTGAAGGTGGAGAGTTCGATCCTCCACCTCAAGATTTTGTCATTTTTAATTTTGCTCCGTTGTGCGTTGTTGGAAAAAAAAGGCTACCGACCGTTGGTCACTGACGAGGGTGAACCTCCTACCGGCTAGGCAGTGCCTCCAATGCCGCACAGCTTCCACAATGGTTTGCGCTTCCTTCTCGACAAAGGAGTGTCGAATCTCGGAGGCATGGAGGGTTCTAGAAAAGAAAGCTACTGGCTTGCCCTTCTGGTTGAGGGTGGCGGCCAAGGCGATGTCTGACGCATCGCTCTCTACTTGGAAAGGGAAGGACTCATCCACCGCATGCATCGCGGCCTTAGTGATATCGGCCTTGATGTGGCTGAAGGCTGAGTGGGCCTCAGCCGTCAGGGGGAATATAGTGGCTTTGATAAATGGGCAGACTTTGTCCGCATAGTTGGGAACCCACTGGGCGTAATACGAGAATAGCCCCAGGCAGAATTTGAAGACCGTGAGGCTGTGGGGAAGGGGAAGTTCCGTGAGGGGGCGCATGTGGTCGGGGTCGGGCCCGAGGACCCCGTTTTCCATGACATAGCCGAGGATGACTCATTTTTCATTCTCACTCCACAGTATAAATACTTCCCACTTTCTCTATGTTAGCTTTGACAAAGGGTCATTGGACTCGAAACGTTAGCTCTATTCTCTCCCTACAGATGCTGCCAGACTTGCTGAGATTTTCCAGCATTTTCCCTTTCATTTCAGATTCCAGCATCCGCAGTAATTTGCTTTTCTCACATAGCCGAGGATGGCTAGCCGGGTTGTGTGGAAAACAAACTTCTCCTTGTTATATGTGAGGTTGAGGGATTGGGCGGTCTGGAGGAACCTCTGAAGGTTGGCGTCGTGGTCCAGCTTATCATGGCCGCAGATGGTAACAGTGTCCAAGTACGGGTATGTAGCCCACAGCCCATACTGGTCCACCATTCGGTCCATCGTTTTCTGGAAGAACGAGACCCCATTAGTGACGCCGAAAGGGATCCTGAGGAAGTGGAAGAGTCGGCCGGCTGCTTCAAAAGCAGTGTAGTGGCGATCTTCCGGGCGGATCGGGAGCTGGTGGTAGACAGACTTCAGATCTACTGTGGAGAACACCCGGTATTGTGCGATCTGGTTAACCATCTATGCTATGCGGCGGAGGGGGTACGCATCATGTTGCGTGAACCGGTTTATGGTCTGGCTGTAGTCCACAACTATCCGATTCTTTTCCCTGGTCCTGACAACCACCACTTGTGCTCTCCAGGGGCTGTTGCTGAGCTCGATGACCCCCTCCCTCAAGAGTCGCTGGACCTCTGGCTTGATAAAAATCATGTCTTGTGCACTGTACCGCCTGCTCCTGGTGGCGACAGGCTTACAGTCGGGGATGAGGTTCCCAAAGAGCGAAGGGGGGGGCGACCTTAAGGGTCGTGAGGCTACACACAGTGAGAGGGGGTAGTGGTCCGCCGAACTTTAGGGTTAGGCTTCGGCGACTGCATTGGAAGTCGAGTCCAAGCAGTGGGGGGGGGGGGGGGGGGGGGGGGGGCGGGTAGAGGTGAGGAAGGACTTACAATTTAAAATGGGCATACCCAGCGCCCTGTATCGCGAGGTTCGCGACACAGTACCCCCTCTGTACCGAATGGGATCCGGAGGCAAGGCAGATTGTCTGGGACGTGGGGTAGATGTGGAGGGAGCACATCCGTGTCGGGATGGACGAAGCTCTCCGTGCTCCCGGAGTTGAAAAGACAGGGGTTCTCGCGCCCATTGACCCGGACGGCCATCATCGAATTCTCAGCCTCAGCCGTCAGGGGAAAAACTGTGGACTTGATGAGTGGGCGGGCCTTGTACACATAATTAGGGACCCACTGGGCGTAATACGAGAAAAACCCCAGACATCGTTTCAGGGCCATGGGGCAGTGGAGGAGAGGGAGCATGCGGTCGGGGTCGGGCCCTAGGACTCCATTTTGCACTACGTAGCCAAGGTTGGCTAAGCGGTTGGTGCAGAACACGCATTTCCCCTAATTGTATGTGAGGTTAAGAAGTTTGGCAGCATGGAGGAATTTTTGGAGGTTTGCGTCATGGTCCTGCTGATCGTGGCCGCAGATGGTGACTGTGGTGAATGAGATTCACACGGTATTATAAGTTACCAATGTCACTCTGTTCTCATTGTATATGTACCGATATTGTAAGTGCAGTTGCACTACCTGACCACCAGGGGGAGTAGCTCTGGGAGTACTCGAGAGTTTGTACTGGGCTCCCCCATTGGCTCCACCCAGAACTCCTCCCCCAGGAGCTGCTGTATAAACATCCGTGCCACAGAGCCAACCGGCCAGTTCATCGAAAGTTCAACGGCAAACAGGCTGGCTCTGTTGTAAGTATATTAAAACCGCTATTCTAATCCTACAAGCACGTGTCCGTAGAATTGATGGTTCCATCAATTTAATATACTTACAAAACAGTCGAAGTCAGGGCAGCACGGTGGCCTAGTGGTTAGCACAACCGCCTCACGGCGCTGAGGTCCCAGGTTCGATCCCGGCTCTGGGTTACTGTCCGTGTGGAGTTTGCACATTCTTCCCGTGTCTGCGTGGGTTTCGCCCCCACAACCCAAAAACATGCAAGCTAGGTGGATTGGCCATGCTAAATTGCCCCTTAATTGGAAAAATGATTGGGTACACTAAATTTATAAAAAAAAACAGTCGAAGTAAATCATGGAAGCAGCCCTCAAGCCCGGACGCCTAGAACTCGACCCGCAGGATGCAGAGGCTAAAGAAATTTTCTCCCACTGGCTGAGATGTTTTAAGGCCTACCTGGCAGAAGCCAGCACCGCTGAAACAACGGAGGAACAAAACCTCAGCCTACTGCACATGAGGGTAAGCCACAGAATCTCCACACAGCTAAATCCGGCCGGTTCTTACACCGCAGCGCTGGTGATATTGGACAAAATGTACGTTAGGCCCATTAACAAGGTTTATGCACGCCACGTGTTTACGACTCGCCGTCAGCGGCCTACAGAAACGCTAGCCGAGTTTGTACGTGAACTGAACAATCTCTCTAATGACTGTAATTATCAGGCCGTTACCGCGGCTGAACATCGGGAGCTTGCTGTGCGGGACGTTTTTGTAGCGGGCCTTAGATCGAACTATGTGCGCTAAAGACTGCTAGAAAAGGGGGTCCAGGACTTAGATACTACTGTGGAGGCTGCTACCACTATGGAAATTTCCTTCCGCAGCCTCACCTCGTTTCCCGCGGACCCCACGACCTCATTGTGGGCCCCCGACCAACAACTCCCCCAGGCCTGTGCCGCACGGCCCCCCAGCTACAGCGCTGCCAAAGCCAGTTACTCTGCGGCCCCAGCCAACTACTCAGCTGCTCCAGCCAGCTACTCAGCTGCCCCAGCCTGCCATTTCTGTGGCCAAAGCCAGCACCCGCGGCAGCACTGCCCAGCCCGATCTACGACCTGCAGCAGCTGCGGGAAGAAAGGCCACTATGCCAGAGTGTGCCTCGCGAAAAGGGCCCCAGTTTCTAACTCCCCAGTAGAGAGAACAAATCGCTCCCAGCACCAGCGGGCCCGCGGGGCTCGAAACGCTGCGGCCTACGGCCCGACTCCACCCCCTCCCGCCACGTGCGATCCATGGGAGCCGCCATCTTGGCAAACCCCCACCACGCGTCCCGCCACGTGCGACTCATGGGGCCCGCCATCTTGGACGCCATCTTCCTCACCGCTCACCACGTGCGATCCACGGGCCCCATCTGCATCTCCATGCTCAGATAGCTCATCAGAAGACTACGACTTCCCCGGGCACTCATCACGCGGCCCGCAACTCAGTGCAGCGATCCTGCATCAAGCTAGCCAGAACGTACTGGCATTTACTCGACCGGATGCCCACTCGGAAGACTACGACTTCCCCGGGCATCCATCACGCGGCCCGCAACTCAACGCGGTCACCCTAGATCAATCCCGCCCCAAGCACCTACGAAGTTCGATGGCGGAGGTCCAGATCAACGGGTACAGCACGCCATGCCTCTTTGACTCTGGGAGCACCGAGAGCTTCATACACCCAGAGCTGGTAAGACGCTGTTCGCTTCCTATTTTTCCTGTGAGCCAAACTATCACCCTCACTTCGGGCTCCCACTCAGTCCAAATCCAAGGACGCACCGTCGCTACGCTCACAATTCGAGGCGCTAGTTATTCGAAATTTAAACTTTATGTCCTGCCCGACCTCTGCGCGCCACTCTTATTAGGCCTGGATTTCCAGTGCAACCTCAAGAGCCTCACCCTCAGCTTCGGCCCCTGCCCCCACTCACTATCTGCATCCTAGCCATGTTGCGCATCGCCCACCCCTCCTCTCTTCGCCAATCTCACTCCAGATTGCAAACCAGTAGCTACTCGCAGCAGGCGATACAGCCTACAGGATAGGGTCTTTATCCGATCGGAGGTCCGACGGCTGCTCAGTGAGGGGATCATAGAGGCCAGTAATAGTCCCTGGAGAGCTCAGGTGGTGGTCGTCAAGACCGGGGAAAAAGTTTGCATGGTCGTCGACAATAGCCAGACCATAAATCGCTTTACGCTCCTAGACGCGTATTCCCTCCCCAGAATTGCAGACATGGTTAACCAGATCGCCCAATATCGGCTATTTTCCACGGTGGACCTGAAGTCTGCATACCACCAGCTCCCAATCCGCCCGGAGGACCGCCACTACACGGCGTTCGAGGCCGATGGCCGCCTCTTCCATTTCCTCCGGGTTCCCTTCGGCGTCACTAACGGGGTTTCGGTGTTCCAACGAGCAATGGACCGAATGGTAGACCAGTACAGGCTGCGGGCCACATTTCCGTATCTGGACAATGTCACCATCTGCGGCTATGACCAGCAGGACCACGACGCCAACGTCCACCGTTTTCTCCAAACGGCACAGAAATTAAACCTCAATTATAACAAGGAGAAATGCGTTTTCCGCACAAACAGACTGGCCATCCTCGGCTACGTTGTGAAGAACGGAGTCCTGGGCCCAGACCCGGACCGTATGCACCCCCTCTTAGAACTCCCCCTCCCTCATTGCCCCAAGCCCCTCAAACGGTGCTTGGGGTTCTTTTCATACTACGCCCAGTGGGTCCCTCAATATGCGGACAAAGCCCGCCCACTCTTTAAGGCCACACAATTTCCCCTGTCAGCTGAGGCGCGCCAGGCCTTCAGCTGCATCAAGGAGGACATCGCTAAAGCAGCCATGCGAGCGGTGGATGAATCCACTCCCTTTCAGGTTGAGAG
Organism: Scyliorhinus canicula; assembly: GCF_902713615.1. Lineage (NCBI taxonomy): Eukaryota > Metazoa > Chordata > Chondrichthyes > Carcharhiniformes > Scyliorhinidae > Scyliorhinus > Scyliorhinus canicula. Next base: position 161,973,700 of record NC_052147.1, on the reverse strand, counting down.
CGACGCCTCAGAGGTAGCTCTAGCAGCCACTTTAAATCAGGCAGGGAGGCCCGTTGCATTTTTCTCCCGTACCCTATCCGCTTCAGAACTCCGACACTCCTCAGTCGAGAAGGAAGCACAAGCCATCGTGGAGGCTGTTCGTCACTGGAGGCACTACCTCACAGGTTGGAGGTTCACCCTCATCACCGACCAACGATCGGTTGCCTCTATGTTTGACAACTCGCAAAGGGGCAAAATAAAAAAAGATAAAGTCCTTCGGTGGAGGATCAAACTCTCCACCTATAGTTACGATATTAAATATCGACTGGGGAAGCTCAACGAGCCCTCGGATGCCCTATCCCGCGGGACATGCGCCAGCGTGCAGATCAGCCGTCTGAAAGCCATCCACGATGACCTCTGCCATCCAGGGGTCACCCGACTCGCCCACTACATCAGAGTCCGAAACCTGCCTTTCTCCAACGAGGAGGTAAAAGCGGTCACCAGGGACTGCCCGATCTGTGCAGAGTGCAAACCGCACTTCTATAGACCAGACAGGGCCCACCTGGTCAAGGCTTCTAGGCCCTTTGAACGCCTTGCGATCGATTTCAAACAGCCACTCCCCTCCACTAACAAGAACACTTATTTCCTCAACATCATAGACGTGTTCTCCCGATTCCCTTTTGCCATCCCGTGCCCCGACATGACATCCCACACAGTCATTAGGGCCCTGCATAGTGTCTTCACCCTGTTTGGTTTCCCCAGCTATGTGCACAGCGACTGGGGTTCGCCCTTTATGAGCGACGAGCTGCGTCAGTACCTGCTCGACAAGGGCATCGCCTCGAGCAGGACTACCAGCTACAACCCCAGGGGGAACGGGCAGGTGGAGAGGGAGAACGCGACGGTCTGGAAGGCCGTCCTACTGACCCTCCCCTCTAGAAAACTCCAAGTCTCCCAATGGCAAGAAGTCCTCCCAGACGCGCTCCACGCAATTAGATCCCTCCTCTGTACAGCGACCAATCAAACCCCTCACGAGCGGCTCTTCATTTTTTCTAGGGGCACTACCACCGGGGTCTCACTTCCGGCGTGGCTGAGGACACCAGGCCCAGTTCTCCTGAGGAAGCAGGTCAGGGCGCACAAAACCGACCCCCTTGTTGAAAAGGTGCGCCTCCTCCATTCCAACCCCCAGTAGCATTCGTGGAGTTCCCGGACGGTCGCCAGGACACAGTATCCCTTCGGGACCTGGCACCCGCTGGATCCAGCCCCCCCCCCCCACCCCCACTGAGGAACCCATTACCCAGTTCCCTATGCTGCCGCCCCCTCGCGCCCCCGATCCCGCAAGCTCACCCCACCTGTTCCACGCGCCAGCACCAGCCCGCCCCCATTCTCCGGTCGAACCAGAGGTGTATGAAGTTTGGACGAGACCCGCCCCGGAGTCTGCCATTGTACCCCAGCTCTCAACACCCACCCAGCCACCGCAAGAGGCTGCAACCCCGGTGCTCCGCAGATCGCAACGAACAATTCATCCACCGGACATACTAACTCTGTGAGCAACCACCCCCGCCGGACTTGATGTTTTTCACAGGGAGTGAATATGGTAAATGAGATTCACACGGTGTTATAAGTTACCACTGTCACTCTGTTCCCATTGTATATATGTACCGATATTGTAAGTGTAGTTGCACTACCTGACCACCAGGGGGAGTAGCTCTGGGAGTACTCGAGAGTTTGTACTGGGCTCCCCCCTTGGCTCCGCCTAGAACTCCTCCCCTGGAGCTGCTGTATAAAGATCCGTGCCACAGAGCCAGCCGGCCAGTTCATCGAAAGTTCAACGGCGAACAGGCTGGCTCTGTTGTAAGTATATTAAAACCGCTATTCTTATCCTACAAGCACGTGTCCGTAGAATTGATGGTTCCATCAGTGACGTTATCTAGGTACGGGAAGGTGGCCCGCAGCCCGTACTGGTCAACCATTCGACCCACCTCTCGCTGGAAGACGGAGACCCCATTGGTGACGCCGAAGGGAACTCTGAGGAATTGATAGAGGGGGCCATCTGCTTCGAACACAGTGTATTTGCGGTCCTCCGGGCGGATGGGGATGTGGTGGTAGGCGGACTTCAAGTCAACTGTGGAGAAGACTCGATACTGCGTGATCTGATTAACCATGTCAGATATGCGTGGGAGGGGGACGCGTCGAACTGTGTTCCGGTTAATGGTCTGACTGTAGTCAATGACCATCCTGTGCTTCTCCCCAGTCTTCACTATCACTACTTGAGCTCCAGGGGCTGTTGCTGGCCTCAATGATCCCCTCCCGCAGAAGCCGCTGGTCCTCCGACGTGATGAAGGTCGTGTCCTGGGCACTGTACCGTCTGCTCCTAGTGGCGACGGGTTTGCAGTCCGGGGTGAGGTTCACAAACAGTGAAGGTGGATCAACCTTAGGGTCGTGAGGCCGCAGATGGTGAGGGGGGGCAGGGGTCTGCCGAATTTCAAAGTAAGGCTTTGGAGATGGCATTGAAAATCCAGGCCGAGCAACAGGGCAGCGCAGAGGTGGGAGAGGACGTAGAGCCTGAAGTTGCTGAACTCTACGCCCTGGATGGAATGGGATCCGGAGGCCAGGGAGATTTTCTGGGTGACGGGGTGTACCAGGAGGGAGCAGCGCTTTACCGTAGTGGGGTGGATGAAACTCTCTGTGCTCCCAGAGTCAAAGAGGCAGGTCGTCTCGTGCCCGTTGATCTTTACCGTCGTCGTAGCGGTCGCGAGGTTGCTGGGCCGAGACTGATTCAGGGTGATGGAGGTGAGCTGCGGTAGATGCTGGGAGGTCCCGGGCTGGTCAGCGGTGCCGGAGGTAGCAGTAGATGGGGAACGGCCAGACAAGCAGGGGCATTGAGGCGTGGTCCAGAATGGCGGCGAAGATGGCGATGCCCACGGGGCACACATGGCGGGCGGCAACAAAGATTGTGGCGCCCACGGGCCGCATGTGGCTTGCGGAGGAGAAGATGGCAGTGCCCCTGGGTGTCGCACGTGGGGGGTTGTAGAAATGCCGGGCCTGGAAACCGACCGTCCTGGCAAAAAGAATCAAAGTGTCCTTTCTTCCCACACCCATTGCAGGTCGTGCTCTGCGCCGGGCAGCGCTGCCTTGGGTGTTTGCTTTGTTCACAAAAATAACACTTGGGCCCCCCAGAGTTGGCTGGCTGCCGCGCAGCGCAGGCTTGCGGTGAGCTGGACTTGGCAGCTTGTGGGGCCCAGGATGCCCACGAGGGTGCCACGCAGTCGGGGGTGTAGAACTCCAGGTTACAGGAGGCCACTTCTAGTGAATTAGCAAACTACCTAGTCTCTGCAAGATCAAGCATACCCCCTTTCAATAGGCGCTGGTGAACGTACGTAGAATTCATGCCCGTGACATAAGCGTCTCTAATTAACAGTTCGTTTTGTTGGACTGCCGAAACTGCCTGGCAGTCACAGTTCCTACTGAGGATCTGTAGGGCCCGCAAGAAATCGTCCAGGCTCTTCCTGGGGAGTTGCCGTCTCGTGGCCAGGAGGTGCCTGGCATACACTTGATTCACCGGTTTAATGTAATGTCCCTTTTGGAGCGTCATCGCTTCTGAGTAGGTGGGCACATCCCGGATGAGGGGGAAAATTTCAGGGCTCACCCGTGAGTCGAGGACTTGGAGCTTCTGTGGGTCCGAGGTTCTTCAGTGGCTGCTCTGAGGTAGCCTTCGAAGCAGGCTAGCCAGTGGTCAAAGGTAGACATGGCATTGGCTGCGTGAGTGCTCAGCTGCAGGCAATCAGGCTTCATTAGGAGATCCATCTTTTAAAATCTTGTGCAATAAATTGATGTACCGTCAATTACCATGAGATGAGAATGGTGAATGAACCGAGGCTTTATTGCAGAAGATGTTGAGCCTCCCGCAGCTGGAACCATAATGGAAGCAGTGCAGGAGAGCATACACTTTTATACAGCGCCTGTTGGGCGGAGCCAGCAGGCAGGGATTTACCGTCGTACCTGTAATATACGGGCAGTGCCGTAATACGTACAATATATCACTAGTGGTGTTTACCACACAGTGTTATGACTGCAGTCTCGTGGCTCAGAGCTGCGAGCTCAGGGTCTTATAATCCAGCCCAAGCAGGGGTTTGACCTCTCTCATAGGTCACCCAGTCATCAGTGCACGGTGGGTGAACCCGGTGGAACTGGAAACTGAATTCCGCACTATCATAAGGACAAAGGTCAGGACTTTGTTCCAAGGGTGGTTATTTTGTTGGATGGTCTTACGGATCATTTCTTTGAGGGTGTAGTTCATCCTTTCCACTATCTCCTGGATTGAGGATGATGTGCAATGTGGAACTTTTGTTTGATTCCAAATAAGCTCATAACCCTTTGCATCACCTGGGCGGTGAAATGAATGTCTTGGTCCAAATCTATGCTGCAAGGGAGACCCCACGTAGTGGAGATTTGCTGCACTAGAATATCTGCCGTGACTTTGGCCATATTGGTTCAAATGGGGAAAGCTTCTACCCATTTGCTACAAGTGTCAATGACAACTAGGTGTTTGTGGTCTTAAACCTTAGTCTAGCTTTAGTGGTGGCATCGATCCGCTCGGTCATCGGGGGTTGTTATGGTTCCACCTCCCTGGCACCCTATTGGCCAATTAATCTGTCCTTATGTTCACAATTGGGGAAGTTCTATTATGAACCTTCGGCAGCACGTTCACACAAGTGGATAGCACTGTGGTTTCACAGCGCCAGGGTCCCAGGTTCGATTCCCCGCTGGGTCACTGTCTTTGTGGATTTTGCGTGTTCTCCACGTGTTTGCGTGGGTTTCCTCCGGGTGCTCCGGTTTCCTCCCACAGTCCAAAGACGTTCATGTTAAGTGGATTGGCCATGATAAATTGCCCTTCGTGACCAAAAAGGTTAGGAGGGGTTATTGGGTTATGGGGATAGGGTGGAAGTGATGGCTTAAGTGGGTCAGTGCAGACTCGATGGGCCGAATGGCCTCCTTCTGCACTGGATATTCTATGTTCTTTAATGATGCTGTACTCATGGTCTTGGGCAGTCTGTTTTCTACATACAAGGGGAGTCCACAATGAGTTGAGCAGAAGAAAAAAGGTTTATTTCCAAGGCTTTAGGTACATGGCTCGCGGTGAATTTCAACCGGGTGAACATTTGGCCGGTTCCCAACTGGCCGGCTTTATGTACAGCAGTGATTAAACTTCCTGTTGTGTTATGTAATTTGGAATAACACAAGCTGCCACTTGATGCAGTTTTGAGTAAAAGATGCTCCAGACTTTGAAGTGAGTTCAGTGAGTTTCATTGAACTATTAGGACAGTTCTCAATGAGTTCGACTCTCTGCTAATCTAAATGTAGTAACTCAGTCCAACTGAACCAGCCTTGCTCTAAGCCACGTGCTGGGGTGTGATGCTGAGGATACACCCTGTCTCACTCTGTAGATGTTGATCTGTGGAAAGAGGCGGGGTGTGAGTGCCTTATCCCTTTTATAGTGAGATACCACCCCTGAGTGTCCTGACTGCTCATTGGTCGTGACCTATTCTATGTGTTCATTAGCTGCATGTTTGCATATCATGACACTTCCCAGGGCATTAACCTCCTTGCCCTGTATTTCCTGAACCCCGCACTCCATGCTCACCTGGGACAAGGATATCTGCAATGTCTGAGGTTCAGGGAAAGCTCGGCCAAGAGCTTCTTTTGCGTCTCCTCATTCATTGACGATGCTGCAGAGTAGCCGATCGCGCAACATCTCTGACAGCACAGCCGCATATTCGCAGAACCCAGCAATTTTCCATAGCTGAGACATGAACTCGGTGACTGACTCACCTGGGGCTCTTTTCAGCATGTTAAGTCGATATCGCTGGACTATCATAGATAGCGTTGGGCTTAAGTGCTGACTGTCGTGCTCCATGAGTTGGTCAAAGGCGCGTAAAGTGCAACCGGGTACGTAAGGCTCTGGATTATCCCATAAGTATGAGTGTCATAAGTGGTCAGTAGGATCACCATTTGGTGCTCATCCTCTGTGATATTATTGGCACAAAGGAAATAGCGCATTTGCTCCGCAAACTAGGCCCGATCTTCGACTGGGGCATTCAAGATGTCCAGCCACCCGAACAGAGGCATGGCAAAAATATAAGGCTCCTACCAGCAACATGAATACAGGGAGGTGGCAGAACTGGCAGGGCCACAGCATTGGCAGTAGACCAGGTTTACTCCTCGTTGCCAGTTTTGTACTTACAAGGGGAGGCCACACTGAGTTGAGCAAAAGAAAGCTATATTTCCAAGGCTTTAGGCACATGGCTCCGGGTGATATCCAACTAGGTGAGCGCTCCGGCTGTATATACAGAAATAATTAAGCATCTCCGCCCCCTGTAGTGGGGAAATGCGTATTCTGCAAGCGACTCTGGGAATATGATTGCCAACCCCATAACTTCGGTACAGGTAAAGGTTATGACAGTCTGAAAAATAAACTTTACTAGAGGTGTAAACGGTTTCTCGTCTGCCGAAACAAATCCGCTAGCTTCCCACAGTGGCAGGAAGTCAGTTAAACTATTGCAAACACACATGCTGTCCGAGTGGATGTCTGTTGGTGTGGGGAACTTGTCAGGGTGGCTGACCACGTAAGCTACGGCAGTTCGCTCTTCAGCCTGGCGCCCATCTGAGTCAGAAGTTTTAATGCTATCTTCCTCAGGGACTTGTCTTGCTGGTCTACCAAATAGATGCCGCACCTTGCCTTTCTGTAGCTGTCCTCCACCACGGAGCATGTCTACAAATATTTTTAGGGTCTGATTATCTGTTTCTCTGGGTCCTCCCCCTTTTGTTTTGGCACAAATGGCCCCTTGGGGTCATTTATTGCCATGACCTGGTACTCGTGAGATTTTCCTCCATAGCTCAAGCTGTCAGCTAGGAAGGGTTTGCTTTACCGCAATGTCATGGCCCTGGAGCATGAGGGTCCAGCAGGCTATACAGCCTTGACTAACTGTCCGGTCTTTGATCTGGCCGTCTAACAATTATATGGGGGTGTGCTCTGTTTGAATGCTCGATGGATTTGGGCCAAAGATATAACTGAAATGTTGTACCCAGACAACCGCGAAAAGGTGCTTTTCACATACTGAGAAACCCTGTTTGACTGGGGTTAGGAGCCGGGAGGTATAGGCTACCGGTCCGAATCTCCCGTGGCTACAAGTGTGCTGTCTGTGGTCGCTATTTCCAGTGCAAAAGGGAGGTCTGGCTTAGGTTATTGCAGTGCAGGGGCCTGTGCTAGGGCCTGTTTTAACTCTGAGACAACCTGTATGTGTTGCTCAGCCCACTCCCATGGGGCATTTTGCTTTAAGAGGTCTGATAGGGGGCAGGTTTGGTGGCAAACCGTCAATGCGCTTTTGACAATACCTCACCAAGCCTAGAAAGGAGCGCAATGAGCTCACATCCTTCAGCAGATGAAGATGTGTGACTAACAACTTTTAAGAAGTATTTAGATGAGTCAAGTGCTGGAAAATGGGATTGGAATAGTTAGGTGCTTGATGGTCAGTGCGGACGTGATGGGCCGACGGGCCTCTTTTCATATTGTAAAACTTGTAAGGGCAGCATGGTGGCACAGTGGTTCACACTGCTGTCTTACAGCTCCAGGAATCCAGGCTCAATTCTGGCCTTGGGTGACTCTCTGTGTGGAGTCTGCACGTTCTCCCCATGTCTGCGTGGGATTCCTCCGGGTGCTCCGGTTTCTTCCCACAGTCCAAAGATGTGCAGATTAGGTGGATTGGCCATCTTAAATTGTCCCTGAATGTTGTAATTGAAAATACAGAAAAATGTGTTATTTGAAACATGGGAGTCTGGCAATATCTGGTCTGAGAGAAACATGAGAGGATACAGGGAAAGATCCCATGAAAGGTTAATAGCAGCTGCAAAGAGCAGGATTTTAAAATGCAGATTCTTTCTCACAAGCAGGCTTAGCAAACACACAGGATCCTTGTAGTAAGCTAAAACAATGGCTCACACCTTCATTGAAAGTAACTATCTCAGGAAGCATCTGCAAAAGCATGGATGAGAGTTTCAATTGAATTAAATGACAAATGTTTAAAACAGGCAGGTCTTTCAAGTCATAACCAAGTAAAATTTTAGCATACAGTTAAAAGCAAAGGTTTCACACCTTCACTGAAATTAACTCTCTTAGTAAACAGCTGGAAAGGATGGATATGTTCAGTCAAATTTGGTGTCAATTCTAAGTGTGAAATTCTACTAACATCAAGTCAATTAAAAGAAAATTGGAGACGACCTGTCTACAAGAAACATAATTTAAAGTCAAAATCAAAGGCAAAGTTATGAGCTGGGGGACATTTGGAAAATTAAATAATTCAAAATGACAGAAATTAAAAGTTACACCTCTTGAACCGAAAGCATTTTGAATATCACAAAGGAACTTTGAACGTCACAAAGGACAATGTAATCAGATCTGAGAGGTGATGCCATGCCCAAAATGAATACTTAGTTGTATTAGAATGTTTACATCAAAGATACGTTTTAACAATCATAAAGTTAAATAAGCTTCTAAAAACTTAATAATTGGTAGAAAGAGAATATAAACCCAGGAGCAGAAGCAGACCAGCAACAGAACAGGAGGGGAGGAGAACTCAGAGAGAGAAGAGAAGCATATACAGCTCGGTCATGGGAAAGACAAGACAAGCAGCCGAGTTTAAACAGCTATACATCTAAGGAAGACTAGAATTTAAACAGGAGTCAGAGTCAGCTGAGAGATAGCCAGCAGAGCCAGCTCTTATAGCTCAGTACATGGATTGACAAAACACAGCAACAGAGCTAACCAGCGAATACATCCCAAGAAGACCAGACTTTAAAGAAGATTGATTGTCAAGGTGGGCCTGAAGGTCCCTACAACCAACCAGCAGGATCCAGCAGCAAGATCCTTTTACTTTTCTGTAAAGAAAGTGTTTGTAGCTTTTAAAAGAAAAAATATAATAATAAAATAACTTACTTAACCTGAAAAAGTGTTTTTTTCCTAAAGTCTACTTTACTTACTTAGCAATGCAGGACCCAGGACATCGATGCTACTAAATGGTAAGTAGATTAAAATCTTCAGTGAAGGTATGGGTTATACCGGGGGATAACTTGAAAATATAGTTTGACCTGAATGGCACCCACCGAAGCCTGCATCGGAGTCAGGGAGTGAGAATCCCTGTTCACCATTTAGAATATCGGCCCTTTTTGGTATAGGGGGAATTCTAAGAATAGTGGTGAGTTTTTAAAAACAATGTCCAAAGATAAAAGGTTACATGTGGATACGGGGATAAGGTGGAGGTGTGGGCTGAAGTAAGGTGCTCTTTCCAATGGCCTCCTTCTGCACTGTAAATTCTATGATCTATTCTATGATAACCCGAGAAGGAACCGAACCTCCTTAATAAGCCCATAATTCTCTCCAAGCTCTCCAGCGGGTCTGACACATATAACAGAAGGTCGCCCACATACAGCGACACCCGGTGCTCCCTTCTCACGCTCCTAACCCCCTGTCACTCTGCTTGTCTCCTAAGGGCCACTGACAAGGGCTCTTTCGCTAGTGCAAACAGCAGCGGCAACAGCAGACACCCCTTCCTCCTTCCCCTACGCAACCCGAAGCTCCGTGAGCTTAACGCATTGGTCCGTACAGTTGTCAATGGAGCCACGTACAGCAGACGCACCCATGCCACAAGGTTCGCCCAAACCCAAACCTTCCCAGGACCTCAAACAGGTACCGTCACTCCACGTCTATAGACACCACAACCTCTGTTGCCCGTCCTCTCTTGATCACAATCAATAGTTGCCTTATATTACTCGAGAGTTGTCTGCCCTCCAAGAAGCCCATTTGAGCCTCCGCAACCACCCCGGAACGTATTATTTCATCCTCCCCGCCACTAATGTAGCCAACACTTTCACATCTGTATTCAACATTGATGTGGGCCTGTAGGACCCACACTCTCCAGCATCTTTCCCTTTCTTTGGAATTAGCATGATTGTCGCCTGTGTCGTTGTCTACAGTAGCTCCCACTTCTCCAGCGCCTCGCTAAATTCCTCCAGTAGGTATGGTGCCAGCTCTGCCGCAAACTCCTCATACAATTTCACCAGGTAACTGTCCAGCCCTCGGGTCTTCCCTGCCTTTATCCCTCTTATGCTTTCCATTACCTCCCTCAGCCCTAAAGGCTCCTCTAGTGCCTGCCTCCTCTCCTCATCCAGCCGTGGGAATTCCAAGCCATCCAAACACTGCCCCATATCCCCTTCCTCACCCCCCCACCCCCCCCCCCCCCCACCCCCCGGATCGGACCTGTACAATCCCTCATAATACTCCCTTAATGTCTCATATTTCCTCCCCGAATTCGATAGTACCTCCCCTTCCCTGTCTGTACTCTCAGGATTTCTTTGGACGCGGCCTGCCCCCATAGCTGATGGGCTAGCATGTTGCTCACCATCTCTCCATATTCATACTGCACCCCTCTCACCCTGTGTAGCTGCCCAACAGCCCTTCCCGTCATTAGTCTGTTGAACTGCCCCTGTAACTTCTTTCTTTTCACCAATCCTTCCACGGTGGGGACCATCGAATACTCCCTGTCCACCTCAATTATCTCGCCCAATAATCATTCGTACTCCTCTCTCCTTTTCCTAGTTCCATGCACCTTGAACGAGATAATCTCCTCCTGAACCACCACCTTCAATGCCTCCCAGAATGTGGCCGCCCATACCTCCTCATTTTGGTTCAACTCTACGTACTCCTTAATCACCGACCGCACCTTTATTGCAGAAGTCCTTGTGCGCTAACAGCCCGAATCTAACCTCTATCTGGCCAGAAGCTATTGCTGATGTCCAGCATGAGGGAATACTTGGCATGTGGGGGCTGCCTCATCATGGCTTCAGGGCTGGTCGTTACTGTGGGAGCTGTGATTTGGGTGGCTCAGTTCAGTTCCTGGTAATCGATCGTCAGCCTCCATGATCGTCCAAATCGGGGAATTATTGGTGGAGGAGGACTCCCTGCTGTAATAAACTGTGGATGACTTTGGTCACAGCGCCCTCGGCTTGCTTGGGAAAGCCCTGCTGTCTTTGGCATTTGGATTGGGGCCTTCAATAATGACTTCACCTGTCATCCGTACACAGTCATGTTTATGATTTGCGAATGACTGTGTGATCTTGGCAATGATTCCCTGTGACACAGGGTCATCCGTCATGTCTGTGGGTTTTATCCATAACTCCCCGATCCGATCTATATAGCTCCCTGTGGCTACTTCTATTGGTGTCTGTGGTAGTCACCACTAGTGGCATATTATATTCATTACGGTACTGCCCGTATATTAGGGGTACAACGGTAAATCCCTGCCTGCTGGCTCTGCCCAGCAGGCGGCGTATAAATGTGTCTGCTGTCCGATGCTGCAGCCATTCTGGGTCCAGCTACAGGAGGCACAATATCTTGCTCAATACAGCCTCAATTGTTCCACCATTCTCGTCTTGTGGTAATTGACGGTGCATCAGTGTCTCACTTTTCTGGGCCATCAACCATATACAACAGTTCTCCAGGTCCAGGAAGATGAAATCGGAACCCAGGATATGTTCTGCTTCGGGTGGAGGTTGACTAAAATGGCTAGATGATAACACACCACATCCCCAAACCTGAATTCTAATAGACCGTCTCAGACATGTCCTGTGAGGCCACTTAGCATGATCTTCTTGCAGGTGCGCCACATGTTATCCAACTCGCGGGATGTGTTAAGGGTAGTGCAGAATCCCACAGGAACTTGACAGGGTGACCTCCTACGTCACCTTGTACTAGGGGTCTCCCTACATTCTCCCACTTGGAGTTACACACCCAAGTGACACTGTCACGCACTCGGTTCTCTGTCTAGCTGGGGGTACAGGCTGTATGGATTGTTGGTTTCCTCCACTGGGGTTACTGCAGTCTGTCGGGTCGGTCCTTGCAGTGAAATGGGTCAAGAACATTGTTCTGGAAACCACTGGTGTATCTGTGGCTGTTGGCGGGTGTCCACATTCTCTAACATAGTCGCCTATCTAACTGCAATTGTAACATCGTCCCTGTGGAGGTGCATAACTGCCGACTCCTTGGGGCTGATCCCTGCTTCTAGGATTGGGAGGTGCATATGGGGGTAGGTACCCTCTGTAGTTACCTCACCTTTTCCTGTGCCTCCCCCCCTCGTTCTGCCACACAGGGCCGGGATTTGAGTTCATTTTCCCCGTCCTCGTGGGTTTTGGCTGATCTAGCTCCTGTACCTCCTTCTCCCAGGCGCGGGTCATTTTCCACATCGCACATGCATTGTTGTGTGTGCTGTTGGCTGGGTCAAAGTTCTCACATGCCTTCTGACTCCCTTGGGTGGCATGCGAGACCAGTGTTCGCTCCAAGTGGATCGGTTCTGCTCATTCATTGGGCTCAGTCTAACCGCCCAAAATCTGCTGTAAATTGACTCCACAAGTGACTGATGTATGGGTTGGGTGTTCCCCTTTCTTTTGCCTACACTTTTTCAGGTCATCCACTGAGTCATCTCTATCATATCCTAAGACAGTCAAAACTGCCACCTTTATTTCTGTTAATGTCTCCCTGGCTACGTTTTGGGGATTGGGTAAAGCGGAGCGTATTGCTGTGCTCAAGCACATCTAACCCATGCAAAACTGTCTGTCGGTTTGTATTTTCGAAGAATGCGTTTGAATCCCCAATTGGCTCAAACACCTCAACTGTCTTGGTGATGTTGGTCAATGTACTATGATGTACAGAGTACGTATGTGATGTAAGCATCGGACCATCTCGAGTGGAACAGTGACACGGTGTTTAGCACTGCTGCCTCACAGCGCCAAGGACCATGGTTCAATCCTAACCCCAGGTAACTGTCTGTAAGGAGTTTGACATTCTCCCTGTGTCTGCATGGGTCTCACCCCACAACATAAAGATGTGCAGGGTAGGTAGATAGGCCACACTAAATTTCCCTTTAATTGAGAAAAAAAGAATTGGGCACTTTAACGAAAAAAGCATTCTAGTCGTCTCACCGGCTAGTGGTGAGCGGGTTCATAGAGGCAGGGAAAATTTCTGGAGGTGCCGACAGTTCTATCGTTTGAAACCTCTTCTGTCCTTTCTCTGGTCCAACCGTCGAGTCTTCTCCAGTGCCTCTGCATCGAGTCTTCGCTGGGGAAGATCTCTGGGTGTCTTCTTCTTATACCTGTCTATACAGGACAAGCCCAGACTTGCCCTGGCTGTCTGACTCCATCCAGTGTATTTGAGTTTGGTTATTTGACTTCCGATCAGGCCTGT